>NC_139036.1:55795193-56461294 GCF_964662115.1 Mustela nivalis
GAGGCCCCGCCCCCTCAGGTGCCGACAAGCCCCTCCCCCAGCAGGTGCTCCTGCCTTGGGTATTGTAGGGTTTGCGAGGCTGACATAACCAAATACCACAGACTTGGCGACTTTAACCACAGACATAGATTTTTCGACCATCCTGGAGGCCAGAAGTCTGGAGGGTCAGCTCCTTCCGAGGGTCCTGAGGGAAGGGTCCATCCAGGATCTCTCCTTGGCTTGCAGTTGGTTCTCGGGGCCCTATGGCTCTTCAGGTCCTCTTCCTTTGATGCGTGTCTGTATCCACACTTCACCTTTCCAGAAGGACACCGGGGTCATTCCAGATTTAGGGCCGACGCCACTCCAGTGTGACCTCGTCTTACCTTCGGTATCTCAGCAATGACCCTGCTTCCAAATAAAGTCACACTTTGAGGTTCTGGGGGGTTAGGACCTCAACATTTGAATTTGGGAAGGACACGGTTCACCCCATACCAGGTGCACATTGGCCCAGCGAGGCTGCTTTTGGTTCGCTCATCTGCTCGGGAGGCAGGGGTGGCCGCCTGGGTGATGGGAGCCTGGGTTCTGGGAGCAGACAGCTCTCAGTCTGGCCCGCTCTCTGCTTGGCTGTGCAGTTTTGGGGCATTAATGGTGCGATTCTCATTACACTGGAGGGATCTTGGAGTGTCTGGGGGAAATGTGTGCAAAGCACTTAGCAAGGCGCCTGGTACACACAGAGCTCCCCCAAAGGCCGCTTTATTCGGAAACATTCCCCGGGCGCACGCGGGGCGCCGGCCAGGATGACATTTAGGGGGTGCATTGGAGGCTACACAGGGGCCGGGGACAGCATGTGCTCCCAGAGGGGGCCCAGACAGCTCACCCCTATGGCCATCTTGGGCCCGTGCTCTGGAGATTCCGGGAGTGAGAACAGGAGGGAAAGTCCCTGAGCTCTCCCCCCAACCCTGCATTTTCACAAGATCCGCCCCCTCCCCGGAGATTCGGAGCTGAGAACTGCTGCCCACCGCCTGCCTCTCACCCCCGGCCTTGCTCACACTTTTCTCTAGAATGTTCCCCTCACCTCACATCTGTCTGCCAACCCCTGCTGATCCTTTAAGACTTGGTGCTGGCACCGCCTCCTCCAGAAAACCTTCCTATAGTGCTTCCTGCAGAGTCAGATGTGGGGAAACTTCATCTCACTTTCTCTCTCCCTGGGCCTCGCTTACTGGCTCGTACCTAGAAGCTTCCCCTGCCCTGCACGCCCTCTGCTGCTCTCTGGGGTGGCAGCCCAGAGCCCCCTCCACCCAACCCTCCCTGGCTCAGCTCCAGTTCACCTGGCTGAGGGGCACAAGGCCCTCATTGTATGGTAGGGTGGACAGGGATGGGGGTGATGCTCGGGAGGTGGGGCGTGGGCTGGGGACCCAGGCAGATGGAGACCCAGACAAAGACCTCTTTAAGAGGGGTCACGGCAGCTGTGCGGACAGTGTACTGATTCAGGAGCCTGGATATCAAAGGAGCCCAATGTCCAGGGTGCCATGAACTTGGCAGTGCATGGAGGTTGTTTGAAGGTGATCCGAGGTGATGAGCATTGGTGTGGCTGCTCACCCTCCCCTGCACCCAAGGTCCCCAGAGGGCCCCCCCAGCTGCCAGCCCTGCCCGCGTCAGCAGGAGCGCTGGCGCCCGAGGGGTGAGAGCTGGATTGGCTGGTCAGGCTCCTGTTGCATCCCACCGGGACCCGTGCCAGGGGACTCGGAGGCAGCGTTATCTTCGTTGGGGTCTGAAACTTAATCAGGGCTTATGCTGCTGGCTTTAGGGCCAGAGACAGGAACTGGATCCTGGAGGAGGCTGATAGGGCACTGGGGCTGCAGCCCTGAGGCAGTGGCGGGGACAGGTGGGCACGCCAGCTGACAGCGGCAGGCCTAGATGCCCTGCACTCAGCTCACCACGGCCACCCAGCCTCTGGCAAGCAGTGAGGGGGCCCAGTGGGTGGCCTTATTCTTTCCCTGCACGAAGCCCCTACCCAGCCATCTGGAGCCGTGCCCCCTAACCGGTTTACCTAAATTACCAGGTTGGACGAGACTTCCGGGTGAAACTCCTGGGGCCAGGCCTCCTGGGGCGAGGCCTTACCCCTTCTCTCTTCCCTTTTCTATGAGAATCCCTGGAGTGGGCTCTGCTGGGACCCCCGAGGGTCTTAGACCCCTCTACATGCAGCGAGCACGAGTGTGCACCTACTGCACACATGCAAGTCATGAAGGAGGGGACTAGACATCGGCACACACCAAGCGCCGAGAGGAGTCGGTGGGAGTCCCAGACTGAGACCCTGTCCAAGGGGTGTACCTCTTGCTTGAAAGGGGTGCATCAGAGGGATCCGCTGTGGCTCTCCCACCCCACAGAGCCGGGCGGGGCTCCAGGCTGGCCTCCTGCTGCCTCGCCGTCCGTCAGTCCCCTCTGTCCCTCAGGGTGACTGCCCCCCATGCCTTGTCTGTACTCAAGCCCTTTACAGGGCTGTCCCTGGCCCCTGCTCCTCAGTCGCTGTCTGTGCCACCTGGGGTGATGCTGGGACAGCACATCCTCCTCAATGCCTGGCCCTCTTCTAGGACTCAGTTTGCCTCTTGGGTCAGCATCTCATCTCCAGAGTCAGATTAGGTAGGGACAATGCACACAGTGGGTGCTGACGCCACACCTGGGTGGGGGCACACCCTCCTACTGCCACACCCACCACGCACGGCCCCAGAGGGAGCAGAGAGAGCAGAGGGTATGCGTGACAGCAGGTTCACAGTGGTGCACAGGGAGCCCAGGACCCAGACCGCCTGGACTCCCGGCCCCACTGTTTCTTAGCTATGTGACTTTGGGCCTCGGTGTCCCCAACTGGGGATAATGAATTCCTGTGAAAGGCCTCCATGAAGATGAGCTATCATTATCACGTATCTGGAGGAGGGTCTGGGTGTGAAGACACCCACTCCCTCTGTCCTTACCCCCTGCGCTCCCTCTGGGAGTGGAGGGCACCATGAGGCCATCACGATGGCTGCGACCACCGTTCGGCCCTGGAGCACAGCTGAGATTTGATTTGCCCTCGCTGTCCATCATGAGCCCAGGTGCTCCCCAACACAGAGCTGCCTCTCTGGGGGCATCCCGATGGGACGGCTGGGGCGGAGAACAGGGACCCGACCTGGAGGCTCAGCTCCCGAGGGGACTTGGGCAGGCGCAGAGCCTGTGGCATCCTGGTGGCCCCCTCCAGGGGGTGGGGTGGCCCGTCACCCGCATCACCGCCGCTGTCCCTCCTCACTTCCCTGTGAATGAAGACCCTTGGGCATTTAATATATGCCCGGTGTTGTGCCCACACACACCACACACGTTATCTCACGGGCTCTTCATAGCCCGCGGGCAGACAATACTCCTGTCCCATCCTGCGGAGGAGAAGACCCAGGCCCAGGCAGGTTAAAAGGGTCACACAAGGCCACTCTGCTAACAAGAGTACAATGGGTCAGGCGTGCCTTGCCCTGACTTAGCTCTCCCACCTTGTCCTAAATCCCCCCGACTCCAGCCCTCCCGCGCCTCTTTGAACACCTTCTAGCCTTTTCACCCATCTGGGCACTGTCTCTCCCCACAACTTCCCCAGGCCAAGAACCTCGGGCCAAGGCCCAGCCTCCTTCCGCTGTACTTTCCCTCAGTCCGGGACCAGGCTCAGCACACCCAGGACCCCTGAGGCCAAGGGAGGGGCAGAATGGAGCTGGACGTGGAGCAGGCTTCGAGTTTGTTCTGGAAAATGGGTCCCTTGATCCTCCTTGGAGCACAGGAAGAGCCTGGGGAAGTGCTGTGCGTCTCCTTCCAGCCCCACACACAAGCACAGGGAGCCAGAGGCCCCCACTCCGCAGGGAGGGGAACCCAGGATGGCCAACCTGTTCCATCATCCTACCTTCCGACCCCCGGCCCCTCCTTCCATCCACAGCTCAGGCTCAAGGCTGCAGGGGCCTTGATAAGTCGCCCCGAGCGCAGCCCACTTTCCTCGCCCCTGCCAGCCCCCAGTCAGTGGCTCTCTGCTCCACCCCTGGGTCTACCCACTGGCGGAGGCTGGGGTACAGACTTTGAACCCAGGTCCCAGGTTTTCAGTCCCAGTCCCCCTGCTTGCTGGTATGTGAGCTCGAACAAGTGACTTCTTGGGGCCTCGATCTCTTCACCTGTCAAGTGGGAACAATCATGGGCCTTACCACCTGGCCTTGGAGTGGGGGTTAAGTGAGTCCATGTGTCGAAAGTGCTTACAGCAGGTCCTGACACACAGTAAATGCGTCATAAATGCAAGCCATTGGTACTGTTCCTGCCCCTCTGGTAGAGGTGCACAGGGCATGGTGTTGCCTTTAGAGGGAGGCCCCCCCCAGGTCTGTGGCCTGGGGTCCCTGGCACTCTTGGCTCCTGTAGGGCATTGTCAGTTGATAGGGAGGCTTCCCTGTGGGGTGTCCAGAGCCAAGCCCCCAGATCAGACACCCCGGCGGAGCTGACGGGGTAGGGCTGGGCCTGAGGCTCGGGGGCCTGCGGCTGCTTAGCTTGCCCCATGTCCTGGGTGAGGAGAGCTGAGGCCAGAGTTGACATCGGTGTGGGCCTCTGGCCCCGTGGTGACTGCCAGACGCCCCCCCGCTCGGGGACTTTTGCAGATGGTGGTTCTCATGGACCCGATGGAGGACCCCGACGACGTCCTGCGGGCACACCGTTCCCGGGAGAAGTCCTACCTGTTTGACGTGGCCTTTGACTTCACTGCCACCCAGGTGGGGGAGGGCCTGGCCCTAGGGACATGCAGGAGCCCCTCTCCAACCTTTGAACCCCACCCTGAGGAGACAGCCCTTGGGGGACCCTGCCACTGACTCTCAGCCCTCCCTCCGCCGCGAGCTCGCTGGCTTTCCCCTCTACCACATCCTCATGCATGCAAATGTGCCTATATGGCTTACACCCAGCCTCTTGCACGGGCACACCCGAGTCAGTGGGCAGATGCTATCCGTGTGGAACACCCCCAGGCTGGCCCCCATGGGAGCTGGAGGAGAGCACGCGAAGCCCATCTGGTGTGGGGAGGAGTCTCGGGGAAGCTGACACCCTCCCAGGGACCCCCGTCTTCCCCATCTGAGGGGTGCTCCTAGGAGCAGATGTGATGCGTCCTCGGGGCGGGGGGCTGGGAGCCAGTTGTGGGGGCAAGTGTCTCAGGTGTCCTGAGCTCTTTTTAGGCTGGTGGGTGTCCCCCATGGGGCGAAAGCAGAGACCTCCCAGCCCCCATTCCTTGCCCCTACTCCTCGGGCTGAGAGTCCCAGAGACAGAAGCTGCTTATGCTGGGGGCCAGGACGGCCGGTGGGCATGTGTGCTCCGCCCCACGTGTACCTGAGGCCCCTGACGGGTCTACGTTTCCCGGCAGGAGACGGTCTATCAGGCCACTACCAAGAGCCTCATCGATGGCGTCATCTCTGGCTACAATGCCACTGTCTTCGCTTATGGCCCCACAGGTGACGGAGGGGCCAAGACCATGGGATGGGACGGTATGCCCCATTTGTCCCCCTGGAGCAACAGGCCCCTGACCCTCCATCAGAGAGAACTGCTCTGGTCCCAGCTGAGGCCAGCTGGCCCCAGCGGCCCCATCACCAGCCAAGAACGCCATCCTCCCTGCCCCCTCCCTCCTTGGCCATTTGGGAGGTACCCAGCCTTGAGGCTAGACCTAGGTGTGCCCGGAGCTCCTGTCCAGCAAAGCCGGGATTCTCGCCCCCACCCTGCTCACCCTCCACCGTGTTCTGCCCCAGGCTGTGGGAAAACCTACACCATGCTGGGCACAGACCACGAGCCTGGCATCTACGTTCGGACCCTCAATGACCTCTTCCGTGCCATTGAGGAGACCAGCAACGACATGGAGTATGAGGTGTCCATGTCCTACCTGGAGGTGAGCCTCCCCTGACCGCAGCGTAGGCAAGAAGCCCCTGGGACAGCTGCACACACGTTGTTGGTCCCACTCTGCAAAAATCTGAGGCTCAGAGAGGTTACACTAGGCCAACATCACACAGTAAGTGAGGGGCAGGGATTCAAATTCAGGACCCCAGACCTTGAAAGCCAAGCTCTGCCTATTTTGCCATACTTCAAAGTACCCTTGACCCTGAGCAAAGACCTCGGCCACCCTCCCAAACGGCTCAGCGCGTAGCTATCCTCAAAGGCCCCTTCCTGAAAGCTGTGTCTGCCCTGCCCCGCCACCTCCAGGCATGCTGTGGGCATGGGTACAGGTGAGTCCTGCATGCGTGCACAGGCCTGAACCTGCCAGCCTTTGATCCCCAGCCTTGGCCCCCAGCGCCCACCCCGTGGGAGCGCTCCCGCCAGGCAGCAAGGAGGCATCAGCGGTAGGAGTGTGCAGAGGCCGGAAGAGGCAGAAGAGCCAGTGGGCTCCGTGCCACCTGGCTCCTGGCTGCCCCCGCTCCGTCCGGGAGCTGATAATCTCCTGGGTGACAGCTCAGGAAGGGCAGTGAGGCGTTGCTGCTAGCCACACTGCTGCAGCCAGCACGGCATTGACTCAGCCAGCAAGATGCCCTTGTGGGGGGCGGTGTAGCGTAAGGGTTGCCTAGCAACAAGCAGGGCTGGCCATCCGTCAGGTCCCTATCTTCTGCCCAGTGCCCAGCCCTCCTGCAAAGGGAATCCACTTGGTTCTGAAGCTTTCTGTATCCCAAGTTCTGGCAGCCCAGTATGTCCCCGTGGATGCTGAAGCCCTGTTACCCCCGCCCGATAGAAAGGAGGGGGTCTTTCTCCTTAACCAGAGTTTCCCTAAGAGGAGTCTGGAGCTCCCAGGCTGGGGCTCAGGATGTGGGAGCTCCTGTCCCCGTCTTGCTTGGGAGCGATGGGGAATCTGGTCCCTGTCTGGACCTCCTGCCCTTAGTTTCCCCGTCACACCTGTCCCCCGCCCCTCCCCCACTGGCACCATCAGATCTACAATGAGATGATCCGGGACCTGCTGAACCCCGCCCTGGGGTACCTAGAGCTGAGGGAGGACTCCAAAGGGGTGATCCAGGTGGCTGGAATCACCGAGGTCTCCACTATCAACGCCAAAGAGGCAAGTCTTGCACAGCCAGCGGGGCGGTGGGGAGGGCCGTTCACTCCTGTGGGGCAGGAGGGGACAGAGGACAGCAGGCAGGGAGCCGCTGCCCGCTCGGCTGGGGCTGGAGCTGGGGCAGACACAGAGAGTCCCGTATCCAAGCAGGGGGTTCTCACCTGCCTCCGTGCCCCTGGCTGCGCTCATCTTGGGGGGACGAATGAGGCAACCGGCCTCCAGACTGCCCCTCACCCCACCTGGGCCCCTTCCCAACCTCCAAGATGCAGGATGTGGGGTCAACCCCACGGATCCCCAAGAGAGGCGTCCTCCCCACCCCCCCACCCCCCCACCCAGATCATGCAGCTGCTGATGAAGGGCAACCGGCAGAGGACCCAGGAGCCCACGGCTGCCAACCGGACGTCCTCCCGCTCCCACGCCGTGCTCCAGGTGGCCGTGCGCCAGCGCAGCCGGGTCAAGAACATCCTGCAGGAGGTGCGGCAGGGCCGCCTGTTCATGATCGACCTGGCTGGCTCTGAGCGCGCCTCCCAGGTGAGGTCAGCTCCCCCAGCACTGGGGAGAAGGGTTTCTGGGGGGCGGGGAGAGCGCAGGGATGCTGACCTCCCCGCGTCCGCAGGAGATCACGGGGGAGGCCATCCTCGGCAGGGTGGGGGTGAGGGGGCCCCCCTGGGTCAGGGACTGAGGAGTGTCCCAGAGGAGCATGACGGGAAGAGGGGGTGGGTATCGCAGCTCTCTGTGGGAAAGGGCGTGGGGTGAGCAGTGTTTCTCGGGGAAGGAGACGGGCTGCCCTGGAGGAGGCCCAGGCAGGTGAGAGTGACTGGGCCAGATGAGGAGCTGGGATGGGGGACACAGACGCCCCTGACTCCGGGGGGGGGGCCCTGCCTACCCCCTCGAGGAGAGAGAAAGGCCCATCACCATCTCTCAAAACATTTGTTCCTGACACTAAGCCCTGCTTCCCCGGCTCTATGGCCTCAGCCCCAATGTGTAGGCCCAGGTCCCCCTCCTTTAGGCAAATTGGGAGGTTTCACGGTCCCCCAAGGGGTGAGGCCGGGTGATGTCACTGCTAACAAATCCAGGGGACAGGCCAGTGGCCAGAGAGAATTAACAGGGTTTCATGTTCCAGCCTGTGAGACTGGGATTCAATGGGGCAGGGGTGTTCAAGAAGCACCCCCCTCTCCCCGGGGAGGGCCTGAGGCTTCTTGGAGGGACACAGCGGAGCAGCCAGAGAAAGGGCTGTCCCTGAGGCCCCAGCTTTGGAGGCCCAGGCCCAGGCAGCTCTGAGCAGAGCCTCCTCACCCTTGCCAGTGTCCCTGCAGGCCCAAGGGAAGGAGAGGAGCCCAGCACACTCACACGTGCACGCTAGTGCGCTCCCACACCCTTCCCCCTACACACTCACACACGCACACATTCTTTCTTCCACACACGCACCACACTCATTGCCTCACATTCTCTCTCTCTCACACACACACTTTCCTCATATTCTTTCCCTCACATTCTTTCTCTCTTCCCCCGCATCCCGAACACTTCCCACATATTCTCACACACACAGACACACACACACGCACTTCCCTCCTTCCCCTGAAGCCCAGGGCACGCTGTGGAGCCGCATGCCCGTGCCCACGCCAGCTCTCAGCTTGCCAGGGAGGCCTCAACCTCCTTCCACGTCATTCTTGGCACCGCGGGGCCAGCCCCTGAGGGAGACAAGGGCCAGGCTCTCAGCCCTCCTCAGAAGCAGTCCGCCACTCTCTTCAGAGGCCTTCCGGTTCTCTCGCCTTCTCGAACGCCCTGGATGACCCCAGGAGGAGGACGAGCCTCGGCCCTGGGTCACCCCCACGTTTCAGAGCCCAGAGGGAGGGGGAAGGGCTCGCGGCCCAGGGCGGTGGTGAAGCCTGTCCCCTGCCCCACAAGGCCGCTTCTGCCTCCGCTCCCCTCCCCAGACGCAGAACCGCGGGCAGCGCATGAAGGAGGGCGCCCACATCAACCGCTCCCTGCTGGCCCTGGGCAACTGCATCAACGCGCTGAGCGACAAAAGCAGCAACAAGTACATCAACTACCGCGACAGCAAGCTCACTCGGCTGCTGAAGGTAGCCCTGCGCCGCCCTCACCAGGGGGGCTGCCAGATGGGGCAGATCAAAAGACAGGCCACCAGGGGTGCCCGGGTGGCTCAGTCGGTTCAGGCCATGACCTGGGGGTCCTGGGATCGAGCCCCACATGGGGCTCCCTGCTGGGTGCGGGGCCTGCTTCTCCTTCTCCCTTGGTCCCTCCCCCACCAGCGCCGCTCGTGCTCTCTCCCTCCTTCCCTCTCTCTCAAATAAATAAATAAAATCTTTAAAAACACGTACAGACCACCCAGCTACGTGAGAATTTCAGATAACAAAATTTGTTTCAGTGTAAGTATATCCCATGCAACATTTGGGACATACTTATACTAAAAAAAAAAAAATCATTCATTGTTTATCTGACATTCAGATTTAACTGAGTAACCTGTATTTTACCTGGTGAACCCAGCCAGAGTGGGCAATAGGGAGGGAAAGGCGTTGCACCTGACCACCCTCGCACCAGGGCTGCAGGGCTGAGGGAACTATGAGCCACCTGGATTTGGGGTTCTGGTGGACATCAGCCTCAGGGCTCACAGGGTCTGCCATTTGGGGTCCACCCCTGGCTGGGCCTCACCCAACTCGCTCCTTTCTTCCCGAAGCAACCCCAGGCATGGGGGAAATACTGTTTCCATTTTTGAGCTTCCCAAGGGCCCATGGTAGTAAGTGCTGGAAGACAGTCTACGGTCCAGTGTCACCGGAGCCCACCCTCAGCGGGCCGCCATCCGTGTGCCCATAAGCTGGGAGGCGGGGACGGTGGCGCAAATGCTGCCACTTTTAAAAGCAGGGACTTCAAGTCGCTCTGTTGCTAATCGTGGGAGCCGAGGCTTCTCCCCACTCGCCTCTCCTGCATCCAGGGCTGTTCACAGGGAGCAAGGGAAGGGGTGGCCACAGGCCACATTCACCCGTCCTACAGTGCTCCCCGTTCCCCCATCCCTCACTGCAGCCGTAACAGCAGTGCCATCAGCTGTCAGAAATGGGGAGTCGGGGGGTTACTTGAGATGCCAGAGGGGATGGGACAGGGGGGAGCCCATAGGGCACCTTCCCACGCTGGTCCCCAGCCGTCACGGCGGCCGCCTTTCCTCGTTCTCTGGTATGAAAGGTGGGAAAGCGAAAGCCCGGAGGCCCTGACCGGGATCAGATACTTGAAATATTCAAATGGGAATTTGGAAAAGAAACCACAAGTGGGAAGAAGGAACAGAAGGAGGGGGGGGATATCTGGACCCAGGGGAGTCCGTGTGATGCTCGACACCAGCACCAGAGGGAATGCGTCTGTGAGGGTGCGTGTGACAGAGCGCGCGAGAGAGCACAGCCTGGGAGGGGCGGCAGGGTCCCGGGGAGGTGGTCGCTGGCTGACTGCAGCCCGCCCTCCCCGCCGTCAGGACTCCCTGGGCGGGAACAGCCGCACCGTGATGATCGCCCACATCAGTCCCGCCAGCAGCGCCTTTGAGGAGTCCCGGAATACCCTGACCTATGCCGGCCGGGCCAAGAACATCAAGACCAGGGTGAGGTCCTTTCCCGGCTGAGACTGAAGTCTGCCATCCCACACTCCACTCTCTCTGGAGCCGGCCACTGTGGCCCTGGCCTCCATCCCCAGATCCATGTGGCCCCAGGCCCTTCTCAACTCCTTCACTCTTCAAGCGAGGCCAGACTCCCCACGCTCCCATCTCGCGGTTTAGGGAAGCGAGACTGAAGGAAGTGAAGTGACTTTCCAGATGGGCACGGAGACCAGAAGTGGCCCCGGCTGGCTTCCAAACCCATGTAACGCCTTTTGGCAAAGGCGTTAGAGTCCCCGTCACCTGATGTAGGAAGCTTCTCTTGACCCGTGCAAGGGTGGGAACAGACACTCGCCAGATAGAACTTAGGAACCCTCCCGCAACACTGCCCTTTGCCAGCCACTGTCCCCGGGGCTTTGTGTGTTATTCCAGCCCTCCAAGAACTTCATGGGAGCAGGAGACATGTCCTTGAATAGTGACAGTTCAGAATATTAATATTCTGGCAAGTGAAGCCAGCAGTAGGTGCTGAGGCAGCGAGGAAATGGGGAAGTGGGGGAGGGCTGGTGGGACCTGGTGGAGCTCTTTGGGGACTGTCGGTGTGGCTGTGTGACAGTGGGACTCTGAGAGATGGGAAGGACACTCTAGAAGGAGGGGGTAGCAATAAGCGTAGAGGTTTCAAGAGCAGGAAGGAGAGCCGGAAGGAGATGGCATCTGATACAGCTGGAGACGACAGCACAGCTCCTCAACCAGAGCGGAATGTTCCTGGTGGAGCAGTGACGAAAGGAAAATTGAGAGAGGCGCCTGGGTGGCTCAGTCAGTTAAGCATCCAACTCTTGATTTCAGCTCAGGTCCTGATCTCATGGGTTGTGGGATCGAGCCCCGCCCTGGGCTCCCCGCTCAGCGTGGAGTCTACTTTAAGAGTCTCTCTCCCTCTCCCTGGGTTCCTCTCCTCGATCACGCACTCTCTCTCTATCTCTAAAATACATAAAATCTTTTTTAAAAAATGAAATTTGAGATAGTGGTGGGCCCAGGCAAAGGAATTAGAACATTCCTCCCGAGCAGTAGGGAGCCACTGAAGGTTGAAGAGCAGAAGCAGCAGCAGAAGTGTGGGTCCGGCAGAGGCATGGAGTGCGATAGGTTTAGGGGTTGGAAGCCAGGGGCACTGTGACTGTCACTAGGAAGACTAGGAGCAGAAAGAGAAAGAAGACCCTGCAGGCTGGCCCCAGCCTCTGGGGTGACTCTACCTGCTCTGCCCCCGCGGTGTGCTCCCCACAGGTGAAGCAGAACCTGCTCAACGTCTCCTACCACATCGCCCAGTACACCAGCATCATCGCAGACCTGCGGGGCGAGATCCAGAGGCTCAAGTGCAAGATCGATGAGCAGGGTGGGCGGGGCCAGGCCCAGGGCCGGCCGGAGCGGGGTGACATCCGCCACATCCAAGGTGTGTGCGTAGATCCGTGCTCCTGGGGGCCCATCTCGGGCAGCCCTCCCAGCCTGTCTCACATTGCTCACAAGGCACAGGGTCAGGTGGTGCCGGGTTCAAATCCAGACTCGAGCTTTTTCTGGGCCGGTAGCCTTGGGCTAATCATTCACCCGCCCTGAACCTTCTATTTCTCAAGCGTTGTATACAACAGTGGTCTCTGTTTCAGAGACTTAACATTGACTAAGAGTCGGTGAGATCACACGAGTGAGAGACATGTGAGCGCTTAGCTGTGTGTGTGGTGGGGGGGGGCACTCTCAGGGCCGTGAGGCTGTGCCCAGCATCACTGGAACGGGTACCATTCTCTTGTAGATTTGTGTATTTGCTATGGATGGTTTTCCCACAGATGGCAGTAAAGTGTCCAAAGGCCACCTTTTATAGTTGGCATAAAGGTTCTGTAAGGGCTAGTGGATGCCCAGGTCATACAAGGGACCTGGGGATCACCCGTGGACCACACCCAGAAGACTCAGTGTGGAAGTAAGGTGTAGGAGGAAGTAGTAATCTAGGAGATCTTTTGGGTGGTTTAGGAAGACAGAGATGAGGGAGAGCCCCATTCAGGCCCAGATTTGTCTGGCCTGACCCTCCCTCCTCCGCTGATTGCCTCTGCCCCCATCCTCCGGGCAGCCGAGGTCCAACTGCACAGCGGGCAGAGCGAGCAGGCCGAGATGGGACAGCTGCGGGAGCAGCTTATCAGCGCTTTCCAGGAGCAGATGGATGTGCGGAGACGCCTGCTGGAGCTGGAGAACCACGCCATGGAGGTCCAGATCGACACGTCCCGCCACCTGCTCACCATTGCCGGGTAAGCAGACCCTGCCCCGGGGCCGTCCAGGTCCCATCCCGGACCTGGACAGAGGGTTTGGGAGCTGTAGCTGCACACTGTGCCCCTGTGGTCTGACTCCCTTGTCTCCCTGGGGTGGGCTCACGGCAGCTGGGAGCACGAGAAGTCCCGCAGGGCGCTCAAATGGCGGGAGGAGCAGCGCAAGGAATCCTACACCAAGGACGACAGCGAGAAGGACTCCGACACGGGCGATGACCAGCCGGACACCCTGGAGCCCCCAGAGGTGGCCTCAGCCCGGGAGAGCATTGCCGCCCTGGTCGGGGAGCAGAAGAAGCTGCGGAAGCAGAAGGTGCCTGGGGGTGGGGGCAGGGGGGTGGTTTCAGAAGGGGCTGGGGGCGCGGTGCGGGAGGGCTCAGCCCTGGGAGCTCAGGCCTCAGATCTTCTGTGACCTCGCTCAATTCCCTCTTTGTGCTTTGCTTACTCATCTCTGAAATGGGAGTAGTCGTGGTGTGGTCCTTCGTGGGGATGTTGGGGATTAAATCAAAGCCTTTTGCATACCAAGGATTCAAATAATGGTGGTCAGTATTTTAATTAGGGCTTTCCAGGGATCTTGTCCTTCTGCTCTGGAGGGTACACCCAGACCAGGGCTTCAGGGCATGGTGATGAGCCCTGAGGACATCAGGTGGGCTGGAGTGGGGCAGATACCCACAGAGCTGATTGCAGAGGCAGGCTGTGGCCAGGGTGGCACAGAAGGTGGGCACAGAGGGGTCACTTAGGAGCCCTTGGTTTCAAGGGTCACTTGGTTTCAAGGCCCAAGACACAGCTTCGAGGGTTAGCCCCAGAACGGGGCTTCAGCCCAGAGGGAGCTCGGGGGCTGGAAGGGCGCGGACAGCTAGGAGGATGGGTTTGGGGGTGCAGGACCCGCCCCTCTCCTGGTGCTGACCCCCAGCCGCCCTCAGCTGGCGCTGGAGCAGCGCTGCCGAGAGCTGCGCGCGCGCGGCCGGCGCCTGGAGGAGACGCTGCCGCGGCGCATCGGCTCGGAGGAGCAGCGCGAGGTGCTCAGCCTGCTGTGCCGCGTGCACGAGCTCGAGGTGGAGAATACGGAGATGCAGTCGCACGCGCTGCTTCGGGACGGCGCCCTCCGCCACCGCCGCGAGGCCGTGCGCCGCCTGGAGCAGCACCGCAGCCTCTGCGACGAGATCATCCAAGGCCAGCGGCAGATCATCGAAGGTAGGCCCCGTGCGTCCCAGACCCCAGGGCCCCCCTCCACCCGGGGAGCCTCCCAGGGCACGCCCTGAGTCCTGCCCCTGCCCCGGCAGACTACAACCTGGCCGTCCCGCAGCACCTGGAGGAGCTGTACGAGGTGTACCTGCGGGAGCTGGAGGAGGGCAGCCTGGAGCGGGCCACCATCATGGACCGGGTGGCCTCCAGGGCCCTGCAGGTGGGAGTGCGGGCAAGCCTGGGCCTGGGCAGGAGCACCTGTACTGATGGAGGGATGGATGCCCCAGGCAAAACCTGCGGGTAGCTGGGGTGGGGATGGAACCAGGCTGGGCACCCCAAGGAGTTAGCTCCCCTTCCTTCTTATCCCACTCAAAGCTTTGCCTTGCCTGAGTAAGGTGCCCGTCCCAGGGCATTCTTCTCTGGCACTGGTCATTACCCAGAGTCTGAAGGTCAGGGTTGGCTATCTGAGCTATCCTAAATGGTCCCAGATGCCCTCCCAGGAGACCAGACCATCCAGCAGTGCCACTGGGGATGCCTAGCAGACCACAGTGTGTCTCTTGTGATCCGGAGCGCAAGCCCACTGCTCTCTCCAAATTCCTAAGCCCCGTTACAGCCCTGGTCACCTGGTGTGCCTGGCACCCCGTGCTGTGCCCTGGTCCGGTCCAGGACCAAGTCTTCTGACCACCCTCCCCCCCGCCCCCTTCCCTCCCCAGGACAGCTCCTTGCCCAAAATTACCCCAGCAGGAACTGCGCTGACACCAGAGTCTGACCCAGAGAGTGTGAAGACTCTGAGTTCTGAGGTTCAGCGCCTGCAGACCAGCATCCTGCCCCCGCTCGGCATGGACAGGTGAGGCCAGAGACCACCTCCGGCCAGTCCTGCCAGCTCGAGCCGCCACTTGCTGGGCTGTATCCCAGGGATGCCAACCCAGACTCGGGTTCCCTGGGGAAGATGGGGCAGGAACGAGAAAGGGAGGTAGTGGCACAAGTCTGGAGCCAGGACGCCTGGGTTCTCCCTTCACACAAATAGCTCTCCCCTGGGGTGGAGCCGGGACCTCAGTGGGACCAGCCAGGTCAATAGCCACCCACCCCCCTCTGCCAACCTCAGTGAAGCCAACCGCGTGTTCAAAGCCAGTCCCCGGGCCTGGCAGGTGAAGAGCTCCTCTGTGCCCACCCCGCCCCCCATCCAGATCGGTGGTCTGGTGACCCAGGAGGTGAGTACTGAGCACTCCTGACCCCCGGGTTCCACAACTTGGGGGGTGGGGTTGTGGCGGGGACACAAGGTACACACCCAAGGGTTGGGATGGAGGATCTCAAAATGACCCTCACTCCTGAGGTCCCGCTGTCTCTGCTGAAGAACACGAGGGGTCCCTGCTGGGTCTAAGGCCTTTCTCTTCTCAACCACCTCCCCCGTAGGCCCCCACTCAGGACAGCCTGGTCAGCCCGAGCAGCCGGATCAACTCTTCCCCCGACAGCAGTGAGAATCTGTCAGAGATCCCCTTGTCCTGCAAAGGTGTGCCCCCTGCCAGCCCTGTCAGCGTGAGCCCGGCATCATCTAAACCGTTCGGCTCACCCAGCCCTCCTGTCCTGCTGACTGCACCCACGCCTTAGTTGCCACCCAGTCTGGAAAGAGGCTCCTGTGCCCAGAGGGGATTAACCTCCTGCTCAAGGACACATGGAGCACTGAGGGCACAATCAGAAGTCAGAATGGGGCGTACGTGACAGTTAGGATCCTGCCCCCCCCCTCTTCCCACCCAGCAATAATTCTAAGAGCAAATACAGACAGGATCCCTACCCCCTAAGCCCATTTTCTCGATTAATCCTCACAGCAGCCCTGTGGGGTTAGTTTCGCCACCCCACATTCACAGATGAAGGTAAGGGTCCGAAACGTGCCCCAAGTTTCTTGAATAGCAAGCAAGTGGGAGTGCTGGAATTAGGACCCAGGCCCTCTGATCTGCCTTGGCTGGAGAAGGGGTGTGGGAGGGGGGAGATTATATGTGGTCTGGAGCTCAGGTTAGGTGCTCCTTCTGTCCCGCTCCAGAGAGGAAGGAGATCCTGACCGGTACCAAGTACATCTCTGTGAAGGCTGCTCGGCGGCGCTCTCGGGCTTTGGTCCCCGAGGGGCGCCACCTGCTGGCACCTGCCGGGGAGCGCAGGAGCCTGTCCCCGCACTCGCCCAGCGAGGCTGAGGATGTGCAGCCGCCCGGCCCTCTGGCCTGCAAGAGGCCGCCCAGCCCCACGCTGCAGCACGCTGCCAGTGAGGACAACCTGTCAAGCAGCACAGGCGAGGCCCCATCCCAGGCAGTCGGGCACAGTGGCGATGGCGCCGGGCCCTGGATGCGTGGCCAGAAGAAAAGCCCGGGCAAGAAACGGGAGGAGTCACTAGAGGCCAAGAGGAGGAAGCGGCGGTCCCGGTCCTTTGAGGTCACAGGGCAAGGGGTGAGACAAAAGACAAGGGATGGGGTGTCTGCATCCCTTCGTTGTGGATGGGGGCCTGGGGGCTCCTGCACCACCGTCCATGCCTCTGTCTCCCAGGCTGGCATAGGGGGTCAAGGGGGCTGGCATATAGGGCGGACCCTTGTAGCAATACCATACAGCTCTGACTCACCTCCCTGTTCTCCAACCAACACAGCTCTCCCGCCCCAAGACACACCTCCTGGGGCCCCGTCCCATGGAGAGCATCTCGGACCATAGGGTGCCAGTGTGCGGACACCCAGCACCTGGTATCCGGCATCTGGGGAAGGTCATGCTGCCTTTGGCCAAGGTCAAACTCCCTGCAAGCCAGAGCGCAGGTCAGTACCAGCAAGGGAGGGAATGGGAAAGGCGGCGGCCTTGGCCAGCCCAGGGAGAAGGCATGCTGAGCTCCCTGCTCAGAGGGCCACTCATTGCTGGAAACCAGGTTCTCACAGAATATTTGTGGGACTGGCATCTTGGGGTCGTGCCCCTAGGGAGTTCAAGGCCACTGGGTGACCAGAGAGGGCATGAGGAATTTCTAAACCCCTGCCCCTGCCCTTCCCCTGTCACAGGTCCTGGGGACTCCTCACTCCTCACTGTTCCCTCCAACGCAGCTGGTATTTCCCGACGGGCTGCCCGGGGGCCCCGCCTGGCTCACGGCACAAGCACCCATGGCAAAGACAGATGCTTCCGGCATACCTGAGGGGTATGGAACAGCCCTCCTGCCCCCAAGCCTGGTTGGGGTGGAGCCGAAAATGGGAGATGGCGGCTGGGCAGATGGGGGTCCCCTGCGAGCAGGAGCTCAGGAACCCAGAAGGCTGGGGATCCTGAGGCCCAGGAATTATGAGGGTGTCTGCCCAGCACCTCCATGCTTTCAGTGCCACTGGGGACGGGAGGCGAACTCAGGAGGCATGGCCAGAATGACAGGACTTCCTGGCCTCCCAGCTCTGGATAGAACCCTGTTGCCAAAACCCCGTAGAGACCTGTGGCCGGACTCAGCCTTGGAGATGGGGGTGGGGGGGTAAGGGAGCTGTTTGTGGGAGGGGCCCCTGGGCCCAGAGCTGGAGCAAGGAAGCCATCCTGGATGGCTGGGGAAGGAGCGGACCGTCCCTTGGCGCATACCGTGGCAGAGGAGGGAATCTGGTTTTGTTACCTGGCAGTGTAACAATAAAATCCCATGTGGGTCTTGACGGTTCTGTTGGAAATGAGACCTTGTATGGAATGTGGAGCGGCCAAGACTGATTAAGAGGCACCCCAACGCCATCCTCCTCCCTCCCTGACACCCCATCTCCTTCTGGCTGGCTACACAGATGCCTGAACACCTGGGGGAAAGGGGCTCTTCTCTACACTGTGCCCAGGACAGGTGGGCCCGACAAGGTCCGTTCATGCCCTGTCCCACCAGCCTTCACACCTGCCTCGGCTCCCTCCCATGAGAGCTCAGAGACCTCGGGAGGCTCAAACCATAGAAAGCCTAATTACCTGAATGGGGGTGGGACGGTGGTCCCCTCTGGAAGTCAGGGTTCAGAAACTGCCCAGCTAAGTAAGCCTCTTGGCTTCAAGGTAGGAAAACTCTGGCAAGGGGTCCTGGGGTCCTCCAGTTTTCCCATAGGTTGCTCTTACCTGCCCAGTTCCATGTGGGGGGTGGGGGACCCTCGGGAAAAGCTAATGAAAGATAAGGTACCCCCACACCTGTGGGACCCTCCTGGGGCTGTTTTAACCTGGGAGCTGGGTGGTTCAATCATCCCCTCCGCTCTGAGCATCACTTTATTCCAAGAGCGCTGCCTTCAAGACAGCTGCGAAACCAGCTCCTGAAACCAGGCACCTGCTCGACCACCCCTCCCCTGGCCTCCACCCCAGCTCCAAGACCACCGGCATCTCGCCACCCAGGGGGGGCCAGGGCCGAATGTCCATTCGTCTCACACATACACACACACCCCAGACCCCGCGGCAGAGGCACCAATGCCAGGTCTCTGTTTCCCACTCCGGCAGGGTCCCCGCCCCGCCCGCTTGGCTACTTGGGGGTCCGGATGAGGGTGTGGTAGACGGGCTTGACGATGAGGTGCAGGTGCAGGGCGTTCTCCACCAGGTACTCGGAGTTGCGCCGCTGCAGGTCCGCCTGCGCCAGAAAGTCGCCCGCCTCCTCGCTGCTCTGGTGGAAGCTGTAGGCGTGGCGGACCAGCAGGCGGCCGTGCTGCCTCGCCCCTACCAGCACCGTCTTCTGGAAGCTCACGCCAGCCGCGTCCCCACCGCTGCTGGCCGGCGTGACCACCAGGCGCGGCCGTCCGTCCTCGGGGCGCGCGGCGGGCAGCGCGGTGCCGGCCGTGTCCGCGTAGACGGGCCGCAGGCTGACGGGCAGCCAGCGCGGGGAGAAGAGCACGTTCCACGTGACCCGGCGACCCGCGTCGTGGCCGCTGGGGCCCAGCTGCGTCTGGAAACTGGTGCTGCGGTCGTCGCGGGCCGGGTTGTTGATGATCCACGGGGCGCCCCAGGCGGGCGCGAGGTAGTTGCGGGGAAGGAAGGCGCTGCCGTTGACGTCGAAGAACTTGGCGAAGTGCAGCGGCGAGGCGGCGTGGAACTGGTAGGCCTGCAGCAGCAGGTCGGCCACCGCCTCGCCGTGGCGCGCCAGGGCGGCCGAGCGCGCCTGGAGCTGGAACAGCTGTGCCGGGGGGATCATGGGGTAGCGGATGGCCCGCAGCGCGCGCTCGGCCACGGCGGAGGACGGCCGGGTGCGCCCCAGCCACGCCTCGAGCGCGTGGAACAGCTCCAGCTCGTCCTGCAGCACCAGGTCCGAGCGCGGCAGGAGCTGCGCCAGGAGCTCGGGACTCACGGCGCCCCACTCGGCGCTCGCGGCCACCGCTGACAGGTTCCAGGCCAGGAACTGCAGGCAGCTCTGGCGCAGGGCTTCATCCCCGGTGCTCACCGCATAGTGGTACCAGCCCACCGCTGGGCCCGCGCCGCCCGCCAGGTGCGCGCGCATGTAGTCAGCCACGCCGCGCTGCAGGGAGGCCACGCCGTACTTGGTGGCCAGCCTGTGCAGGGGAATGGCCTGGGCCAGCAGCACCGTCAGCTCTCCGCAGTAGAGGTACCTGCGGGAGGGGAGCGCAGAGATGGGGCAGGGTCAGCTGTGCCATCCCCCCACCCCAACACACACACACAACCCAGAGGGGACCAGGCCTTGGGTGGAGAGCACTGTGGTCAGGGATGCATGCGGAGCAGTGGGCCCTGAGGCTTCCTGTCTTCGTCTCAGGGACCGTTTCTCATAGGGACTGGAAACGGCATGTTACTGAGCATCTACTAGGATCCGAGCTTTGGGCTGCCGACAAAGGAGGCTCCTGCCCTCATGGGCTTTACAACCCAGGCTCAGATCCGTAGCCTACTTGCAAGTGGGCAAGTTGTTTAACTTCACCAAAGCTTATGCTAATCATCTGGGAAAGGGGGTAACAGGGTCACTGTGATAGGTGGGGGAGAATGAACTGATCCCACCCCGAAGCAGGCCGTCGACACAGGGGAATTCCCTCCACGTCCTCCTCTTCCCGCCAGTTCATCTTTCTCACTGGATCTTGTCCGTGTGGGTTTTGCTCACTCACTGCCCGTCCCCATCTGCTCCCACCCCGGCACTCACGCTTCCTGCCAGGCCCCCACAGGCACACGCTCCCTGGGGGTGTGCCAAGAGCAGCCCATAGCGGCACCAACACCCACGTCTCCCCTTTCCCCAGCATTTTAGCCCCACTATTTGCCTCTGGCAATAAGAGATGGTTCTCAGCCTCTCTTAGAGTGGGCATGGCCATGTGACTAAATTCTAACCAATCTGATGTCAGCAGAGGCACCCCGTGGGGTGGAAGGAAGGCTGCTTCCATAGATCTGACTAGTGGGGAGAAGACCCTGTGCCCTTCTGTGTTAACCCTCTTCCTACTGCCTGGTATTCTGAAGCCATCTCGTCTATACCATTGAAACATGGGCACCTGGGTGGCTCAGCCAGTTAAGCATCTGCCTGGGGTTCAGGTCACAATCCCAGGGTCTGGGGATGGAGCCCATGCCCGGCTCCCTGCTCAGCGGGCATCCTGCTTCTCTCTCTGCCCCTCCCTCCTGCTCTGCTCCCTCTCTCTCAAATAAATACATAAAAATATTTAATAAATGAATAAACCATCAATACAGGGCTCCTTTCTCTGACGATAGTGTGAATGTGCCCCCTGTGCAGCCCACCCACCGGCTGGGAACAGGGGATGAGAGAGAGCTGCCTTACCCCCAGCCGGCCCTGAGGTTCAGAAACCTGGCCAGACACGAAAGCCACATGGAGGCATTAAAATAAAAAATTAATCATTAACTAATTAAAAAACCAAGTCACTGCCGGGCCCAACCCCAGACCTGATGCCAACGATGCAGAACGGGGTCCGGGAATCTGCATTTTTGAAAAGCGCTTAAGCCCAGGTTTGGAAACAGCTCTGAGAGCATCAGAGGCCCCAGGGCTCGCAGGCGAGGGCAGGGAGTCCCGCTGCGTCTCAGGAGAAGGCAGTGGGAGGAGGGATGGTTATAAGGTCGTGGGTCCGTCATCCTGATGCGGTCGGGGGGATGGACATGATGTAAGCGGAGAAACCAGGGCCTCAGAAAGGGAGGAAGACTCCCCTGCACCCCTGCCCACCTGATGAACTTGTCGAAGACGGCGGCACAGTCCCGGGGCTCCTGGAGCACCAGCTCACTCTGGTTGCTCAGCAGCTCCCGGAACAGCTCGCTGTGCAGGCCCAGCAGCAGGCGGTGCGTGTGGAAGACCCGGACCTCATCGGTGCCCGCCGCCTGCACCCGCAGGACCACGTCGCTGGCGTTGCCCTGCCGCAGCAGCTCCTGCAGGCGCTGGAGGAGCGTCTGGGAGTGGTTGATGGAGGTGCCTGTGGACTCGCCGCCCACGTCGGCTCTCTGAGCTGCGGCGGGAAGGGACACGGCCCGGCTGAGGAAGGCCCTGGATTGGGGGTGCCAGCCAGGGGTGCCGAGGGACCAGCAAGAGATGCGCATACTCGGGCGCGGGCCCGGGGAGGCTGCGTGCCTGCCTGTCTGTGCCCGTGGGGCCCGGGGAGGTGTGCATGTGTGCAAAAGCTCTTCCCACGTGGGGAAGCTTGTCAGCCTGACCCTAAGCAGCCCCCCCCCCCCCCCGAGAGGATGCTCTTGCACGGGGAGTAGCTTCCTGGCGAGAAGAGATCGTGAAGCAGTGAGGGACAGAATGCCCAGAACCGGTGTCCATGACGCCGGAGCACCAGGCGAGGACTGTGGCCCCCATTCCTCTCTTCTCCCGAGACAAGCACCCACCAGCTCCTTTGATGGGCATCAAGCGCACAGATAAGCACCCTAGTTTGGGATCATGATGAATAAGGGATGTGATAGGACAGGGCTACTTGAGGGGCAGAAATCAGGGACGGCTCCCTGAGAAAGTGACAGGAAGGAGCCGGCCAGAGGACAAGAGCCAGCCCTGTACAGGCCCTTGAAAAGGATGAGTTGGCGGTGCTGGGTCACTGAGAAGGCTGGGGCGGGGGGCAGAGAAAACACCGAGGGTGAGCTGGTGCTGGAGGGGGCCTCCCAGGGCCCCTGTGTGTTGAGACTGGGCCCTTCTGTTGTGTTTCCAGGGACGCCGTGAGGGTCAGATGGGGACATGCGCTCCGTTACAGAAAACTCGGGGAGAGAAAAGGCTGCCAGCAGCTTCCCCAGAGAACAGTGTGAGGAGCCTCCGAGGGAGATAAGGTAGGTGTCTGACAGCAGCCCGTGAGCACCTGTCCCAACACACACGCGCGTGCATGCACACACGCCCATGTGGAAGAGCAGAGCATCCGTGTGTAAGAGACAGGGAGACGGAGGGAGACGGGGAAGGTCGGAGGTGGGTGGGCTGCTCATTTCCCAGCTCCGCCTCCCCCAGCTGTCACTTGACCGCATTCCTCCTGGCCGCCTGGGCCCCGCTGTCCGCTGTCCCGGACAATGGACGCTAGAAAGGTCTTCTTGTCTGCAAGAGCCAGGCCTGCCTCCCAGCCCTTCTTCCCTCGGAGGCAGGCGTGGAGCTGGACACCGCCCCCTCCCGGCCTGGTGCAGCTAGGGCCGAAGGGGCCTGCCTCTCTTCCCGGCCCTCCCCACTCCCCCACCCCACCCACTGCCCACTCACCTGCTCGAGTGGCCAGACCTACCAAGGTCAGGATGGCCCAGAAGCTGGCCCAGGACCCAGGCTTGGCAGAGCCCAGGCGAAGCATCTTTGTGCCCCGCCCCTGAGCTCCTTGGAAAGACAGTGAAGCCCAGACCACTGGTGCTCACATCCCTCCTCCTTATATAGGGTTCAGCACAAGGGGATGGCACCCCCCTTCCTGATCAGCTTCCCTCCCCCCACCCAGTCTCTGCTGAGGATTGGTGGAAACTGGCCCCAGCTGTTGCCCAGGCAACCACTTAAGCCAGAGAGCGGCAGCCTGGGGCTATTGTGCTGCCATGGGCCCCCAAGGGGGACAGATCCGGCACCCTCCCCCACGTCTTCCACCACCCAGCAGAGCGAGTCATTTCTCTCCTGGGAGGCTTTAGGCTCTCCACAGGGCAGGCTGGGGGCTCCAGGACCTCTGGCAGCAGCTAGCCCAGAGGGTCCCCAGTCCCCTCCCCAACCCCCAGGCCCGGTCTCCGTCCTGGCACAAAGTTTTCTTGGCAGCATCTTGCCTAAAGCACCATGGCGAGCAGGCTGCAGAGGAAGGGCCTGGAAGAGGAGAGGGAAACAGCGGCTCGGGCCCCCATCCCTCCCCTTCTTGCATTTTTGGGCTGGGTTAGCTCTGCAGAGAGCAGGGCGAGGGTCTTGAATAGGGGCTCATGAGATCACCGCGTCACTTTTGTGTTCCTTGTCAAAGCCTATTCCTAGCCTGCTCGGGAGGGTGATGGGCCTTTAGAGTGGTCCCCTGGGGACTGTGACCGTCATCCCTCAGGATCAAGGTGAACCAAGATGGCAGGGCTGAGCCCAGAGCAGGGATCCACTGCGCCATGCCCCTTTGCATGTGAGGCCCTCTGCCCAGAGCATGGCTGGCCCCCTTGCAAGAGGCCGGCCCTCAGCAGACAGCACAAATCTGGGCTCGGGGACTAAAGATGCTGAGGTGGGCGCCTGGCTTCCCTGTCACTTTCTTCAACTCACTTTTCCGAGGGCCTCCGTCTCTAGGCACACCTCTCAGAAGGCTTCTTTTACCAGCTTCTAACTTCCAGATGTAATGTTTCCCTTCCCAGAGTCTCAGGGAGACGCACAGCAGAGCTGGCATCCCACCCCAACCGTGGGAGAAATCGAGGCAGACAGCTAGGTCACGGTCTTGGTTAGGTCCGTGCAGAGGAGTGCTCTTCTAAATCCAAAGGAATAGAGAGAGGAGGGCGGGGTCTAGGGGGAGTGGGTGGGTCCCTGTGCTCTGTTGAAGCCTCACCTTTTGGGGGAGCAAGTGGGGCCTGGCCCAGCTCTTCCTGGGACAGACTCCTTTAAGCTCGATGGATGGACCAATGGACCGAGAGATCCAGCTCAGTTTCCCCGGAGGCAGGCGGGGTCCTTGACGGGATGGAGCCTGCCCTCCCACGCTCTCTGTGTCCCAGAGATGTCCATGCATTGATTTCTGCTCCCGGCTGACACAGAGACACCGACCGCTCCACCCCCACTCCAGAGCTGCAGAGAGAGCAAGAACTGGGTCTGGCACCTGCCTCATCCGGGTTGGCAGAGATGGAATTCTCCAGCCCAGCGGAAACCCCTCCCGGCTGCCCTGACCTTCACGCCTGGCTCCCCTCGTCCAGATCCACCATCCCTTGGCTGCCTGCCTGCCCTTCCCATGGACTGTACCACCTCCCCAGCCCGGCCCAGCAAGACAGAGCCTCAGTGTGATGGGGCTCCGGGCCCCCAAGAGCTCCCCTGTTCCCAAGTGCAATGTTTTTCAGGAGGAGCATTATCTGATGATAAGGAGACGTTGGTACAAGAACCCACTACCCAGAAAGCCAGCTTTCGGTAAACTCTTCTTGACTCCAGCCTCCTTGGGGCTGCATCTGCCTTTCCAGAAGGTGTAGTCCACCTGTGTTGGACTCTCCCATGAACTCTTCTCTACTTAGAGGCGGGGACACCTGTATTTTCTAAGCACACTGGGTGATTGTCACGTACGCACTCCCAGGGTGCAGGGATCGGGAGCCCCCACAATACCAAGAAGACTCAGAAGGGTCACCTTTGACCCCCTCCAATCTCTGAGGGGCCCCACCTCCTATGATTGTGAACTTTGTTGTTCCTGAACCTCCTCTAACAATTTCGAAACTGACTTTCCAGAAATAGGCATTCTCTGTTCTTGGTTTCCTTTTTTTTTTTTTAAAGATTTTATTTATTTATTTATTTATTTATTTGTCAGAGAGAGAGAGAGAGAGCACAAGCAGGCAGAGTGGCAGGCAGAGGCAGAGAGAGAAGCAGGCTCCCCACTGAGCAAGGAGCCCAATGCGGGACTCGATCCCAGGATCCTGGGATCATGGCCTGAGCCAAAGGCAGCAGCTTGACTGACTGAGCCACCCAGGCATCCCACGTTCTTGGTGTCTTAGTCTGAGAGTTGTTGGCGTGTATGCCTGCGTGCTTGTGTGTGTGTGCGTGTGTGTGCATGTGTGTCGTGTGTGAGAATCTTGGAGCAGGAGAGAGAGAGGAGGGATTGGCCCCGCACAGCTGTCGAGACAGAGCATCTGAGAACTCTGTTTGATTTTGCCCTGTGGACCTGGAAGCTGCATCATTCCTTGAGAGCAAGTCTGATGAGCTCCCAAGCGACAACAGTTCCCAGAAAGGAGTGCTGCTTCCTGCCTGAGACAAAGAGTGTTTATAACCTAAGTGACTCGTTTGAGATCTCACGGCAGCCGAGATTCAAATGCCACTTTTCTGCTTGACTTTTCTTCCCATGACTCTACACTGGGTCCCTACATGGGAAGCTATTTCAGACAGATAGGATCCCCAGTGGGCAAGGAATCTCTAGTACTGTAAAAGCCACTGAAAATTCTGGCAAACTTGGGACAAGGTGAAAGTTTTCTGTATCTATAAGAATGGATGATGAGGGGGCGCCTGGGTGGCTCAGTGGGTTAAAGCCTCTGCCTTCGGCTCAGGTCATGATCCCAGGGTCCTGGGATCGAGCCCCGCATCAGGCTCTCTGCTCGGCAGGGAGCCTGCTTCCTCCTTCTCTCTCTCTGCCTGCCTCTCAGCCTACTTGTAATCTCTGCCTGTCAAATAAATAAATAAAATCTTAAAAAAAAAAAAAAAAAAGAATGGATGATGAGACGCTGGATCGGGGGGATAGTGCGCGCCCCAGAGCGGTGGGCCCCCAGACCCGCCCTACCTAGAGTGTGGACTGCCTTAGACCTGTAACATCTCCCTTCCGGAGCTAGGGAAGTGCCCTCAGACGCTTTGATTGGGGAACAGGGGATCCTGAGTTTAGGTTCCTGGCCTGTGTACTCAGCGGGACACACTAATAATAAACCAGAAGGAATCTTTCCCTAATAAATTCCCTGAAGTAAGTCACAGGCTACCGGAAGCTTCTGGGAAGCCAGGCTGTGTCGTCATAGTGGCAGATCTACTCTCCTCCCCAACACCCTCTAGTGTGATATTCCCCATCCCCCCAACCCCTCCCCACTACCGACAGCAGTACTTCTCCCTGAATGCTCTGTCTGACCCACATCCCCTTCTTCTCTAAAGCCCGAGCTTCTTGCCTGCGTGCCTGTTCTCCCAGGGAAGGTTGCAGGAGGCCAGGACAAGTGAACTGCTCCAGACGGGGGAGCAGAGAACACACCTGAGTTCATGTTCCCACCGCCACATGGTGGCTCGGCGGCCCCTAAGCCTAGTTGCTGAACTTCTCTGAGCCTCCGTCCCCTCTTGTATGAAATAGATAGAGGTCACCAGAGTTAGCTTGGGGGGTGACAAGTGTAGGAGCTAGAGTAAGCGCTCAGGAAATGTTGCCAGAGCTCTGCATACACCCTTGGTCTTTTCAACTTGACTGTGAGAGGCTCCTCCTTGACCCATGGCCTCGAGGTGGTGGCCCCGGGAATTATTTGTGCTTCTTGCATTCTCTGGGGCTGGGGTCCCGGACAGGGCCTGAGGATCAGAGTGGGTCGTAGCTGTTCTGGGCTTGCCCAGCCACCCTGACTAAGGACCTAGCCAAAGTCGGTGCTCTCTGGGGGCCTATAGGGTCAGAACACGGCCACCAGGGGGCAGCAAGTCCTCTGTGCTAGCCCAGGGTGGGTGTGCAGAGGGGGACGCAGGTGAGGGTCCAGGTAGCCCCAGCCCCAGAGGTGGGCTCTATCTGAGCGAGCCCAGAGGCCAGCCTACTCCATTCCCCGAGATGGGCACGGGAAGTGATTCCAGACTGGACCTCAGATGTCCTCCGGAGTCAGGCCACACATTTGTCCCGGGTGCCCACTGTGGGAGTGGGGGAAGCGAGTGGGCACAGATTCCAGCCTCTCCAGAGCGCTCCCTGCACCTGCTGCTGTTTACTTGCCAGTGACTAATATTCCTGGGGGGATGGTCCGTTCCACCAAGGCTAAGAAAACAACCGCTCGTGGGGGCCACTGGGTCTTAGACTCCCGGAGCTGCTAGTAGCCCAGCCAGGCTTCTCCCAGAGGTTGCTGCCACCACTGCAAGGGCTTCAAGCTACCCTTCCAGGCCCAAAGCCCCCAGGGAGCCTCTTCCTCGTTCCACTGCCTGCTGCGGCTACAGAGCTGACTCCTTCAGACCTAGCCTATGGGGCCTCTCTCCAGATCTGGGCCCTGCCCATGGCGGCCTCACCCCTGCTCTGCACTGGTCCCCCCTCCCCCCCCATGCCCTCCTCTCTTTTGATGCCACGGATGGGATCCTTCTGCGTTCTCCGGAAGTCCTCACCCTCAAGATGTCAATGCCATGGCTGAACCCAGGCCAGTCCCCAGAGTGCCCTGAACATGAGGCGGCTTCTCCAGAGCCCCAGTCCAGCCCCTTCCTCAAGGCCTCCCTCTCAGCCTGACCCCTGCCTGTGCACCCTCTGGGATCCTGCTTTGCTCCAGGCCCAATCCACGGTGGCGGTTCACTCCCCGGAGCTCGGCCCCGCCCTTTCCTTCCTCCTCCTCCCTCCTCCCACCACCCCACCTCTCTGCACTGACCAGCCCAGTCTCAGTGCTGCGGGAAGAGGGCAAACCACCCCTTGGAGAGCTGGCAATGCTGGGAGGGAGCTGCGGGGACCCCCCCGGAAAAGCCGCGAGGTGACCTAGGACTCAGGACCCAGGAGCATGACGCTTGAGGGGCAGGAGGCAGGTGAAGTATCCAGAACGAGGTGGGAGGGGAGAGGACAGTGGCAGGCAGGTGAGGGACAGATGGGGGATCAAGAAGCTTGAAATGGATTGCTAATGAGCGGTGGGCGGGGAAACTAGGTTCAGCTGGGGTGGGGGAGGGGGTACAACATCGGGGGAGAGGGGGAGGGCAGGGATGACTGGGGCGGCGGAGGGGGGCCTTCAGCGGGAAATCTAAACCTGGACTATGAAACCTAGAGACCTAAAGTGTAGGCTGAATGGAGCAAGGACCAGACTATGTGGTCACCTAACTCCTCTAGACTCAGTTTCCCCACCTGAGCACCAGGGTCATCCCAGCTCCAGTAGTGCTCGCCGACAAAGAGGGCTGCTCTTTAGGGAAGAAGGGCAGGAAACCCTGTAATGTCACTCCTTCGAGAGGGGGCGACTGCTGAGTAGAGCCGAGTGGCTGCTGTGAGTCACCGTGGGTGAGAATCACCCAGACCGCTCACTAAAAACATGGCTGCCCAAGCCCCACTCTGGACCCCAGCTCAGACGGAGGCCCCCCGCCTCCCTGACTGTGCCGTCCGGCCTGTCTCAGGGCCCTGACTTCCAGGCAGAAGATGCGCCTCGAGAAACACAATGGAGAAATAGTGCTGTGGCAGCAAGAAATGCCACAGAGGACTTCTTCCCTTTAATGGGGGAGTCAGGTCCCTGAGGGACGGGGTGGGCTGGACCTGGCCATAGGGGTGGCCCGTTTGCTGGGCCTGACCAGGGGACATGCAGAGAATGGGGGGAATAAAGATCTCGGGGGCAGGGGCAGGCTGGAGAGAGACCTAATGCTCTAACCCGACCCTTCCACTCTCCCTAGCTGGCCCACCACGAGCGACCCCGTTGCCCACAGTCAATGGCAGTGGGCCAAGCCAGGAGCTGGAAGGCCATTGGCCAGAAATCCCGGATCAGTCCCCTTGTGTGGCTGGTATCATCCCTGTCATCTACTACAGTGCCCTGCTGGGCCTGGGGCTGCCTGGTGAGTGGGAAGCATTGGGGGTGGGCAGAAATGGGGGTCCAGCTTCGATGGGTGTCCATCCTCTGTGCTGAACCCTGGGACCCAGAACCTTAGACTCCAAGACACCCTTTGACTTTATAGAGCCATCTGGGTCATTGGGGAACCAAGCCTAGTGAGGAGTAAAAGTGAGGGGCCAGGATGTGGGGTGCTCCTGGCTAAAGCCAAGGGGTCACCAGAAGAGACAGCCCTCTCCACGCCACCTCCCCACCCCCTGCAGTGGGCCCTGTGCTAGGCTAAGTCCATGTAGGACTGCCCTCAGCTTGGTTGAAATCTTCCCCTACCGTCTACTGCTTCCGAGAGCAGCAGAGCTAGGGGACAGGTCGGGAAGTGGAGTCGGGAAAGGACAGATGGTCTCAGCCTTGGGGAATGACCCACCTTGCCCCCAAGTGAAGACCACGGCCTGTGGTGGTTCGATGGACAGGGCACGGCTGACCTGGTTAGCCTCCCTGATAAAGTGAGCTTTAAGGGTCGAGGAAGAGGAAAAGAGAAGCCAGGGAGAGGAGAAAGATGAGAATAACCCCTTGGAAACATAGTCTAAGCAGCCCTTCTAACCCCTCTGCCCTCTGTGACCTCTGTCGCCATCAGTCAACCTCCTGACCACAGTGGCCTTGGCCCGGCTGGCCACCAGGACCAGGAAGCCCTCCTACTATTACCTTCTGGCACTCACGGCCTCAGATATCGTCACCCAGGTGGTCATCGTGTTCGTGGGTTTCCTCCTGCAGGGGGCGGTGCTGGCCCGGCAGGTGCCCCGGGCTGTGGTGCGCTCCGCTAACATCCTGGAATTCGCCGCCAATCATGCCTCAGTCTGGATTGCTGTCCTGCTCACTGTGGACCGCTACAGCGCCCTGTGCCACCCCCTGCAGCACCGGGCCACCTCGTCCCCAGGCCGGACCCGCCGGTCCATCGCCACTGTCCTCAGTGTCTCTGTGCTGACCGGCATCCCCTTCTACTGGTGGCTGGACGTGTGGAGGGACGTGGACCCCCCCAGCATGCTGGATGAGGTCCTCAAGTGGGCTCACTGCCTCACGGTCTATTTTATCCCTTGTGGAGTCTTTCTGATCACCAACTCGGCCATCATCTGCCGGCTACGGAGGCGGAGCCCGAGTGGGCAGCGGCCCCGGGTGGGCAAGAGCACAGCCATCCTCCTGGGCGTCACCACACTCTTCGCCCTCCTTTGGGCTCCCCGGATCTTCGTCATGCTCTACCACCTGTATGTGGCCCCTGTCCACCGGGACTGGAGGGTCCACCTGGCCTTGGACGTGGCCAACATGGCGGCCATGCTCAACACCGCGGTCAACTTTGGACTCTACTGCTTTGTCAGCAAGACTTTCCGGGCCACCGTCCGAGAGGTGTTCCATGACGCCCACCTGCCCTGCACGCTGGGGTCACGGCCAGAGGGCCTGATGGTGGGCCCTGCCTTAAAGCCCCCAGGACTTCCCAAAGGGGCAGGACCATAGAGGCAGGGCCCAGCAGGGCCAGAGCTACTGCTGCCCTTGTGGTGTCCTCGCAAAACTTTATCAACACCCTACTTTGCCACCTGAGGGCGGGGCAGGGAAGGCTCCTTCCTATAGGGGCGGCTCCCCAGGTGCAGGGGTGTCCAATTTATCCAACTCTCAAATTAGCTGCACCAACAATTTCCACTTCCTGGCACAAGGAGAGGGCTCTTCCAGGCATAGGCTAAGAGTGTCAGCTGCTCTGGACATTCCTTCATGAGGGATATTTCACCTGGCATGTTACGAAGGCCGGATCAATGGGGGCTGGATGAATGAATGAAAGGCAAGATGGACAGGTGGATGGATGGATGGATGGGTGGGTGGCTGGATGAACGGACGGGCGGATGGATGGATGGACAGGCAGGTAGGTGGATGGATGGACAGGTGGATGGATGGATGGATGGATGGACAGGCAGGTGGATGGATGGATGGATGGTTGGGCGGGCGGATGGACAAGAATCATTTCCAGCCCCCACCCCACCCCAGCCCTCCAGAGCCTACCTCTCACTTCTCTGGCTTCCAGTGGTAAGGCCAGGATGGAAGGAAACCATGGGTAGGATCCCCTGTATATTGGAGGCTGGGAGAACCTAATGCTTTTGCTGAGTAAGGGGACGATGGCTGCTTGGGAAAAGGGGTGATCTGAAAGCAGATTTGATGTCCCAGCTCTGGGGTGACACCACCCCTTGAGTCTCAATCATCCTGCTTCCATTCCACTTAACTCTCTGCCCTGGAGCCAGAACAGGTTCAGGGCCCCAGAAGGGCCCTCGGGTTTTCATTGTTGCTGCCTGATGAGACATGAAGTGCTTCTCAGCCCCGAGGACGAGGGATGGGAAGGGCACACCCAGCCTGCTCCACTTGGAGGAGGGCCTCTTGCTCCACCCCGGGGGGAGGAAGGCCCAGCAGATCAGGTGCCTCGGGCCCCTCCCAGCCTCTCCTGGGCCCCTCTCTTCTCTCTGCCATGGTGCCAGTCGGGAGAGGCAGCTGGGAGAGATTAGCAGATGGACCTCCCACCTGCTCTGGGCTTTGGGTAAACACATTAGTGGCTGCTTTCTGCTTCCCAGTCAGTCCAGCGGAGCTGACCTTTCCCCCTCAATGGGCGGTCCTTGCCGGGGCCCACTAGCACCCAACCCCTTAGTGGCATGGCCCAGCAGAAAGAACCAGAAATGCACAGGGCACACCGTCAGTGCAAAATAAATATTCGGCTTTCCCCTTCTCCCCAGAACAGAGGCACCAGGAGGGGACTTTCAGCCGTACCCAAAAAGGGAAAAAACAGGCCCTCCGTCCTTTATCCACAGTTCTTAAGAGCTCTGAAAACCAAAATATTTGTCCCAAGTTTGCCACGGTCACATTTAGTGGTCAAGCCTGACCTGACCTGAGGCAGGACAAGGGAGCGTGGACACAGTGGTTCCCTGCAGACTGTCTGCGGTTGGGCAGCTGGAACCGAAACCTCGTGCATGGGACAGGCCACACGTGACCCTTCTCTGTTCTGAAAGCTCTGAGTTCTGGGACACATCAGGTCTCGTGCTCAGAGAGAGGAAGGGGGACCCCCAGCACCATCACTGCTGGCAGCGCAGGGTCCAGGCTGACCCTGAGTTCGTTCTGGGCACGGAGGGTCCCCCAAGGAGGGGGGCGTGCAAGGCCAGGGAGTTCGGGGAAAAGCAGGCTCTAGAGGCTGGAGCGATGCTTCCCGGTCCGCCTACAGAGGGAGGCACGGGAAAGAAAGGCGCCTTTCTGATGCAGAACCCAGTGGAACACCGTGGAGGGGCAACCTTACCCCCCTTAGAAGAAACCTCTGAGAGCCCTCCAGGACCAAAAAAGAGCATTGTCATGGAAGGCTGGACTGCAGCTGGGGCGAGACCAGTGACCGGACCCTCTCAATGGGCCAGTGGGCCAATGGAATAAGACCCATGCATGCAGCGGCTTCTGATCACGGACGAAACCAGATGCTTCCAGAAGTGGGTGTGGAGGCTCTGTGGGGACACGGAGGGTTTGGCACAGGTGGGGGCATGAAGCCACCAGAACCAGGGTGTTAACGTGAATGGGACCTCACACGGACCCACAGGCTGAGGCGACACCAGTTTTTCCAAACAACCCTGGGTATAGTCACCGTTTTTCCGACGGAGGAAATGGGATCCCAGAGAAGTGACACGCTGAGCAAGAGGCCCTCCGCTGGTGGAGATCAGGGTGGCTGGTTCCCCATCTTCCCAGCACCTTGCAGGTGCACTGGGTGGGGGTGGGAGGGGCAACAGACTGGGGGATGGGAGTCTTCAGCAGTGCTTTGCGCCGCTTACAACTTTTTGGTCCCCGACTTACCAGATTTGAAAAGCACGATCATAGTTTCCTGATAAGATGGTTTGAGCAACATTCCTTTTAAATGTCTTTGTAACCTTTAACAAAACGCAGAGCTCTTCCCCTGGATATCTGGATCACGGACATGCGGGGCATCATTAAAGCTGCTCTAGCCGCTGCCTTCGTGCGTTTTTATTATTAACTCTCCATGACGTCCCAAAGGAGGGCAAGACTGGGGTGGCCGTGGCGTGGCTCACCGTCTCTCCTGTACCAGTCCATCCGCAGAGTCTGCTCCAGCCGGTCTCAACTCCACATCAAGTGGACCTTTTAGCTCAGAACGTTTTCCTTATGTTCCGACTCCTGATTGGAATGCTGGCCCCCTTCTCCCTTGTGCTTGGGCAGGAGGGCAAATGTGCTGTTGGCCAGGCTTCCAGGGTCCCCCTCTGTGGCATCCACCACCCCCAGAGCGTCTCCATCCGGCCGGGGCTCAGAGACTTGCCTGGACGCCCAGCGTCGCCCGCGTGCGTTCTCCACGTGCTCAGTCCCGCGGCCCTGGTGCAGCTTTGCTGGTTTGCTTCCAGATTCCCCCAGCTTTCCCCTTGAGGGGCTCTACCGCTCACTCTTTTCCTTTTTCTTTTTGTTCAAAAAAGGGGCACACAGGTTGGGTCAAAGGGGCCCACGGCTGTCCCTGTCCTGTCAGGGTGGGGAGTGGCAGTGGGCAAGAAGGGGACGAGGGGAGAGGCTTCTAAGAGAACCTGCTATTCTCGGCAACGAGGCTGGAGAGGGTCCCCCAGCCCCCTACCCCAAGCAGGACTTACTGAATTAAACACTGAGCCCTTTGGCCAGCCAGATGACAGATGCTGTAGCAGGGACGATTGGACGGTTTTTTACACGTCATCTTGGGGATCTTGCCTTTCCCCACGCCCAGCTCCTTTGCCAAAGGTGAAGCTTGAGCCCTTCAGAGGGTCTCGGGGCCCACCCACTCCTTTTGTCTGTCGCTATGGTCTCAGACAGCAGGGGGCGCTGCAGGACTGGCTGGATGGAAACCGACCCGCCGGGCTTCAAGCCAGATTTGTAGAAAGATCCAAGATATTGCAAAGAAAGAGTGCTTGCCCTGGGGCCTGCAGCCAGCTTGGGGAGTGGCCAGGCAGGAGGGATCCGCTGTTCCCCCTGTCACTCCCCTCCACCGTGAAGCCATGCCAGCTGCCACGCTGGGGCTGGTGAGCCCAGAGGGCCCCCAGGACACTGCAGTTTTCCCAGTTCATTCTGGTGGTTGGAATGGTTTCCTGTGCGTGGCACTGTGTAAAGGGCCCTTTCATTGGCCGCCTCCCCCACCCATGGCAGGGTCCAGCCAGCCCCTCCCGCTGGTATCCCGGTCAGTGGCACTGCCTTCCCCGTGGTGGGGAGCCTGCCCCTCGATCAGTGCCTCTGGGGTCCCACTCACCCCACCCTAGTCCATCTCCCCCTGGCCCCACGCCCTTGGCCAGGGGGTCCCGGCCACGGCAGCCGCTTGGGCATCCAAGAAAGTCTGAGCCTTGGCAGCGGCCCCACGTGACAAGGATGGAGGGAAAGGGGCTGGGGAGGTGAGGGAGGAGAGAGACTGCCAAACCCCCGCAGTGAGTCACAAGCAGAGGTGGGACCCAGGGTGGTTCCATCCCTGCCTGAAACCTTCCCTGGAACCCGCCAAGTTCCACCTTCTGGTCACAGAGCTGGAGGGAGAGACTTTGCCTCCCCCCACCTTAGTCTCCACCCCAGCCCTGCCAGCCCCACTGACCTCACCAGCCTGCTGACCCCCGGTCCTAGCTAGGACAGCCTGGCAGGCCTCAGGGGGTGTAGGTGGCAGGCCTAGGCTGGGGCTGCCGTGCTGGGGGGGCTCGCCCACCCCGGAGGGAAGGAGGGACGGTGGAGGCTGATCCCGGGCCGGCCAGGCGTGAGACGCGGGCCACCTCCTATCTCAGGCCTTCACTCCTCTGTCCAAGCAGCCTGAAAAGGGGAACCCTCCCACCCCCTGCCCAAAGGAAAGTGGGCCACCTGCCCCACACTCCGTCCCCTTCTCTGTAAAAGGAGAGCTGAGTGGGTGAGGGCCTGACTTCACCCCAGGCCACCATGAGATTTGAGCAAGGGGGCCCCACCTGCCTTCCTCCTGCGCAGGGGCCGGGGGTGGGCGTGCGAGCACAGCTGCTTTCCTTCCCACAGGTGCCCCCCATCCGCGACCCCGGAGCCCTGACCCCAAGACCCCATCCCTCCGGCCTGCTGAGAGGGGCTGGCTTGCCCTCCTGCCCTCCTGTTCAGCTTGGGCAGAAGATCCTTGGGAACCGCCCCCACCCCCGGCCTGCCAGCACCCCTCCGTGGCCGCCCTCTAGCGGCTGCTGGAAGTGAAAGAGTTAACTGGTCTGTGGTGTTTTCCTTCCCAGACTCAGGATGTATATTTAGCAGGCCGGGCTAGGAATGCCAAGAGGCCCTGGCATGGGCCCCTGCTTCACCACAGCACCCCTCAGAGGCTGGGGGGAGGGCAGCGGAGTGGGAGGAGGGGCGCGGGTGCCACGGGGGTGGGATGGCGGAAGGGGAGAGGGTCCTCCGCCGGCAGGGGAAGGGGTGTGCGAGCTGGCTGTGGTCTCAGAGAGGGCATCCAGGCCCAGAAGGGGAGAAGGGGAGGAGGGGAGGGGGTTGCTCTTTCTCTGTGGGAGGAGGACCGAGTGACCCAGTCTCCCGGGGTGTGAGGGGATTGCTGGAGAGCAGGGCTGGGATCAGTGGGCTTCCCAGGGAGGGGTGAGGGGGCAGGGCTGCGGGGAGAGCTCCTTCAGCCACCTGCTGAAAGGGTCCTGGGCCTGGGAACGTGGGAACTGAGTGTCCGCGCCAGGATGTCCCCTCCTGGTTAAGGTGCCCACCAGGCTGGTTGGAGGGTTCCAGAGGCGAGATGGCTGGTGAGTGCTGTGCTGGGCGCCACACCATCCCTCTGGGACGGCAGACATGGTGAGGCTGGGGCTGGGGCTAGGGTGGATGAGGGGTTCCGAGGACCCCCTCCAAGCGGGGCATCCCCTACCAGAAAAGGATGGCTCTCCCTTTGCCTGAGGGAGCGGCAGGCCCTGCCAGAAAGGATCTGGGGATTGTCCGCCACCAAGACATGCCAGGTGTTACTGCTTTTAGTCTATCTTGGTTCTCCTGCCCAGGGGATAGCACCCTTCTAGAATTTTCTGCGTCACGAACTCTCATGGAGGCAATGAGAGTGACCCCAACCCCTTCCCAAGTGCCCTCTCTACAAACAAAGAAGGCAGCTAACCCTTCTCTGACACCAACGCGCTGCAAGACCTTGGGAAGTCATTTCCAATCTCAGGGTATGGATGGAGGTTGGACTAGATGGGGCCTGTGGTCACGTCCATGGGCAAGCTGCTCAGCCCCGGATGCAGCACCTTGTAGAAAAGGTAGCGTCTTCGGAGCCTTTCCCACGTCCCGGGCACGGGGCTGAGTTTTTTGTGCGCACCATCTCATAGAATCCTCACACTAACACCACCAGGCAGGAATTACTGTGTCCATTTTATAGATGGACATACTGAGAGTCGCAGAGGTAGAGTTATTTGCCCAAAGAACACGCAGCTGGGTGGGGAGAGGCAGGGCTCAGGTCCAGGCCCCTTTACCTCTGGAGTCTGTACGTCTAACCATTGTACAAGGCCTGCGGAGATGCTGGAGTTGGCAGAGAGCCCAGAGCCAGAAGGGGTGTGCGAGAGGAAGTCTACACGTCCAACTACACGCCAGCACATGCCCCTTTATTCTAACTCTCGGAATCAGGTGAAAACAGTGAGTAGTTTGGTGTAAAGTTGGGAAGCTGGGCTGGTCCCAGCCTGAAAGGCCTCTCTGTGTGGTAGGCTGAGCTTCTGAAGGTTCTCAAGATTGCGTTCTAGAAAGATCCCACCAGTGGCACTGTGAAGAATAGATCGAGGTGGGAAACTGGAGACCCCGAGACCAGCGGCTAGTCCAGGCGAGAGGGTGAGGCCAGGATGGAGGGGCCCAGATGCTTTTGAAGGGTCTGCTGAGTTTGGAGGAGACCTGGGAACAAAAGGAGGCAACAACCCCCTCCACCACCACCACCACAATGGCCCCTGGAGCACTGCTGGGGAGAGAGAAGTTTCCACCACTACCTGAACTGGGGACTCCGGCCCTCCCTGACCCACTGATCACCCTGTGCCTGTGGGAGCTTAGCCTGGGTCCAGGCACTCAGAAGTGTCCCCCCAGATGCTGGACATGTATCCAGAGATAATCTGCAGGCAAGGCGTAGTGGGGGATGGGCCTAGAAAGCCCTGCCTCAGTGGTCCTTGGTAACCGGACTTGCTCATTTGGCTACAGCTGGCTTGGCCACAGCTGGCACTTCTAATGCCAAGGACACTGGGGCATGTCCTTCTCGTGCTCACGTGCCAGCATGTGAGGAGAACGGACCTGGAGGAGGCTGACCCAAATACCGCCACCATCGAGCTCAGATCGGTGGCCTGGAGAAAGTTCAGAAGGCAAGGTCAGGAGGCTCCGGAGGCTTCCCTTCTCGGAACACCTGCTCTGGTCCTCGCCGGGAGCCTTCCTACCTACAGTCTTTCCACCTTACCGTTCTAGAAGTCCTGAGCTCTTAACCAACTCGCACGTCCCCTCACTGCTCTGACCCCAGCATGGGAACAGATGAGAGCCACCCACAGGAGAACCAGCAAAGGCTAGTGCTTCGGAGCTTGGAGCTTGCTACGAGGGGTCAGCCACCATCACCCATGCTTCACAGGGACTCGAGGGGAATGGGGAGCAGGAAAGCATATAGTGGAACAAACAGAAGACCTCAGATGTGCCGCAAAGGGAAGCTAGAGACCAGGGCCAGCACAGCTGCAGCGAGGGGCGGCTAACCAGCCACGGGGCATCCTGTAGGACTGAGTGGTTAGGCGCAGATTTGGTATTCTCTGGTTGGTCCTAAGCAGGGACAAGAATTAGGGAAGCTGTCATTCAATCAGGTCCACACCATGTGGGGTCGATTGTTACAAGGCTCTTGTTTGGCTTCTGGGGACCAGTTGCTAGAGATAGTGGTCCGAAGCCCTGCGTGTCTCACTCACAGCTACCCGCTGGCTTCCTGGGCCGCTTCCTACAAACCATGACTGGATTCCTGAGCTGGTTGCTGCAGGATTGTGGGTCACAGTTCTATTTTTATGGATGGTCTGGCCATTGTCCATCTGTAGACTCAGTCTGTCACCAACAACCTGTGCATATCAGCCCAGTTTTTCAGGCAAGCACACCAGAAATTGGAAAGGTTAGGTGACAGCTCGGTTACAGAGCCAGTTAACTTTCAGAAGTTGGACAAGAACCCATTGGTTTTGTGCACAACTTTTTCCTTCCAACCTTCTGAAGGCAAGCTCCCGGCGCCTTCTCTCCGGCTCCTCTCCTGATGCTTTGCGCTCGCTCTCTATAAATATTTATTAAATGAGTGAATACTCATTTTTATGATGTCAGCGAGGAGATCAGATAGAAATGCAAAAACAGAGAGTAAGGGTGTGCTGGCTGGGGAGGCAGCTGCACTAAGAGAGGCCAAGTTCCGGGCTCTCTCCCCGCCGGCAACCTGTGAGCACCTGATCACTCCTGATTTGAAAGTTGAAACCACAGCCTGAGACTTGTGGGTTTCTGCCAATTGGGCCGGAAGGGAACCAGCCTCTGGGATGCAAGCAGTCCGCCCCCGGGTGTGTCCACCCCACCGCCCACTCCGTTGTTAATAATCAATGGATTGGGGATTCTGGTCCATCTCCCTGATGGACAGAGGCAGCCAGGGGTGGAAGAGGCTGTTTCCTCCCAGGGGTTGGCCTGGAGTAAAGCCGGGTAGGGGGGCAGGAGCCTCAGCCCCTGTGGATGGCAGAATTCTAAGGTGACCCCATGATCTCCATCCCTTGTCTTCAAGAGTTACTCCTTGATCATTGTAGAGGACATTTTGAGGCAACGGGCTTGAGCATTGGAAAGTTGAATGAGGCCAAAGGGCCCATAGTGACCCCTGAGCTGATGCAAACAGACTTTCATTAAGCCTTAGGCCCTAACTGACGGATGGGCTATTTACAGAGAGCCCCAGTAGTTCCTAAGGAACCAAAAAGGGGAAAGTTCCACCTGTCCCCATACGCCCTCCCTCCGCCCTGTAACTATAGCCTCTCACCACCGCCTCGTGGCAGACCGTCTCTCCTTTGCTGTCCTGCCTGCTGCTCCGTAGCCGTTTATGCAATAACAATCTTTTTTGTTCTTCCTTGGGAGACTTCTCTCACCGCCCATGCCACCAACCCAGACCCCACCGGATCCCCCACAATTATTTTAAGTAGTGCAGTGAAAGGGATTTCCCACATAGGGAAAATCGCACTGCATTGTGGGGGGGGGCAGTGGTCTGAGATGTCAGGTGACCTGGAGGGTGGGGGTCAGACACCCTGGGAGGTCAGGCGACCTGGCTGCCAGTGTGTATCCCATACTGGCCCCAGAACCCCAGGCCTCTGCAAGCCCTAGTTTCTCTATCTGTGGAGTGAGTTACTGGCCCGAGTAATCTAACCCTACCTATTGTGATCTGGATTCTTTTGAGCCCAAGAGAGGCCAGGATTAAGGCCAACTCCCCTGGGTTATGCCGGTCAGGTGGGTCAAGGTGACTCCTGGGTCTGTTGGAAAGAAGCAGCAGAAACCGCTTCTGAATGTGGCCACTGTGTCTGTGCAAACCCCGCCCCCTTCCCCACCCGCCGGGCCCCTCCCCCTCCAGCCTCTGGTCCTCTCCCACCTCAAGTGGATGCGCCACACCTACTATGAAGGAACGAGAATTTGGGTGAGAAACAGGTGTGGCTGTTGATTTTTCCAAGGGCTTGGTTCCGCTTTCTGAGGTCTGCACGCACCCGTACACACACACACAACCACACACACCCACACAGAGCCACAGCAGGGGTGTGGTCACAACCTGGCAGTGACTTCTCAGTCCCAAGGCCTGGAGACCACGTAGTCCGAGGACCTTGCGGGCTTCACATAGGCCCGGGCATCGGGAGGCTGAGCGTGGGCGGGGCCGGGCACTGCCCAAACCCCCGCTGCTCCCCTGCAGGCCTCTGCGCCCCAACTTCAGCACACTCGCAAGACGGGGCAGTGGGCAGGGGCCCTCCACACAGCCTGGAAGCGCTTCAGGGTCTCTGCGTCCGGCCTCTGCGTTCTCTCTCCGGCATCCCACAGAGGGCTTGGTCCCTGAAAAGCTAAGGAGAGAGGCTGGTGTCCGGAGGGAGTCCCGGAGGAAAGGAAGTGGCACCCCGTGCAGAAGCCGCAGGGGACCCGAAGGGTCGAGAGGAGAAAACGTGAAGAGAGACAGGGCTTGGAGACAAAAGTCTTCTTTGGCAGAGCTGCCTGGTGCCAGATCAGATGGGGCGTCATTCTCCTGAGAGACTCGACTGTGGACTCTTGGTGCTTACGGGTAGGAGGGGGCCTTGTCCACAGGCCTGTCCCCTCTCCAGAGGGTCCCCTGGCCTCCCTCCTCCAGGCTCAGGCCTGACCCTCCCCGCCTTGTAGGCAGAGCCTTCTTTCTGGAGGCAGTCCTGACTGTCCCCGCACGGAGCCCTCCAGTGGCTTCCCAGGGCCCCAGGATGGGACCCGGACTCCTCCCCTGGCCTGCCCTCCAGTCTGGGCTCCCAGCCTCTCGCCTCTTCCTCCCCTACCAACACCGCAGGCCCCAGCCGAGCACTGGCCTGCTCCAGCTGACTGTGGGACTCCCAGCAGCTGCTCGGCGTGGGACACACGGGCGTCACGATCCGCGCTTTCGTGAATGCACTCCGGCTACGTGCGTGATAACCATGTGGCCAACGGGATACTTTCCTCCCAGCTTCAAAGTTCCCCGTAGGCAGACATCACATCCCGGCACACCAGGGAACGTCCTCGGGAACCAGCCCTGTCCAGCAGGCTGCAGGGTCTGTCCCAGCCCCAGGGAATCAGGAGGGCTCCCCTCACACCCCTTGTTGCCTGCAGAGAGCCCCGCCGTGCTTCCTGCTGCCTTCCACGGGGCTCCAGGGGAAAGGAAGGGCTCCCAGGCCCGCAGCTAGACTCCCGCGGAGCTTTGCTTTTGCCCTTGGGATGGACCATCGAAAGAGGGGCCTGTTCCAGTCCCCCAGCCCCCAGCACTTGCCTGCAAGAGGGGAGACCGCGGTCCACTCAGGTGGGGCCGAGACACCAAGTCCGAGATGGGAAGGAAAGGGGGCCACGCAAGGGTCTTTCTTCTCGGTGGCCCCAGGACACGGGCCTTCAGCTAAGAAAACATTTTTAGTGCTTTTTGCTGCAGACCCCCACATTCCTGAATTCCAGCCGTGAATGGAAGGCAGCAGGCCTCAGGTGGAGGGAGAGGCCCTACCTGTCTTGGCTACAAGGAAAAGGCATAAAAAGGACCTAGACACGTGTCACAGAAAGTGCTGCAAACGTGTGCAGGGCAGACCCTCAGTGAAGCTTGGAGCCAACCAACAGGCCAGAGGCAAGTCTAGGACGTGAGGTGGCAGGGCCAAACCTGAGCGGCAGCAGCCAGAAGCCCAGGGGGGCAGGACCTCCTGATTCCAATGGACGCTGCCCTCCCCAGGGGCAGGCCATCCATGGGGGACAGACCAGGAGCTGCTTCTCCAGGCCGGGAACCATCTGGGTGGCCAGGAAGTGGGTCAGGGAATGCCAGGGAGCTGCCAAGGCTTGAAGTCACTGTGCCCAGGCCTGCCCTTCCCTGAGGGGGTGTGAGGGAGGATTGAGGCAAGAAGGTGGGGAGGCCGGAGAACTACGCGGCTCTCTTCAGAGCAGGAGACCTGAGTGCGGGAGGTCAGGGGTGCGGGGGAGGCAAGTCAGGGCCATTGCCTTGAGATCCCTGATAACAGGAACTGCCTTTGTTTCTCTCGGTGCGGAGTGCCCTGTGCAACATTGAGCTCCTCCTTAGGGGGGCCCAGTCTCTGGGAGGCTTTAAGGAAAAGGAACTGACGGGGGTGGTCAGCTGCATTCCTCTGTTCTTAGACCTCCCTTGCATAGGGTAAGGGCTGTGGCCAGGCCTGTCCTTCAACCTGCCAAGGCTGGGTGGAACCAGGTGGGGCAGCTTTTGGACCAGAAGACAAAAGTCTCTTTCTCGGACACCACTCTAGGTCCCAGATACAAAGGCTCAGGTGCTGTGGAAGGCAGAATTCTAAGATGTCCCCATGACCTCCTTCCCTGGGGTTTGCTCCCATAATTAGACCAGGTCATATGGCAAAAAGGGATTTGCAGTGAAATTAAGGTTACTCATCAGTTGACCTTCAAACAGGACAGGTATCTGGGTGGGTCTGACTTAATCACATGAACGCTTTAAAAACAAAGTCTCCGGTGGCAATGGGAGAGTTGGGATTCCAAGCACAGGAAGAATTCAATGTACCGGGTCATGGCTTGAAAGACGGGCGCTCTGCATGGAAGGGATTTCAGAACCACCTCTAGGAACTGAGAAAGACCCTCCAGCCAAGAGTCAGCAAGACCATGGGGACCTCAGTTCTGCAACCCCATGCAACCAGGAAACCTGTTCTGTTCACAACCTAAATGACCCGGGGACAGATTATCCCCCAGAGCCTCTAGTGAGAGCTCGGCCTGGCCAACACCTTGATTTTGGCTTTGAGGCCCTAAGCGGAGACCCAGGCGCGCCCACCCGAGACTTCTAACCTACAAAACTAGGAGCTGACATGGGTGCTGTTAAGCTTCTAGGTTTGTGGCGGTTTGTTACTGAGCAAAGGAGACCTAACCCAGAGGCCCGCACGGAGATGGCTTCAAGCTGCGTAGGCTGACCCCGGGTGAGAAGGCGAAGGTAGCATTCCTATTTCACCCCAAACCCTGGGGTTTGAACTCACCCTGCACTCTGGCTGTGGCCCTCCTCCACACATAGGCATCCAAACCATTGTCCATGAAACCTCTGCCAGGGGCCCCAGTTCCAATTGGTGAGCCAGGAAGTTTGGACACGAACTATTTATAGATAGACAGACCAAGTGTGGGTGAATAGCACAGCTTCTTAGGCCTCATAATCCAGGTTCCTTAGGAGTTGGCTTCTCTACTAACTCTCTCCTGTCTTTCTACCCCATTCTGATGCTATTAGATCTTCTGGTCCTTGGCAAAAGCAAAATCTCTTCTAGCCAGTTATTGAAGCCAGACTCTCTAGTTTAAGACCCAGACTCTTCTTCTAGATAGTTCCTTAAATAAGTTCCAGAATGAATTGGTCTCTCTCAGTTGCATGGACCAACTGCCTTGATTTCATCCTCTGGCAGAGGTGGTTAGAGGTCCATTGAAATCCCTGCTCCCCTTGTAGCTGTCATTAAAGGGCAAAAACTACATTTCCCAGCAGCTCTTGTGACTAGGTGTGGTCATGTGACCCATCCCCACCAATAGGATGTGAGCAGAAGAGCTGTGTGCCACTTCTGAGCCAAGGCCCTAAGAAGCAGGTGTCCCTCCCCTCTCCTACCCTTCCTCCTCTGTCAACTAGATGCAGATGCCAATGAGGCCCTGGGGAATGGCAGAGCACCCAGAAGGAAAGAGCCTGGGTTCCTGGATCACCACGTGGAGGAAAGCCACTGGCCCGTCAAGGATACCTCCCTTGAGGGGCACCCAGGTGTCTCAGTCGATTAAGCGGTGAAGCATCTGCCTTCAGCTCAGGTCATGATCTCAGGGTCCCAGGATCGAGCCCTGTGTCTGGTTCCCTGCTCAGCGGGGCGTCTGCTTCTCCTTCTCCCTATGTCCCTCCTTCTCCACTCGCGGTCTCAGTTGCTCTCTTTCTCTCAAATAAATAAATAAAATCTTTAAAAAAAAAAATGTGCCTTGGTGTATTATATGAGTACAAAATATATTTCTAAGGCATGTGAGCCATTATACCATTATCTGTAATTTGAACCATTATCTATAAATTGGATAATTATTCCATATTTGGGGTCTGTTACTGATTCTTAGTAGCCTACACTTCCCAAAGCACATGCATCCCTCTGCTTGGCCCTCGACCCGAAGCGAGTAGCCCAAGGTGCTGACTAACCTGGGTGAAAGCCTCTTAATGTCTCTGTGTTCCACTTTCCTTGGCTGGCTCCCACCCAGGCCTCGGTTCGCACTGTCTGCTCGCTCCGGAGTCTGGCTGACTCAGCTGGCCCGGGCCAGCGTCCATCTGCTGTCAGCGAGGGCCTGGCTCACAGAAAAATGCACATGTATTCCCCCAAACATAGGGTTCTTATTTTTCAGCAAAGGAGGTGAAGCAGTATATTTGGAGAAGCTGGCTTCTATTCGGCGTGTGGCTGCTGGTTATTTGGGGACACAGCCAGGGAGCACAGGTCCTCAGCCCTCGCGCGCTAAGCAAGGGCCTCTAGCGGCTGGGGAAGAGGTAGAGGGAGGTACTGGAGAGAGGAGGGGACAATTCTCTCAGAAAGCAATTAAGCCTTTCTTGGAGCCCCTGGGGACTACCTCAACTTTTGTACATTTCCCCCAGGGAGGTTGGGGAGAGAGTGGGGGTGAGGAGGAGAGCACTGTGGCTACAGTTCTAGAAAGCTCCACTGTGGGCTGTGGCTAAGGCCGGAAGAAGCTCACTGCAGGAAGGCAGCAGCAACCCCTCCAGCCCGCTCCTCACCCAAGGATGCTCCCTCTGGTACCAGCAGCTGGCGTACCAAGCAGCAGCACCGGGAGCCCGGAATGGACCAGGAGAGGGGGTCCAACATACAAGAAGGCCCCCCTTTCTTGGTCCGCTGCTGAAGAGCAGCCCTGGATCATCGACCCCAGCAGAGCAGACAGGCCAGGCAAAGATAGGGGTGCAGCTTAGGAAGGGCCCTGGGCTCTACTGCAGTTCACAGATGCCACCGTTCAGCTCTCCTGTGGGCTCAGAGGAGCCAGAGGTCATGGACTCTCACATCAGCCCCGTGCTTCGTGGGGCTCCAGGATGACGCTGCCTCAGCAATTTCCTGTGCAAATGTGCGTTCTGTTTGAGTCTGGAAATAACGGCGGCAGACTCCCCAGGGCCCAGGAACCTAGCCACTGGCTCCTCTTGGTGTCTTCTGTCCAGGAGCAAGACGCAACCAGACGCGTGGGGCGGCACTGAGGTTAAATGACAAGTTGACCTGGGCTGCCGCACGGACGCCGAGCCACCTCGCAGAGACGGGCAGCGAGCGTCCCCGGCCCCTCCGCGCCTCTCGCTGGTCACACAGGTGGCCTGAATCCTTTGTGAGCACCAAGGGAGTGTCTCTGCTCCAGACTCCAGCCAGGGATTAGCACGAGCCCTGCTGTGGTGGTGAACTGAGCGCCCGGGACAGGGTGTATCTCATGCAGGATGCTTTTGGAGATTGCCCGTGAGGATCTCTTCCCAGTTTTCCCGACCCCTTCACTGTGGCTCACTGCACACCCTGCCCGGAGCCTCTCTCAACAGCTACATCCCCCTCCACTGCACCTGGCCTGGCTCCTCTCACTCTGTTACTTATAGCTCAGGACGTTGCTCATTCGTTCCTTCCCAGTGTGCCCTCTCCAAATCTAGCTGAGACCTTTCCATGCCTAGTTCATGAACATGCCTGTCCTGATCCCCACCTGCACACCCCATCTCTCCCTGGGGGCCCAGGGAGGCCGGATCAGACAGGCACAACGATCCTGCGTGCCTGTGCTGGGTGCTGGATGCCCACGGACGATGCCAGAGACCAAGGTCCTCCCAGGACTGGCAGCTCGGATGGCTCCCGGGGCAGAAATAACCCGAGCCTGCTGCCCTTTCCTTCTGGAGTGACTCAGCAAGAACCTGGGGGACAGAAACACAAACCCGGTCCTGGATCTTGCAGAGGGCGTAGCAGGCAAGGCCCTGGCCTTCCGCTGTGTGCGGAAAGGAGCCAGTCCAGAGCGGGGCACTAAAAAGATGCTCAACCTCACTCTGAATAAAAGAATCAAACAAAAACAACGCCCAGGGCCCATTTTCCACAGAGCAGATGAGCAAAGATCAAAGTTTCAACAGTGCCTTGAGCTGGCAAGGGTGGAGAAAGGCACTCCGGGGCTTCGCCGGCAGGACTGTAGACACGCACATCCTCCACGGAGGGCCGTTTGGCAGAACCTACCGAGTGCACAGATTCTGTGACCCAGCAGCACCACTTCCAGAAACGGAACGCCCAACGGCGCACAGCTGTAAAAGCACCTAAGGGTCATTGCTTATAAGAATGACAAGGGATCTGAGGTGCCTTCTGCAGGTGAGGGATTCCACACACTTACGGTACGCCCAGGACAAGGAACTGGAGCACGGAGCTGGACACGGGTCCCAGTGACATTGTGAAATGGGAAAACTAAAGAAAAGTAAAGCAGGAGCAGAACAGCCTGCGGGTTTGGCTGGTTTCGAGTCTCGGTGAATGAATGAATAAATGAATCAATTGACAAACTCCCATTTGGGTAAAAATCAGAAAAGGAAAACAGTGCATATGGTCGTCTCTGGTCAGAGACCCAAGGAAAGGGTTCCGTCGTTTCCAGGGGAGCAGGTATTTTCATGATATACCTTTTTTGTGACTTCAAATGTTTGACCTGTGACTACAGGACCTATTGAAAAGGAAAATACAGTTTCAGCTATGTGCCCCGGAATGGAATGGAACTATCCTAGAACTGGAGGGGCCACCAGCAAGTTCCCAGGACAGAATGTGACAGTGGACAGAAGATATTGTCCCGTCCTACACTCCCCCCGCATGTGACATTGACATGACACTCCTTTGTTTGTGCTGCACTTACAATCCTCAGGACAGTCCCTTTCTCCAGAAGAAGAACTAGAGGCCCAGAGAGGGGAAGTGATTTCTCTGAAGTCACACAGCAGGTGGTTGAGCAAGAACTTGCATCCAGGTTTGCTGGCTCCCCCCTCACCTTTTCCCACCTCACCTGAGAGTCCTGGGGACTCAGGTGGCTGCTGTCATGTCTGCCTAGAACGTTCCTACCTAGAACATGAGCCAGGCCGCAGGTCAGACAGGTGCAGGCACCAGCTATGATGTCAGAGCCTGGCCTCGAACTCTGAGTTGGCGGCCTCCTACCTGGGCGACTTTGGGGAAGTAACCCTTACTTCATCACTGAAGCAGGAACGAAACCACCGCCCACTTCAGAGGGTTGTCCTGTGTTTGACATGAGCTAAGTACCCAGGGAAACAGCAGCCTGGAAGTATGACCACGCCAGGCTGCCTGTCCCGGAGCTGCCCTCTGAAACAGCGCAGCCGTGAGCTGCCTGCTTCTTAGGAATCTTGCACAAATAAAGAAGAAAAGTGTTTTGCATGCATTCCAGTGCTGGTTCTGCACCGTGGGCCGGTGGGCCTTCCTTCTGATGCTCTTTTCTCCTTCCCTTTCATTCTCACCCGTCTCGTCCTCCCTGGTCCTGCCCGGCTCTCGGCAGCCTGGAGGGGTGGTCCCGAGATTCTGCACGGAGACCGGGGGCTGCCCCACCAGCTCTTTGTTTTCTTTGGCAACTGGAATCACCCAGAAAAAACGGAATAGAAGGGAAGAAAGCAAACAGAAGTGAGTTTTTCCTCTCCCTTTCTCCTTAAATAGGTTGGAACATGAAGGCTTTAGCTACATGTTCCCCGCTCCCGCACCCCCACACCACCACTGTTTTCTAAAATAAAACAAAAGTTTCTCTCTCATCTCAGGGTCTGGAGGGGGGAATGTCTCAGCTGCCGGGGCTGCTCTGCTCCACAGTCTCTCAGAGACCCAGGCACTTCCCATCTTGCGCTGAGTAACAGCATGAAACACGCCTGCAGGTGGAGGCCCCACACCAGGCTCGATCCCGGGACGCCAGGATCACAACCGGAGCCAAAGGCAGATGCTTCTCCAACCGAGGCACCCAGGCACCCTAAAGGAAGAAGATATTGACTAGAATAGCCCATTTCTCCCTTAATTCAGCCTCCCCTTCTTTGCTCTTACTTTATTTTTTAAAATTAACAGAATAAAACTGATTTTTATCTGCGTTGGGTGTTTTGGGGTTCAGATTCGTGTCATCTCCCCGCATGATCAGATCAGGTCGGGACATTTCGACCTCCTCAACGCCCCCCTTTAAGTTGGAGGTTGTCTTTTTTTTTTTCTTTTTTTTTTTTTTTTTGAGGTTGTCTTTTTGAGAACAGGTCATCGCAGTGGAAGTCTACGGCGCCCGTAACCTTTTGACCGTTTTTTTTTCACTCATAATAATGCCTTTGGGATCCTTCTCACTGCAAGTGCCAAGAGCTCTCTCCCTTTACAGCTGAGTTGGATCCCGCAGTCGCGGGCTCCACAGTTTGTTCATCCACTTATGTGTGGAAGGACATTTGGGTTATTTCCAGGGTTAAGTGATCATGCACGGAAGGCTGGAAACATTAGACAACCAGCTCTCGCGTGAACAAAAGTTCTCCTTTTCTCAGAGCAGTGGGTCTCGACTGGACACAATTTTGCCCCCGAGGGAACATCTGGCAATGTCTGGAGACTTTTTGATGGTCGCATGCTCAGTGTCTAGGGGCTGGAAGTCAGGGACACTGCCAAACCTCCCACAGAGCCCTGGCCGGCCTCATGATACCGAATGATCTGGCTCCCCATGTCACTAGTGCTGTGGCCGACAAAGCTGGCCCCGGGGGAAACGTACGGACGCTGAGATTGCTGGGTCACCGGCCGTGCTCACGTTGAACTTTATGAAAAACTGCCCAACGGTTTTCCCGAGTGACTTTCCCATGTTGCATTTCCACCAGCAACATATGAGAGTTCCAGGTGGGTTGCATCTCTCTGCCCAGGCTTGACAGCGTCCGTGTTTAAAATTGAAGCCATTATGATAGGTGTATAGTGGTACCTCATTATGCTTTATGTTTGCGTTGGCCCAAGGGCTAGTGATGCGCGTCTTTTCACGTGCTTCTCTGCTGTCTGTCTGTCCTCTTTGGTAAAGTGTCTATTCAGGTCTTTTGTCCACATGGCGGGGGGGGGGGGGGCACCATGCTCCCTCCCAGCACACGAGCCCAGAGGAGGCAGGAGCCCAGAAGCCTGACAAATCTTGTTCTTTTATACAGCTTAATCTCCCGCACGGCCTCCATCGGTGGAAGGGGTTGAAAGCTTCTCAGTTCTAATGACTTGCTCTTCCTTTTACCCAGCCCCATAGGGACAGACCAGAGGGAAGCTCTGTAGGGACCCCACACTAAGTCTCCTCTTTAGCATAAACTCAGGTGTGACCCAAAGGGCTTGTCCTAAGTACCAAAAGCGCCTCCTCTCACTTAGGAAAGGACAAGGGCTTTAGGAGCTCTATGCCTGGAACAGAGGACAAAGATCACATACTTTTTTCTTTTTTTAAAAAAGATTTTATTTACTGACTTGGCAGAAAGAGACACAGCTAGAGAGGGAACACAAGCAGGGGGAGTGGGAGACGGAGAAACAGGCTTCTCCCTGAGCAGGGAGCCCAGCACGGGGCTTGATCCCAGGACCCTGGGATCATGTCCTGAGCTGAGGGCAGGCGCTTTACCGACAGAGCCATTCAGGTGCCTCTGAATATATTTCTTATTACGCCACAGGTATAGACTTAGGACGATGGCTCAACTTTCTTTGTCCTAGCTATAGGACTTTCACACTCTGATCAGACTTTGTGTCGGTTCTAAAGGAGGAGAGAAATGCTGATTTTATAGAAAACTCAAAAACAGACATTCCCTTGCTTCCTGGGAGAACAGATTGTATTTTGCCTGAGGAATATGACGAATGCAAATTTGCTTTCTTTTCCTTGCTATGGAGTTGCTAAGTGTTTATAAAAAGATTCACAGATCAGTGCTCTCCACTCACTCCCAGGACGGAGCTGTGTTTACTCTGACAGTGAAACGGTTGTAACACTTCTGACTTCGCCTGCAACATAGTACTTATCTGTGTGAAGCACGTTTTTCATCAGGTCAAAAAGCTTGCCAGAAAGTACACATATAATTTCTTCTAAAGTGGAGTGGGAATTCATCTTGTCTTGTTCTGTGATCGTTGGGTCTGAACACACACTAATCTTTGGATTCTAGAACAGGCGAGGCTGAGTCTACACCAAAGCTAAGAGCAGAGTAGAAGGAGAAAGTGGGTTTCCTGGTTGCACTGATCTGCCCAGTGTCCGGCTGTGGGATACCCGCTCCCCACTGGCCTCCTTCCTGGGACTGGAGGCCTCACCCTCCTTCTGTCCCTCTGTTTCTGGGGTCTCTAACCTTGTGTGACCCCCGCTTTTGCTGCCTGTAAACTGGCAACTTCGCTATCTGACCTGCCCATCTCATGGAATTGTTTCCAGACATAAACGATCCAGCACAGAAAATGTCTGGAAAGCTACTGCCCGAACTGGCTTCTCTAGGGGATGGAATGGGGTTAGGTAGAGAAGCGGGTGGAGGAGGTCGGCAGGCATCAGGATATCTTCTTTCAAGTTCAAACAACTCTGATCTTGTTTCATAATTTTTAAAAATATTAATTCCTTTTGTGATAAAAAGTTTGTAAATGTTCACAGTGGTTAAATATAATAACGTAATGATGTATTTTGTGGTCTTCCAGAATTTTCCAGCTCTGCTAAATGGCTGGCTAGCTGTTCTTCTATACCTGTGTGTGGGTCACTCCATCTTGCGTGACCACCTTCCATCTGAGGGTGTCACTGGCTGAGATCGGCCAGGATCGGGATCTGGGTTCCAGGGGAGGTAGCTGGAAGAGAAGGTGTGGCTCCCTGTTGCCTGTGAGTTGGCTCCTCCCTCGGACTCTGAACCCCAGGTATGGGACATATGTTCCTCCCTGGGTATCTGGCCAGACCAGCCTGCAGGCAGGAGCCATGGTGCCAGAGAGAAGGATGCTGTAGGACAGAAGAGTCAGCACAGAGCACATTAAAAAAAAATCAATCACTGAGGCAGCAGCCCACCATAATTGGGGGGGGGGTGGTGCTGAGGTCATCCTCCCAAGGATCCAGCTTGCAGCTGGGGCTCTGGGCATGCTGATGGCTCAGCAGGCACTGAAGCCAGCCTGGGCCAACTGTATTCAGTGGCCAAGGGCACAGCCAGGGGCTGGCACACCTTCGCCGGACAGCAAGGAGGAATGAGGCCATGTGCATTTGTACTTGTTTATTTGTGGCTGAAGCTCCTCGCCCATGGGTGTGGGTGCCGACTTCCCCAGGTGCCTAGAACCCACCCAGGAAAAGCCCTCCCTTGCTCACAGCCCCTCCCAGGTCTCGGAAAGTGGCTGGGGGCACAATCCTTGGGGAACCCAGGATATGCCAGGGGGAAAAGGACCACTTAAAGAGACCACCATTGTTTGTAATAGCAGCAGTCCCCACCGACTGTCACTCTGCCCATACCAGGAGGACAGGTCCCCAGGATGTCTCCCTTGAAGGGGGAGAGAGGGAGAGAAAGGACTGGCGGGGGGCCCAGGTCCCCCCAGCGAGCTGCATAAACCAGGTCACTTTAATACCTAAACTCAAGTTACAGAGGCTCTCAGCCCCTCCACCTGGGACATGGGGGTCCAAGGGGACAGAAGCAAGCAGCGGTTATCTCCTGGAGGCTGCAGCTGCTCCGCGGCCAATGGTGTGCTCCGGGTGGGGGTCAAGAATGACCTGGGTCCCGAGTCTGCACTGCCTCGGACTGCGACCTGATCTTGTCCCGAACGAGCTGTCAAGTTTGGGAGAAACACCAACACATCCCCTCCAAAGGACCAGAACTCTTACTCAGAACAGAAGAAGCTCTTCCCTCCTCTATCAACCCAAACAGCAGCCCAGAGAGAAATAATCTTGTAGAAAGAGCAGTATAGGGACTCCCCTAATTCAGGGGCTGGCAGGTTTCTGTAAAGGCCAGATGGCAAGGACTTTCCACTTCCGGGCCAGGGTCTCCACCAAAACTACTCAGTTCTGCCATCATAGCATGAAAGCAGGCAACAGATTTGTCAACAAATGGATGTGGCTGTGCTCCAATAAAACTTTATTTATAAAAACGGGCAGCGGGCCACATTTGGCCCAGGAATGTCTTTTGCCCTTAGCCGACCCCTGCTCTAATTCACCAGACCCCTGCTAGGGCAGGTCTGAGCAGCCTTTAGGATTAGCCATGTTCCTAAACTCCTCTGGACCAGCAGGGAGTGGGGGGTATTCCTGTTTCCTGGAGTGCTTGGCTGTCCACCACCAAAGGGCAGGAAAGTCTGCGTTGGGGACAGGGGAAGAAGATGTTGGCTGAACTGACCCCCACCCCCAGCCCCGTAAATCACTTCAACTTTGCCCAATTTTTTAATTACACCTGAAAAGATCTCCCCCATGAGCACAGTTGTGGCTCCATAAATCACCAAGGTAAGCCACTTAAGGAGGTAACAAGGAATGATCCTTCTGGGGGGGGGTATGCGAGTCTAGAGAGCCCGCTGGAGGCGGAGGGAGGGGCCACAGCCCCCTCCCCCATGGGGGCCCAAGAGCCAAGGAGATGTGTTTACTCTTCTACAGAGCCTCGGGGCTCAGGGTCAGTCTCCAGTGGGAAAAACAGGGTTTCGGCTCAGACCACAGGCCACTTACTCACCGAATGACCTTGAGCAAGTTACTTAATCTCTCTAAACTTTAGTTTCCTTGTTTTATAAAATGGAGATAAAAATAGTACCTCGTTCCTGGAGCCCTGAGGTTTAGCTCAGATAACACACGGAAAGCCGTGAACACAACAGCTAACGTGTTAGGGCAGGGCCCGGCCCGCGGCTGTGACTCCCCGCTGACTCACTGGCACCTTCCAGGGCCCAGGTCTGGGCCAGGAACCGCTAAGTTAAACTGAGTTCTGACTCAGTACGGCCCTAAGAGGTGGTTCTTAGTAACCCTGGGTTACAGGTAAGGAAGCGGAGGCTCCAAGGAGGGATCCCTTGCCCCAGAGACACAGAGGTAGCCGCGGTCACAAGGGAGACGGTGAGAGCGCAGATCTGAGAAGAGTAGGGTGGGAGGGAACGGGAAGCCTGGGAACGCCCCTACGTGGGATGGAATCACGGGGTTTCCACTCTCTAGAGGAAGAGGGCAGTGGCCGCTGAGTCACCATCTCCGTGGAAGGCCTGTCTCTTGCCCACCTGCCTGTCTCAGCCGGGAGAGCGGAGTGTCCTGGTGGGAAGATTCTTTGGGGGGTTTTCGGTGAACGTCCCATGCCTCCGTGTCCCGGTTTGAATGGTGTCTCGCAAAAATCCGTGGTCACTGCGAGCCAACGGTGGCCAGCAGCCGTCAGAAGCGGGGACAGGGGCGTGGAATGGGCTGTCCCTCAGAAGGCTCCCACCCTGCCCACACCTTGATCTTGGACTTCCGGCCTCCTGACCTGGGAGAGAAGCTGCTTCTGTTCTTTGAAGCCACCCAGTGTGCGGTGGTTGGTTACAGACGCCTCAGGAAGTGAACACACCCGGGGCGAGCATTGGCGGGTGGTTCCCGGTGACCCTGGTGCCCCGCACCCTGAGGTCCCTGAGGACGTCAGTAGGATGGCACAAGGGGCAGGGAAAGAACGCAGAAGGGAGGAGGCAGCTGGTGGCCCGCTCTTGGTTTGGAAGGCTGGGGAATGTGCTCGAAGTCACAGGGGAGCGGCTGCCCCGAGCCAGGGAGGGGGCCAGGTCAGAAAACAAGCAGGAGGGGCAAGGCTGGCCAAGCAAGTCTCCATCTCCTCGGCGATGGAGAACTACAGACAGACGGTGCTGGTGACAAGTTCTCCAATAACGAGATACAGCCACAGCGCGGATGCAACGAGACGACTGTTTGCACAGCTCCCTGTGCCGCTTTCAACTGCCCTTCCGCCCCCACATCGGGGCCTGCACAGCTGTCCAGCAGACGGTCCAACACCACCCCCTCGAAGCCATGCAACTGCTTGGTCAGAGCTGTGTCAGGGTGAGGGAGGGAGGCCGGGCTGGATGCTGGCCACGTCCAGGCCTCGATATCACAGCCTTGACCTTGGTGCCCAGGGCCTGTGCTGGCCCACATTCCCGTGGCCCAGGGCAAGGCAGCGGCACCTGGGGGAGGGGGGGGAGGGGACTAAGGCTGCCCAGCAGCTTTTCAGTTGAAGGGCTTTCTGGGTCCCCATGCTCCAGCCAAAGCCGGGCCCTCTGGGTGGTCACAGGAACAGCCCATCTAAGCTGGGCAGCTCAGGAGCCTGAGGAACGGGGACTGTCCCTGGTTCTGCGTAGCTTGCCTCTGAAGGTAGCAGGCCTCTGTTCTTGCCCTCTGCGGATGACCACCCCATCGAGGCAGAGCCCGTTCCTCCCTACCCTGCATCCGGGAGGCCTTGTAACTACTCTGAGCAGTGGAATATGGCGAGAGAGATGCTGAGCCAGATTCGCACTTAGCTGTGAGAGGACTGGCGTTCCCACCTGCTCTCGAAATCCCGGGTCACCCCTTGAGAGGTGGAGGCCATCCTGCGGGAGCGAGAGGCCACACGGAGGAGCCCTGAGCTGCCACCTGGGACTCCAGCCCCATCCGGCCCCAACTGCTGTCTCAGAGAAGACCACCTCCATCACGGGGGAGAACTGGCCAGCTGAACCCTCTGGACCCACAAAACCATGAGAGAGATACATAAATTGTTTGAAGCTACTACATTTAGGGACAGCTTGGTGAGGCATTATTCCTTTTGTTCTAGAACAGGAAACTATCTTACGATGACACAAACAGGAGTGGCATGTCCCCTGGCTGCCCGTCCGAAAGCTGGCCTTGTGGGCATCCCGATCATGTCCAAACCATCCTGGAGAGTGGTGGTAGCCTCGTCAGGCAGGGGACAGGGACGTGGGGAAGAGAAACTGGCTGCGGCCAGTAAGCCCTGGTTGTGGTTCTGGTCCCCAGCCCCCTTCCTGGGGGCAGGCGTGGCTCTTAGCTGTGATAACTCGACTGTGATAACTCACCTGGCCGCACCTTAGCGCCTGCTTCTGGAAAGGGAGATGCCCTCCAGCAGAGACCTTGGTGTGAACTGAGGTGGGCTTTTGTGACCGCCTCCCAGGATGGAGCACCACGGAGGTGACCATCGGTGACGCTGAAGGCCAGATCACGAAATACAAGTTCTCCGCCTTGCTCTCCACAAAGCTGGCAGAACTCTTGAGGCTGCCGGGCTGTGAGGAAGCCCAGACCAGCCCACCTAAGAAGGCCACAGGGAGAGGCCTTGGGGCTGCAGGAAGAAAGATGCCTGTCGGGGCCCCAGCTGCCTCGGTTCCATGCTGCTCCTGCTCCATCCACGGTCCACGCCAAGAACTGCCCAGCTGAGCCCTTCCTGAGCTCCTAACCCAAAGAAAACGTGACAGCTAAGAAAATGGTGCTTGCTGTTTGAAGTCACTAAAGGTTAAGATGGTTTGTCACACGGCAATAGATAACTAGAACAGAGTGGGTTGGGGGCTGGTGGGTTGAATGGTGTCTCTCCCTTTCTTCTAAGAATCCTCAGAATATGACCCTGCTTGGAATAAAGGCTTGCAGGTGTCCTTAAGATAAGGATACTGAGATGAGATGATCTTGGATTGGGGGGAGCCCTACACCCAGGATGAGTGTCCTTATAAGAAACGAGAAAGAAGACACAGAGATACAGAGGAAAAGGCCACATGAGGTCAAGGGCAGAGATGGGAAGGATATGGCCACAAGCCAAGGGACGCCTAGAGCCACCTGAAGCTGGAAGAGGCAAGGAAGGACAGAGGGAGCGTGGCCCTGCTGACACCTTGATTTGGGACTTCCGGCCTCCCGAAACGTGAAAACGTTCATTCTGGTCATTTGTCACCACCAAGTTCAGGTTACCTCCCCAACATCCTCAGAATTCAACTTTTAGGCTGAGTGTGCCCCCAACATCTTTCTCCCAAAATCTTGTGTGGATTTGGGACTGAATCACCAGCCAGCCGGAGTTGGCATACGGTGCCCCACAAAAGTGAGGACACGGCAGCGGCAGCGGGTGTTGGAAAAGGGAACACCAACTGCAGTGCTGACGAGGGTCAGGCGGGCAGCGTCGGGGAAAGAAAGCTGAGCAGGAGAGGCGAGAGGGAATGGAGGGGAGTGGGGCAAATCGAGTGCTCCAGCTGATGGTCACTGGGGAGCAATGTGGGCCCAGAGCTGCCACATCTTCCAGTTTTCTAAGAGAACCTGAGAATCCAGATTTCCATGTAAAATCTACTTTTTAAATTGTAGTAGTCAATTCCGATTTTAAACATTGGGTGGATAAAACAACATTTCTGTGGGCTGAATCAGAGCTGAGAGTTGCTGGTTGTGACATCCATTCATGACCAACTATTTGAGCTTGGCACTGACCTGAAATCCCACGTCTAGCTCCTTCTCTTCTGGACGCTCTTCCACCCAGATTCCCAGCTAGCCTGCAGTCCCTTGTCCTTGATCCCACAGCACTTCTCGTACTTCCATACCTGCTATCATCCCGTATCTCAGCGACCTGTTGACATGACTCCTGCTGATTAGATCAGAGCTGCTCGGGGGCAGGGACTGTGATTCAGCTGCCTTTGCACCCCGTGCCTGGCACAGTGGGAGTATGCAGTACAGAGTCGTTGGAATGCACCTGCCAAATTCAGAGCTCTTGTAGGAAGAGCTGAAGAAACTTGCTGGAGGTCACCCAGCTCACTGGAGGCAGAGCGGGGACTGGGAACCACTGCCCAGCTGGGCAGTTTTCTGACACACATCGCCGGGTGCCTGGCTGGGCCAAGGAGCCAGTGAGGGCCAGGAACAAGGGGCTGAGTGGTGTTCCTTGGGAAAGTGCCGGGACTCCACCAAGAAACAACTTTTAGAGAAGCAGTGGCTTCAGAAACAGGGAGGGAGACATGGGCCTCGGAGATGCTTGGGGCAGTCGGGTGAGAAAGTCATGGAACAGAATCAGCTGCTGGCAAATGGAGGGTCTAAGGAAGAATCTGATGGACACAAATTTGGTGAATCAAATCTACAACCCACTGGGAAGTATGAGGACACTCCAGTGAGAGACAGCAGCCTGGGCTTGGGGAAAATGGCCAAGACAGCAGGACTTTCAAAGTGACCTAAAGGCTGCCATAGCAATGGCATTGGCCTCCAGGAGGGTGGCCAAGCTAACCCTCTGCTCCCATCAGCAATTTCAACCAGCTGTGCTGTAATTAAGGATAAGACTCAGGACACCTGGGTGACTCCATCGATTGACTGTCCAACTCCTGATTTTAGTTTGGGTCATGATCTCAGGATCAGGAGATTGAGCCCAGTGTGGGGCTCTCCACTGAGTGAGGAGTCTGCTTAGGATTCTCTCTCTCTCCCTCTGTTCCTCCCCCTGCCTGCATGCTCTCAATAAATAAATAAAATCTTAAAAAAAAAATTTAAAGACAATCCGGACTCACATATATACGGGGTTTTACACACCACACTTGAAGAGATACTTTGAAGTTCTAATCCCAGTACCTGTGAATGTGACCTTCCTTGGAAGTAGGGTCTTTGTTGATGTCAACAAGTTAAGATAAGGTCATACCGGAGTTGGGTGGACCCTAAGTCCAGTATGAATCCTGTCCTTAGAAGGAGGCCATGTAAAGACCCACATTGGGAGAGGCCATGTGACAACAAAGCAGAGATTGGAGTGAAGAAGTTGTGAGCCTGAAACACAAAAGATCACCAGCAACCACCAGGAACTGGAAGAGACAAAGAAAGATTCTTCCCTGGAGACGTCAGAGGGAATATGGCCCCACAGACATCTTGATTTGGGACCGATAGCCTCCGGACAAGTGAAAGGGCATTTTTCTCTTGTCTAAGTCTACCCAGTCTGTGATACAACAGCCCTACCGAACCTCTACAGCGTGTTTACATCTATTCTCTAAGTTAATTGTCCCAACCTCCGTTAGCTGCTCTCTGTCACTATCTGCGACCGCCAGCCTCCAGGATGGCCCCACCTTCTGAAGTTTGCTTCTCTGTATGGTTCCTTCCATACCCAAGAGAGCAGACCTGTGTAACCAGTAGGCTACTGTGGAAAAGATGCGTGTACTGTCCGTGGCTCAATTCCAGTGTCTGCTTTGCCTCCTCTTGGAGGAATTGCACTGGGCGAAGCCTACAACCATGTCCCGAGGCCATGTGAACAACCTGTGGAGAGAGCTCCACTAGGAGAGCAACGGAGGTGTCCAGTCAACAACCAGCTCCATGTGAGGGCTCCATCTTGTTAATGGGCCCTCCAGCCCAGCCCACTCCCCTCCTGATGAGTACAGCCCAGGCCAACACCTTAGCTGCAGCCTCATGAGAAACTCGGAGCCAGGCACTCCCTGAATCCGCTCCTTGATTCCTGACCCACAGAGGTTGCATGTCCTGATGGACATTGGTTGCTCTACGCCACTGAATTTCATGGTAATTTGTGATACAGCACTAAATCAGTACTATGTTTTTACCCTACAGAGACAGTCTGTGTAGGAGCAAAGAGGCCAAGGTCTGGAGTCAACTATCTTTGACTAGCTCTTGGTCTTCAGCAGATTACTTCAACCTCTTTGAGTTTCCTCATTTATAAGCAGGTAGAGTCATTATAACTCATATTATAGAATGTTGGGGGACCAAAGGAGTTAATACATAGCTTATAATCATCCTTAGCACGTAGTAAATGTTACTGTCATTATATGGGTGAGAAACAGCCCAAGAGAGGTGAACAGATGACTTCGCAGCTACACAGCCTAGAACATGGAAGTTAGGCAGAGTCCTGAACCCAGTCACTTGATTCCTCGTGCGGCGATCATGCTTTAACTGACAGACTGTGCATCCTGGGTGATTCTGTAACGTCTCCCACTTCCTTCCCTGTAGCAGGCCATTTCAGCCATGAAGTGCTGTCCACAGCTGACCGTGCACATGCACGTTGTACTGGGTCGGGGGGACAGCAGGTCAGGTCAGGTCAGGCTGTGGCTCTGGCTCCAGCCCTGGGGAGAACCCCTCAGTCCCTGCAGGGGGGGTGCTGGAAAGTCAGACAGCAGTGGGTGGGCACCCTCTGAGAGGGCTTTCCTGGACCACACTGGATTGACAGAGTGGGCCCTAGGACCCCAAGGGGGCCACTGTTTTCAGCCCAGGGTTCAGAAGCGGTGCAGAGAGCAGGATGACTGTCTTGAAATGCAGTAAGATATTAGAGCAAAAAGGATTGTCAGGGAATCAATCTCTACGGCTTGGGCTGCTTTCATTGGAGCTGATCAAAGTGACCTTGGACAAGCAAAGGCCCAGGAGTCACCAGCTCCCATGGGGCAAGTACCCACTCCTCTTTTGCTCAAAGTCTATGGCTCCTGTCCCACATCTGTTAGCAGGAAACAGTCACAGTGCATAATGCAGAGGGAGAAAAAGGGCAGAAAAAAAAAAAAAAAAAAAAGGGCAGCTGAATCTGAAAGGTACCTTTGAATGAGCAAGATCACCTATGGAAATTAGATGCAAAAACCTCCAGGTGTTCTTGTAGCTAATGGCCAGGTGTGTGGCTCTTTGGAAAACATGAAAGAAGCTTACCGGGTGTGGTTTTTCCTAAATTGTCACTGAAGAGTGGCAGAGCATGCCTCCTCAAAATATGCCTCTTTGGCATAAGGATTATTTTGAGCCGATTATTTTGAGAAACAGCAGACACCCGGAGAAGCTCTGGAAACTGTCAGTTACCCTTTTGTAAGGGAAAATTTACATTTATAAAGGAAATCTCCCCTTGGTAAGCGTGTCTCCCTCTCTCTACCAGGAAGAGAAGGACAAGGCTCTAATTCTCCAACACCCACGTCAATCTGCATAACAAATCTTATTCTCTTATTTGCCTACTTTTCCTGGTCCCCTCCCCAGTACTGGCCTTGCCCAGAACTTTCTTTTGTCTTAGCTGAAATAGTATTTAGGCCTGAATTCTAAATCACCTCTTGGAGTTACTCATTTCCCCCATATGGTTCTCCTGTAAACTTGTTTCTTTTCCTCCTATTAACGGTCATGTGTTACAGAGTTCCCAGCTGAGAACCTAGAAGGGTAGAGGGAAAATTGTCTTCCTTCTCCTACTTCACCGTGACCCCAAATCCCCTAAACCAGCTGCCAAGGCTACCACGTTCCTCCAGAGGACTTGCTTTTTTCCTCTGGAGTCTCACCACTTCTAGAAAGAGGAGGCTGGATAAGAAGGGGGAAGACCAGACGCCAGCCGAAAATAATTCAGTGATGGCCGCCTCTGACCTCCAGGAAGAGGAAACCTACAAGGGTCAGCGCCAGGAAAATGTTTATGAGGGCTTGTGGTTGGGACTGGCTCCTATTTTTTTTCTTGAGCTCGGCCCCCTTTCCATCTTCGGGATCCTCACCTTCCAACAGACGAGCGTCCCAGCAATGCTTCTCCCTGCAGTGCTGCTCCCACTGGGGACGCCACACCTTGCCCTCTCACTGCTTGTCTCCCCAACAAGACCCCGTTCCCAGGAGCACGGCCATCTAACCCGACTGCTCCGTGACCACATGCCTTCGTCAGCAGCAGCCTCTCGGCCCCGACGCCTGCCATCCCTCTCCCCTCCAGGGAAGTAGCCGAGGCCGGTCTGTATTTCGGCGGCTCTTACACTTTATCAGCCCACCGACCTCTGCAGCGCTTCTGAAAAGAGAGTCTGAGGGAGTCTTGAGCTCGGAGGAGCGGCGCCCTTATTGGGAGGACTTACAGACGGGGCTGGAAAATAGGAGGGGAAGGAGCAGGAGGGCAAGACGAAGGAGGAGAAGCCTCACAGGAACTTCCTGACCCTTAATCACGCTTTTAACACAGGAGGGGCCGAGGGTGGGTGTGGGGGAGGAATAGAGAAAACCACAAGGCCCTCATTTCCTGGAGTGCTTCTGCGGGGTATCCGCTCTGTGCTTCCCTAACCCCAGCGTCACCCTTTACGCGCACGCTCCCAAGTCCCTCCTTCCGGAGGGGCAGGAAACCCAAGCCTGCAAGCCTTCTGGGTTTTGCCTGCATTTCCCCTTCCTTTCCTCATAGGTGCCTGCAACAATCCTTGGTTAAACCTTGCCTCCCTGGTTCTCAAGGTCAGTGTGCATCCCTGATCCCATGTGTGGGGGGGTACACCTTGTAGAACAGGCTCTTGACTAGAGACTTGGGTTCTACATCCGGAATGGGACCCAGAAATCTGCTTTTTATTTTTTAAAGATTTTATTTATTTTTTTTTGTTTATTTATTTATTTATTGGGCAGGGGGTGGGGGGAGAATGTGCATGGGAGGGAGAGGAGGAGAGAGCATCCCAGGCAGACTCACCCCTAGCAGGGAGGCCACCCCCCGCCCTCCACCCGAGGATCTCACAGTCATGGAGATCATGACCTGGGCCTAAATCCAGAGCGGGCAGCTCCACCTACCGAGCCACCCAGTCATCCTGAAATCTGCTTTTTAAATAAAACAACGCAACTGGTTCTGAAGCCCGAGGTTGAGGTTGAAGAAAGCCTAAGCGCCAGCCTCGCCCCTGTTTCTGCGAGATGCTCTCTCCCTACACAGACCCGGGGCCGGGCAGTGGTGGGTGTCGAGCCTGGGGCCGGAAAGTCCCAATTCATGGGCATTCTGGCCAAGGGCTCTCAGATCTGTGGATTGGCATAATCTTCACAGAGATCACATGGGGCACAGATTTTTACCCCATTTCACAGATGAGCACGTTCTGTGCTCTCTGGACAACTCTGCAGCTCCTTCTGGTTCTGAAAGTATGGTTTCATGACAGGAGGTCAAAGGCCACACCTAAGCCTTATGTCCATTATCACGTGACCTGGGGGGTTGCTCTATTCCCACCCGGGGCCTCCAGTTCGCACATGAGGATAATAAAGCTGGCTGCATCATGTCTACGGGCTTTTACACAGGCTATCCAGAAATAGGTTCATCACGGGGGCTTAATTTTGTCGTCACTGGGTTTGATTATGACTCGAATCTTCCTTCACCCAAACTCAGCCTTCAGACTTTATCGCTCACACTGCAGAATCAAACCATGCCATCTCAATTAAAAAACCATAAAGAAGAAGAAGGAAGAAAACAGGGTCTCAGAGGAATTCACCACAGGCTTTATCCGGGAGGGGCTGTGCCAGAAAGCCTGAGAACGGGTTAATGTGGCAGGGCGGGTCCGGGGACAGATGGTAGAAGTCAAGAAGCCCAGCTCCGGTCTGGACGATTGGCAGTGAGAACGCAGGCCGTGGCATCGGCGGGCTCCAGTGTACGTGGTTTATGGCCAGGTCCCACTTTAGCGTAACCGCAGCTGCTATTAAGACCCTCAAATGCACCATCCGTGGTTCTGAACTCTGCGTAATGACTGAACTCTGCCTTATCATCAGAGGGGAGGAGAAGAACAGTGTGGAAACCAAAGGGGCTGAAATTTCAGCTGCTGCCAGGCAGCCGGGAGCTCCAGCGCGCTCCCAGAATAGCGCGGCTGGGTTCCCGGCAGCCTCCCGCTGCACCGCAGCTGGGCTTCCGGCAAGGGAGACAGAGTCAAGCCCCAAGTGGCGCAGGGGGGTGGGCAGAGTGGGAACAGCTGCGACCAGACACTGTTGAGCAGCCTGCCAGCAGGCCCTGCCCTGCTAGAGTGCCACCTCTGGTGAGTGCCGCCAGTCTCCTGTGGCGCCCGGGCTTTCTCCATCACCTCGGGGTCCTGGCTGAGTTCGAGAGTCGGGGTGCTCTCCAATCCAAGGAGATGGGTCAGGGCATCGAGGAGGACTGGGTCTTTTGAATGCTGTTGAGAGAATTGTGTTGGTGGCTGACGGGGCCGGTAAAAGGCAGGCTATGGACCGTGCAGAGGGGCCGTGAGTGACCATAGGGGCCAGCGGCCACCCAGAGAACAGGGTTGGAGAAGGAAGAAGGGGTTAGAGAGGGAGACAGGTGACCTTACCAGAGGCCAGGCAACTGTCTCCCGCAGCACTGGCGGGAGATGGCTTCGGAGGGCGAAGGGACTGTCGGGAGAAGGGAGGGTCTCAGGTCGACGCTGGGGGCTCTGTTGTCATCATCTTTCTCCCGTGCAGGCATGTCCAGATCCTTCCCTTACTTCCTCCCTCACAAATATTGATTGAGGCCCTACTATGGGCAAGGCACCAAGGGAGCCAAGATGGATCTTTCCTTCAAAGAGCTCACACCCAGGTTGGGGACACAAGACGACGTACACTAATGAGGCAGAAAAGGTAAGAGCTATAGGAGAGATGAGAAAAAGCACTTGGTGGGCACCCCACAGAGAAAGTGCAAGTCCGGCGGAGTTCAGACCAATGGGTTTTAATCCACGGCACACTGTTTGACCTTTAGGAACTTCAGTTTTTAAATCTATAAAATCAAGATCATATCTGCTTTATTGAGCTCCTAAGTTTATAAGGATCGAATATATATAAAAGACACTTGAAAATTGTACAGCACTACACAAAGACAAGCTATGGTGAGGACTGCATTGTCAGACCAGCTAGCATCTCTCTGAACTTCCTGGCCTGGACTTCTGGGAGCCAGAGGGAGCCAGGGATCTAAGTAGGGGGTTCATAACTGCAGCAAGGCCAAGGCTAGACCCTGAGTCTTCTGAGTCTTACCCTCCCCCTTCAAGAAGGCTGCCTTGCTCAGTTCCTAGCTGGTCCACTATTCTGCTGATATTTATTGCCTTTTTTTTTTTTTTTTTTTTTTTTTAGTGTGTATAAAGCACTATCCTAGGAACTGCGAGGAAGGATAGACGTGAAATCTGAGTCCAGTCCCCATCAAGCCTATCAGCAATTAGAGAATCAAGATATTTGTGGATAAGGTATAAGTAATGACACAGAGCATTGCTAGGCTAGCAAATCTACCTTAGAAGGGGAGCTCTAGGGGAGCAGAGGGAGGATGACTGTGGGATGGGGTCACCAGCGAAAACTCCTGGGAGGAGCACAGGACTTTCCAAGGGGACTGATCAGAGAGGCCCTGAGGGGGCTTCCCGGACTGAGAGTCGGGGGCAGTGTGAGCAAAGCCACAGGAAGGCAAGTCCAGTGGCCAGACTGGGAGCTGACCTCTCAGGCTGGAGTGGCCATTTCCTGTAGGGAAGAGGAGGGGGGTGAGGCTGGCGCCGGGGGTCGAGAGCTGGCTGGGGAGGTCTTGAATGCTGAGCGAGCAAGCTTATCTTTCCCTGCAAGGCGGTGGGAGCCCATGAGAATGCCCCCCTGATGGAAGGGGGTTTGCAGGGTGCCTGGAGTGCTGGGGGGGGGTGGCGGTGAGAGGAAGACTGTAAGTGAGGTGATCAGTTTGGGGCCATGCGGCCACTGGAGTAAAGTAAAGGGTACCCCATCCCTGAAATGCTCTTAGATGGGGGTGAGATCCTCCCTCCCCTGAAGGGTAAGGGGGAACTAGACACAGCGTCGTGTATACATTTCTTTCTCGTTTTTGGAAGGGGTGAGAAGGTGGAGGGGCCCGACTCCTTGGACCACCTGCTTTGACCCTGGTTCCTAGATCCACTGTGCCCTGATGGACACTCTCCAGACCTGGGCAGCTCAGAAAATCCAGTTCTCTCCTCCACAGGGAGTTGATTAGTGGCCACTGAGCCATGGACGGGGCGGGGGGGTTGTGCGGTGGGGAGAACAGATTTGTGCCCACTGTGGATGGGCTTGGCAGCAGGAGACATTCCAGCAGGCTCTGCCCAAGGCTCGTTTCCGGGTCCATTTCCAGAGGGATCACCCATGGGCAGCCAGTTGTGGTGAATTAGTGTTTAACTTGCCCGCTCCCAGACCCCTGGCTTCTTGCTTCTTAAGGTGACACCTAGGGACCCGAGTCCTTAAAAAACAAAAACCGGGGGGTACCTACTGGTCTCAGTGTCAGTCCTATAAACCCAAGAGAAAAAAGAGGCATAGCCAGACACTGTCGGCTGGGTAGTATTCAGTTAATATGGAGTCTGGGATCAAGGAAAAGTCAAATGCAAAATCTGTTTACCAGCCAGTGGTAGGGCCCTCAGCTGCCTGGCATAGGATTCCAGGTACCTACCTGTCAGGGAGCCAAGAGCCCTCACCCTCAGCTCCAGGAGGTACTGTTCTCCCTTCACTGCGGCCAGGCCCCAAGATCAAGGGCACTCAACCCCTGTGGGGGTGAGAGGGAAGCCCTCCCCCTCCTCAGAGAAGGCAATGGCTCCTGAGAGTGAAGCTACCAGCTGAAACTGCAATGCGGGACTCTTGCTACCCAGGCAAAAGGCAGTCCCTCTAGGGAGCAAAGCTGACCTCTAGCCTCCTGACCCCTGTGCCCCAACCAGGTGGCCAAGTTCCTCTACCGGGACTCTGAATGGAGGGCATTGTTGGTCCAGGGGCAGTGGACTTCTCCAAAAGGCACTGGGGGTAGTGGGCTTCCCAGGAAGGTCTCCGGGCCATGTGCGGGGCAGGTGTGGTGGGCAGTGGGGCAGGTGCCCAAGGCTTGCAAGGTTGCAAGGTTGCAAGGCCCATGGTGGGAGTGAAGGTAGTGGCAGACCACTGTCCAGGGGCTGCACCCCTCCGCTACTCTTACTGCCACCGGCCTAACCACAGAACAATGGAGCCACCACGTGATCGGCTCTGTGCCAGATGCCGGGGACCACAAGATGCGTGAGCCATGCCCTTATCTTGAGAACGGCACAGTCCGATTGTGGAGACAACGGTGGACAGGACTGATGAAGATACACTGAGATATGATAAGTAAACAAACCCATAAAAAGCTGTGGGTAAAGCAAGTCCAAGTTCTTTCTGGGGAAGGTGAGGAAAGCTTCACAGAGGGACACTGGGGCTGAGCTTTGAGGCAGGTCTGATTCTGTAAAAATTTTGGTCAGAAAAAGGGAAGGAGGTAGAAGGTAGAGGATGTTGGAGGAAAAAGGAACGGCAGAGGGGAAGGCCCAGAGCACGGTGTGATAAGGCTGTTCTGATAAAACAGAATTGAAAAAAGGTCAGAGAAGCAGCTTCTACAAGAGTAGACAGGACCAAGATTTGGAGGGGATGCACCAGGAATGGAGAGGCTGACCGCTGGGCACCTGTGAGGGGCAGACTTGTGTGAGGAACACTCCACACTCGGGTTCATCTGGATGTTTCGGTGAGCCGTAAAGCTGAGGTTATCAGCCCATTGTACAGGAGAGGATAGTAGGGCCCAGGGAGGTGCAGGGACCTGTCCAGGTCACAGCTGGCTGGTAGCAGCGCTGCTGCTGACCCCTGGGCCCTGTCAGTCCCTTGGCGTCCTGCAGCTCATTGAAGAAAGGCCTGGATGGATGGAAGGAGGAACCCAAGCACCATATATAAGGGGAGGGAGGGAGCCAGACACTCCCTGACAATCCATTAATCCAGGATCTCTCTGAACAGTGTGGGGGTTGGGGGGGGGCAGTATCCATAGAGGATGACTTCACAAAGTGATATTTTTTGGTGAAAATGGGAGTTCATAAAAGGCTTCTATGCCTATAGGTCATTAAACTGGGTGGATGGCATTTGGGGGCACAGACAACCTTATACCTGGAGTTCTGGAAAACACCACACCTCTCACAGAACTTCCCTTCTGGCCAACCTAGGCTGCCTGTGTCCAGCAGCACCCTTCACCCCCACGGGGACTCACGGGGGCTGGAGTGGGATGGGGCTCTCAGGATCTGGACCTCCAGTGCCACCATCCCACACCCAGCTGGGCCCTGCCCAAGGGACTAAACCAGAGGGCACCAGGGATCCCGGAGGCTGAAAGGGACAGGTCATCTGCCCCGTGGGCCTGGCTTTGTTTTGAAGGCAGATCCTGTTCCAGAGTGAGACGGGGTGAAAAGGGACCCAGCAAACCTTTCTCAGAAAGCTGCCCTACATTTCCAGGGGTGCCTACTGCGCAGGTTGGCATGCCTCTTCACCCACTCCCAGTGGGTGGCCAGGCCAGGCGCCTCATACCCCAACCTCACCCCTGCCTGGGCAGAGACTGACAGGGGAAAACTTGCCTCTTGGGAGGGTCCTCTGTACCTGAAGGAGTTCCAGAAGCCGGAGAAGATGGGTTGGATCCAGAATGCTTTCACCCCCAGACCATTTCCCCTACACCCACCCTCGGCCCCCAGAATTGGCTTTTCACATATGCTAATGAGCGACCCTCCCTGCAAACTGATTTCAATACTTGCCTTGTTAATGAAAACCAGGAGTCAGAGGCGGGAGGGACTTACTGGCTCGCTTAGGGCTTGCCTTCCCCGCGGGGGCACCTGCCTACACATCCACAAGGGAGGGTCGGGAAGACGTGGGGCAGGGGTGGACTTAGGGGAGGGGGACGTAGAGTAAGGCACAACTTTGCACCAGAAACGCGCTGTTCCTCTTAATATTTAAAAAGAACGGAAACAATTCAGTGATCACCGCACTTCCCAGACTTGCAAGCGACGGCAAGGCACAGGGAGGGAGCCGGGTTCTAGAAAACAGGGCCCCACCGCCGGCCCCGGCCGCTAAGCAAACAATCCCTCCTGGACTCCGAGAAGCCGGTGCGCGAGGGGAGGGGCAGGCCTGGGGTTTATCGCTCCGGCAGCTCCTGGTGATTCATTGAGTTTGACTCCTGCTTGTCGTAGATTGAGGCACACAAACAGCCCAGGAGGTACCCCTCCCCTTTCCCCGCGCCCTCCCCCCAACCTTGCCACCCCCCGAACCCGGGACCAGCCGCCTCCCCTCCCCGCCCCTCCCGAGGGCGCTCCGGGCTGTGCAAACACGCCCCGTCGCCCGCCCCGCCACCCGCTGGCTCCGACCGCGCGCTGCTGGCGATCCCCCAGGCAACTCGGCGTCACGAGAACCTGCACCCCGGAGACCCGGCGTCCTGCCCTCCCTCCCCGTCCCCTGGGCCCCGGCCAGACCCAACAACCTCTCCCTTCCCAGTGCGCCGCGGCCCCTCCGGGCCTCCGGAGCTTGCTAACTAGGCCCCGCTGGGCGCCCCCGGACCGCGCTGCCCACCTCCCGCAGAGCCCGCCAGCCCCAAGGGAAGGCGGCCGGAAAAAATCTCCTCTTGTTTACTGGGCCGGGGACGTCCCAAACTGGATTCGCTTCCCCAGTTTTGCGGCTCCCTTTCTGCTGATTCCTGGGGCTGGAGGGGAAAGGGTGGTAACCGGGGGATCCACCCCGGGGCAGAGGGTGGGGGTGGGGCGGAGGGTACTCGAACTCGTGGAAAAGTCCGCGGGCGGCTAGAGACCTGGACTCGGAGTTAGGGCCGATGCGTCCCTGAGCGCAGGGACCGCGGGGGCCGGGTTAAACACTGTACCTCGGGGAACATGACCGTGAAGGCTAATTAGGACAAGTCGGAACAGGGAACGGGGACGCGGGGAGGGGAGGGCTTGCTCAGAGTTGGACCGTGTCTGGGGCGGTCGCAGGAAATCCAGGCGCAGGGGAGTCAGGCCCGGGGTGACGTTTGTTCACGGTTCCGAGTGGATCCCCGCCCCGCCCCGCCCACGGCGGTAGGGACGCTCGCGGTGCGCCCTCCGCACCCCCATGCACGTTTGGTGACCCAGGTGCCAGGGAAAGGCCGCGCGTATTAGAGGCGGACAGTCGGTGGGTGGTGTGTCCACGTGTGCAAGCTCGGGGAGGGGGCACAGAAGACGTGACAAAGACGGACTTTGTGTCCGAGTGTGCGCCTCGCTCTAGCCCAGAGCAGCGAACTGTGCCCCGGCGAGTGTCCCTCACGGAAGGGCCAGGACGAAGGTGACGAAGGCTCGGTGAGACGCACCAAGGTGGCCGCCGCGCGTGTTCGTGTGTGCGCGCGCTGGGACATGCGGGGCGAGAGAGCCCGCCGGAGAGGTGTGCTGGGTTGCACCCCAAACCGCTTTCCTGAAAGTGAGCGCGCGTGAGTGCGCGTGAGTGCGCGCGCCCGCGTGCGGGGGCGTGGCAGTAAACAGCAACAACACTCAGGCCAGCTCCGCCAGTAACTCCGAGCTCCCTCCCCGGCCGGAAAGTACGCCTCGCCGGAGCCTGGAGGTGAGTCGGCGGGGGGGAGGGCCCGGCGGGCTTTGTTGCTGTGCAAACGGATTGCACATACCTGGAGCGCCGCGGCCGCGCGATAAGCGCCTGAATGGAGGTGATGTCACGGTGATGCAGGCGCCGGCCCACCCTCTCCCAGAGAAAGGAGCGGAGTGCGGGAAGAGGCCAGCGCCCGAAGGAGCGACTGAGTGTGGCCGGCCCGGCCCCGGTTCCCGGGAGAGGCAGGCCCTGCGCCCCGAGCCCCCGCCCGGGCCCCGCCACCCCAGGCCGGGGCTGCGTCTGGCTCCGCTCCCTCCGCCGAGCCCCTCTCACCCCACTCGCGCTCCGCTTGGGGCTGGAGGTGGCCCCGCGCGGCGTGCGGCGGGCGGCGCGTCCCAGGTAAGGGCTGCTGCCTCCCGCTCCGCCCTCCGCTCCGCTGCCCGGAAGAGCCCGGTCGGGCCGGCGGGCCGTGGGCGAGGGCAGAAGCCAGAGGGTGGAAGACCGGGGCGCGGGGGCCGCTGCGCCAACTCCGCTCGGTCGCAGAAACTTTCCAAACCGGCGCAGGCTGGGGACCAGGGGTGGGGGAAGCCCGGCGCTGTCCCGAACTCCACAGTCGCTGCCCCCTCCACTCCCGCGGCCGTTTGCGTGAGTCCACGGTCAGCCCTGACTGGTGGGGCGGCCTCCTCTCCGGTGCCCGGGGATGGGGAGGGCAGGTTTCTGTGGCCTAAGGGAATGCGGGAGACAGGATGGGTCCCTGCTCCCCAGGCGGGGGGAGCGCGGGTGCAGACCGCAGGAGTGAGTAGGGAAATTCTCAGAATCTTGTAGAAAGTTTGGAATCAGACCATTAAGGAGCCCCTATTTCTGGCAGCTTGGCTCCTAGATCCCTGCTCCCCTCTCCTCCCTGCTAGGGCTTTTCAGGGAGGCGGGAGGGGGCTTGCAGCCGCAGGGGTTGGGGGTAGGGCCCCTGCATCCTCAAGCCCGCAGTTTTACACCCCAGAAAAGCTGATCATTTCAAAGCTGCACGATCTTGGTCCTACAGCACAGGGATCAGAATGTGTCAAAATAGGGTTCTGGGCTCTTGGAGGTCCCCACCTTGTCTTCCTATGTGTGTGTGTGTGTGGGGGGGGCGCATTCCGGAGTGGCATTCCACAGCAGACCCTTGGATTGAAGACTTCCACCTTTCAGAATTCTCAGGAAATTTTGGCCCAAAGGTCCACTTAATGTGGAGGTCTAGGCTGAGGTTTTCAGAAGCCTCTCCCTCCCCAGCCTGGATACCTCAGTACCTCCTAGCAGGGCATCTCTGATCCCTTTTATCCGTGGGTTTTGTCTCCAGAGCCCCCTGGAACAGGAGTAAGGGGATAGAACTTCAGGGAGGGGAGGTGGGATGGGGGAGAAGGGACGGAGATGAGAGGACTGTTGCGGGTCCATCCATCTGTCCTGATAGGCTGCTGAGTGCTGGCAGATGAGGAAGGAGGATGCTCTGTGGTGTCCCTGGGTGAGCCTAGGTGCCTTTGAGAGGGGGCTGTTGGGGGTCACGGCACCCTTAAATGTAACCACAGGCTGCGTTTCTATGTCTTACTCTGTCCTTGAGCCTGGGAGATCCAGAACAGGGCGGTGCTGTGAAGCCCTTAGTACCTTCTTCGGGATGGTCTCCTGTGCCCTAGAGGTTCTCAGGTTCTGGCGTGAATGGCAGGGTTGAAGCGGGGGTTCTGGAAAGGTGAGTGGGTCTGAGTGCCTCTGATCAAGCCAGTCAGGGCCCCCTGGGCCTCTGAACCCACCCCCTGCTGAGGCCTCCCTGCTCCCCTTGGAGAGAGAAACTGGGAGGAGGGGGATTCAGGAACTGGATCGGGCTGACTCAGACCAGAGCTGGGGGCTGAGTGGCTGAGCTGCGGAGAGGCTGATTTCAGAGGTGATTAAAAATATTTGTATGACTGATTCCAAGGAGGTGAAGCAAAAGGGCCCCTTTGTCCAGGAAATAATCCGAGACTGGACTGTGCTGCCGCGGTGGAGAGGGAGAAATTCGTGGGGCAGGAGGAGGTCCCCTCCTTGGTCCCACTGAGAACCTTGAAGCAGAAGATGTGACTCCAGACTGAAGAAGGCTGGGGAAAAGCGGGCACTGAATCTGTTCTGCGAATGCTTTTTAAATGCCTACTCTGTTCAAGGTGCAGCTCTGGATGTTTGCAGGGAAGCTAAGATACACATGGCTTGTTCACTGCCCTCACACACCTTCCAGCCTGGTAGGGGAGGCCCTTGCGTAGAAGAGCCATCCAGGCCCAGAAGACAACCAGGAAGTGCAGGCTTTAGGGACCTGCAGGAGGGAGAGCCTCTTAGCAGAGCTGGGTCCATCTCTTTGCAGTGCTTTTCCCTTTTGCCCCTGCCATCATGTAAAAAGTGGCATGGGTTGACTGTTTGAATCTGCTTTCGTGGAGGTCAAAGGACCTCTTCTGAGCTTCCTTCTCTAAATCTGTTGGCCTCCACGGATCACTGCCCTAGGCTTGAGTAGGTGTATTCTTGTCTCCATACTGTCCCTTGCGTGTTCGGGGGAATAGAGAAATGGATTGTGTGGGGTGGGAAAAGTTTGTTTCATCTGGGGCTGGTAAGTTTCAGGGCTGCTAAGCAAGCAGGGTACCGGGTCAGGAGGAGGAGCCACAGGAGAAGTTTCCTCTTTCCTCTGCCCACATTGGTGGGACAGAGAGCTGTGAGGTTGCTGGATGCTGGGTAAAGGCGTGTACTTCTAAGAGCAAGATGGACGGAGAAGAGTAAGTGACCATAAGGGTTGCAGAGCTAAATGGGACCTAGTTTGTTGGTGGGTTTTTTTTTCCCCCTTCATCATGACGTGGCTGTTAACCAGATTTGAACTTGTAGTATGGGCTTTGGTATCCTTTTCCCCTCCTTCAGCCAGTCCTTAGATTTTATTTGGGAAATGATCTCTCAGATCCGGCCGTTATGGCTTTACCTTTGGCCTCTATCTTTAAACGGGTGAATGTGTCCTCAACAAATCGATTGCCTGTGCATTTGGCCAGATTGAGATCTTAAAGCACAACCCTGGTTATTCCACGTTTGTGCAAAACACAGCTTTCGGTGCTTCCCCATTGCCTTTAGAATGATGCCCCCAACTCCCTCCCTGTAGCATTTCTAGTCTGTGTCTCCCCTTACAAACTTGGTTCATGCTTGATACAATACTGAATAAAACGCTGTTGAATGGTCTTCTCCATTCTGTCTTTTCTGACCCTTTAGCTGGAAAAGCTTCCACCTGGGTGTTCTTAGAGCACCTTTCCCTCCCCCAGAGGCAAATTCTTTTGTGTGGTACTTAACCATTTTCTCACACACCTACCTTATCTCTCGTACTGGATTTTAAAAACCATCAAGTCATGGAGGAAAAACAAAACGGAAAAAAACACCAACAAACAAACCAACCATCCAGTCGGGGACTGTATTTGTTCATCTTCGTTTCCCAGAGCTCGGAGAACGACTGGCCTTTGTCCCCTGCAAATGCACAGTAGATATTTTCTGATTGGGAAGCGATGCCTGTTTCTAAACTGGCACCCAGAGCTGGGAGGGGGTAAAATACTGGAAAATAGCAGATACCTGGGGGCTAAGTCGGGGTGGCCTTTCTCAGGGCGTACTGCCACATCTCCAACTCTACCATAAAGTTCTGGCTGCTTTGCTGTGAGCCCCAAACACCCAAGATGGGGTTGAATGCTTAGGAACCCCTAGCACGGAATCTGCAAATCACCTCTCTCCTTGGAGTGGATCGGTGTTCCTCCTTATCCATCAATCATCGACCCTTCTTTCTTTCCAGCACTTGTAAACACAGTTTATGCTTTATTGATCTACGATTACACAGAGTCCCCTACAAAAGCTGATTTAAATCCCAATGCAGGGGAAACGTGCTTTTGCTTTAGAACTGAGCTCTGGGGCGCCTGGGTGGCTCAGTGGGTTAAGCCTCTGCCTTCGGCTCAGGTTGTGGTTCCAGGGTCCTGGGATCGAGCCCCGCATCGGGCTCTCTGTTCAGCGGGGAGCCTGCTTCCTCCTCCCTCTCTCTCTGCCTGCCTCTCTGCCTACTTGTGATCTCTATCTGTCAAAAAAATAAATAAATAAGATCTTTAAAAAAAAAAAAAAAAAAGAACTGAGCTCTGACCATGCAGTTATTTGGAAACACAGTAAAGATGTTAGCTTATTAAGAGTTAATGATAGGTAGCATGGGGGTGGGGAGGAGCCAGCCTAACTGAAAAATGAAGGACCCGAGTGCATCTGGGTGACTCAGTTAAGCGCCTGCCTTCATCTCAGGTCATGATCCCAGGGTCCCAGGATCAAGCCCCACATCCAGCCCTCTGCCCCATGGGGGGGGCTTGCTTCTCCCTCTCCCTCTGCCTGCTGCTCCCCCTACTTGTGCTCTCTCTGCCAAATAAATAGAAATCTTAAAGAAAAAGAAAAAAATGAACTAGCTGAGAAGGTCGAGATACCTACAGTGTTTTCAAGGGGTGCCTTGGGCCTGTGGGATATGTTAAAGGACTTTGAAAATTGATGATCTTTATTATGTAGATTCATTTAATTTTTGAGCTTTATTTTCTGTTATCTATAGCAGGTACTCTTCCACTTATCAGTGACAGAGAGACTGTTTCTGTTGACTGAGATGCAGGACTTTTGTTCACCTGTTAGAAATTAGGTAACTAGGAATGGTGAAAACTTAAGGGGGTAGACAGTATCATCATGGAAAGATGGAGGTGGGGAAGAGTCGGATCATGCCATTCCCTTGAGAGCCACTAGTGGTCACTATCGTCCTGGGAAGCTTGGTTGCCATCCTTTTTCTTTTTTTTTTTTTTAAGATTTTATCTATTTATTTGTCAGAGAGACGGAGAGAGCACAGGCAGGCAGAGTGGCAGGCAGAGGGAGAAGCAGGCTCCCCGCGGAACAAGGACCCTGATGTGGGACTTGATCCCAGGACGCTGGGATGACCATGACCATTGACCCAAGCCAAAGGCAGCCGCCTAACCGACTGAGCCACCCAGGTGTCCCGCTTGGTTGCTATCTTTCTGGGGAGTTCTGGGGACCGAAGAAGGGAGAGAGAAGAAGAGGGTTTTTTCACTATTTACTTGAAGAAGGGGTGATATAATGTGCATATCTGCATTTTGCAGTATTTTTGAACTTGGCTGTTTAGATCATCGGGATTCTCTGTTCTCCAAGTAAATTTAAAATCTTTCACTAATTAGATATTTAATTTCTCTTAACCTGCCACATTCTTTTTTTTTTAAGATTTTTATTTATTTATTTGACAGAGAGGGAACACAAGCAGGGGGAGTGGGAGAGGGAGAAGGAGGCTTCCCGTTGAGCGGGGGGACCCCGACGTGGGACTTGGTGCCAGGATCCTGGGATCGAGACCTGAGCTGAAGGCAGATGCTTAACAGCTGAGCCACCCAGGTGCCCAACCTGCCACATTTGTCACCTTCAATCCACAGAGGGCTAGCCCAGCTGGTGTTGAGGACAGGGGTTCCGTTTTGTTTTCGGCTCACTAGCCGCTCTAGAGCCGCTGTGGATGTTGGGACTAGTTGTCGGGACTGGTCCAATGAGTAGTACATAGAGTAACAGGGTACCTTCCTGGTGTGAATGAAAGATCTCTCTTTTTGCCTTCTAGCTACGATGCCTTCATGTCTTCCGTGACAATAAGTTCCTCTGGGCTTTGCATTGCCCTTCCCCATTCTTGGATTTAAAATGTTAATGCCTCATAGGAGGATTTTTGCATGAAGTCATTAACTCCCTAGCCGAGAAATTATTTTATCCTTGACTCCGACAACCAAGCTAGACAAAGAAGTCTGGGTTCCGAAGAGGAGAGCTGACGTGGGAAGTGGGCAAATGAAGGGCAGACAAGGGAGGTGGTAGGGAGGAATCCGAGAGAATTGTCTCTCTCCATTTTTTCTGGCTGCAGGCCATGCCTTTCAGGGGGCTCGGAAGTCCGTGGTAGTGTGAATGAGCGCATGCTGGGTGGGGCATGGCCATGAGCATCACTGAGATGGAGTCTCAGGGCAGAGAGAAAGTGCAAAATGGGTGATAGGCTTGGTTTTGACTTGCTCTCAGACCTTGTCACCCTCAGCTCAAACGCAGGAGTTCAGGGAGTATTGGGATCCTGGTTAGGATAGGAGAGGGGGGGAACCTGACAGTTCCGGGACAGGTTCTGCCTTTTCTATGACTAGGAACAGAGATGACAATTGGCCTTCCATCTCATTTGCCTCTCTGGTCAGTGGATACGCTTCCCAGGAGTGCTGTGTCAAGAAGGATTCTGAAGCCTGGGGGGACAGCCTTGTGATCTGCTCCCGCTGTGCGCCCTGGTTCAGGATCGGGGGAAGCAAGTGACTCGTGTGTCCGAGTCTGGCCTTGGAGGACTGACTTTGCCTTTTCCCTCTCTTGTCTCTAGGGACCCAACCGGCGCCTGGCCTGGGCGCCAGGATGGCCGTCCCCAAAACCTTGCTGACGTGCCTAGGGCTGCCTCTCTTCCTGTCCGCCGGCACCCAGGCCCAGAACCACGTGCCGCCCGGCTGCAGCCCAGACCTCAACCCCCTCTACTACAACCTGTGTGACCGTTCCGGGGCTTGGGGCATCATCTTGGAGGCGGTGGCCGGGGCGGGAGTCGTCACCACTTTTGTCCTCACCATCATCCTCGTGGCCAGCCTCCCCTTCGTGCAGGACACCAAGAAGCGGAGCCTCCTGGGGACCCAGGTGTTCTTCCTGCTGGGGACCCTGGGCCTCTTTTGCCTCGTCTTCGCCTGCGTGGTGAAGCCCGACTTCTCCACCTGTGCCTCGCGGCGGTTCCTCTTCGGAGTCCTGTTCGCCATCTGCTTCTCCTGCCTGGTGGCACATGTCTTCGCCCTCAACTTTCTGGCCCGGAAGAACCACGGGCCGCGGGGCTGGGTGATCTTCGCGGTGGCCCTGCTGCTGACGCTCGTGGAGGTGATCATCAACACCGAGTGGCTGATCATTACGCTGGTGCGGGGGGGCGGCGGCGAGGGCGGCCCTCAGGGCAACGGCAGTGCGGCCTGGGCCGCGGCCTCCCCCTGCGCCGTTGCCAACATGGACTTCGTCATGGCGCTCATCTATGTCATGCTGCTCCTGCTCTGTGCCTTCACCGGGGCCTGGCCGGCCCTGTGCGGCCGCTTTCGGCGCTGGCGGAAGCACGGCGTCTTCGTGCTGCTCACCACGGCCACGTCCATGGCCATATGGGTGGTGTGGATCGTCATGTACACCTACGGCAACCGGCAGCGTAACAGCCCCACCTGGGATGACCCCACGCTGGCCATCGCCCTCGCCGCCAACGCCTGGGCCTTTGTCCTCTTCTATGTCATCCCGGAGGTCTCCCAGGTGACCAAGGCCAGCCCGGAGCAGAGCTACCAGGGGGACATGTACCCTACCCGCGGCGTGGGCTACGAGACCATCCTGAAAGAGCAGAAGGGCCAGAGCATGTTTGTGGAGAACAAGGCGTTCTCCATGGACGAGCCAGCCTCAGGTAGGCAGAGGGAGACCGTCCCTGGGTCCCCCATCGATCGTTCCACATCCTGGACGGCGGGACGGTCGGGGCTGGTCTCCTCAGCAGGATGGAAGGTTCTCGAATTATTGCTAGTTTTCTGCCTTAAAGTCCCTAAAAACCATTTTTTAAGGTGTTTTTTTTTTTTTTCCATCTCCTGTGGTTCATGAATATATTATCACTGGAAAATTTCAAACACTACAGATGACCCCCCCCCCCAGGCTCTCTCCCCGGTTTTATCCTGTTCTTTCCTGTCCTGTCCTTGGCCACCTCTGACTGATACTTTACCAACACGGGCCTCTGTTTCCTCATCTGTAAAATGGGGATGATAATGGTTCCTGTTAAATCAGGCTCTTGCAAAGACTGAGTTAATGCTTGTGCCTGGCACTTGGAAATTATTCTAGATGTATTAGCTATTAGCGGTCTGTATTCCTCTTTCACCATGATCACAACCACCCTTCCTGGACTTGTTTTTCCATTGTGTACATATTCATAGTCTTAGCTTCCTTTAAAGGTCTTCTCTGTGAAGATTTTGTTCTTTTTTTTTTTTTTTAAGATTTATTTGTGTATTTTAGAGAGAGTGCGCCAGAGCACGTGCGCAAGCTACGGGATGGACAGAGGGAGATGGGGGGGAGAAAGAGAGAAGCAGACGCCCTGCTAAGCGCAGAGCCCCACACAGGCCTCGATCTCACGACCCTGAGATCATGACCTGAGCCAAAAGCAAGAGTTCGTTGGACGCTTAACCAACTGAGCCAGCCAGGTGCCCCAATTTTTTTCTTTTTAACAGAAGCACTGGGCCACATCCTGGTCTCAGCAGCACCCACTCTCCCCTGGCTTGTCCCCAAGCTCCTGTCCTGGCTCGTTGTGAATGGGATGGGGCTTTCCTGTTGGAGCCCAGCACTAAGGGCACCAGCCAGATGTACAGCCTCAGAGGGGTCAGGCCGAGGGCGTCCTGGAATTGGAAGAGGCAGGAATGGGTGAAGCTTCTGCAGCCTGTGCCAAGCCCCTGCCTTGGGAGCAGCTTGAGAAGCAGGCGGGCAGGGGTGGGGGGAAGGGGGAGGGGGGATCATTCTCTGGGACACTTGGCTGCCAGTTGAGCTCCTGGCTTCCAAAGGGAAGAGTATTTCTCTGACATTTTGTTAACTGTAAGGACCACTAGCATTTATTGAGCACCTACTATGTGCCATGTGCTGTACCTTTCCTGATGTGTCCTGTGGCGTGCTATCCTTATCCAGCTGCCCACAGTACTCTTTGTCCGACATGACTGGGAACTGGAGGACAGAAAGACGAGGACAGCCCCCTGACCCCAACCCCAGACTGGTCTGATCGGAATGTTTTGGAGGCTTAAGACTTCAATTGCTTGGCTGTCCATCGCCAGCTCTGGAGTCTCTGCCTGGGGGCTGAGTCAGAGACAGGGAAAGTTCCAGAAGCAGAACTCCTTGCCTCTTCTCTACAAACTGAGATCCCCATTATTTCTGTTTTTGGGGAAGGAGTGACCTTTGTCCTGTCCGGCACTTGATCTGTGATCTGCCCACTGGGGTAGCCCTGGGTCTGCATACAGGGCGGAACCAATTGAGTGGGGGTGGGGCTTGGGCACCCATATCTGCTCTCATCCTGGGTCTGGCCAGGAGGCCTTCATAGTACTCAGCCTTTGTCCTCTCAAGGCAAACATTTCTGGGGCTATGAGGGGTTTTTTTTCCTCCTTTTTTTTTTTTTTTTCTAAATGGAAAAATCAATCAAGTGGGCCTGGCACTTAGGAAGCTGGCCCTGTACAGTTGTGGTCCCTTGGAGCTGTGGGCCAGCAGCCTGCAGGAGACAGACATCCATCCTCCTGTCCTGCTCTCGGGCCCCAGGGGTTGGTCATCAGCTTTTCTCGGACACCCTGGGAACCCCAGCAGGGTAGAACAGATCAGGACACCAACATACCCGAAGGCATGGCGAGGTATTCTTGGAGCTGAAAATAGTTCTGGAAACTTGCCAGGGTGCCACAGGACAGGATGCGTGTACATTCGTTCCTCCTGGTGGGGCTCTGGGTTGCGGGGTCCTGGCGGATCAGCAGCCAGCTGTGCCCTGGGATGACATGAGGAGTCCCAGCTCGTGGGGTGTCCACTCCGTGTACCCTAGCCTCTGGCAGCTAGCCTGCGTTGGTGGAGGCCAAAGCTGGAGCCTGGCCACCTTGGAAGGCAGCCGAAGACCCATGTGCCCCTCTTGGCCTCTGGCCCCGGAGGGCGGATGGGGATATGAAGGTTGCTGACAGGAGCATTTTTCTTTGCTGAAAGCCGGGGGTGGGGGGGTTCCTCCCAGTGCAGGAAAGCCCAAGCGGAAGGCAGGCAGTGGCAGCTCTTCTTGACCCCTGACAAAGGCATGCTGGTCTCTGGAGGGGACCCCCCACCTGCAGCTACCCCTCCCACCAGGTGGGCCACCCCTGGCCAGGCTTCCCCCTTGGGTCAGATGTTATCCCAGGGAAGGTGAGCCACTCTTCCCTCTCCATGCCCCCTGGGGAGCCCTGCCTGAGAGTCCACTCTCCAAACCGTTCCTGTGTCTCTTTGCAGCTAAGAGACCGGTGTCACCATACAGTGGGTACAACGGGCAGCTGCTGACCAGCGTGTACCAGCCCACAGAGATGGCCCTGATGCACAAAGGCCCGGTGAGTGTGGCCCCAGCGGCTCCCAGCCTGAGCCGGCCAGTAGCGAGGGTGCAGAGGCCATGTGGCCAGTTGCCGGCTGGGGCGGGAGGTGATGGGGACAAGGCAGGCTTCTCCTTCTAGTGCGTTGGCTTCAGGGAGCAGAGCCCCTTGGCTCCTAGTGCCCTTTTCCTGGAGTTGATGTAGACACTGCCTTCAGTGGCACTGCAGGGGGACCTGCCCTATGTCCCTGGGCATCACACAAGGACCTTGGCCCGGCCCCAGGCTGCAGAGAAAGCAGAAGAGTCCTCCTTGAGCTGGTGGGAGTTGCCTGCGTTACCCTAAGGAGCTTAGGGAGGGACAAAGGAAGGTCTCAGCCAGGTAGGGAGGGGGCGTTCCTTAGTGCCCCCAAAGGCACAGAGGACCAGAAAACAGGTCTGGGTAAGTACTTCTCAGCCACAGCTGTCCTAAGAGGGCCTTGGCTCCCCTCCCCCCACAAGCAGGCGGCGGCAGCCCTCGACCTCATACCTCCCCTGGGTTCTGGAAACCAGATGCTCCATTAGCCAGTGGGGGGTGGGAACAGGAAGACAGCGGCTTAGAGTCTCACTCACTCCATATATGTTCCTCCCCCTGGGCTGGCAGTCACTGTGGGGAGAGGTCAGTGACCTGCCTTGGCAAGACGCTGGGAACAGGAAGCCAGGGAGATCAGCCGGTGGTGTTCTCACCCCCCTCCGTGCCGTGAGCCCCAGGGCAGTGCAGCGTGCAAAGAATCTCTGAAACTCCAGCTCCAGCCCCTTCCCTTTCTCGGAGCTGAGGCAAGGAGTCTCTGAAGGACCGAAGCAGGGTCTGCTGGTCCCAGCCACTCGGGCTGTGAACCACTCCCCCCGACCCCCAGCTCCCCAGGATCCTTCCTGCAGCAGCTGTCCCAGCTTGGCCACCCGGTTAGTCGCCCTGGCACACTGAGTCCTGCTTCCCCGGTGGTTGGGGATCGGGGCGAACAGGGATGTTTTATCTGACATGGTGATTCTCACAACGTGGTCCCCAGCGCCCCCCACCCCAGCATTACCATCACCTGGGAACTTGCTGAAAAGGCAGATTGCGCAGAGTGAGGGGTGCGATGCTGATGGTTCGCATCTCTTCCTGGCGTCATGGTGACAGCCTGGAGTCTGCCCGGATGGGAGTTACCACCCAGAGAGATGAGCGAAGACTACAGATGGGGGCTCCCCTCCCCCACTTAAACACTGAGCTGGCCCCCACTGGGTGGAGCCTGATTGGGTGTGACAGCGGGGGGGGGGGGCAACCAGGTGCCCAGGTGATTCTGAGGCTCACCCACCTAGATGTTCTGGGAGCTTCCAGGGGCCCGTCAGCCGGGGATTGTAAACCAGTGGGAGGGCCTCCCGGGTCTGATTCCACCAAAGGCAGCTCGGGGCTCTGGAGTAGCAGGGGTTAGGGATAAGGCAGGTGGGCTAGGAGTTTACCTTCCTTCCAGGGCAGGCGTTGGGACGGGTGCCTCTGGACCCCCCCTCCCCCTGACAGCCGTCTCTCGCCCACCCAGGAGCCAGACCCCTGCAGCTCTAGCCGGCTTCCAGGCAGAGAATTTGGGCCTTAAGTCTCTACATTGGACTAGCCTGGTCAGGTTTCAAAATCAGAAACAGGGGCATGCCCATGACCTGCCGGCTGTCCTCGGCCAGGCAGACCGGCCACCCTGATGCCACTGGGTGTCACCTCCTGCCACTTGAGGGCTCAGGGAAGAGTTCGGGGAGAAGGGAGCCTGGGAGCAGTGTCCACTCAGTGCGGTTCACTCTGCACTGGGCCCCAGGACTTGCCCCAGGAACTGGAAGCAAGAGGCAGGAGGCTTGAGAAGAGGTTGGATCCTTCTGAAAACAGCGACGCCCCGGGGGCCATCAGCGGTGACCGGAGGCCTCTTCCCATGCCTCGTGGCCAGGCACTCTGCGGGGTGAGGGCAGGGGTTCCAGGTCAGAGGCCAGTCCCTCTGTTTGCAGCGGTGGAGTCCCCCATCCCATGCCGCCGCTGGGGCCCTGCTGGGGGGCAGTGGCGGGGTGAGGGGGGGCGCAGGGAGGGAGGTGAGCTGGCCGGCACAGGCCTGCAGGAAGCAGAGTGTTTGCGCGTCCGCCCTGGCGGAAGCGGGCTGTGAGACCGCCTGTCCTTCCTTTCAGTCCGAAGGAGCTTACGACGTCATCCTCCCACGAGCCACCGCCAACAGCCAGGTGACGGGCAGTGCCAACTCCACCCTGAGGGCCGAGGACATGTACGCCGCCCAGAGCCACCAGGCAGCCACCCCGCTGAGAGACGGCAAGAACTCCCAGGTCTTTAGAAACCCCTATGTGTGGGACTGAGTCGGCGGCCAGGGGGAGGCAGGCAGATCTGGGGAGGGCCCCTGGGACGGGGTCCTGGGAGAGGAGCCCAGAGCTCTCCTGCGGCCCCTGCCCCCTCAGTGGCTCAGAGCTGGGAAGGCCATCCCTGTCCGCCAGTGTCTGGGTGGGTGTCCCCGGCCCCCCCTCTCCCCAACTCCTCAGTGTCTGTGGGGCTGAGGACCCAGCCCTGGCTTCGTGCTCCAGCCAGACAGTGTTCTTGGGGTGGTGGCCGGTCAGTGCCAACATTTTCTGGAGTCTTCGGAGAGATTCCTGCAACCTCGAGAGATTTCTCAGGCGCGTCTGTCCTGGGTCTTGCTCCTCTGTGAGGAGCAAGGGTGCCTAATAAACACGTTTTTGCTTTACGAGCCCTTCCTCTGGGAATGTCGTTGTTGACCCCGGGCTCTCTGCCCCTGAGGAGCCACCGCCTCCCTCTGAATCCAGCTCACGTGAAGGCCGCTGCTGCTGTTTCCTTCCGGGCAGTTCAGGAGCTGACACCTGCCCGCAGGGAAGGAGTTTTCAGCTGAGCCTGTGTGTTGTGTCGTGTGGCATCGCGTGCATCAGAATGGACTCCGGGCCCAGCGCCTGTCCAGGATCTAGTCCAGCATCTGGGCTTAGCTGAGATCAGGCAGCTTTCCTCGGGGACCCCCCCCTCCCCCAGCCCTGCACGGGGCCAGAGGGGGAGGGCGGACCCACCACCACCACCGGGCAGCTCTGCGGGGGGGTGTATGTAAGGGAAGGCGCACCAGCTTCAGACCCTCTTGGGCGGGGATGGCCATTCATGTGCTCCAGGGGATGCGGTGGAGAGCAGCAGGCCTGTGCCTTTAGATTGTGCTGTGCTGAGCACGGTGGGAGCGGATGGCTCAGAAAGCCCCGGCGCCTGTTTACAAAGTGGGTTTCCAAAGGTGGAAAGGGTCGGCCGGTTCCGGTTGGTTTCATTCCTGGGCAGTTATTAACATGTCCTCTGGCCGAGTCCTTTATGATAAACAAGGCCTTTCCACATCAGCTCATTTTAAACCACCTGGCTGCCAAGAAGGGTGGACAGGACAGCCCTCTGTCCTCTCTACAGAGTCAGAATCCCAGAATTGTGCCATTTTAGGGTTGGACGTGGCCTTATAGGCAAGGCAGGGGTGTCCCTCTCCTGGCCCCTGTCACAGGTAACCAAACAGACCCACTGAGGCCACACAGCCTCTAGAGGTGGCCAACACTGGCCAGGTTTTCTGGAGCTCTGTCTTCCAAGGCCCACCCTGGGACCAAGCCAGTGGCCTGGGCTTGGATCAGCAGCCGCGCTCTGACCCTTGGACACCGGCTCCAGGCTTTGCGAAAGGGGCTGCCAAGCCCGCCCCTCCTGAGCTTGGGAATGTTTCTCCCCAACGAGTCAGAAGCTATTTTCTGACACCGGTCGTAGGGGAAAAAAAAAAAAAAAAAAAATGTCTCTGTTGGAAGGGAGAGAAAGGTTGCCGGAAGAAAAACAAATTTCTCCCAGAGTTTCCCTTCTATGTCAGATCGCACCGGCCCCGCTGGGACTCAGACACTGTTTTTAGTAGAAGCCGGAGCTTGGGCCCCCCCAGTCGGTAGGGTCCCCTTTGACTCTTGTTCTTTCTGGTTACTTTAGGCTCAGTCCCCGCAAAATAAAACGAGATGGTAGAAGCCCTCTTCCCTGAACCACACGTCGTCCTGATGTCCTCGTACCTCTGTCCGGGTTGGGCAGGGCCCAGCACCTTTCCCTTGTCACTGGAACTGGGAGGGACCAGAGGCCACCAACAGGAAGCAGAGGACTGAGTGGGGGCCTGTGAAGCCCCGAGGTGTGTGGCTGGGGCCCCAGGGCCAGTCCCTTTGCTGCCCAGCCCGCCTCTCCTGACCGCCCCCCCGCCACATGACTAAGGCCACAAGGATCTACAGAACTGCCCAGCCCGGCTCCGGCCCCTCTCGACGCCCTTCCCCCAGTCACAGCCCGTGTGTCCCCACGCTGTGGTTCTCCAGATGGCCATCCTCAGATGCCCTGTCTTCACACCACGGGCCTTCCTGGCTGTCTTGGTGTCCAGCGTCAGCTTGCCCCGCCTGCGCCTGGGTGTTTGGAGCCAAGCCCTGGCGGAAGTGGGCTTTCTCTCATCAGGGCTTCCTGCCACCACCTGGACCGAGGAAGGCCCCAGAGCAGGGCCGGAGCTCAGCCCGAGGCCTGGGCAGGGACCGCTCCTCTTCGTGGCCTGTGGGTGGTGGATCCGAGCCCCTTTGGTGCTGCTTCTCTTAGGCGCCCTCCTGCGCCATGGCCCCGTGCCTTCCCCACCTGCAGTGAGCTGGGGCCCACCGAGACGTGGGGGTGGGGGGCGGTGCTGGGCTGCATCCTCAGGGGCCAGCTGGGAGTCTGGATCATACGGGCCGGGGTCTCAGCTGCTCACAGAACTGGGACTCGTGCCATGTCTTGCTGGGCAGATGCACAGGTTTCCGCCTCCCCTTGGGCACCCCAAACGTGCTGGCACTCTTCCTCTCCCACGACATGCTCCAGAGGGTCCTGACGGCCACCCAGGGAAGTGGGGGGCATCTTTCAGGACCTGGTGATGGTGGCAGCAGGACAGAGATGTGCGAAGCTCCAGACTCACGGGAACGAGGTCTCTGTAGCATCGTCTCCTGAGTTTGTCCTGCGCTCGGGTACCAGGCAGAGCTGGCTGGTCCAAGGGGGCCTCCCCAGGCATGAGCATGTCTGTGCTCAGTGCAGGGACTTCGCGGGGTGCCCAGGGTGGGGGGAGAGAACAAGAGCAGGGCCCAGCCTCGCTCTGGTCAGCCCGCAGCTCTCCAGTGCCACCCTCGGGCCCCCAGCAGCCTTTGTTACTGGAATATTTTTCCAGAGTAAAAATTGGGCTAACAGGCCCTGCAGAGAGAGTAGGGCTGAACAGCTGCCTGTGACAGCTCCCCCCGCCCCCCAACCCACGCCCCCTCTGTCACTACCATTGACCGATCGTGCTCTGGGTTGCTCAGCTCCTGGAACAGAGTATTACTTCCTTCTATTGGAGAGGAAGAGGGAGTTCTTGGGCACTTCAGACTTTTCTTGATCTAGGGTAGTGGCCTCAAGATCTCTTCCAGTGAATAAAGGCACTGTCTTGCTTTTTGAAGTGACAGTCTCACGGGAGTCTGGGCCCCACCAGACGGCCTCTAAGAGCAGCCTGCAGTGAATGTGGGTTTGTTCATTGTCCAAGTACACCGGGGATCTGGGTCCCGAGTACACCAGGGATCTGGGTGTTGGCTTGGGGAGGATGGGCTCCTGAAAGCTGCAGGCCACCCTGGCTCCGGGGACACCCAGTGGCCCTGCTCCCTCCAGACCTTGGCCAAGTGGAGAAGACAGGTGTGTTTTTAGGAGAGAGCTGCCTTTCCCCAGGTGGTCCAGCCGTATCACAGATGAGCCTGGGATGGAAGAAAACGAAAAGAGGTTGGAACAGCACCTTAGTAAATTTCACAGCCAAGCCGTTCAGCTCAAAGTAGAGTAATTTGGATGGTAACTGCTCAGAATTAAAGGATGTTATCCTCTTGTTTCTGAGGAATTCCTATCACAGAATCCCCATGTGTTCACAGAGAATGTTTCTGGGATTTGATACATATTTTTAACCTAGTCTCTCCCTTCTAGACCAACAAAGACAGATTCCAACTTTTTCTGGGTTGGGGATTTATTCTAAGGGAGGAAACCAAGCCTCCAAAAATAGGCAAGATTTGTGCCTGTACCCCTCCCCCTGTACCCCTCCCCCAAGGTCTGGGAATGGAGGATGGGTTAAGAGAGGGGGACAGCCCCTTTTATAGTTCTGCCGCTGCCTGGTGTGCTGAGTGCCATACTGGGCCCGTGGGAAGGCAGATGGGGCCAGGGGGACGATCACTACCTCCCCCGAGGACCTGCCAAGGGCCACACCCAGTATTCCCCTTTACACTGGTGTTCACACCTCCCATAAGAGCTAGAAATGAGAGCAGCAAGGTGAAGTGACTTGCCTGGGGCCATGCCCTCCAACCCTTTCTCCAGCACCACAGGGTTTGCAGAGATCAGGCTCAGGTGCAAGTGACCTGATTTTGTTTCCTGTCTGCTGTGTGCCTTCTAAGCCCTCCCGGAAGCTGCAGCCCCCGCTTCACACAGCCCCATGAATTATTTAGATCTCTTCCAGCTGGGTAATGGTCTGACCTCATCCTCCTCCTTGGGCTGAGGGCGAGGCTCTGACCTTCCTCTCCTTTTAGAAGGGATATTGACAGATGAAGGCTGGAGGGTGGTGGGTCCCTCTGTGGGCTGTGGGTGACTGAAAGATACAGGGAACGAAGTGAGGACCAGAAACCAGCTGCCCTTTTAGCAGGAGGTTCTGCAGGGAGAGCATGACCTAGGAATCCAACAACAGGTTCGGGTCCAACTCGTGCTTACTAGCTTTGTGACCTTGGGCCGCTCAGTTTCCTCCCCTGTAAAATATGATCACTAACACCCTGAGTTCATATTTAGTGTCTAGTTCCTCAAGGTCACTCCATGAAAGTCACAGTTTCACGAAGCTAGCTGTCCAGTGTTTTCTGCCCAGACACTGCTTTCAGGGCCAGATTTCACTGGGTTCTGCCCTCTGGAGAGAACTCCTTTCCTTTTCTCTGCTATCCCTCATGCATGAGGTCCCCAGAGTGGTGGGATAACAGATTGCCAGGATTGGGAGGGGGTGCTAAGGAGAGGGACAGACACTGACTGGCAGGGGTTGACCATCAAGATGCTAAGAGGGTCACCTGGGGCACAGGAAGTCAAGAAACCAGGCTGAAGAGGGGATCTTGAACTGCCTTCAGTGGACAGGAAATACTGAGTTCCTGCTCTGGGGACAGAGAGAAGCAGTATCTGGTCCCTGCCCTCTGGGGGTTAGGAGCCTAACTCTTCCTTCCTGCAGGTCAGACCCAAGGGCTGACGTGGACAGGGTGATACTGGGTTCCCTCCTGGATCCACACGGTTAGCATCCCACTTCCACCAACACCCCCGCTCCCCCCGCCCCTGGTTTCTCAGGTAGGACCTAGTTCTTACTAACTCCTCTGACAAGCTTTCCTCATCTGTAAGTTGCACCGAGGCTCAGCTGTGCACAAGCCCTGGAACTGGGACCCCGAAGCACAGGCTGTGCTGAGAATGAGCCCTCACGGCCTGGATTCAAGGTCTGGCGCAGAGCTGGGTGGGTGCAGAGGCGCTGGGGGCCCAGATCCTAGCAGCTCAACCCTCGCACCCCGGGCCTCTCCAAGCCAAGGCCCCGGGGCGCCCCGGGAGCACGAAGAGGGCGGCTTCAGCATCCGACGGCGCAGGCAGGGCCGGGGGCCAGCGAAGGTTTTGCGGAGTCCCTAACCCAGCGCTCCAGCCGTCGCCCAGCCCTCTCCAGGCGGAGCGCGCGCATCACCGACTCCCTCCCGCCGCCTCCGCACCCAACCCACCTTCCCCCACGCACCTGGGGGGCTGGGACGTGGGGGTGGGGACCGACTCCAGGATCCGGCGTCACTCCGAGGGGCCCCGCCCCTAGCTGCCGGCCAACCCGAGGCCGCCTCCTGCGCCCCGCCTCCAGCGCCCCGCCTCCTGCGCCCCGCCCTGCCATCCCTGCAACCTGATCCCCGCCCCCCCCCCCCGAGGAGCCGGCCCCGACCGGCTGGCTCCGCTTCCGGCCCGCTGGGTATTGGTGGTAGCGCAGCAGCCTGCCCAGCCTGAGGCCAAGTAGAGACCCTCTGCTTCCGCTCTACCTACCCACACCCCGGGGGCTGGGGCGGATCACCGTCCCCTAGGACCTTTTTCCTGTTCCTCCGGGCTGTGAGCCCCAGACCCAGGCCAATACCGATAGCGTTCATTCCCATGTCTCTGGGCCCAACACCCAGCAGGGGGCCCAGGCAAGTGCCTTTGTGCCCAAGGGGTTCACTATGCTTGGGTGGGTGCAATGGGGCGGGCCTGCGGGGAGCCCCAGCGCTACCTTGAGTCTGCCTCTAGGACAGGGCCCCTCAGTCTCAAACCACTGACATTGGGCCTGGATCATTCTTTGTGGGCTGTCAGAGCTGAGCAGCCTTCCTGGCCTCCCATTTACTAGATACTCAGTAGCAACGCCCTCGGCTTAGTGGAGACAACGAATAATGGCCCCAGACATTGATGATGTTGTGATGCTGTTCCCCTTCACAGCCGGTTTACAGCTGCCTGGGGCCAGCCTGGGGACTGTGACCTTTAGCCTGACAACATTTGGGCAGCATGTGACTGGCCAGCTCCTCTCACTGTGCAAACAGCTTCTGGTCTCCTGCCCTGTTGTGGGTGCTGAGCGGAGCCCTGGGACGGAGAAACTTGGGAGTTTTTCTGTCCCTGGCAGTCAGTGTCATTGTGTTAGAGGTTAAAGGGACACTTAGTAGTCAGGGCCAGGGTCCCCAACAAGAAAGCAAAAAAGTGGGGACAGCTAAGACCAAACCGCACCAGCATCCTGTTTCACAGCTTAGGACCTGAGAGCATCCTGTCCCAGAGTCTGCAGGAGTCACTTTTGCAAAACATCCTGAAACAAAACAATGAACCATAAAATGTGGGTCAGTATCACAAGCTGATAGTCTGCAGATGTCAGCCCCAAAGACCAGCCACACGTGAACAACAACCAATTAGGGAGACAGGTGCATGATAGAAGCCCTGACTGGCACACCTTAGCGGCCAAGCCACCCAGGATGCTCAAGATAGTTCCTCACAAGAGTTTATAAATTTGAACACCAAACCGGCAACTTTTAGGGTCCCCTCCCTCTCCAGGAGCTTTGTACGATCACTCAGTAAACTCTGCCTCACTGCCCATCACTCTACCTCTTCATCCTTCTAAGAGGCGTGACCAAAAACCATGACAGTAAGGGAACAAAACTCCTATAACAGTTGGGCACCGGAAAGAGACATGTGTGTCCATCGGGTAGGCTCCGGGGTTAGGGGATCAGAGGTGGGGAAGGAGGTGCAGTGAGCTGAGGCCACCAACAGAGCCCACGGGCTGTCAGGTGGGAGGGTTAGGGGAGCATCCTGGCCAACTGGGGGTCAGATGTGGACACCTTGGGGCCAACCAGACCTAGCAGGGCTCCGTCCCTGTTCTCTCTTTCCTTAGGGGAGGTAAAAACCAGGTACACACCCACACACGGAGCTAAGGGGTAGGGGAGCAGGGTTTTGGAGAAGGACAAAAAAAAGTGAACCAGTCCCAGCTGGAGAAGATTCCATCTCATCCTTAACCAGGGCTGTTTGGGGTGAGGATCATAGGCAGGTGGAAAGTGGAGTGGGGGGTGGGAGGGGGTAGATGCCGTTGGCATCACCGCCATCCCCCACCCTCACCCCACAGGCCAAGTAGGATTTTCCAAAGGATCCAATTCCCTGCTTAAAGGAGAAGGTTTTAACAGTGCCCCCTCCCCCCTGGACATTCATATTTACCTGCATTCGCACAGAGTCCAAAGACACCCCAACAGGTGGAAGAGGAGGGGGTGGGTCCCTGGGGCCAGGCCGATGGGGGTCATGAAGACATTTCAACAGTTTTCTTTTTCCCTCCTTCCTTCCTCTTCCTCTTTCCTTTTCCATGAAAATCAAGTACCTATTTTTTAAAAAATTGATCTGAAAAAAGAAAAGGAATCCCAAGGTGAGCGCACCCTGTAGTAGCCCCCGCCCCCGCCCCCAGCCCACCAGCTATAACCCGCCAGCCCTTCAGGAAGGCCAGACCCCAGCAGGGCCAGGCCACACCTCTCGCTCCGCTCCCTCTGAGAAAGACAGGCAGCTTTCACCCTGCCAAGTTTCTTCCAGTGCATTCTGCCCTTGGGAGGACTTCGGAGGAGGCTGAAGATGGAGGGTCTGGGGGAGACAGAGTGTGTTTGTTGCATGTAGGGGCGGGGGACCCCCAACGCCCACTGCCCACCCCAACCTAACTAAAAACTGCAGTTTTGAGAAGACTGACTTAGATGTGTACCTAAGGAAGATGCCGGCGCGCCGACGCCGCTCTCGAGGTTTCTGTGGGAGCGGCTCGGCGTTAGAAAGCACGGGGTGTCCCTCAGGGCAGAGAGTACAGTGGAGAATGACATTCGACCCATTCATTCATTCTCTCATCGGTTCTTCACCAGCATTCATTAAAAGCTGTTCCCACCATGTCATTAACATCAGTCCCCACCCTGAACTCTGGCACACAGTTCTCCGTCCCCCGTCATCGGAGGACGCACCTTCGCTGTGTCAGCCTCCTGCTTGCCCGGTGTCTATTCTCTTTGGGAATTCTGCAGCTGCTTTACTGTATCAGTAAGGTCCTGGTCTGTCCCCTAGGGACAAAACCACCCCGTGTGTGTGTGTGTGTGTGTGTGTGTGTGTATGCGTGTGTGTGTGCGCGCGCGCACTCGCGCACAGTGTACTTGTGTTGAGGAATGAGGGCTTACCTGGGAGAGGTTGTGTCTCATGTTGCAAAGTGGAGCCAGGGGGCCAGGCTGAGCTGCAAGAGAGTATCTCCCTGGATCATAATCACGGAAGTCAAGAGGGGGGTCTCTGGGTCCTCAGGAGGTCCCTTCCTCTTGGGATCCAGTGAGCAGCAACCTGTGGTATTGGTTCGTGAGGACCATCTGACCATGCAGCACAGACCGAGGGGCTTCAACAACAGAAACTTGTCATCTCCCTTCTGGAGGCTGGGAGTCTAAAATCAAGGGGTCGGCGGGGTCGGCTCTTTCGGGACGGGTCCCCGAGGGGAGGATCCGTCCAGGCCTCGCTCCTGGACTTGCAGACCGCCGTCTCCTCCGTGCCGCTCTTCACGTCTCTCCTCTATGTGTGTCCCCGTGTCCAAATGTCCTCTTTTTATAAGGACACCAGACGTACTAGATGAACGCACCCCCTAATGACCTCAGGGTAAGTTGATCATTCCGGTAAAGACCCCCAGCTCCAAGTCATGTCCCATTCTGAGATACTAGGACTTCACCATGTGAGTGGGGTGGAGAAGGAATTCAGCACCTAAGACCTGGGCTGGTCCTGGGCAGGTGGAGGGGAAGTGGGCGGGTCGGGGCAGGCTGTAACAAGGCAGCTTGAGGATGCCCCAGGCCCTAGGGGGAGGCTGCACGCTCCCACCATGTCCTTCGCAAGTGTGGTCTTAAAAATGCGGCGTCTTGATCCTCTTGGGTGGGCCTTGAGATCCGGGGGCTAGATCTCCCCGGCACCAAGCTGAGATTCTTTCTCTCCTCCCGGGAAGCAGATGGCGTTCATAGAAGGAGAGAATTATCTATTGTCCACAGGCCAAGAACACTGAGATCTGTGTACCCCTTCCCAGATACGGGCTACGGATCTGGGTCAAGGGAGGGCTGGTGGCGAGCAAACGTGAGGCGGGAAAGTCTCTCCGTTGGGAAAGCGTGCCTCCTCATTTCCCGTGTTTCAATAAAAGAACAGAGAAGACACTGCCCCCTTAGCATCCCAGATGAGGCAGGAGACCTGTGATTGGATGTCACGATGGGCCCACAGTCGCCACCCCTCCCCTCAACCAGGACAGCCATAAAAGCAGGGGCCCCTGCCCACCGCTGGTCAGAGAGGCGCCCTGTGTCACCCACCCCCAGGAGTGAGCTGCGCCGACCAATTCTGTGCCCGAGACCACCGGCAGAGCCTGGAGAATCCGGTCTTCCAAGGAGACAGGAGGCTGAGGTAACACCCGGATACAGTGTCGTGTTCCCACCAGAGGGCACAAGGGGAGCGGGTCATCCTGACCGGTTTCTGGCTCCTTGTGATCCTAAAGGAGGTTCAGCCTTGCAGGGCGGGAGGGAGCTCCCCCAGCCTGGCATTCCCAGGGACAAGTTGCTGACAAAATGCCTTTTAAAATGGCCATCCTGGGGCGCCCAGGTGGCTCAGTCGGTTAAGCATCCAACTCTTGCTTCTGGCTCAGGTCATGATCGCAGGGTCGTGAGATCGAGCCCCGTGTGAGGCTCTGTGCTCAGTGCGGAGTCTGCTTGACGATTCTCTCTCTCCCTCTGCCCTTCCTCCTGCCCGCTCTTACTCTCTCTCTCTGAATAAATAATCTTTAAAAAAAAAAAAAATGGCCATCCTGCCTCAGCTGTCCTGTGACCAGGGAAAGTTTTCTGGCCTCCCTCTGGCCAGCCAGGAGGAGGGACCTGGGGAAGAGGCCGGACTTATTGGATGAATCTTGACAAGAACTGGGGAGTTCTGGGTTTTATCTTTCTGAGGATCATTAGTTTTTTTTGGTTGTGTTTTTGTTTTGTTGTGTTTTATTTTGTTTTTTAGGAACTCCCTCCTTGTGCAAATTTCAAATCTTGAAATCCTTAAAGAGGTCGTGACATCTTTACCTCCAGCTGCCCTCCTGGGGCTTCCTCCCCCGTCACTGGGGTCTCCCAGCTCCTCCCAGCTCCTGGTCCACAGTCTGCCAGGACACAGTTCTCCGAGCATCCCCAGAGCAAGCCACATGCCAGGCTGATTGTCTGTAGACAAGGATGTTGCTGCCATGATCTCACCTGTGACCCAAAGATGGTCTGAGCCATCCTACGCTGTTCCCTACTTTTTAAAAAATATTTGAGAGAGAGAGAGAGAGAGAGAGAGAGAGCACAAGCAGGGGGAGAGGCAGAAGGAGAGAGAGAGAGAGAATCTCCAGCAGGATGTGGGGCTCTATCTCGTGACCCTGAGATCATGACCTGAGCTGAAATCAAGAGCTGGAGGCTTGACTGACTGAGCCACCTGGGCGCCCCCTGTTCCCATTTGAAAGGATTTGGACTGCCGCGACCACACCATTAGCTAGCCCTCCATGCTCGCACGCTTTATCAAATACTTCTGATGCTTGAGGACACCCAGGCACAGTGAGTGCAGCATCAAACTCCTTGCTAGGACTCCAAGACCCTCTTTCTGGATGGGACTCTCACCCTAATGCCCCCGGACTCTGGGAGCCCAAGGGAAATCCAGAGAGACTGTCTGGAGGAAGCTGCAGAGCTGCCTTTCTCCATCCCCCTGCACGGGTACCAGAGAGCTCTTCTCACTGGCTCATGTCATTCAATAAATATCTATTGAGTTGACTGTCAAGTGCAAGGCACAGCCCTATCCTGTCCTATCCTATTCTTTTTTTTTTTAAACAAAAATATTTATTTATTTAGAGAGTGAGGGAGAGAGAAAGAAAGCGGGGTGGGGAGGGAGAGGAGAGAGAGAGAATTTCAAGGAGACTCTGTGCTGAGCATGGAGCCCAACCCCATGACCCTGAGATCATGACCTGAGCTGAAATCAGGAGTCGGAGACCCAAAAGACAGGGCCGCCCAGGCTCCCCTGTCCTAGCCTCTCTTAATCTGTCCTAACCAATCTACCACCTCCAAGCACGAGGAGAGTCCCAGGCCTTCCAAATTCTGCAGGGTGGAGTTTCCTAAATGTGATTGTAGGTATCGTCTTGGGGAGCCTGTTGAAAGGACAGATTCCTACTCCCAGCCCCGGAGAGTCCTGATGGGGGAGGTCTGAGGCCCTGGGGCCCTGTGCTGGGGACCCCGATGTCTACGGTCCCCACCCCTGACTTCCCTAACAGTCCTATGTAGGCTGCTTGGGAGCGTTGAAGCAGCTGGGTGACTGGCCCACAGGGACAGTTTCAACCACTTTGTCACACTTTGGGGACTGCTGGGGGTGGGGGTTGCTGGGCGTGTGTGGGAGGAAGGGGAAGAGTGAAATGACTTAAGGCCTGTTGTCCCCTCACACTTCCGAAGAATTGAGCCTCCATTTAGGGTGGGCTGGATATCCTTCTGGAATTTTCAGGGGCTCTGTTCATCCTCCTCCCAGAATTCTGGAGAACAGAAATCAGATGGGACTGACGGGGCAGGGTCACAGGACTGGGATCCCTGACCCTGGGGCCACTTGTCTGCACCATTTCCTGTGTCCCATAAAAGGGAGAAGCCCTTTCCCACCCCAGCCACTGGGATTTTTGCCTTGACCTTTGGACCACTTCTACCTTTTAAGATAACCCTTTGTTTTCCTGTCTGTTTATGTGCTTCCTACTAAACGGTGAACTCCCAGAAAGGAGAATTGTCATAATTTTATCTTCCTGTCCACAGCGCTTGGCATAATGCAGACGGTCATTATTTGTCAAATAAACCAATACACCGTGCCTGGGCATAGAGTGCCCCCTGGTGGCTTCAGAAGTCTGGCAGTGTCTCAGGTCTTGGCCAGAGCGGTCAACCTGACCCTCTCTGGTTCTGGGCGGCCCATCCAAGTGTGAGGCCAGGTGGGGCTGGATTCAGCACAGGGTTCCCTGGAAAGGCATGCTTATCCTAGGATAGCGAGGAACAGGGAAAAGGATTGAAAGGAGTCTGTGCTGTCCTGCAGAAAAGCGAGGACGGGGACAGCTGCTCTGTTGGCCTTGGATATTAAGGAAGTGGCACACACTGTGGCCCGTTTCACTTTCCCCTCGGGCACGGGGGTGATGTGGTAAAGCCAGTAGCGGCAGCAACCCCAAACCTTTGTGGGGTGTGGACGCTGGGGAGTGGGGCGATCATTAGCCTCATTCTCCAGGGGGACAAGCTGAGGCTCAGAGACGTTCATAAGTCAGCCAAGATCACACAGCTTGTCAGGGGCAGGACTGGGATTCAAAGCCAGTCCGTGAGTCCGAGTCTCTGCTCCTAATCATTGCCAGCATGGAAGGCTTGGGGCTGGGACACAGATCCCACAGCCACGGGCTTTGCTGTTATGTCGAGTTCCCCTGTACGAATGCCCGCCCTCCCTCTCTGGAGAGAGTTTTGGTGATTCAGGGGTAAGAGCAATTCCCTGAGGTCAAGTGTGTGGCTAACTTCTGGGCTTCCTGCACCTGCTCCCGGGCACGTCCAGGGTGGGTCTGAAACCTCTTTTTTCTCCTGCATCCTCTCTTCCTCAGGGCGTGGGCCAGGGGTCTGCCCAGATCAACTGAGTCAGAACCTCAAGCTGCACTTGGGTGGGGGAAGGGGAAGGAGGTTGCAAAGGTGGCTCAGGCACCGGATATTTTTTTTAAAGAGCTCTCCAAGTGAGTCTAATAAGCATCCATGATTGAGAACCCTGTAGGCTTCCGTGTCAACAAAGTCAGTCAGTGGGGCTGGAAAGCTGGATCAGGATCACTCCCCTTTCTGCCTCATCCGTGGGGACCCCCCCAGTGCTACTCTGTCGCTTCTCCATCCCCTCCACTCCCTGCACAGACACACACGTGCACCCCTGAAGCTGTCCGCCACGAAAGCCGCGCCTCCTGTGTTCTAGAGCTGGAAACTCAGGAATATGCAAGCCCTCATCCTTCCCATGTGGCCAAAACACACGTTCAGAAAGGGGGTCCCACTGGTGGGACCTTGGCCCTTGAGCCCAGAGCCTTACAGTAGAGAGTTTAGCTGGGAGAGGTGGCAGGGAAGTTGATGCGTTTCCCCGCCTCTGCCTTCTCAATCCCAGAGGTGAGGCTGCTGCTCTGCCGCCCCCACCTGCAGCCTCAGCCCCACCCCTCTTCTAGAACAGTCCAGCAGAAGCAAGAAGTGGAGCAACTGTCTGCTCTAACAGGCAGCTGAACAGTCCCAGGTGGGTCTCGGAGCTGGCCGTCGGGAGAGGCTTCTGAGCGTCCCCTGGTCTCATTGGCTGGGAACCAGGAGCCCTAGAGACCCCAGAGTCTGAGTTCCAGTGCCCCTCACCACTCCTGGGCAGCCTGGTCGGAGAGATGGGCTCATTCCTGTTCCCTTCTCCATAATTCCCCCCACCCCCTTCCCCAGGTCCTTGTCCACCATAGAGGCCCCCCTGCTTCTCTGAAGCCCCCACATTCTCTCTCCCAGGGGCTGGAGCCTTCCCCTTCTTCCTGGTCTACTGGCTGGAGGATCGGGTAGGATCAATGCCACTCACCTAGATATGTGTGCAGAAACTTCTCTGCTTCCTGGCTTGAGAGATGGAAACCAAGTTACCTGACACAGCCGGCAGTTCTGGAGACTACCGACAGATGGCGCCATGGACCGCCCGTAGCTGCCCGATTCCCATATTTACTTGGGTTCTAGGGAGAGCAGCTTCTCTACTGGCTGCAGATCGCACTGCCCCTTGCCGGCTGGGCCCCGCACCTGATTTGTGTTCCCTAGTTCCGGCCACCTTGGGAATTAGGTCTGGGACTGTTGGACCTCCCTGGCACTGCCCCACAGCCCGCCTACTCCAAGGCTAGGTTAGGCCATTGGGCTCATCTCAGCTCTACTCTGTTTACTCTGTGCTCACTCCCCACCCCACCACCCCATTCCCTGGGGCCCTCATGTGCCCCCTGGGACCAACCAGGTCTGAAACAGACAGGCAGGAATGGGCTGAGGGGAAACCAAGGCGGAGCAGTCAGGAGTTGAAGCTTGGGAAGTGCTGGAATTCAGGGTGCAGTGGATTGAGATACAAGTGAGCTGGGCATATGAGGGGCCAGGCCAGCGGATCTTGCCTTCAGCGCTACTGACAAGCAGTCCCTGCGCTTCTGCACTCCATGCCTCACCTCCCTGGGAGAGGTACACATCCATTCCCTCTGTTGGAAGTTTTTAACGACGTTGGTACTTGGTTTGTCAACAGCCTTCCCTGTTCCTCTCACATTGCAGGAAGGAAGGAATCAGCTCTTTGAGATATTAATATCTGGTCAGTGCCAGGAAGGTTCTGAGGGAGACTGGGGCAGAGGAGGGAATCAAACACAAGGCGAGGGACGTGGGATGCCTGGGTGGCTCAGTCAGTTAAGTATCTTCCTTCAGCTCAGGTCATGATCTCAGGGTCCTGGGATCGACTCCTGCGTCGGGTTCCCTGCTCAGTGGGAAGCTTGTTTCTCCTTCTGCCTGCTGCTCCCCCTGCTTGTGCTCTCTCTCTCTCTGACAAATAAATGAATAACATTTTTTAAAAAGATTTTTATTTATTTGACAGAGAGAGATCATAAGCAGGCAGAGAGGCAGGCAGAGAGAGAGAGGGGGAAGCAGGCTCCGCGCTGAGCAGAGAGCCCAATGCGGGGCCCGATCCCAGGACCCCAGGATCATGACCCGAGCCGAACAGGCTCCAACCCACTGACGCCCCTGAATAAAATTTTTTAAAAGGATTTTTTAAAAAGGACATTCAGAAATCAAGATGGGTAGATGAGGGGAGGTGATGGAGAGAAGGTTTTGGGCTCACACTCACAAAGTTGCTTCTTAAAGATTTATTTATGTATTTGAGAGGAGGGTGGAGGGGAGAACAGGGGGAGAGGGAGAGAGAATCCCAAACAGATTCTGTGCTGAATGCAGAGCCCAATGTAGGGCTTGATCTCACCATTCTGACATCATGACCTGAGCCGAAACCGAGCGTGAGACACTTAACCCACTGTGCCCCAGAGGTGCCCCCCCCCATTTTTTAAAATTTAGGTATCATGCCATAAAATTTACTCATTTTATACATGTACTTCTCTAATTATAAATAAATTCACAATTGTGCAACCATTACCAGAACCCGATTTTAGAACTTTTCTTCAAACTTAGTATTGACATTATTCCTAAGTGAGTTTGTTCTTAAAGTCCCAGCATTTATAGGACTTCTCCTGCTGAGAAGGAGAGAAGGGGTCCCTCCCATAACTCTGCAGCGGGGTCCCCTTGCCAGCCCACACCATGAGTTAGTACTTTTATAAACCTTGTAATTGTGTGTGTGTGTGTGTGTGTGTGTGTGTGTTTTGCATGTCAAAAGCCTTGACTTGTTAAATGCTCTAATTTTTATTAATCCTCTTTTGGACTCTTCATTTACTACTATATTCAAAGACTCAGGAAATGTAAGTGGATCAGACCTGTCTGCATCTCGGGTAAAGCACAGTAAGTCCAAAAGAAATAGAAAGAACGCACCAAACTTGGGCACGGTGAGGCAATACAATTAGCTTCACCTTTTCTCCCGGGAAGCATGTATACTCCTGACCTGCTGTCTTGGAACAGGGAGGGAGCCATGGACACATCTATAAGCGAACACTCCCCTACCGTAAAGTCCTATGAACTCTTGGCTTGCCCAAGTTCTTGGCTTTGAAACACATGTTCTGGGCAATGCTCTCGGGTCCCCTCCCTCTTCCGGAACTTCCTACTGTCAGTAAACTTGGTTTTGCTGCCTACCAAAAAAAAAAAGAAAGAAAGAAAGAAAGAAAGAAAGAAAGAAAGAAAGAAAGAGAGAAAGAAAGAAAGAAAAGAAAAGAAAAGAAAAGAAAAGAAAAGAAAAGAAAAGAAAAGAAAAGAAAAGAAAAGAAAAGAAAAGAAAGGAGAGAAAGAAACAAATGCATTCTGCCAGCTTCTGGAAATGTCTGTGGGAAGACTGCTGCAGGTCGTGGGACAGATAAGCAATGGGGTCAAGGAGGTTGTAGGGGTGTGTGTGTGTGTGTGTGTGTTTGAGGAAGCTGCTGACCTTCCTGAGGTGGGGTTATTCCCAGAGTGTCACAAACTCACAAAGTCAAGCTCAAGGCCAACTGTGTTTCCTGAAGCCAATATTAGAAGTGTTTGAACTGACCATTTGCTGGTTCGACCCCACCCCCTGTCGGACAGGGGCGAAAGCCCACAGGGACTGTGTTCTGTTTGTCTGGTATCATTCTACAGAGAAAGAGGCCCGGGGTGGCCTTGGGTGAGGGAGGAGAAGGAAGCAGAAGGTGGTGATGGGGAGAACGAAGACTCCCGGGCAAGTCCATCCATTTGTCGGTCGCAGTTGCCCAACATCCCCTTCCCCGTCGCACTTCTGGGACAGCAGTTTGGTGCCCTCCACTGCCTTCTAGAACCCACTCTCTCCCTGCCCTGAGCAGTCACTCACTGGAGACGCGTGGTAGGGTGGATGAAAGTGGGGTCCTTGCAAGTAAGTCATCTCATCTCTCTGAGTGTGGGGGCAGAGGCGAGCACAGGTCAGGGCGTGAGTTCAATAAACAGCAGCCCAGGCGCTGGGCAGGTGCATTCGCGTCTCTGTGGTCCTGGGGAGCCTCCCTCGGGGGGAGGGGCAGGCTCCCATTTCACAGAAGGAAGCACTGATGACTCATTGGGGCTGCACCTGCTGCTGGAAGGCCGCTCAGGGCCAGGCCACAAAGGCCGGACCTCCCTGCTGCGCTGACCCCACGTCCCAGTCACAGGGCCTCCAGGGCTGGCTCGCCTCACCCACCTCCCAGGTTATTAGCTGTGGTTCAGGAGACTTGGGAGGTCAGCACTGGCCGGAAGCTGCCCCTGCGCGTCTGGCCGCTTGGTGTGTCCCTGGGACGTTGGGAAAGGACAGCCCATGGGTGCTGGGTGCTGCCCCTTCCCCCCCCTGGGTGTGCGGGCTGTGGGTCTCTGCTCGGACCTCGGCTCTGCTGAGCGGTAGCTTAGGGTAAGAGCGCAGATCCTAAGGGCTCTGCTGGACGGATCTTACCATGCTTGCACAGTTTTAAGTTCTATTGCCTTTCTTCCTCCTGAGGATGCAGTTTGGCAAGAGGATGAGAGAGGCGTTGACAGCCTGGCTTCTCTGTCTCTATCCCCGCTTCTGGTTGCCCTTCCCTGGGCCGTGTGGTGTGGTGGGCAGGGGAGCCTGGGGCGGCGGGGGCCTGTGTGGTCCCTGCTTTCGTGGAGTCTTACCGTGAAAAGGAGGGCACTCAGCAACCCCCCGGTGTGGGTGAGCAAAACACAGAAACCCATTGCAGGGGACAGGGACACGGGAGGGGGCTCAGAGGGGCCTGGAGGAGGCAGGCATGTCTTCTGAGAGGATGGCTTGAGGGCAGCCCTGAGTGAGTGAGGAGGGGGTCATGGAGGAGGCTGAAAGGGAAGGAATGACCTTGAAGAGTCACGGATGCCCTTCTTGCTACTGTGACTGGGACTCGGAGGAGCCTCCCAGGGCTGCCCCTCAGGGCTACCCCTCCACGTAGACCCTGGAGCAGACCCCCGGTGGAGGCCCCTGCTGAGCTCCGCAGGCCCCCATGAGATCAGGTCTCTGTCCCGGTCCTCTCTCTGGGGTGCGGACGCCTGTGAGGGGGGCAGGGCCTGCATGGAGCTGCGGCTGTGTGCACAGGAAGCCTCGGGAGCCCTCTGGAGGACAGAGAGTGCTCTCAGGCCTCTGGCCGGTCCTGCCCCATCTGCTCACCCACAGTGTCATCTCAGTCTAGAACACAGCATGCCCGGGGCCAAGCTGGAGAGTGTGTTATAGACCATGACCCCGCTGGTTGTAGACTGTGTCCCTGGGACTATGCAATGCACTGGAATGTGGGTTGGTCATGCTTGCCTGGGCCCCTAGAAGGTCTGGTTCCTTGACATGGGCAGGTGGGTGGGAGGCGGGCAGTCCCGGGGAGTCCAGCGGAGAGGCAGGCTGGGCCAGACTGGGAAACCAGACACTTCCGGGGCTCTGTCCTCCTTCCCAGCTGCCCTTCCCCCACTGCTTCTCATTCCCGGTTATCCTTTTTACCTCCAGAGATCCCGAAGATATCAGCCCCCTGGAAACAAAGCATCTGGCGCAGGTGCTGGTTCCCCCCTCCTGCTTCATTACGGACTCACCCAACGGTCAGCAACCCTCCCCGGCCAGCCGGTCATGCGGCCACTTCCTGCCGGTCAGCCTGGCCTCTTGGCTTTTGGCCACACCTGAGGGACCCCCACAGTGGGGGAGGGGCCTAGATCTCTAGAAAGGAAAAGGCAGAGTGATGGGGAGCCATCGACTGCCCAGGAGAGAGGGCAGCTGAGATTGTGCCACCTTGGAAAGGGAAGTTCTGCTGAATGGCCCCACAGCGACCCCCCGCCCCGATCTTTTCTGAGGCGCCTACCGTTCTCAGGACTCCAGGCAGCGCCTGCTGCTACGACTGGGTCTACCCAGGGAGCCCCCATGCAGCACTGTCCACCCCTGTCCCAGCTGGCCTCTGAGCACGTGTGTCCACCCTGGGAAGGAGCTCTGAACTCGATGATCCCTGGGCCTATGGTTCTCAGGCTTCGTCTTCCCCTAAATCATGCCCACTAGTAGTTGTTGCGGAATAGGGAGAAAGTGTCACTTCCCTAACCTTCTGACAGCATGGGGCAATTAAAAAAAAATTTACTTGTTTATTTTAGAGAGAGAGAGAGAGCGAGCAGGTGGTAGGGCAGAGGGAGAGGGAGAGAGAGTCTCAAGGCGACTCCACGCAGAGCACGGAACCCGGCGCAGGGCTCGATCTCAAGATCCTGAGGTCATGACTTGAGGTCGGATGCTTAACCGACTGTGCCACTCAGATGCCCCATCACAGGAAAATTTGTCTCATTTCGTTTCTTCCTCGGTGTTTGTGGACAGGATGGGGCCAGCAGGATCAAGTCCCCTGCCCTTCCCCCTCCAGGAGTCCAGGAGTTTCCTTGGGTTCCTAAGAGAAACCTCCCCCAACAGATTACTTGTGAAGCCCACACTCCCTATCGAATCTTATTTTCCTATTGTTTTGCTTTCTTTTTTTTTTTTTTTATTTTAAAAAATTTTGGGGGCGCCTGGGTGGCTCAGTGGGTTAAAGCCTCTGCCTTCGGCTCAGGTCATGATCCCAGGGTCCTGGGATCGAGCCCCACGTCGGGCTCTCTGCTTGGCCAGGAGCCTGCTTCCCTTCCTCTCTTTCTGCCTGCTTCTCTGCCTACTTGTGATCTCTGTCTGTCAAATAAATAAATAAAATCTTTAAAAAAATTTATTTTGTTTGTTACTTATTTTTTATATTTATTAATTAGGCTTCACACCCAGCATGGAGCCCAGTGTGGGGCTTAAACTCACAACCCTGAGATCTGAGCCCAGATCAAGAGTCAGACTCTTCACTCACTGAGCCAACCAGGTGCCTTTCTTTAGAGTAAAGATGTATTTCCAGGTGACATTGTTACCTCACCTTTGAGTATTTTTATGATTATTATACTGTTTATTTCCCCAGATTGGCTGTGATTGTTGACACCTTGAAGGAGCCACAGAATTTACCCACGGTTGTGCCAGTGCCAAGTGGACAAGCCACAGGAGATCCTAGCCTCCTGCTTCTCAGTCTGGTGCGTCCCCCTTTAAACCTTGACATTCAAGACCACAGCAGTGCCTTTGGGTGGTTGAACTGGAAAATATGCACTTCTGGGGAAACTTTATAATTACTAGACCAAGCAAACCACCAAGTATGACCCCTCTCCCACAGTCTCCTGTTCCACTCAAGATCTTGATCTTGGATCTCTGTGAGCTTTGATTAAACGATGACTGTACTGTCTTAGAAATTCTTCCGATGCCTGCCTAACTCTGTGCTTGGAATCTTCCCGAGGAGAATGGGCAAGTCTTTTGGGTTCTCTTGCGCCTTCCCAGGGAAGGTGCTCCTGTGGCCAGAAGGGAGGAGGAAAGTGAAAATCCTCTAAGAAGCGGGGAAAGGACATTCTTGGGACTTCAGAGCTAGTGCAGGGCTCCCTCCAGGCAACACTTGGGGGTAACCACAAGCACCCAGATGACATGTCACACGTTAGGGTTGGTTTCCTCTGCTCATGTGGCTGTTCTGTGCAAGCTGAGCACTTGTCACGGGAGATGTGCATGCGTGTGTGTGTGTGTGCGTGTGTGTGTGTGTGCATATTTAGAATCTGAATTCTCGGTGGATCAGGGCACGGGGGTCCTTGTAAGCTTGCTAAGTCCCCACTCTGTGCCCAACCCTGAGCTGGGACCACTAGGGGCTGCAGAGGAAGGAAGGTCACAGCCTGAGGACACGTTTCCAAGAGTAAGAAACATTCAGGGACTCTGAAGTCACCATGCCAGCTTAGGAGGTCTGGTTCTTGAGCTGGGAGCTACTAGAAGGGGAGCTCCCTGGGGTGGCCTCACTGTGGGTGCCCCCAGGGCTGGAGAAGGACGCTGGCCCTGGCTCCGCCCCACTGGGTGCTCACCCTGACCACAAGGAAACCAGAGGAATTACTGGGCCCAGAGGAAGGAAACCAGGCCTTGTGGTCTTGGGGTGTTGATGGAGGGGGGCAGGGCACAGGCCTGCGGCCCTGTAGGGGAGCGGGGATCCTAGCACTGGAAGTGCGTGTGGCATCTGGGACACAGGTGGGATGGGTAGGAGGGTGCGTGGGTCCTGGGGGGTCTCAGCTTACCATCGTCCATGGAAGCTTCATTCCCGCGGTGTCCTTCATTTTTTGACAGCTCTAGGAGCAGAGCCTAAAGGTACTAAACCAGGAAGCTGCAGGGACAAGGAAAAGCAGAAGTGGGAGGCTTGAAGACTAGACCCTCCTCCTTGAAGGGGCCTGAAGACGCCTGGCAGTGCTGCAGGTGACATCTGTGCCAGAGAGATGAGCCGGCGGGGCCGGGTCCCGTGGCTGTCCTGGGCTCTGCTGCTTCTCTGGGTCCCAGGTAAGGGGCTGCCCAGACTGAGCCTGCCCCGGGGAGGGGGGCTTGGGGAGCAGGGCTGCTGGGGAGGCAGCGGCAGGTCCGACCTCGGAGCAGGGTGCAGTCTGTCCAGCACGGACGTGGACAGATGGAAGGACTGCACCCTGGAGGGGCCAGACGCGGCTCTGGCCATCCGCCTCACCTTCCCTGAGCCACCGCGGGGTGCCCAGAGGGGCTTTGTGGGCAGTTTTGGGTGAATTATTACAGGAGAAGGAGGCGAGAGCAGGTGACAGCAGCGTGGGTGGGAGAGTGGCCACTGAGCCCGCCATGGGGAGGGGGTGTGTCTGGTGCAGGGTGTGGGAGGGCTGGGGACTGGCAGGGGCAGCCCACGGTGTCAGGGACACGGAGGCGTGTAGGCAGGGTAGCTCGAGGGATCTGGCTCTCCCATGGCAGGGAGACGGGGACAGAGCAGAGGGGAAGGCGGTGGGGACGAAGGGGAGGGCAGAGAAGCTGTGGGGAGGGGCGGAAGGGAGCTTCTCCAGGGAGCAGAGGGCTCCCTGCTTCTGCGGGTCTGGCTTCTGTGTCCCTCAGGAGCTCGCCGCTCACAGGCGGGCACAACCTCGCCAGGTCTATCCCCGGGATACTCAAATCATTTTGGTTGTTTCGATGATAAATGGTATGTTTTCTCTAACTCTATCTGCTAACTCGTTGTCCATGGGAACGCTCTTCCTTTTGTATAGTAATTTGGAAGCGGTCACCCCAGCACGGCTAGTCTGTCCCTTACCCTCTGGGGTGTCCTTGTGTTTCGTGGGATCTGTCTGCAGTGGGCGTTTGTGGTTCCTTCTGGATGTCCATTTGTCTCGTTTGTTTCTCTCATCGGCCACAGGCTCGTGCGGCCGAATGATTCCCAGGACGGAGGTGGCAGCGACCATCTCTGCCTTGTCCCTGCGGAGGGCAGCTGCCCAGTGGTTCCCATGAAGCCTGAAGAAGGCGTCCACTTGTGTCTCTTAACAAACGGTAGCAATGGGTGTAGGCAGCTTTTTCATTATCTGTGAAGATGATTATTTTTTCTTCTTTGGACTATTAAGACAGTGAATTATATTAAGAAATTTGAGCCAGATTTTTTCTCAGTGTATCATGCTACCTTCATGAAGGGAATTAGGGAGGTTTTCCTGCTTCTGTATTCTCTACAAATGTGTAAATGCAATTGGAATTGTTTGTTCCTTGAAGGTTTGAGCGAACTAATTTACAAAACTGTCTGGGTTTTACTTTTTTTTTGGTTTGGGGGAAGACAAAGAACTTTTTTTTTTTCCATTTTCTCCCAGCTTTATTGAGTTTTAAGTACCAAATATAAATTGTGCATATTTATCATGTACAATGTGTTTTTGTTTTTTTTTTAAGATTTTATTTATTTTTTGACAAAGAGAGAGAGCTCACAAGTAGGCAGAGAGGCAGGCAGAGAGAGACGGAGAAGCAGGCTCCCCGCTGAGCAGAGAGCCCAATGTGGGCCTCGATCCCAGGACCCTGAGACCATGACCTGATCCAAAGGCAGAGGCTTTAACCCATTGAGCCCCAGTGTGATAGTTTGATATACATGGCACCTTATAGACTTATCACCAGGAAAAGTCTCCTTGCTAACACCCATCTTCACAGGTCTGCATTAAAAAGATATTCTGGGCCAATATCAGTAATGTATATTTTTCTAAATATAGAAAATTATCAGTTTCATATAGGTTTACAGACTTAGTGGTAGAGGCTTACAAATAACCCTGGCTATTTTTCTTATGAGTTGTGCGTGTGTCTCTCCTGTGTTTTCTTGATTTGGCTACTCTCAGCATGTTTGTCTCTGCCATATGAAAAATCAGTTTTCCAAAGTATACGCTCATTCTACTGTTTGTCTGCTTCTTAATTCACTAATTTCTACGCTGACCTTACTCTTTCTTTCCTCCTGGGTAGGGAGTATCTGTGTGTGTTCCTCTCCTGACTTCCTGATTTGGAGGATTCACTTGTTCAGCTGGGGTTTGCTGGGATAAGATTTCATGACCCTGAGCAGCCAGAGAGGAGGCTGGAGTGTGGAGGAAGGGGCTGCTGTGATAAACACACACACACACACACACAGACTTTGAGCATGACAGAAAAGAAGAAGAGGGGTGACCAATGTGAGATGGGGCAACTTTGGGGGGTGACTCCAGGGGTGCCTTAACCCAGGCTCCTCTGGTGAAGGGTCACCCTCGGCTGTGTTTTCCAGGTTGTTGGTCTCTGCGTGGCCCCACCTCTGTGATGAGCACCGTGGGGGGATCCGTGAGCGTGCAGTGTCAGTACGAGGAGGAATTCAGAGAGAATGACAAATACTGGTGCAAGAGCCCATGTGTGTGGAGTTCGGTAAAGACCAAAGGGGCAGACAGAGAAGTGAGGAAGGGCCGTGTGTCCATCAGGGACCATCCTGCAAACCTCACCTTCACAGTGACCTTGGAGAGACTCACAGAGGATGATGCCGGGACATACCGGTGCGGGATCGATTCATCAGGGCTCCCAGGATATTTGTTTGACCACACCTCCCAAGTTGTGTTGTCTGTGACCCCAGGTGAGCTGTGCACACCCCTCCCCCAGCGCCAGCACCAGCACCAGCACCAGGGCTGCCTGAAGGGTCTCAGGGTGGAATGGCTGAGGCAGGAATCAGGTCAGAGCCTTGGAGCAAACTATGAGCATGTGTGTGTGTGTGTGTGTGTGTGCGTGCGTGCACACACACGTGCACACGCGTGTGTAGGACAGGTAGTAATAGAGAGAGAGTCAGGGAGGCTTCCTGGAGGAGTCGGCTCCTCTGCTCAGTCTCGAGAAGGCAAGGTGTACAAAGGAGAGAGGGGGAGCGCTGGTGCCAGCCCTGCGGACCCAGAGAGCCGCGCTGTGGGAAGGTGGGAGCCGAGCGGACAGGCAGGCGCCCGCCCAGCGGAGAAGGTGCTGGAAGCAGCAGGAGCTCCTGCCGGGTCAGATTTGCAGGTTACACAGAGGTCTCAGGCAGACGGCCCGTGGCTATGACAGGACGGGGACAAGGCTCGAGTGCAGGGATGACCTGGGGCTCTCCCGAAGTCATGACCTTCCTTCTCAGGATGGAATCAGGACTACTGGGAGCGAGCAGGGCCCGTGTCCCGTTTGGAAATGCTCACTTGGCTCAGGAGCGCCCTGGGGAGACTTTGGCCCCTGGGGTCCTCCGTCCTGCTGCCAGCCCAAGTGAGCATTTTGTGTGAAATCAAACCAAAAAGGCCTTGGCAAGCAGAGGGAGAGTCCGAGAGAGCTATCCTGGGTCTGATTTGTGTTTCCACGCCAGCAACAACGCCTGCCCCACGTGTCAGCATCGCTGTAACCCAAGTGTCAACAACCACAGCTAAAATTACGACCACGCCGTCCCCGCCCTCCTCCGGGGCCCGGACCGCCGTGGGAGCCACCTGCAGTGCAAGCAGCCAGGAGGAGTTCCAGCCGAGCCAAGGCCCAGGGTAAGGTGCCCTGTCCCCTGTCCCCTGTCCCGGATGTGGGCTCTCCCCTCAGGGATTGCTCCAGGCCAGGGAGAGGCCACGGTGGGGCTGGAAAGAGGAAATCCAGCGAGGGCTGACGATCCTACCAGGCACCTGCTACTTGCCTGTGTGTCGGTTCTCATCCCACTAGAGCCCTGTGTCAGCACAGCTCCGTGGTCCCGAGGAGCAGACAGTGTGTGTGTGGGGGGCGGGGGTGGCGGTGCTTAGAGAGGTTAAGCAATTCGCAGGGTCACATAGCTATGAGAGGCAGGCTGGGCTTCAGCCCAGGTGACCCAGAATCTTGAATTTTTCCTTCCAAACTTGCGATTCTTGACCTTTTGGGGTCATGAGAATCCCACATTTATAGACTCTCTCCAGGAAAACACACGCAGATGTAAACCATTTCTGAGGTTTTCGGACTCCTTATACCCCCACCACCTAGTGTCCTGGGATTCAGCTCTGGCACTGACCCCTGGAGTTTGCACAGACCCAGCAGCCGGGGCGGTGGCTCAGCCCCATGAGACTGCCTGACTTTGGAGGCCAGAGCACTTTGGGGATCCCCAGGCCATCAGGTTTCTGGTTAACTGGTTATAAATTTGGGGGTTCCCATGACCCCCTTTGGTTTGATGATTGGCTAGATAGCTCAGAGAATCCAAGAAAGTGCTATACTTACAAATATGGTTTTATCATAAAAAATAAAGGCCGGGACCTCAGGGCGAGGTCGGTCCTGAGCCCAGAGCTTCCCTGATGACTCCCAGGGGAATTGGGGCACGTCGCCCTCCTGGGACATCGATTTGCTCACCAACCAGGCAGCTCCTCCAAGCTTTGCTGCCCACAGCTCTTCCCGGGGTTCCTTTACATAGGCGTGATTGGTTGAGTCATTGGCCACGTGATTGATCTCAATTCCAGCCCCGCTCTGCTCCCTGAATTTCAGGCTGACTCAGAGCCCCAAGTCTGTATAATCATGGGGTTAGGCCTTCTGATGACCAGCCCCAACCCTGACTTCATCTCTTAGCATGAACTCAAGTCTGATCCAAGGGACCCAATAGCAAAGGCACGCACACTATTAGGGAAATCCCAAGGATTTAGAGCCTTCCTTCCAGGAGCCAGGGGCAAAGTCCATCCAGATTTTTTTCTTTTTTAAAAATCATTTCTTCACCAACGTGGGGGCTCAAACACATGACCCTGCTGTCAAGAATCTCGTGCTCTACCGACAGCCCCCCAGGCACCCTCATTCAGATTCTTTATTATATGACCCCCTGAATCCCTCCCACGGGCCTCCTGTCAACCCGAGGGACAGTCTTGACATCAGGCAAGGTGAAATGCAAGCCCTGAACACATCACTTCCAGAACTGACTGCAGATACACACCCAGGGCCGAGCTAGGCTTTGTGCAGCTTGGATCCTGTGCAATCTGGAGTGTGGGGGCCGAGGTGCATCTTTGAGGGAAAGACTAGAACATCGTGAATGCAAACTAGACATAAAAGAGGGGTCTGGTAACGTGAGGGACCCAACGTCAGCTTCCCATCTGCTGCGGCTTGTTCACGGCATCTGCCATAGAAAGGGCAGAGCTACCGGGCGCCTGGGTTGCTCAGTCGGAGAAACATCCGACTCTTGATTCAGGTTCAGGTCGTGATCTCGGAGTTGTGGGATTGAGTTCTGTGTCCAGCCCCACGCTCAGCAAAGTCTGCCTGAGAGTCTCTTGCTCTCTCTAAATAAATAAATAAATCCTGAAAAAAGAAAAAGAAAGAAAGAAATGGCAGAAGTACAAGATGGATTTTTGGAATCATGTTTGCAGTTGCAGGAGACTGGGGGAAATGCCAAGTAAGAGGGAAGAATTAAATAAATGATGGTCTGGAGTAGTATGCACGCCATGGAATAGTATGCAGCTGTGAAAAAGAGTAGGGGTCGTCTTTATGCACGGATATGGAGAGATGTCCCCCATGTACTGCCAAGTACAAATACAGTGCTGGCTTATGCCTCCTTTGTGTGAATGAAGAAGGAAAATAATGTACATTTCTATTTTCTTATATCTGGGAAAGAGCCTCTGGAAGGTTCTTAAGTATACTGCATGTGTGTAGAAAGGAGACTATACACTCTTTTTTTGAAATGTGATCTTATCATCTATTGCAAACGAGGGGGGCACGGCAAGCTCCCACCTGCTCAACACTGCCCTGTGTCCCCCTCTAGGCTCCAAGTTCTCCTCTCCTTGTTGGCACTTCTGCTGCTTCTGCTGGGGGGCAGCTCGCTGCTGGCCTGGAGGATGGTTCACAGACGGCTCAAATGTGAGTCAGTCCCCAGCCAACTGGGGGGTGGGCTGGCACACTCTCTCGTTTTCGAGGCTCTATGTCCTAGTTCCCCAGAATGGGCATCACACACGTACCCTCAATCCACACATCCTGGCTGGCCCTCAAGGCCAGACCCCAGAGGGGGCATCTCCGCTATGTGGGAGGGGGGGTCCCTAGAAGGGAGTCTGTAAAACCATCACCTTCTTCTGTTTAACACCCTTCCATGGGGGCGCCTTGGTGGCTCAGTGGGTTAAGCCTCTGCCTTTGGCTTGGGTCATGGTCTCAGGGTCCTGGGATTGAGCCCACATCAGGTTCTCTGCTCAGCGGGGAACCTGCTTCCCCCTCTCTCTCTGTCTGCCTCTCTGCCTATCTGTGATCTCTCTCTCTGTCAAATAAAATAAAATCTTTAAAAAAGCAAAAATAAAGCCCTTTCATGACCTCCCACACCCTCAAAAGTTCAGGTCTCTCCACTGACAGTCCCACCCACCCCCGCCCATTGTCATACTCAGGACAGCTGCTGCTCCCAACCTCCTAGGACCTAGGGGAGCTATACCTTCAGTCTTCCCTTCTGCCTTTGCTCTGGGCCCCTGGGGTGCCTGCTCTGCCTTCTCTCACTGGCTCTTTCCTGGTGGGCTTCAGGGCCCTTGGACTTCTTTCCCTCTGGCTCCTTCTGCCCCTCACAAAGCAACTGGGGGGCCCTTCCTGGCTGCACCCCTCTGCACACACCATTGGGCCCGTTTCCCTGCTGATTGTCCCCACCTGCTTCCTTGCCTGTCTCCCTGCCAGCGTGGGCTACTCCTCAAGACCAGGGAGGAACCCGAGAAGGCACACGGTCATATTTGTTAAATTAACGTATTGTTAAATATCTCCCACCACAAGGGCACCCCAGATGCTGTGGACATCCTTGGGTCTACTTGCTCTCCTCTGGGCTCAAATTAAAAGAGAGAACAGAGGGGCGTCTGGGTGGCTCAGTTGTTAACCATCTGCCTTCGGCTCAGGTCATGATCCTGGGGTCTTGGGATCGAGCCCCACATCGGGCTCCCTGCTCGGCGGGGAGCCTGCTTCTCCCTCTGCCTGCCGTTCCCCCTGCCTGTGCTCTCTCTCTCTCGCTGTGTATCTCTGTCAAATAAATAAATAAAATAGATGGGACCTTCTTGTTGCTGGCTAGAGATCCAGCTGTCACCCAAAGGAGCTCAGATTTCTGCCTGCATTGGAATGTGGAACCTTACATTTCCTTCTTGTTCTAGAACTTTCTGACTCTAGCAGCCGGTTCTCAGGGGGATCTATGTCCAGCCTTAGGGGAGGAGGCAGTGTTCTGGAAGCTGGTGCACGGCCACCCTGAGCTCTTACCTCCCGGACTCCCACTACCCCTCCCCACGGTGGGGGTCAGGCCTTCAGGAGAGAAGTCAGCCCAGCATGTGTGTGCCTGACATAGGGAAGGAAAACCACTTCCTCTTCCCCATCTGCTTCTCTCATATCACTTTTGAGGGCCCTTCCCTTCATTGGGCCCATGTGATGTGGGCCTCCCCAGGGTGCGGGGGATTTTCCCAGCCCCAATTGCTACAGACCTCTCTGCCCTTTCACCTAGAGAGCCTCCCTTCTAAAAAAGGGGGGGGGGATACGAGGTGGTTCTAGAACATTCAAAAGATAAGTAAAAGCACAAAGAAGGAAATAAATTCCCCATAATAAATAAGAAAGAAAACTCCCAACACTCAGAGAGAGAGCTAACCACGGACATTTGAGGTATGTCCTTCTAGCTGCTTTTCTCTCTTTTTAAAAGTAAATTGAATTAATTAACTTGAGAGCGAGAGAGAGCATGTGCTCAGGCATGTGTCGGGGGAGGGGCAGAGGGAGAGGGAGAGAGTCCTCAAGTGACTCCCTGTTGAGCCCTTGGTGGGGCTCGACCCCACGACCCTGAGACCAGGACCTGAGCCAAAATCTAGGGTCAGACACGCAAGCGACTGAGCCACCCAGGCCCCCCTCAACTCCCAGCTGCTGTTTTCAGTGCTTATTTATGTAGATATGATTTCTCACTTACGGTTTGCTTCATACCATAATCCCTCTTTTAAACCTTTTTTTGGGCACTTAACCTATTGTATCATTTTCCCTGCCCTAGAATGTTCTAGAAGTCTCTTACTGCAGAGTTGGACAGTGTGTTTGTGGGTGGGGGGGATTACACCTTGCTTCACTGATCCTCTGTAACAGGAGAAAAGCCTTCTGTTTGAATATCCTGACTCTCCCATCCCATCCCTGCCAGTCTCAGCTCCTGTCCCCTCCCCGTCCCCTCCCCTGTCCCAGAGCCTGATGCCTGCTCCGTCACACCCGCTGACGGTTCTCCCCTCAGCCTGCTTGCCGTGCTCTCGCTCATGCCCTCCTTCCCTCCCTCACACACCCAGCACCACTGTCCCGAGCACCCGCTGTGACACCAGGCCCTGTGCCGGGCTCTGGGTGACACCGCTGCGACCGGGTGAGACAGGGCTCCCCCTTCGGTGTTCCAGCGGGCTCCCGGCCACATTCCTTCCCCGGCGATGTCCCTGCAGCTACACCAAAGGCATTCCCGGCCACGCGTGCATCCCCTCAGCGGGCTCCCGGCCACATTCCTTCCCCGGCGATGTCCCTGCAGCTACACCAAAGGCATTCCCGGCCACGTGTGCATCCCCTGGGAGGACCCAACCTGCTCCTTGGGGCTCCAGGGGGCAAGGCCAGGGGCGCACAGAGCCTAACTCCGAGGCAGGATTCCTGCAGAGCAACGTTGTGGGCCCCAGGAGCCCGAGGTCGTGTGCCCCGAGCCACCTTCATGCTCAAGTTTACAGTTCGGGGATGTTAAGTATATTCACGTTTTGGTGAAAGAGATCTCCAGGGCCATTTCATCCTGACAACGGGTCCTCCTAAAGGGGTGTCCCTTTTCCTGTCTTCTTCTGCCGGGGAACCATCTTTGAGTGGCTGTTTCGAGAACTAGCTTTGGTTTGGCCACTCTTCCCAAGCCAGAGCGCCTTCCTGCTGGCTCCATTCTTCACGCCTTCCATTCTCCTTTTTCTTCTTCACAAATTCACCCTCTCGGCAAAGCCTTGAACTCCTACCCTGTGGCAGATCGGAAGCAGCAAGTCCCTAGGGCCAGATTTTCTAGGGAACGGGATCTTAGGGAGCCCCATTCCTGCTTCGTTCTGGGATTCAAACTTCTAACGCTTCTCCCGTCTCTTTAGCTGGCGAGAATCCAAAGCAACTGCGGTCCCCCAGTCAGGTAAGACAGGCTGGGGGTGTATGGGAGTGGCTGGCGGGGAGAACAGAGGATGTTGGGGGCGTGAGCAATCCCACTGGCCCCGGGAGGTCTGAATGCATCATCAGGGGATGGAGTGGGGTGCTCGCCCAGAGCAGGGAGAGTGATCCCTGGGAGATCTGGTCACTGGGTCTTGTCTTGAGCCCTGGTCAATCTGTCCCCACTCCCAGCCCCCATACAAAGTGGAATGGGGGAGGGTCCTTTGATGCTGACCTGGGGGGCATTCCAATACTGCCCGGAGATGACCGGAGTAGGGGCTGGGGTAGGGAGGCTGGGGCATCCAGGGCATCGAGGGAAGGGGGAGATATCTGCACACAGGCAGGAACAGAGACCCCTCTGGGCTGGACCATGGAGGGGCTCCGTGGAAACCCACAAACCCCCCCCCATTTCAGCAAGGGGAACCCCACTATGCGAATCTGGAGCTGCAGACGTGGCCCCTTCGGGAAGAGCCCATGCACCCGAGGCAGCCAGAGGTGGAATACAGCACAGTGGTGAGTGTCAGGGCCTGGTTCCCACGCGGGGTTCCTGGGCTCCGCTAGGGGTACCATTCTGCGGGGTGGCAGCAGGCGGAGAGGGGAATGAGAGGTGCTGGCTTGGTGATCTCTCCAGCACAGGGCCACACACAATGCAGGGCAAGTGTCGATTCAGCCAGAGCTTGGTGTCATTGTAGCTGGAAGAGGAAGGGGCTTTCGGGGAGGTCAGTGATAGTCAATAGTCAGTAAAGCATAGCATTTATTAAGCACCTACTGTGTACCACACACCGATGTGCAAGCCTGAGATTTCCTGCTGTTTGGGGTACCATCATCTCTTTGGTATCAACTCTGCTTTTCAGGTTTTGAATCAATGACCCCCCCCCCCACCGTCAGTCAACCCTTAGGCACATAGACTGTAAAATGAAACATGGAAGAGACCCCCCCACCCCGCAACTCCAGGGTCAAGACCCACCTGCTAGTGAAAGAGTTCGGGGAGAACAAGAGTTCCTTGTTTTTCTAACTTGGGGATTAATGATCTCAAAGTAGATCCCAGGCAGCCCCCCACCCCCGCCCCGCCAAGCCCCATGTCCACATCTGGGTCTGATGCCTGGGACTTTGTGCTGTGTTTTCACAGATGGGGTGAAGCAGGGGTGTGGACAGGACAGTGAAGAAGTCCGGACCCCCCTCCCTAATGAAGGCCCCCTGCCATAAGTCCCCTCCCACTTGGGTATCCCCTGTCTCCATCTTGAGCTGGGGGCCCATGCTTCTCTCTCTGAGCTACCCGTCTCTCTCTCTGCAGAAGGCTCCCAGGGAAGAACCTTACTACTCGACTGTGGTATTTGACTTCCAGAGTGGGGGTTCTGAGGCCAACAGCATTCGCTCCCAGAGGACCCTGGACGAGGAGACACAGTACAGTGTGATTAAGAAGACATAATCCTGTGTCACCAGCCCCATCATGTGGAGGTCTCTGTGGGCCACAGAATACCAGGGCCCGGGCCCTCAGCCCTCACTGATGTCTGCCTCAGGCTGCTCCCCTCGACGGTCACCAATAAGGCAGCTGGGTGCCATCAGCTTGGTTGGCTTTGTTTAGGATGAGTGGGAGTGGGATTCCAGTGGGGACCTGTAGGGAACCCTCCATCCCACAGGCTCTTGTCACACCCTTCCTCTCTTCCCTGCTTCCTTCCAGCAGTGTGTGGAGGGCAGAAGCTCAGTCCCATGTGGCTCCAGGAAAAGACTTGACCCTCATAGGAGGGTACCTACAAAGTTTATAAATTACAGCCCCATGGACATGTCTGGAATCACTGCGGCATGGGGAGAACTGGAGGAGGGATCAGAATACAAAGACCCTGAAGATGGAGTCTCCCTTGTGTCATGGACAAGGACCCTGTGGCTCAGAGAGCAGAGACTTGCCCATGGTTCCAGAACCAGTGGCACGTTGCTCTGGACTCTTAGATAAACTTTATTTTTAATATTAAGAGATATCAAAAAAAAGAGAGATATCAATACAGTTTAAAATAACCTTCAGAGAGAAGAAAAAAATTATTTAAGCCATGCCTGCTACGTGCCTACGATCCTATATTAAAGAACACTCTTCCCTTTTGAAGGCTGAATAGTATTCCATTTCGAGGATCTATCCCACTATGCGCATGCTTTCATGCACCGATGGACACTATTTGGTTTTTGTGTTTTAGCTACTGTGAATATGTTGCCATGAACATGGTGTGTAAATGTCTCTTTGAAAGCCTGATTTTAATTCTTCTAGATATATACCCAGAAGTGGAATTGCTGAATCATTAGCTACATCTATTTTTAAGCTTTTGAGGAATTACCATCCTGTTTTCAACAACAGCTGTACCATTTCACATTCCCACCAGCAGGGCACAAGGCTTCCAATCTCCCCATGTGCTCCCCAACACTTGTTTTATGTTTTTTGTTTGCTTGTTTTGACAGTAGCCCTCTTAACAGATGTGGTATATCATTGTAATTTTGATTGGCATTTCCCCAGCAATGACCAATGGCAAGCATCTTTTCACGTGTTTGGTGTCCAGCTGTGTCTCTTCTTTAAAAACATGTCTGTTCAAGTCCTCTGTCCAGTTTTGAACTGAGTTTTGTTGTTGTTGTTGTTGTTGTTGAATTTTAGTTGTCTATATAATATGGATATTAATCCCTTGTCAGATATATAATTTGAAAATATTTTATCTCATTCTGTAGGCAACCTTCTAACTCTGTTGATAGCATCTTTGATGCATAAAACTTAATTTTTTAAAAAAAAAGATTTCATTTATTTATCTGAGAGAGAGAGGGAGAGGGAGAGCAAGAGAGGGAGTGAGCACCAGAGTGGGGAGTAGCAGGGGGAGAGGGAGAATTAGGCTCCTCACTGGTCAGGGAGCCCAACACGGGACTGGATCCCAGGACACTGGGATCATGAGCTGAGCTGAAGACAGACACTCAACAGACTGAGCCACCCAGTCACCCTTGATGCACAAAACTTTAATTTTCTTCATGTCCCATCTATATTTTCTTTTGTTGCTTGTTCCTTTTGGGTCAGATCCAAAAAAATCATTGCTGAATACAATGTTGTGAAGCTTTTGCCTTGTTTCGTTCTACGAGTTTTATAGGTTGACATCCTATATTTAGGTCTTTGATCTATTTTGAGTTTGTTTTTGTATATGCTGTTAGGTAAGGGACCAGCTTAATTCTTTCGCATGTGGACATCCTGTTTTTCCAGTATCGTTTATTGAAAAGACTGTCCTTTCCCCATTGAATGGCCTTGACCCCTTTGTTGACAATCATTTGGCCACACATATGAGGGTTTATTTCCAGACTCTATTTTACTCCATTCATTTCTATGCCTGACTTCATGTCGGCATCACTGTGTGTTTTTTTTTTTTTAAGATTTATTTGTTTATTTTAGAAAGAGAGAGAGAGAGAGTGCAGAGGGTAGGGACAGAGGGAAGGAGAGAGAGAGAGAAAATCTCAAGTAGACGCCTTGCTGAGTATGGAGTCCAACACAGGACTCAATCCTAGGACTCTGAGATCATGACCTGAGTGGAAACCAAAGGTCTGATGCTTAAATGACTGAGCCACCCAGTTGCCCCAGCATCACTGTCTTTTAATTACTGTGGCTTTGTAGGAAGTTTTGGAACCAGAAATGTGGGTCCTCCAGTTCTTCTTTTTCAATATTGTTTTTACTATTCCCATGAGATCCCACAAGATTCTGTATAAATTTTAGGATGGGTTTTTCTATTTCTGCAAAAAAATATCTCTGGGATTTTGATAGGCATTGTATTGAATCAGTAGATCACTTTGAGTAGGATTGACATATTAACAATATTAAGCCTTCCAGTCCATGTACATGGGCTGTCTTTTCATTTATTTGTGTCTCATTTCTCTCGGCAATGTTTTGTACTTTTCATGACACAAATCTTATATCTCCTTGATTAAATTAATTCCTAAGTATTTTATCTTATTTAAAAAATTGTATTGTCAATGGAATTGTTTTCATAAATTCCTTTCCAGATTGTTCATTGTTAATGTATGGAAATGCAACTGATTTTTGTGTGTTGGCTTTGTATCTTGCTACTTTGCTGAATTCATTTATTGGTTCTAGCTTTTTTTTTTGGTGGAATATTTAGGGTTTTCTACATGTAAGACCATATCATTTTCAAACAGAGATAATTTTACTTCTTCCTTTACAATCTGGATGACTTTTATTTATTTTTCTTGCCTAATTACTCTTGTCAGAACCTCCAAAGCTATGTTCAATAGAAAAAGCACAAGTGAGTATCCTTGCCTCGTTCCTGACCTTAGAGGAAAAGGCCTTAGTCTTTCACAGTTGAGCACGATGTGGATTTTTCATACATGGCTTTTATTATGTTGAGGTAGTTTGCTTCTTTTTCTAGTTTGTTGGGTGTTTTTGACCATGAAAGAGTGTTGGGATTTTGCCAAATACTTTTCCTGCATCAACTGAAATGACCATTTTTTCCCTTCTTCATTCTATTAATGTAGTGTATTTCATTGATCAATTTTTTCCATTGAAACATGTTTGCATCCCAGGAATAAATCCCACTTGATCATAGTGTGTGATCCTTTTGCTATTTTTGCTGAATTCAGTTGATTAGTATTTTGTTGAGGATTTTTTTGCATCAATGTTCATAAGGAATAGGGGATTAGTTTTCTTTTCTTGCAGTGATTTGTTTGGTTTTGGTATCAGGATGATGATACTGGCCTCATACAAGGAGTCTGGAAATGTTGCTTCTTTCTGTGAGTTTTGGAAGAGTATAGGAAGGATTGGTATTCATTTGTCTTTAAATGTTTGATACAATTAATCTGGGAAGCCATTGCTTATAAGCTTTTCTCATCAGGATATTTTTGGTTACTGATTCAGTCTCCTTATTTGTTATCAGTCTGTTCAGACTTGTCCCCTCCCCCTTCCCCCCTCCCCTTTCCCCCCTCTCCCTTCCCCTTTCTCTTCTTCTTCTTGTTCTTCTTCTGAGAGAGAGAGAGAACATGTGAGTGGGGGGAGGGGCAGAGGGGAAGGCAGAGAGACAATTGCAAGCAGACTCTCTGCTGAGTGCAGAGGCCAATGTGGGACTTGGTCTCACAAACCGGAGTTCATGACCTGAGCCGAAATTAAGAGTCAAATACTTAAATGAGCCACCCAAGAGCCCCCAAAACTTTCTTTTCTTGATTCAGTCTTGCTAGTGTGTAGGAATTTGCTCATTTCACCATTATCCACTTTGTTGGTGTACAGCTGTTTACAGCAGTTTCTTGTAAATCGATCTGATCCTACGGAGTCATAGTAATGCTCTCACTTTCATTCCTGATTTTGGTAATTTCAGTTTTCTTTCTTTCTTTTTGTTTGTTTAGCCCCCATCTAGGTCAAGTTTTGTCAGTTTTTTTTTATTTAATTAATTTATTTGACATACAGAGAGCACAAGTAGGCAGAGGCACTGAGTGTGTGTGTGGGGGGGGGAAGCAGGCTCCCTGCTGAGCAGAAAGCCCGATGTGGGGCTCCATCCCAGGACCCTGAGATCATGACCTGAGCTGAAGGCAGAGGCTTAACCCACTGAGCCACCCAGGTGCCCCAAGTTTTGTCAGTTTTGTTGATCTTTTGAAGAAACAAGTTTTGGTTTCATTGATTTTCTCTATTTTTTTTTTTTCCTATTCTCTATCTTGTTTATCTGTGCTCTAATCCTCATTATTTCCTTTTTTCTGGTAGCTTTTGGTTTATTGTGTTCTTTTTTTTTTTTAATTCCCTAAATTGTAAAGTTAGGCTGTTTATTTGAGGTCTTTCTCAATTTTTAACATGAGCCTTTACAGCTATAAATCTCTCCCTTAGCACTGCTTTTGTTCATCCCATGTTAGGTATGTAGCATTCTTGTTGTCATTCATCTTTGAGTATTTTCTAATTCCTTCTTTGATCCGTGGTTGTGTAAGAGTATGTTGTTGAGTTTCTATCAATTTGTGAATTTTCTGATTTTACCTCTGTTAATTATTTCTAACTTCATCCTGTTATGGTCAAAAAAAGTATTTTGTATGCTCTCTATTTTTAAAAATCTACTGAGATGTAGTCGTGACCTCACATATGGTTGACTCTAGAAAATTCCCACATGTACTAGAGAATGTGCTGTTGTTGGGTAGAGTGTTCTGTGTTCATCTGTTAGATCTCGTTGACTTACTATGTTGTTCAAGTCTTCATTTCGTGTATCTCCTGTCTTGTTTTCCATCCATTACTGAGAGTGGGTCATTGACGTCTTCAACTATTATCATAGAACTCTCTGTTCCTCCCTTCAGTTCTGTCAGTTTTGCTTCATATATTTTAATGGCCTGCTGTTAGATGCATACATGTGTGTGATTGTTAAATATTCTCGCTGTCACTACTGATCCAACTTTATGCTGTCTGAGAAATAAACCTGAACATGGTTTAAAACAGAGGGACGTGGTAGAAGATAGGATCTAAGACCTAAGGGGTTATTTGAAGGACTCTTTCTCTTCAAATGCAGAGGATTTAAAATCTTTATTTAGTCTGAATTTCCACCAATTAGGAAGAAATCCTCTGTAAAATGCCAAGTTCTAGAGTATGAGTACGTGTAATTGACGCTAGCTTCTATAACAACCACAACCATGCCAATAAAACCAGCTGGAGTGGCAGTGGGGGCTAGATCAAGAGGGTATTTCTGTTATAACCGCACACTGCCTCCACACTCCTGCCCCATGAACCTCTAAGGCATGGTGGGGGATAAATTTCCCAGTGTAGATCACCTATCCTGGTGGCTACCCCTGGAGAGCCCTTAATGTCACTTTCTCAGTGATATTAATGGTCTCAGTTAGGACCATCCCAATTTTCCAGAGAAGTTCGGACAGCACAAGGGAGTGTGCTGGCTCTCCAGCTTTCCCCCCCAGAAGTCTTGTTGCTTTAATCTACACGAATTTGTCCAGCTCCCTTTTAGGAAGCTCTGAATACCCAAGGGCATTGGGAAAGGCAATCTCTGTCAAGTCAGACTTCTTAAAAGTTCTTTTATAGCCTTCTTCCAGGGCCCCTGGGGGATGTGCATCTTATAATCACATCATGAAGAGTGGCAACATGGTGACTCTTCCCTGAACAAAGATTTGTTCTGGGGTGGTTGTTCAGGAAATGTCACAACCAACATTTTATTTGATTTCATATTTTTAATTTCATTTATTAGAAATTAAGCAATGTATTACATGACTTAGAACTCAAAATTTACAGGAGAAGAGACAGTGAAATTCAGCATCTTTATTATCCCTATCTCCAGTCATCCGGAAATAATGTTAATATTTCTTATGTTTCTTCCCTGAGATATTTAATAATAGTGTACATCTGTATGGCATGTATCTGTATTCTATGTACCTTCCTATCTATATAGCTATCTATTATCTATTTATCAATCATACATATGAATATATGATACATGTAGATCTCATATACATATGAGATCTATCTATCTATCTGTCCCCGAACTTCAGTTTTCTTGTTTGTAGATGGGGAAATAGCCTGATAATTCTCCATATATTTGTGGTGAAGTTACAATGACAGAGAAGGGTGCCTGCTTAGATCGCACAATACAGTAGCAATGAAGGCAGCTGATACAAAAATAATGCCCCTGCCCACTGAGAGTCAACAGTCTGCCTCATGTTGGTCTTCACTCCCCAGTCCTCTGAGTCAAACCATCATGCCCTCCACTGACCTCTGCTAATCCTTCTTATGCTCGAGCCAGGGACGCTGAAGATGCTGAAGGGTCAGAGGCTTAACCTGAAAAGAAGAATCCTCGAACTCAGAACTGTCGCTTCCTGCTGGAATGGGGGGGTTGGGGGAGTGGAAACCTTTCTTTTACTAGGGAGCTATCCACTGCTCTCCCCTCCCCACCACAACACACACACACACACACACACACACGTACAAAACAGAATTAAAGAAAAAATACTATGCGGAGGGAAAGTAGTTATGAAATGGTACCCGATGCACTTCTTTTGCTCTTGCTTTTTCTTCTGCTCCATTCATTCCACTAAGCCTGCTGCTTTCGTAGCCTTGGGGCTGGCACCGCACAGCTGGAAAGCAGAGGACAAAGGCTGCTTGCCTCTGTAGTTCCAAAACCTTCAAGGATGTGCTGGAAGAAGAAATGTGCCTAGACCAGAGATGTTGAGCGAAAGGTAAGGAGCACAAGAGAACTTTCCAGCCTCAAACCCGACAAGGATGGTCTGGACAGGGAACGGGGGAGAGGGGTGGGGCTGAGCCCTGACTCAAAGGTGCCCAGATCACCGGCACAAAGACCTGCACTGGGCCACTCGAGGCAGCCACTGGCCACAGGTGGGTCCTAGCTCATGAAATGTGCTAGTCTCCGTGAAGGGGGCTGTTAAGTCTAAGGCTTATTACAAATAAGAGAAAGTTAAAAAAATAAAGAACGAAATAAGAGAGAAAGTAAAATCTCTCACTGATAATTCAACACCATGATTACATGTTGAAATGGTTATACTTTGCCTATAGTGAGGCAAATAGAATACATTACTAAGATCAAGTTTGTTTTCTTTCTTTCTCTCTCTGGGAATGGGTAAGCTGAAGTTTACTCATGCAGTAGAAACTTTGCAGTAGTGTAAAGAGATGGCTTTCTTTATTTTATAGAAGAAGAACTACTGGCCAAAGAGGTTACTTGAAATGACAAATACCAAGAAGAGGGGTAATAGAAAGTGTGATTCTTACATCCAGGCCTCCTGGATCTTAGCATTTTAAAAACCTTTATTTTGAAACAATTTCAAACTTACAGAAAAAATATGAAAACAATACCAAAAAGTCCTGCATATCCATTACCCAGATTCACTCATTTTTTAAAAAAGATTTTATTTATTTAGTTGAGAGAGGAAGAGGGAGAGAATGAGAGCAGGGCGAGGGGCAGAGGCAGAGGGAGAAGCAGGCGCCCCGCTGATCAGGAAGCCTGATGTGAAGTGGGTCTCCACCCCTGGACCCTGAGATCGCAACCTGAGCCAAAGGCAGATGCTTAACTGACTGAATCACCCAGGCTCCCCCTCCCACGCTGCCCCCTGTCTTTTAAAGATTTTATTTCAGATTCGTTTATTTATTTTAATTTTATTTATTTATTTGACAGAGATCACAAGTAGGCAGAGAGGGAGGCAGAGAGAGAAAGAGAGGAAAGCAGGCTCCCCGCTGAGCAGAGAGTCCGACATAGGGCTGGATCCCAGGACCCTGAGATCATGACCTGAGCCGAAGGCAGAGGCTTAACCCACTGAGCCACCCAGATGCCCCTCAGATTCACGTATTTTTAAAAACATCTTGCCACATTTGTTTTCTTAATCTGTATAAACACGTTTTTATGTTTATCTGTATAAATACAATTTTTCCCCCAGAAGCTTCTGTGAATAGGTTACTTACCTGACTTCCACGGGAGTAAGCCTGGGATACTCGGGGGCTGTCCTTCTGTGTGTGCCGTGGTGTCAGATGACGTCCTTCCCCACTTGTGCCTCGCCTTGCTTTGTAGTTCAGATTCGCCTTCACAGACTGCCAACGTGATAAATATTTTCAGGATTAAATAACGTTAGGTTAGGGATTCCTGGGTGGCTCAGTTGGTTAAGCCACTGCCTTCAGCTCAGGTCATGATTCCAGGGTCCTGGGATTCGAGTCCCACATCCGGCTCCTTGCTTGGCAGGGAGCCTGCTTCTCTCTCCACCTCTGCCTGCTTGTGGGTGCGTGCGCTCTCTCTCTCTCTGATAAATAAATAAAATCTTTTTAAAAACAACAACAACAACAACAAAAAAAAACCAACAAAAAACCCACGTTGGGTTAAACATCAGTATATTTACAGCTGGCCCAAGAAGGTGGAAGATATTTCTAAATTAGCCCGAGTCCTTTTGAAGGATGACCCAGGGCTTCTTATCAGGGTTTAGAAAATGATTTCAAGACTACGTTGGTTTGTTTTTAAACCTTGCCACCCAGCAAGTCGGCTTTGGATAAACCCCTTGATGCAACTCAGCCCGGAGAGACGCAGAGGGAACTGACTACTGTGTGTCTCCACCCTGTGGCCACATCTGGAATCACACATCCTGGATTCTAAGGCCACCTCGCCTTTGCTGGGGCTGGCAGGCCTGTGCAGAAGGAATTCTGTATTTTCCAGGTCAATGCAGCTGAGAAGGGCAAGGGCCTGAAATTGGGAAGGGAGAGGAAGACCCCTACTTGGCTTGGCAGTTCCCCTACCCAGCCACCCTTGGGGTGTCATTGTGCAGAAAACTCAATTCCTCCCCAACATTGAGATCCCTTATTTTGAATCCAATCGCCTCTTTCCAGTTCCTGGGTTTTCCCAGCCTGAATTCAGCATGTCAGAGGGAAGGGCGGTCTCCCCACCTGTAGTTGGCATGGCGCACTGGGTGTCCGACAGAACAGGTGTTAAGTCTCAGATCTGCGCTTACCAGCTCTCGGGGCGGGGGCTGGGGCTGGCCCTCAAGGCCATCCGTAACCAAGGATGTCCTAGTGCTCCTCCAGTGCTTGCTCCCTTACTAGGCTCAAGAGCAAGTTCTTTATAAAGGCTCTCACCACTCCCTTACCCCCACCCCTCCTTTTTGTGGTCTCCAGACACCCCTGACCTGGATTCTCATTGCAGAGAGCTCTTTGTTAGCAATTCTTCAGTTTTTCACTGGCTAATTTCTAGCAACTCTGAATTTGTCCCTCTGACTCCCCTTTGCCTCCCGTGCGAATCTGGGCCACCTGGGGCAAATGAACCCATAACACATCCTAACACCCAAGCCAAAGGCACATCCTTGGTTCCATGTGTCTGGGAGGGAAAGTGGAAATGGGAATGGCAGGGTCTACTTTCAGGATCGCTGAGGGCGTCCTCGGGTGCACTGAATAGAGGTCTTGAACCAAAACCTGTTCTCCAGATGCACGAATTTCTCTCTTCCTCCCTCTATCCTTTCCTTCCCTTGCTTCCCTCCTTTTTATAGTAACTGTGAAGCAAGTCTATAAGACTCTGTGAACTTCGTCTTAATAAATTGTAAGAAGGAGCATAGCGAGTCCCTCTCTGCCGGGAGAACCCGGCAGACACATTGGTTGATTGCAGAGTGTTGGGGTAACTGGGCCAGCCTCAGCTGCCTTACGCAAGCGGCAACAGCCAGGGTTTTGTAGCAACGTATTAGAACAAATCGTAGTGGGGGTGCCTGGGTGGCTCAGTCAGTTGAGCGTCCAACTCTTGGTCTCAGCTCAGGTCATGCTCTCATGGTTGTGAGATGGATCCCCATGTTGGGCTCCATGCTCAGGAGAGGAAAGAAGACTCTGCAGAAACTGTGTGCGACTCTCTCCCTCTCTCCCTCTGTCCCACCCCTGCTCATACCCCCCCCCACCTCAAATAAATAAATAAAATCCTAAAAAAGAACAAATCGTAAGGACGGTGGCCAAGTACCAACCAGACACATTAACTGTTTATTTTTTAAAAATACTTTATTTATTTATTTGACAGACATAGACAGGTAGGCAGAGAGAGAGGAAGGGAAGCAGGCCTGAGCCGAAGGCAGAGGCTTTAACTCAGTGAGCCACCCAGGTGCCCCCCAGTAACTGTTTACTAAGGAAAGAATGAAGTTGGCATCTATGGGTGAATGTGTGCAAGCAGGTGAACAGAAAGATGATGGGTTAGAAGAAGAAGCAGGGAGCTTGGGTTGACAAGAGTCTGTGACACCTGACGCTCAATGAGCTGAATTCAAGATCAAAGGCACCTGCAGAAGGTCCGTTGGCCCAGTTGCCTTCCTGTGCACAGAAGCAGAGATGCTCTCACGGTATAGGACTGGTCTGAGCAAGAGGGTCGAACATGTCCTTCACTTGTCAGATTATCAGCCTCATGAGCTGCCGGCTAATCCCAAGGATTAGGTCAGGAGCAGGTCTGCATAGAATTTTCCATGAGTGTCAGAGAAAGAATTCTAGGACAATAAAGGCCATTTCTACTCATGTCCCAAATGAAGGGGAAACTGCTTCGTCATTACTCAAACCAGAGCTGACCACTCAGGAAAAACTGTGAGAAGAGAGACCAAGAGCCAGGGAGGGGTGTTGGTGTACTGGGGGCACAGCGCAGGGGCTTCCTGATGAGAGGGATGACAGCCGTGTAATAAATCATCTGTCAGGGGCGCCTGGGTGGCTCAGTGGGTTAAAGCCTCTGCCTTTGGCTCAGGTCATGATCTCAGGGTCCTAGGGTCGAGCCCCCCATCGGGCTTTCTGCTCAGCGGGGAGCCTGCTTCCCACCCCCCCGCCCCCACCGCCTCCGCCTGCCTCTCTGCCCACTTGTGATCTCTGTCTGTCAGATAAATAAATAAAATCTTTAAAAAAATCATCCGTCAGATGGTCCTTTCCCCTGAGCCCTGTATTCAACATTTCATTTGTGAGACACTGTCTGTCTTTTTATTCTGCAAACTTATCTACAATTCGTACCAAGTGTCGTTCGGGATCCCCTCGACGGATTCCCATTCTGATTCTTCTCAAGTTATGAGTTAACGTGCTCTTCAGGCATATGAATCCGATGTACCCAAACTGGACCAACCCGACTAACCAGGTGCTAACGGTCATGAATCTGGTAGGAGGAGGAGGAGTTGGAGGAGGACATCATTCATTCATGTTTCCACCCATTCGTTCATTCATTCGTCCGCTAGCATACGTCCGTGGAGTTTGACTATGTGGGGACACAATCCAGAAGGAACTCAGAGACTAGTTAGAGAGACTGACACTTAAATGTGAAAATCTTATTAAAAAAAAAAAAACACTGTAAGTTGAAATGAGAAAGATATACACAGTGTCTTAGGGAGCAGAGAGGTTGGGCGTGTATCCTGCTATGGTGGAGAGCAAGGAGTTTTTCTGGGAGCTTCCTGGAAATGACTTTTTTTTTTTTTTAAGATTTGTTTATTTGGGATGCCTGGGTGACTCAGTCAGTTGAGCATCTGCCTTTGGCTCAGGTCATGTTCCCTGGGATTCTGGGATCAAGTCCCGCATCAGACTCCTTGCTCACCAGAAGGCTGCTTCTCCCTCTCCCTCTCCTGCCAACCCCCCTGCTTGTGCTCTTTCTCTCTCCCTGTCAAGTACATAATAATAATAAGAAAGATTTGTTTATTTATTTGAGAGAGGGAGCGTGAGCAGGAGGAGGGGCAGAGGGAGAGAGGGAATCTCAAAGGGACTCCCTGCTGAGCACAGAGCCCGATGTGGGGGCTCGATCTCACGACCCTGAGATCATGACCTGAGCCAGAATGAAGAGTTGGACACCACCAACTGAGCCACTCAGGGCCCCCAAAGATGACTCTTGAATGAGGAATGGAGTCCTAAAAGTGTCACATTTAGGTGAACCAGGTGACATGGAAGGAAGCGGGCAGCGAGCGAAGAGGACCGGCCGGGGGACAGATCTGCTGGGCCTACTACTGGAGGACAAAGCGAGAGGCAAGGGTGATAAGAGCTAGACTGGACGGGAGACCAGGTCTTCAAACGTCTGCTACGGGACACCAAGAGGGCCTAGATTTTATTTTGTAAGTAAGTCAGGAGCTATTGAAAGTTAACAGTTTTTTAAAAATGATTTTTACTGGGGCGCCTGGGTGGCTCAGTGGGTTAAGCCTCTGCCTTCAGCTCGGGTCATGATCCCAGGGTGCTGGGAGAGCCCCACATCGGGCTCTCTGCTCAGCGGGAGCCTGCTTCCTCCTCTCTCTCTGCCTGCTCTCTGCCTACTTGTGATCTCTCTCTCTGTCCAATAAATAAATAAAATCTTTAAAAAATAAAAAAGAAAAAAAATTATTTTTACTATGCAAGAAATATATATTCATCATAGAAAATTTGGGAATGGTAGACAAACATAAAGAAGAAAGTAATAAAATGCCTGCCTATTTACATTTTTCCTTACTAAATATGGGTTCAAATCACCTCTTCTAAGGTTTGTGCAATATTCTCTTCTAGGAAGGTAATTTAATTGATGTAGTCACTTGCCTGCCACTGTACAGTTTGGTTGTTGGCAATTTCCTGCTACTGTTACTCCTGAACATACACATTTTGCACATAATTATTTCTATAGGGAATTTTAAATATGCAAAATATATCCTTCTAGAAATAGTCATGCTAACATAATACATAATAATATTATTTATTTTCCCATCAGCTACACAGGAAAATATGCTTTAACATACCCCATGGCCAACATTGGGGGTGTGTGCCAAAAAATAGTTAAACCTTTGCGAAATCGACAGAAATGATATCTCATGGCTTTTCATTCAAACATGATTACTTTAGAAAAGTCTTTATAATTCTATCCCCAGATAATATCTCTGAAGCCAAAAACAAAGAAGGAAAGGAAAGAGAAAGGGGCCCATCTGAATTTCTCACCAGAGACAAAGCAGTGAAGGAGATACATATTGTCACTTCTTCTTCTACCTCGTTCCCCAGTGGGGGGTGGACAGATTATAAACATTATCAGCCCACTCAGTTACTGGAGAAGCCTGGGCAAGGTGTCTGGAAACAAGTATCCTGTCGTGGCTCAGAGTCAGAGCAGTTAAGCTGGAAGAGATGCAAGAGGTCCTGCATCACCCATTTCACAGATGTGAAGACTGAGGTCTGGAGAAGCGAAGGGATGTGCCCTTGTCCGCACGGTTGGTACAGAACCTGGATTCAGGACCAGGCTTTAAAGGGGTCTGAGTCACCTTCTTTGAAGATTCCTTCACCAGAGAAGTGGGCTTGAGACTAGCCTGCCCACGTGCCAGGGCGGGAAGAAGGGCGTTGAAGGGGCATGCCGGCTCCCCACGTGCTGTGTGCTCATGGGACTCGATGCCAATGGTGACCCGTGCTGTCACTTCCCTTTCCTCCCCCGATCATCTGCTCACGGATTCTTTCTGATTTCCGTCTTGTGGGCATTGCTATTTTCTTGTGAATTTTTGGCTCAACACAGTGATTTAACACGTGGGGGTGGTGCTGGGGTGGGAGGAAAGGAGAAAATGTGTGAGCCGCGAGAGGGCGTGGCGCCGGCGGACGGACAGAGGTGGCGGGCCCCTTGCAGATCGTTCTCTGAGGTTATTGTGTGGACCAGAGGGCCCCTGGTTTCATTTGGCTGGACCAATCCCCCAGGCGCTTTTGAGGTTAATGGAGTCAGGAAATGATTGAAGAAACGAGAGATTCTGAAACATGAAACATCACTTCAGTGAATTTACCCAAGTCTGGTCTTCATCCTTACAAATCTAGAACCCAGGCTCCAGGCAAGGGGAGATGTTTAGTTCTATGAGACTCGGGGATTTACTGGGCGAACATTCTTTCCCAAGGATCTGAATGCCTTCACAGGTGTCCCAACACGTCCTTCTCCAGGTTTCTGACATCAGCTCCGTGCCGGGTGGCCTGAGTGGGCAGAAGGCAGCTCATAAGCCTGGTCAGGAGCAGGTGTCCCTGAAGGCCTCCCCTTCCATGGTGAGACTGGCTTTGAATGGCCCACTTGGTTGGTTTCCCTTCCTTCCTTCCTTCCTTCCTTCCTTCCGTCTGTCCGTCCTTCCTTCCTTTTTTTCCCTTTCTTTCTTTCTTTCTTCCTCCCTCCCTGCCTCCCTCCCTTTCCTTTCTTTCCTGTAAAGATTTTATCTATTTATTTTTGAGAGAGAGTGTGCACACGCATTGGGAGGAGGGGCAGAAGGAGAAAAAGAATCTCAGGTAAACTCCCTGTTGAGCAGGGATCAACAATCGGGCTTAATGCAAGGCCCGATCCCATGGTCCCAGGATCAAGACCTGAGCCAAAGGCAGATGGTCGACCAACTGAGCCACCCAGGCGCCCGGTCTCCATCTTCCTCTGGGTTCCATCACCAAATAATTTTCATCGAGAACAGTCTCTCAAACTCGGCACTATTCCGTTGATTTTTGAGTGTTTGTTTTTAAAGATCTAATTCCATTCAATCAAGTTCACTCTGTGGTTCTCGGCATATTCACAAAGGGCATGACCACCACCACGGTTCAATTTCAGAACATCGTTGTTATTCCAAAAGCCTCACCCCGTGCCCATGAGCAGTCACTGATTTACCTTCTGTCTCGACATATCGCCCTCTTCTGGACACTTCCTGTACATGGAATCCTACAACAGGTGCCTGTGTGGGGTTTTTAAGGTTTAACGTTTTCAAGGTTCATTCATGCTGTATTGGGGGTCAATACTTCATTCCTTTTTATGGCTGAGTCATACCCCTGGTAAAGAGTAGACCATGTTGGGTGCCTGAGTGGCTCAGTGGGTTAAGCCTCTGCCTTTGGCTCAGGTCATGGTCTCAGGGTCCTGGGATCAAGCCCCTCATCGGGCTCTCAGCTCAGCTGGGAGCCTGCTTCGTCCTCTCTCTCTGCCTGCCTCTCTGCCTACTTGTGATGTCTATCAAATAAATAAATAAAATCTTAAAAAAAAAGAGTAGACCATGTTTTGTTTATCCTTTTATCAATTGATGGACATTTGGATGCTTTTTGACTATTGTGACTCTTGCTACTATGAACATTCACGTACACATTTCCGCGTGGACATGTATTTTCACTGCTCTTGGGTATATACCTAGGAGGAGAGTTGCTTGCTCCTATGTTAATTCAATGCTTGGTTTTGTTTAACTCTTGACATTTTGGATGAGGTCATCCCTTACCGTGGAGGACTGTCCTGCACATTACAGGACATTTAGCAGACTCTCTGCTCTTGACCAAGCAGACATAAGTAGCACCCTCCCTAAACGCACACCAATGGTGACAGCCCAAATAGCCTCAGACATTCACTAGATGTCCCTTGGGAGGCAAAATGGTCCCTGGCTGAGAACCTCTGGTTTAGAGGGCTACTTTGGCTTTTTAAGGTAAAGTCAAGTCATGACACTCATCCTTTGGACTTGGAAAACATTCTCTGTGTCCTTCAAAACTTCCCCTCGCAGCAGCCCCATTGCTGAGTTTTAATTTAAATTACCTTGTCCTTCCCACCATGGAACAGATTCCTAAGAACAAACAACACGGTGTGGCTGATTACCAGAGGGGAGGGGGTGGGGGATGGGTGAAACAGGTGATGGGGATGAAGCAGCGCCCCTGTGTGAGCCCCGGGCAATACGTGCAAGTGTCGAATCGCTGCATGGTACACGTGAAACTAATAGCACACTGTGTGCTAACTTACTGGAATTTATTTGTTTATTTGGAATTTAAATAAAAACTTCAAAAAATAAATTACCTTGGGTGCCTGGGTGGCTCAGTTGGTTAAGCATCATCTGACTTGTTGAAGACATGGAGAAGACTTCAGAGAAGACTCTGACTTGTTGCTGACTTGTCTTCTCCATCTCCCTCTGCCCTTCCTCCTGTTTGTGCGTGCTCATTTGCTCTCTCTCTCTCAAAAAAAATAAGTAAAATCTTCAAAAAAACAAATTACCTTGTCTTTCTCAGAGTCCGAGTCCCCCATACAGAGAGGTACCCCCTTTTCTGTCATTTCCTCCTTCCCTTATTCAGCATCTACTTGCTACCTGGGTTGGGCCCCAGGGGTTGCCTGCACACAGGAAGTGGAGAAGCAAACAAAATACACAAAAGTACTGCTTTATAGCTTTCCTCTTCCTCCTTCTGCTCATCACCACCAATAATAAACATTTTTTGGTGCCCAACGTACAGAAAGAGGGATCAAGCGTTCTTGAACTTTAAGATGAAAAGACTTCTTAAAGTCTTCTTGGAAAACTTGAAGACATTCTGTCTGTGCCCTCACCACTCATAGGACATTGAAAGGACAGAAGCAGGGAGATCAGAGGAGAAGGACACACCAGCACAAGGACCAGGACCCACAGGTCCTGACCCCACAATAGTGCTCTTTTGCTCCCATTACTCAGAATTGGGTGTCTCTGTCCTGCTATGATCAACCCCCTAGGCCTTCTCAGGGTGCTTCATGAACCCAGCCTTGTCAATTGGTGAGCAATCCAAGGCTGAGTTTTTTGTTTCTTCTTTTTAAAACTATTTTTAGTCTTAAAAAGTTTCTTTTTGAGTCTAAAAGGATTCCAGAGAGTTACCCAGGAGAGGAAAGACTAGACAACTTTACAGTACCCATCCTGATTTTATTCTCAGTTCTTGATCTTAGCTGAATGACCTTAACTCTCTGACCCAAACCTGCTCCTCTAGCCTCATGTCCCCTCCTCCTGCTGTCTCGAGAAGCGCCCCCTTCCCAAGGTACTTCCTCAAGCAGCGCTGGGAGCAGGCTCAGAATCCTCCTTCTCCGACTCCCGCTTCTCCTGGCAGAAATAGGCAGCAAATCCCAACATCATGTGAATGTTACCCCCAGCACTGTCTAGAATGGGAATCACATGTGTAATTTAAAATTTCCAGTAGCTACATTAAGAAGGCTTTTTAAAAAGGTGAGAGTAATTTTAGTAGTACATTTAATCTAACCCAGTACCCTCAAAATATTATCATTTGATGATATTGGAGATATTAAACATTTTTTTTCATAGAACTTCTTCGACACCTAGTATATCTTCAACACCTAGATGTACACTTACGGTACAGCTCAGTGCCGACCACCCCCACTGTCACACGCTCAGTAGCCACGGGCGGCTTGTGGCTGCCAGAGTGGTCTCGATGCTCCTTACCCAGCTCCCAGACCAAATCCCTTTCATCTACCTTCTCCTCCCACACCTCCAGCTGTGTCTTAATTTCACATATTAGAAAAGGTAATGGTGACAGAAATTTCAGAGCTGGTTGAGTTTGGGAAACTTAATAAGCAGAATGCATGCAAAGTTCCAGGTGTGGCAACCTTCTACTTCTTGCACTACCACTCCCGACTCCCTGTCACAGCTTCGTCCTGCCTCTGGCCAGCCGCCTTCCTTTCCAAGGCTTTAATTTCCTTTCTTTGTGCCCTAAAAATAATTTTTCTGAGGGTGACAATTCTGCCCATCTTTCCTGTTTGACAGTGAAGTTACGATTCATGTTAGATTTTTTTCTTTCCATGTTGGCTTTATCAGGATTAGTTTCATCAGTGTTCATTCTGTTTTGGGGACATTGGTGCCGTATCCTGGGTGGTGGAGACACGTATGATTCTGGGTCAGTGTCTGTGACACCAACATCGGGAACGGCTGTCAGTTCTCTATTATTAATCTATTATTAATATAATCTACATTTTGTTCTGTTTTCCCCAGGGCTGGTTGGTGTGAGTAGCAAATTGCAGGTACACATCACCCCATGAGACACTGAAGACACATCCAAAAGTTCTCCACTTCTTGCAGGAACTTGAGAGTCATATGTTGATAACACCTTGTGGGTCTCTGGCTGCTCTGTTTAAATAGATGGTGAACAGTAAATGAGCAGGGATGTCTCTGAGGCTCAATTGGGTATCTCTAACAAAGGATCAGACTAGACTCTACCACCACGTACAGGGAACCTCCTAACTGGGAACTCTGGTCTGTGCCTTGTAGGATTTCTCATTTTTCCTGCTCCCACGTCCAAACCAACAATGCCCCATCTTTCCTCGGCTGATGTCAGCTGCGGATGTCCTGAGCACATCCTTTCCTGGGAACTGGGAAGAAAGCTGAGCCAAAGGTCATTCGTACTTGAAGGGCAGTTCTTCCCTGAGAAATCTGGAAAATTTTAGGAGAGAAATTGGCAGCCGAATAAAGCATTAGTACTTTTTTTTGTTGTTACCAGGGCCATCATCGTCTGAGTTTAACCCTAGAAAGGGAGGCTAGCTAATGCAAGACTGGAGCTTTGAGGAGCTTGGGCCCTCCAGGAACCTGTTTGCAAAGAGAGAGTTGTCCTTGGCCCGGAGGAGACTGATCTGGCAAACCCAGGAGAGGAATAAAGGGTCACGCTCCCAAAGCTGCAGCCCACAGAAAGACCCAGGTCTTGAGAGGTGGGTGTGGGAGCAGGGAGTGTGTCATGTTCACATAAACTGAGGTTCAGGGATCCAGGAATACAAAAGATGAGCCAGAAGTAAAGTGGGTTCTTGGAAGGTTTCCACAGCAGACATCTGGGTGGCTTCCTACCCAATTTCTGGGTCCCCCCAAGATGGAGCCACCATCTTGCCTCGCAATCCCCCTTCCCCATGTGAATGAGTGATTGGTTGAAAGTGGTCACCTTTGTCTGAACCAGCCAATGAGGTGTCAGGGAGAGCTGGTGGTCAGGGCTCCTGGAAAGTTTCTCAGAGCAGTCTCTTGGTTTTCTTTCCCAGAAGTCTTGAGTCTGGGTGTGATCTCTGTTTGCTTCATACTCCCTGGGGGAGAACTGGCCACAGGATGAAGGCAATGCTGAGACCATGATGCAAAGAGAAGGAAGCAACTTGCACCAACCAACTCCAAGGGCATCCCCAAAGGCCAAACAAAGCAACTAAACCCACAAAATGAATAGTTACCAGAGAAACCAGAGAGGAAACTGTGGCTGCTTCCAGCTAAATGGTCTTATAAAGGGGTCAGGGTTTCGGAATGAACTTGGAGTTTGGGGGCTAACAGGCTCAGCTCAATGAACAAGAGCTGTACCTGTGAGACCACTTAGGACCGGAATCCTTAAATGGTCCATGTCCTCAGAAAAATAGTAGTTTGGGAATTACCTGCTTATAAACAAAGTGAAATGCATAAAATAGTAATAGGAATAATAATGAATAACAACGGTAGCCTCTCTATATCCCAGTTTCAGGGAGCAAAAGTTATTAGCAATCATGCTAATAGGAACAGAGCCCCTTGAGAATTGTAAGCATGGGGTTGGGATTCAAATTTACCCTTCCCTCACACGTAGGAACACTCAAAGCAGGAAAACTTAAATTACAATGATGCCCCGCAGAAGCAAACATAGATACTTCCCAGAAGGAAACATCTTCCATTCCCATTTGGCTACAAAAAATTTAGCCAAGTACAAGCTCCACCTGTATTACCCGGCATAGAAGAAAACTAGTCACAATAAGCATCAGTAGAAACGAACTATAGATTTGAATCTCTGAAGACTTCTGCTGTGGAATTGGTCTGATGAAGAACATAAAGTCTGTTGAATGGGCTTAAAGAAACCTAAGAGGACATTGCAACTATGACCAAGGGAGCAGAAACTACTCAACATTGACCAGGCAGGTTTGAAATTATTATATGTCTCTCCCTCTTGCATAGGACATCTGGAAGGAGAGACATATAATAATTGAAATTAAAAACACAATGGTTGTGCTATATAGCAGATTTGTGACCAGAGGGGACATTTTGATCTGGACAGGTCCCCGAATGTAGGCATAGAGACAAGCAGAGGACACCCATGCAAGGGAGTCTACGAGGCACAGAAGCCAGAATGGAAGACCGACTATGTGCCTACTCCAGTGGTTCTCTTCCAGGAGGATTTTGCCCCAAGGGAACATTTGACAATGTTGGGAGACAATTTTTTGGTTGTCACCCTTGCTTAGGGGTGTTCCTGGCTCCGAGTGAGATGTTCTAATAACTTTTCTTCCCTACCAGGCTATAGACTTGAGAACTTAAAAAGAAAATTCACTGAGGTATAATTTATAACACAGTGAAAATCACCATTTGTAAGTACACAGTTGGACGAGTTTTAGTAAATGGTCTAACTGTGGAACAGCCACCATACTCCTAATATGGAAATCCTCCATTATTCTGGGAATTTCACTTGTGCCCTTCTGCAGTCAGTCCACAGCTCCTCCTCCAGTCTCTGACAACTACTGAACTGCTTTAAAAGATTATAGATTTTTCCTCCTTGGTATTTTATGTGGAATTCACCTAAAATATGAATTTTAGATGAAATTCACACAACAGAAAACGAACCACTTTATAGTGGCATTTAGTATTTTCACAATGTTTGTATAACCACCACATCTATTTTGCTCCAAAACAATCTCCTTTAAAAAAAAAAAAAGATTTTATTTATTTATTTTAGAGAGAGAGAGAGAGAAAGATCAGCCATGAGCAGGAAGAAAGGCAGAGGGAGACAAAAACCATCTTGAGCAGACAGAAAGGATCTCGAGCAGACTCCTCACTGAGCATGGAGCCAGATGCTGGGCTCGATCCCACAACCCTGAAATCTGACCTAAGTCAAAACCAAGAGTCAGAGGCTGAACTGAGTGAGCCAGCCAGGCACCCCGCTCCAAAATAGTTTCATCGCCGCAAAGGAAACGCCATGCAATAGTCACTCCCTGTTCCCCTTTGCCCTGGCCCCAGGCAACCACCAGGTTGCTTTCTGTCTCTATCACCGCTGTCGCTGTCGTTTTGCCTCTTCTAGGATTTTACTTGAAGGGAATCATGCAGACTTTGTCTTTTGTGCCTGGCTTTTCTCACTTAGCACAGTTGTTTTATAATTCTTCCGTTTTAGAGCATCTCATAGGTTCCTCCTTTTTAGTGCCAAGCCGTTTCCCTTAGTGTGGACAGGACTTGTTTATGGGCTCGCCAGGTGATGGGTGTGGGGGTGGTTTCTTTGGTGTCTGCGTCATCGGGGGTCCCCTGCAGTGTCCCCTGCAGTGCTTTGTGCCTGCTTGGCGGTGCCATACAAATGTGCAGAACAGAGGAATGAGATAATTAATGAAGAGAGAGTCTGAGTGCACCAGACGGGAGATGAGACCCAGGAGGGCTGGTGACTTCATGGGGCTCCTGGGCCACCCCACCACACTCTGGCTGGGATGGGGGCTAGGACCAGGGAATGAGCCTGGTCCTGGGTGAGGGGCCCAGGTTCATCTCCCCAGGAGGAGGGCAAGCAGTGGCTCGGTGGGCTTTACCCTCAGCAGGAACCACTTCTCGGGTTGATGGTGGCGCAGCCTGAATCCTCCCCAGAGGCCAGCTTTCTTCTTCCAGTCTTGTCACTACACGCACAGGCAGATGACACGAAACTCTCAGTTCCCAGTTCCGCATGTGAACTCAAGGGCTCACCTTGGGCTGCCACCACAGAGCACTTCCACCTGTGGGATCTAGAAACTTGTGTTTGACCTTGGCTTTGTCCCCACCCAGCTGTCTCCTGAATCTTCCAAACCATTAATTCCCTCTTAAAAAGGAAGTGGCTTTTCATGAAACCAAGGTGTAAAAGGCGTAGCTCATTCCCATGAATTCAACTTTGTCTTGGGGACTAACTTAGCACAGAAGGATTTTTTTTTTTAAATGTACTTTCTGTTTTACCTGCCAGTCTAGATGAACTCCTTTCTGAGCCCCTTTTCAGGTCTGGCTTCAGGTAGTTTAGTGTTAAATTGTGTCATCTATGAGAAGCCAGGGAAACCTCTCTCCTATGCCAGGGAAGAGCTTTTAAAGAGGCTGTGTGGTCCTGTGTTCTCCCCGACTTCACCAAGCACCTCTTCTTTCTCCTCTCTCTCCCCCTCCTCTTCCTTCTTCAAGATTTTATTTATTTCTTTGACGGAAAGAGAGTTCACAAGCAGGGGGAGCAGCAGGCAAAGGCAGAGGGAGAAGCAGACTCCCCGCTGAACAGGGAGCCTGATGTGGGTCTTGATCCCAGGACCCTGAGATCACGACCTGAGCCAAAGTCAGATGCTTAACCAACTGAGCCACCCAGGTGTCCCTTCACCAAGCACTTCTGAGAATGGACCGAGGGCTCTGAGTGAACGTTCGACTAGCAGAGTCTTCTTGAATCCTGCAGTCATCCCCATTTTACAGGTAAGGAAATAGATGGTTAGTGAGAGCAAATGGTCCCAGATGGCAGGCAAGGAAGCTGCAGAGCTGGGACGTGAACTCAGGTCTGTCTAATTTCAGAGGCCATAATGTGAACCATCACCGTATAAAGTTTCCCTCTCAACTTCTTTGTCTTCAGACGTCTGTTCTTTGCTGTGCCTGAGCTAAAGATACCTTCCTCTCTCTTCTCTCTGTTGACATTTCTTGGTAACTCTTTAAAGCCTATTAGTAAGCTTCTGGTTCACTGTAAATGCAGCCTCTCCCAACTTCTCATTTCCTTGTTATGAGAATTTCTGTGGATCGCAGACACTGTGTGGGGGCGTAGAGGATGACTGGCTGATGAAGGGAGTGATTTTTCTTTTTTCTTTTTTAGAGAGAGAGAGAGAGAGAGAGAGTGCATGGGTGTGCAAGCAAGTGGGGGAGGGGCAGAGGGAGAGGGAGAGAGAGAATCCCAAGCAGGCTCCATGCTCAGCACGGAGCCCAAGGTGGGGCTTGATCTCACAACCCCCAGATCAGGATCTGAGCTGATATTAAGAGCTGGATGCTCAGCTGAGTGAACCGCCCAGGTACCCCAGGAGATAATTTTTCTGGCATCCCAGATGATGTGCTGAAGCCTCCAGTGGCAGAAGCTTTGGGAATCAGGTGTGATCTGTGTCACCCCTACAAGCTCCCCATGGGAGGAGGGAGACCCAAGAGCCCCGGAGCAAGTGAGGCTACGTTCTACCCCAGAGGAGGCTCAGGGTCAGCCCGAAGAAGGTGGGGCTGCCTCTATAGTTGCTTTAGAATTAGGGACTTACATTTCCCCCAAAGTTTTCAGTATCCCATGCAAGGTCTTCATCTTCTCACTAGTCTTTTCATTTTTGTTTTCTCTAGTGGGCTTTATTTTTCAGACCAGCCTTACATTCACAGCAAAGTTGAGCAGAAATACGGTGTTCCCATGTGCCCTGCCCTCGCCCAGCCTCCCAACCATCAACCCCTTGCTCCAGAATGGGACGTTTGTTACACATGACTGATGAGCCAGCATTGGCATGGCATGTCATTACCATACTAGAACATAGTTTTGTTTCGTTTTAAGATTTTATTTTTATATTTGACAGAGAGAGAGCAGGAGCGCATAAGCAGGGGGAGTGGCAGAAGGAGAGGGAGAAGCAGGCTTCCCGCTGAGCAGAGAGCCCGATGCGGGGCTCCATTCCAGGACCCTGGGATCATTACCCGAGCAGAAGGCAGTTTACTTAGCCAACTGAACCATCCAGGCACCCCAAGAACACAGTTTACATTAGAATTTACTCTTGGTTTTCTACATTCTGTGAGTTTAGACAAAGGTGTGTCCGTGATTACGGTATCCTTCAGAGCAGTTACACTGCCCTAAAAATCCTGGTGCTTCCTCTTCCTCCTTCTCTCCTTCCAACCCCTGGTAACCACTGATCTCTTTACTGTCTCCATAGTTTTGCCTTGTCCAGAATGTCATATAGTTGGGATCGTACAGTATATAGCCCTTTCAGATCGGCTTCTTTCATTTAATAGTAGAACTTTGTGTTTTCTCCATGTCTTTTTGTGATCTGATAGCTCATTTATTTGTAGGGTTGAATAATATTCCACTGTCTGGATGGACCACAGTTTATGTGTTCATTCACCTACTGAAAGACGTCTTGGTGGTTTCCAACTTTTGGCAATTGTGAATAAAGCTGCTGCTATAAACATTTGTGTGCAGGCTTTCGTATGGACATAATTTTTCAGTTGATTGGAGCCCATCTCAAGGATTGCTGGGTCACAAGGTTAGAGTATATTGACTTTTGTGAGAAACCTCCAAACTAACTTAAAAGTGCTTGTACCCATTTTGCATTCCCATCAGCCGTGAACGAGAGTTCCTGATGCTCCACATCCGTGTCAGCATTTAGTGTTGTCGGTGTTTGGGATTTTGGCCGTCCTTTTTTTTTTTTTTCTTTTTAACTCTTTAAAAGTTTAAAATCAACTAATGACATATAAGCATTATTGGTTTCAGAGGTAGAGGTCAGTGATTCATCAGTCTTCTATGCTACCCAGGGCTCACTACATCATGTGCCTTCCTTAATGTCCGTCACCCAGTTACTCCCACCCCCCACCCTTGGATTTTGGCCATTCCAGTAGGTGCGTAGCGGGATCTCATTATTGTTTTAATCCCAAGATGTGTTTTCTAAATCATGTTCCATGCTGACTGCCACAGGAGAAACCATGATTTTCCTGCTCAGCTGCAACCTTTCTCTTCAGTGTTAAAAGGAGAGCAGCTGACGAGAGAACAGGCCCTCGCATTTCTATCTAAATGTGTAGAAGGAGACAGCAAGGGGCTCCCCTCATTCATACAATAGTCCATGTGCTCTGGAACCAGTGCCTAGACTTCACAGGCACTTCAATTACATTTGTTGAAGGAATTCATGGGTGGATGAATAAGGGAGCAGTAAGGATTTGACCTGGCCCCAAACCCATGCTTTCAATGGGAACAACAGCCTTGGCCCTAATTCCCCCCCAAATCATCCTCCAAGCTCCCCACTGGACAGTGGTCACATCTCTTGGGGACTGAGGCTGGCCTCCACCTTCAGCACGCCTCCTGTCCTGGCCATGCTGAGTTGGCTCCAATCATGGGACTGCAGAGACTTAAGGACGATTCAGGAAATATTTTGGGATTGGCAGGAGGTAGACAAGAGGGCTAAGTTTGAAGTAAGGTGATCAGAAAATTAGGAGCTGGGTTGGAGATGATGCAGGGCAGCAGACGGTGCCCTTCTGGTGGGAGAATAAGACAGTGGCACCCAGAAAGAGCCCAGACCAGACCTCTTCCCTGGTAGCCTTCACAGCATGGGTTTGAGGGGAGGCCAGGAGAGCTGCCAGGGCTGTACCTGGACCCTGATTCTGGTGGATACTTGACTCCCCGACAGCCCAGGTACAGAGCAGGGGTGGGGGGGGGGGACATAAGCAGACCAGCCATGGGGATCTAGAAAGCCTGAGCATGTGGAACAAGGCAGACCAGTGAGCTGTAGGGGGAAATGCTTCAGAGGGTAGGCAGAAGGTGCTAGAAACTTCCTTTAACCTCATTTATTAAGAAAACACCATTCAGGACATAGCCAGCATCAAGAAGAACTAACCCCGTGTCCCAGGTAGTGGTAGGGGCCCTTTCCACTGGGGCGTCCTTTCCGGATGGGGCTGTCGTTGATTCTCCTGACATTGACCAGCTTCTCCCTGCTCTTGATAAACTTCCTCTGTGGTTGCAAAGCTTCTCAGAAGTGGGGTAATGAGGGAAGCTCCATTAAAAAAAAAAAAAAAAAAAAGGAAGTAAGGGCTCACAAGGAGGAACCCGTGGGGAAGGAGAAGTTATGCTTTCTTCTCAAAAGAGCAGTCGACTCTTGCTCTCTCCCCTTCTCTGCCTCGACTAACTCCTGGCTATCGTGTGTGCCCATGTGAGAAGGTGAGGAGCTGTCCCCATCCAGAGCTGTTTGCAAGCACAGAGGCTTGGGCACCAGGCTCCTAGTGGAAACTCATTTGCTGGAAAATTCTATCCTGCCCCAGTGGCTAACTTACAATTTTTGTCTTTCTCCCTACCTTGGACAGCGAATGTACGAGGCAAGTTTTGCTTCACCATTTTCATGGGAACCCAAGGGGCAGTTTCCAGAAGTGTGTGTGTGTGTGTGTGTGTGTGCACACACATGTGTGATGGGGGTGGTGTTCAGGACAGACCCCCAAAGCCTACTCCAGTGCATTCTCTTTGATGATGTCCTGAGAGTAAAAGCCCAACCGCAGATTCTCCAAAGACATAGGGGTTGTTCGATATCAACAGGAAGACACTGTGGGTAGAGCATGGACCAAGGCAGCGATTACCAGGGGCCTTGCACCCGTTTGGGCCAGCTGGTGAAGCTGCTGGGCCTTGGCTTTGCCCCCCAAGGACTGCTTGTCACCCGAGTCTGTTTGCATCTTGGAAAGGCTGGATCCAAGGATGTATCTGCAGTCCATAGCTGGTGGACTATGGACCTTGGTTCCCAAGCAGGGTGATTCAAAGCCTATTAGTCTGGCTCAAAGTTTATCCTCTCTGGGGGCAGTGAAAGTGGGAGAAAGTTTCTTGTTGGCTGAAGGGCAAAGAGAGGGGACTCTTGCTTCCCGGTGGGGAGGGGATGTTCTGGCTACCATGCTAAGGACAGGGATTCCTGTCTCCTTTTTCCCCGGGTGAGCCACCTTCCCATGGCTGCCTGAGGCTCAGAACCAAGGCCTATCTATGGGGACAGAGGACAGGGTGGACACGTCCTCCCAGGTGTTCCGAGGGAAACATTCCACATAGAACCAAGGGCTGGGGCACAGGACAAAATGGGGTGCTGTTGCTCAGAGGGCACAAACTTTCAATTATAAGCTACCTTCTAGGTTTAGCATAGTGCATACAGCCTGATGACTATGGTTAGTAATACTGTGTGGTATACCTGAAATTTGCTAACAAGGTAGATCTGAAGTGTTTATCTCACATCAAAAAAAAAAAAAAAGAGAGAGAGAGATAAATATGTACAATGATGGGTGTGTTAATGAACTAGGTTGTAGTGTTTATTTCAAGGAGTTTATATATGTTAAATATATAACATATATAAATCATCACTTTGTGCCCCTTTTAAAAAAGCACATTTACACCTTAAGTATATACAATTTTATTTGTCACTTATAGCTCAATAAAGCTGCAGGATAAAACAAAGGGAAACATTCCAAATGGATGTGTTTGTGTGCGTTTGCTTGTGGGTGGACACATCTCAAATGGGGGGTGTTCCTTCTTACATGATGTGACAGTCCCTTTGGTGGGAGGATCCACGGCCCATAAGGTAAAGTGACCGAGTCCATCCAAATGGACAAACCAAAAAAAAAGTCATTTATCATGACACTTTTAATGATTAAGTTTATTTAAACAAATTAATTATTAAGATTATTAAAATATCATCATGCTGGAGAGACCATATCGTTTTCATCAGAGTTTTCCTGACTGGCCTCCCCAACCTTGAAGGAGTTTCTGAGGCCCAACTTGACTGGCTTATTAAAAAACCCTTATGTATCAGAAGCTCAGACATAGAGAGTGCTGAGCTGGTCTCAGCAATGAAGGAGACCAGGGCGTGGGCAGGGCTCCATCTCTCTGTCTGTCTGCACCCCTACTGCTTCTCTCTGTGCTTCGGTCATTGGCTTTGTGCCCCCAACTTCTTAGAAAAGAGGAAGTGGCTTGGGTTCCACCCCAATAGCTCTGATCATGAGCCCTGGCCCCATGTTGGGTAGCATGGGGCATTTTCAACCTGAAGGAGGGGGAACAAGTCCAAGAAGCCATGGAGCCTCAAGAGGGTCCTGAGTTGGGGCACCTGGGTGGCTCAGTGGGTTAAGCCTCTGTCTTCAGCTCAGGTCATGGTCTCAGGGTTCTGGGATCGAGCCCCGCATCAGGCTCTCCGCTCAGCGGGAAGCCTGCTTCCCTCCCCCTCTCTCTGCCTGCCTCACTGCCTACTTGTTATCTCTGTCTATCAAATAAATAAATAAAGTCTTTTTTTTTTTTTTTTTTAAAAAGAGGGTCCTGAGTTGTGTCCCTGAGCTGTGCAGAGCCAGGAGGGTGACTGGCCAGCCCCTCAGCACCCCCAGCATCAGTCACTGCTTCCCGAGGACCCAGAGACATTTCTGCCACAGCCTGGGTCTCCTCTGGAAATGGGGTCCAGGAGTGGAAGGTTCTGCTCATCCGTCTGTCTAAGGGGCTGTGTCTCCGACGAGATCAGAGGACAAGTTCCTATAGACGGACAGTCTCTGCTGAGACCCCTTCAACCAAAGGACAGCACAGATCAACATGAGCAAGACCGGCGCCTTCAGGAAAACCAGGAGAATGTAGTGGTTCCTGCAAGAGAGGACAGAGCTGTCAGAGCCCTAGGTGCCCAGGCCCTGTCACTTCCTGTACCCTGACCGGAGGGAGCATTGGCCAGCCCTGCAAAGCCTGAGACTCTGGACCTGGAAGCCCCAGGTCAAAGATCGCCATGGCTTTGGCTCAGTGGCTCAACCATGAGGTTCCTCAGAAGGAACCTCACATTGTCGGTTTTGCTTGGCTCTGGGCCCACCTTTATTTCTAATCACGCCTCCTGCGTCTCCCCTTTCCTGAAGTGAGTCTCAGCACCCTGGGGTGGCCCACGACAGGCTCTGTGCCTTTGCTGCTCCTGAAAATGCCAGCTCCAGGTGGCTGAGCCACACTCCCGCTCCGTGGCCACCCGGCGCCTCACATGGTGGGGATTTTTTTCTTATCTCCCCTTGGCATGCTCTAGGTCATCAGGACTTTGTTGTTGTTGACAACTGAACATAAAGAAAGGTTCTGGGGGCGCCTGAGTGGCTCAGTGGGTTAAAGCCTCTGTCTTTGGCTCAGGTCGTGATCTCAGTGTCCTGGGATCGAGCCCCGCATCGGGGGGGGGGGTCTCTGCTCAGCGGGGAGCCTGCTTCCCCCCACCCACTCTGCCTGCCGCTCTGCCTACTGGTGATCTCTCTCTCTGTCAAATAAATAAATAAATAAATAAAATCTTTAAGAAAAAAGAAAAAGAAAGATTCTGCAGAGTGACTTTCTTGGGAAGTTGGAATGGGGGGATGGCGGGTAGGGGCAACAGGGGTGGGAGCGAGTTGTTGGGAAGGGTAGCGGCTTTGGGCCTTCACTCTGGCTGTGACCGCTCTGGTGGCCCGTGAGGGTGCAGAAGCAGAGTAGGAGAGGCCCCATGTAGGGGCAGGGGCAGGGTGGCAGCCACTCACCTGATGTAGGAGTCGGATGTCACCTCTGTACGTCTGCTGGTAGTTGTCCTGGATCTTGGGCTCGCCGAGGTGCTCAGAACCATGTCCACTAGACACAGGCAGAGTTGGCCACAGGTTATGGGGACAATGACTGGGGCTCAGGGGTGGCTCCCTGCTGGGCCCCGTGGGAGCCACCCTGCCCCTCGACTAGGAAGCCAGATACAGCGCCCAGGCTTCTCCCTTCCTACTGAGTTTTCTTTTTCTTTCTTTCTTTCTTCCTTCCTTCCCTTCTTTCTTTTTTAAGATTTTGTTTATATATTTTAGAGGGGAGTGGAGAGGCAGAGAGAGAGGGAGAGAATCTCAAGCAGATCCCGCGCTGAGCACCAAGCCCGACACGGGGCTCAATCCCACCTCCCTGAGATCTTAGCCTGAGCCCAAACCAAGAGGCAGACACGTAACAGACTGAGCCAGCCAGGCGCCCTCTGCCCGAGTTTTCTGAACCACCACTCAGTCACTTTCCATCGACTCAGGTAGAAATAAAAAGGAAACAGGAGCCTGTGCTGTATGTGCTTCTGGGGCGAGAGATCCATTTTTTCACTTCTTTCCACTTCCCCCTCTAGGTGGGACTTTAGCCAGACGGGGGCCGGGGCCAGACGGGGTCCTCCTCCAACATCATTGGTCCTAGAGCAGTGCCTGAGCTGGGCTCAAGGACACATGGTTCTGGAAATGGGGCAGCCAGTTACTGGCATGGTGAGGAGGAGGGCTGGTGAACAAGAGGGCACATTCTGGTTCTATCGAGAGCAATGGCTATGATGAATTAAACATCTGTATGAGAAACTATGAAGACAGTTTATGGTCGACTACTTGGTCATGGATTCCTGAGACCAGCTTGGCGCTGACTGTCCATGAGCTATTTTTAGTTGAGTCTTAGGCCTGCGGAGACCCCAGGACAGCCAGAGGGGTCCCTGATCTTGGCATAATGGTCAAATCCTTCCTTTCTGCTTACAGCATCCTCTGTTACCTGAGCCCCTTCTTGGGTCCCTCGAACTCCTTGCTCACTCTTATGCAGCCAGAGAAAGTAGAGGGCAGGGTGGCTGGGGGCCCAGAAAGGAGAGGCATTGTCACATGCCCAGAGCTACTCTGGGTTGGGCAAGTTCCTGGGGTTCAGTGCTGGGACCCTCTGGGCTTCCCCAAGTATCCCCTCTGCCTCTCTCTCTGTGTAGTGATGGGTCAGGAGTGTGAGTACCAGTGACCACTTCCTGGAGCCATGCCCTGGGACCCAAGGCACCCAAGGTCCATCCACACATCTGATGAGAGACTGGGGGGCTGCCAGGGTTGTGGGTCCCCAGGACAGCTGGGCTGGACCACGGGCAGTGATGCTGGGGTCCATGTTTTTACCTCTCCCCCAAGACCTGCCAGCCCTGCGTGCATCATCTAGATACCTCAGGTGACCTCAGGGGCTGTGATGGGGACACTGTTCCCAGCTACTCAGCCATTACCCTTCTGCCCTTGGGGAGGGGAAAGCGGAAACCCTCATTCTTTCTGTCCTAAGCAAGAGGGTCTCACTGTGTAGATGAGAAAGTTCTTACCTGGGTCAATGGTCACTTTGATAGATGCCCCAAGGTCAGGTCCAGATCTGCTAATCCCACACCAGTAAGTGTCTGTGTCACTTTGCCTGACCTCCTCCATGGTCACTGTGAACAAGAGGTGACTCTGGTTGTCCCTGATGGACACACGATCTACCTTCTTTTCTTGCTCTGATCCATCGGTTTCAACGAGGTTGTGGCATGACTCCCACTCTGCTCCGCGACACCACCACTTCTTGTAATTCTCCCATCCTGGTGTATATTGACACTGCACGCTCACCGAGCCCCCCTCCAGGCCCCTCACGGACTCCGGGCCTTTGATGGAGAAACAGCCTGGAAAACAGAATCCCAAGATAAAACCCCTGCCTCCTGGAGCCAGGCCTGGCCTGGGAGCCCCAAGGGCTCAAGTGGCCCCAGATTGGTATCCAGGGACTGAGCCAGGGTCCTGGCCTTTGCAGCTACCCACTAGCTGACCCCCACAGGTCCACCTCCTCTGTCCAGCTTCCCCATCAGCTCCTGTGGTGATAATGTTCAGCCTGTACTGCCCTCGCATTCCTGGTCCTTCCTGCAGTGGTGACACTCCTGACTTTCTGACACTGTCTTTCTTGGCTTCACAACTTGGTCCTCTTCCACACTCTCCTTCTCCGACTGCTCATCTCTGAGGCTTCTACTGATTTCTCTTCCTCCCTCTTTAAATCTTGGTGCAAAAGGGGCATATTGGTAAATACTTAACAACTAACCCTCCAGGGAAGAAAATCTCCATTTGTAACATTTTCCAATTTCTGTAGTGTAAATATTCCCACCCTGGGTTGATCTCAGGCAGTCAGTGCCGTGTCACTGGACACACAGCTGAGAAAAGTCGGTTCTTGCCAGCCAGTGTGAACCAGTCCCAGAGCACTGCAGGAGGAGCCGGGCGCGGGGGGGTCTCTCTCCAGTCCTCATTTTGTCCCATCTTACTACACCCCCATGGAGGAATTCTCCCTTCCTATGATTTTGGTTATTGCCAACATGCTGATAATTCCCCAAATTCACATTGATGGCCCACATTCTTTCCTTAGCTCCAGCCTACTGTTTCCAAATACACACTGTACATCTCTACCCCAAAGTCAGTAGTCCCAGGACTAAATCCTCCTTGAACTTGGTCTGTTTCAGTATTTCCTCTCTCCCTTGGAGAGCTCATGTGGTGCACTAGCAAAGGTCTGTGGGGAGTGGGATGGGTTCGGGGCAAGCAAGAGTTGGAAGGGTATCGTGCTGCTCTGGGGATTGACTCCAGTCAAGCTGAGTTTATGTGACTGGACAGACACTCTTTGTGCTTGGCAATGACCTCTTGTGCTTTGATTGCATGGAAGTGAAAAAGCAGGGAGAAGCAGAGAAACACAATAGAAGCCTCTCCTGACTGTCTTAGCCCGAGAGCCTCAGGATCATCCCAGAGGGGTGAGGGGTTGTCTTCTGGGGGCCGCAGGAGTCAGGTCTGTTGCACCAGGAAGGTGCACCTCCTCATACCCTGTACCTTCTTCCTTTCAGGTCACTTGAGGTTTGCATTTGTGCTCAGTAGAATTATGTCTCCCAAAGATATTGATGTCATAATCCCAAGAACATGTGAGGAGGGGTAATTATCCTGGATTATATAGTTGGGTCTAAAGTCATCAGAAGGGTTCGTATAAGATGAAAATGAGTTAGTGGTCAGAGTCAGAGGGAGATTGGAAGATGCTGTGCTGCTGGCTTTGAAGATAGATAAAGGTATCCTGAGCCAAGGAATGCGGGCGACCTCCGGAATCTGAACGAGGTGAGAACACGGTTTCTTCCCCAGAACCTCCAGAGGGAATACAACCTTGCCCACAGCAGGATTTTATCCAGGAAGTCCATTTTGGACTTCAGACTTTCAGAACTGTAAGATAATAAATTTCATCATTTCAAGCCAGTTTGTGGTTTGTGGTCCTTTGTTACAGCAGCCATTGGAAATAAACTCAGTATTCCATGAGCAGAACTAACTCTACTCTCTTCAAACCAACAGCGTTCCTAGTGCACCTGACGGAGAACTTGACATCTCCATTGATCCTGTCCTCCTCTTCTCCCTCTACAACTGATTGGTGAGCCCTTTAGTCGACTCTACCTCCAAAATGCTTCTTAACATGATTTCTCCCCACCCCGTCCTGTCACAGTTCATGATGCCAGCATGACATAGCAGAAAGAATGAATTTGGACAGAGAAAGTCACGTCTACCACACACTACTCGGGAAGTCTTGGGTAAGCTACTTCACCTCCCTGGGTCTTGCTTCTCAATTTGCAAAATCGTTTCGCTACTTTCAAACTTTGCAGGTTGTTGTAAGACTTGGGTCTTGGCCAAAACGCAGATCTTCTGTTGGGGGTTGCCCCCTCAGTGAGAGCCCATCTGGTGCCTGGATCATGGCCGTAGCACCCAGAGAAGCTTCTCCAGTTCCTGTTACACTCCCTTCTCCACTATTCTCTGCATATCACTGTTGGAGCTTCATGCTAAAATAGTCCCCACCTTGTCCTCAGCAGCACTTGCCATGAGCAGGGCAGCTGCTCCCCACTGCCTCAGAATGATTTAAAATGCTTTTGTTGGACTTCCAACTTTTTTTTTCTTCTAAATCCAAGTTCTCTGTCCAGCACCATTTCCTGCTCCCCCTTGCCTTCCACTGGACCCTATAACCCCCACCCCCCACTTTTCTTTTCCTCTGACCCTGGTAGGCCCTCCCAAGAGCTATGTCACTGCTCCCACCCTTCCTTCCACCTGGAAACCCTTCTCTGAACCCAGCCTGCCTACTGATCACCTTAATTCCTTTCCCAACTAGAACTGCTTCCTTCCATTGCTCCATGACCTCACAGGAACCCGAGCGCCACACTGGTGTTTTATGATCACTACCAGTCTCTCTCTGTCTCCTTTACTAGGATGCTCTGTCCTGAAGGGAAGAGACATTGGGTGTGCATTCTCCCTCTTCCCCGTCACCAGTCCCCATGTCTTGCATGGTATCTGGATCCTGGAAGGTACCAATCAAGTTTATGATCATTTTTGCAAAAGAGCTTGTTGTCATGCTCTTGGACATTTTGATTTGATTTTGGACATTTTGAGTTGACATTCTGATTCTGGCATGAACTATAATTTCCACACCAGGGGGCCCTGAAATATAAGGCTGATAATTGCAGTGCTAACATAAAACACAGTAGAGTCTGGAAACAAATTCAAACACCATTACTGGGAGATTGGGCTAATGAATTACCGTCCTCGCACATCATGGTTAAAAGAAGACAGATCACAAATGATAACAGGGAAGACATCCCTGATACATCAGTATTAAGTTTTTAAAAAGTTGCCTAACAGAGTGTTTAGATTCCATTTCTGTGGTTCTTCTGTGGCCCAGGCATAGAAAAAAATAGGTCAACGAGTGTTCGAAACTGTTGAGAGTGGTCAGTGCTGAACCTGGGACTTGGGAGGAAATTTCCCTTTCTAAATCATACATTTCTATTATGTGTAAATGTTCACAATATCATCAACTGATAAAAAAATGACGAAGAAAAAATTTTAATAATCAAAAGGACCCCATTAGGAAAAAGATTGCTAAGAAACAGTAATCACAAGAGTTGGCAGAAAAGGTGGTTTTCTTTCTTAAGAAAACAATAGCAACAACACAGCTACCATCCGAAGCTGAGGGTCGGTGTACATGGTATTTTCAACAATCATAAACAGAATTAGAGACGTTGCTGCTCTGAAACAGAAGTTTCATCAATCCCAACTTTGCTAATTTAATCTTTCAATTAAGCATTCATAATGTGATTAGGCTTGTTTTAGAAAGAAATACATGCAAAGTTTCCATAAATGCATACTGTGATGGGTGGAACTATTGATCAGGTCTGTGTGTTTTGTGGAGAGTTGGTCTGAAGGAAGGACAGCAGTCAGCTGGGAGCAGAACTTGGACTGATGGGTTTTAAAAGCATAAGGCTGTTTGAATCTCAATTTTTCCTTTCCCTGACTCTGAGATGTAACCTCTCTCCTTCATGTCAGTCCTTCGGGAAAGTCTGCCCCCTGTGCACATCCTTGCGTGAATAGTCTTGTGTCAAAGTCAAGAGAACAGTTGAGCTCCTGGTCTGGGTTGATAGCTTCCTGTCTGGTTTGACAATTTCCTGTCTGGGTTGATAGGTCCCTGTCTGGGTTGATAGCAAGGCAGCCAAGGGAAGCGCTCAAAGCATAGGGGCTCATGGGGTGTGGGATGTACAAATGGGTTTGAATATAACTTGTTTTGCACTGATGGAGCAGGGCGTCCCTGCTGGTATCCGCAAGCAGCCATGCCATCTCAAGTAATTTCTGGGGTACAGGTCGGTGCTCCTGTTCCCCCACCTGCAAACATTCCCTGAGCACCCATCAATGCCAGTGGCCTGCCTTCCCCTAAGGGCTGCTGTGGGACTGGGTACCAGAGCCAACAAGAGCATCTTATGGGAAGTCAGGTCTTTCCAACTTCCCTCCATCCACTTTCTCTCCTTTTCATTTCACAGAAGAAATCTGAAGGCTGTCAGTTAGTGGGGTCGCTTTCCTTGCATCACTGACTACTTCACCCCCTTCCATTGTGAAATGGCAGAGTTGGAGGAGGAAGGACACCCTGTCTTGTTTCTGCAGCCAAAGCCACAGAGTAGCCACTGTGAGTCTCAGCCTTCATCTGGGGGAGAAGACTCTTTGTGTGGGTCTGTGCATGTAAGGGACACTGTGGGTGAGTGTGTGAGTGTGTGTGTGCACACGTGAGTTTGTGTCAAACTCTGTAGGAGTGTGTGAGCACACAGATGTGAATGGGGGACATGACTGCCTGTGGGTCCGTGCATCTGAGTCCATTGTGTGAATGCCTTGTGTGTGGGAGCTCAAGCAGTTCACCCTTCTCCTTGGCCTCTGGGTGAGCTAGGTGTTGGGATTAAGAGAGGGAGAAAATGGGGCCCTTTGAGCTCAGATGCAAAGCTAGAGTCCAGGGAGAGAGGCAGACATTCTGAACTGCTGTTCCTTGGAAATTCTGGGCTGTTTGGAGTCCTGCCAAAGGACCATAGTGGTCACAGAGAAGCCACTGCCCTCCCCACCTGTCTACAGGTAACATCACAGGGCCTCTGTCACGATAAAATGAGAAATGGCCTTGATAATTTGAGAATGACCACAGTCCTTGTCTATTTATATCTGATCTGAATAGCAGAATCTCCCGACATTACAGCTAGAAAGAGCATCAGAGACCTTCCATTCATACCAGAAATCCAGGTCTTAGAACAAGGAGGGGGCTTGCCTGTGCCATGTGCTGCTGTCAGAACTGGAACTCCAGCCTCTCAACTCCCTGGCTATGTCCTTTGTGGGGAGTCCCTGTGGACCCGTTTGTTTTGCTAGAAGGTCTGTCTCCTGGCTCATAGACAAGACTGTGTGTGACCCACATGTACAACATACATTGTGCAAACTTTTGGACTGACCTTAATGCTCTCTCAGTGTATGCAGTGGCTTTCCATAGAGAAGATACATGACCCCCTCCTATCTCCCATCTGGGTTCCTGAGCAATTTTCTCTTTTCTTTGAAAGTCTCGGTTCCTGGCCATGGTGTCCAAGAGCCTTCTTAATCTGGTCTTGTGCTTTTTCAACCTCATGGCCAACCAGTCACCCCAAGGCCTCCTGCACACTGAGACCCTTTGTGCATGAATGTACCATCTTTTCTCAAGGCTCCGTGCCTTCGTCAAGCAGTCCTCTCTCCATGGAATGTTCTTCTGCCTTCTCTGTTTAAAGGGTTGATCCCTTTCTTCAAGGTTCATCAGATGGATGGTGCCTGCATGGGTTTCTGCAGCTCCTGCTCGGGCCTCTGAGCACCCCTCCATCAATTCCTGCCATTGTTTGTTCTTTATCTGCAAGTCTTACCCTCTGAGCTGTCTGGGGTCCCCTTTCTAATGACTAATCCTGTTTCTTTTTTCCCTTCAAGTCCTCAGGGCCTGGTGAATGCCTGACACAGAGTAAGAACCCATTTTTTTTGCTTAATAAATTATAAATAATAAGTTATAGTATAATATATATATGCATTATATTATAAAAAATAAATTATATTAATTTATAATAAATAATAAATTTTAAAAACCACATTTGATTTCCCCAGAAATCATATCCCCTGCTGCCTGGACTAGCTCTTGGTCCTCTGCCCTGCCACAGGGGTACTAAGTCCCCAGAACCCCTCCACACTCACCTGGGAAGTTGAGCAAGAGAAGAACTAGCCACAGCCTCATGGCTTCACCTCCCAGACTCCTCGCCCCTCTGTGGACAGTGGGAGGGCACGCTTGGATCCCAGTTGGACTCTCGCAGCTCTGCCTGGGCCCAAGATTGCACTCTGAGTTTCTGGCCCTTCGAGTTTCTGACCCACTCACTTCCTTTTGTAGAGTATTTCCTGCTTTTAATTATTCAGCAAATTGAATGTCATTTCTTGAAAGGGATGGGGCACAGGGCACAGAAGTCGCCACTACATAAGAAAGAGGAAACTGGGCTGTGTGAAGTGGGGAGGGGCAGGATATGGGTCTGCAGCAGGGCTAGAGCAGGGGGCATCTGGTCTACCAGGCTTTGGGTCCAAGGGGTACAATAGTTTGGGTGTCAACTCTCCAGAAATGTTTCTCTAACACAACAGTGGGTCCCAGCAGCAGGGAACACGTGAGCAAGCTTGGCTTACCTGGAGATGCATTTGTTCAGGTGTTATAACCAAGGGCATAAAAGTGTCGGCTGGAGGGTCAGACACACCTGGACTCTCATTCTGAGCACCACTCACAAGCTGTGTGAGTATGGACAATTACTGAACTTTTCTGAGCCTCAGTTTGTGTATCTGCAAACTGGGCTGTGATGGAGTAACAGAAGAGTTGTTATGGGAATGAAGTGAGAAAATGTATGTGAAGCTCTGAGATCACAGTCCTGGGATAGGGCTAGCACTCTACATCGATGTCAGTGCCCGGGGCATAACTTCATATGCTGGATGAAGAGTCACATAAAGCAAGCCCAGGACAGGAGGCCAGGGGAGCAAGAAGGCGATGGACTGGGTTTCCTCATTAGTAATAAGGAAAATTCTACCCCTAACCTGACATAATTTAATTAGCATTCTGATTTATAACCCAGTAGCTAAAATTCTTGAAGAACAGTTTGGGGAAGCAGATGAGTGTCTGGCCTGGTGTCCAGGCCAGGCTGCAGAGGAAGGAGGTCTTCTGGAGGTCTTTTTGGGGGGAACATTCAAAAGGCTGAGAGGAGGAGGAGGGCTCAGTCCTATAGTGACGTATATCATATTACAAGTAGGAGTCAAAACAGTATGGTACTGGCATTAAAAACATATAGATCAGAATTGGGGGTGACTGGTTGGCTCAGTTGCGAGAGTATGTGACTCTTGATCTTGGGATTGTGAGTTCAAGCCCCATGTTGGGTGTGGAGATGACTTAAATAAATACAATTTTTTAAAAAACCATAAACCTATAGACCAGAATTGAAAGCCTACAAATAAGCTCCCACACATAAAGCCAATTAATACTTGACAAAGAAGCCGAGAATAGCCCATGAGGGAAAGTGTAGTTCCTTCAAGAAATGGTGATCAGAAAAGTGGAGAACCATTTGCAGAAGAATGAAACTGCACACCTCACAAATATTAACTTAAAGTGGATTAAGACTTAAATGTAAGACCCAAAACTGTGACCCTTATAGGAGAAAATAGTGGAAAAGCTCCTTGACATTGGTCTTGGCAATAATTTTTAGGTGTGACACCAAAATTGTAAGCAATGAACGCAAAATTTAATTAGTACAATGGCATCAAATTAAAAACTGTGTACAGCAATAGAAACAATTAATAAAATAAAAAACCTACAGAATGGGAGGAAATATTTGCAAATCATGTATCAGATAAGGCGTTAATATCCCAAATATATAAAGAGCTCATACAACTCAAAATCAACAACAACAAAATAACAATTTCTATAATGTGATTGGTCTCATTAAAAAAATTATATATATATATATAATTTATATATATATATATATATAAATAATATATATATATATATATGTCAGGGGTCCCTGAGTGGCTCAGTCAGTGAAATGGCTGACTCTTCGTTTTGACTCGTGTCACAATCTCAACATCCTGAGATCGGGCCCCATGTTGGGTTCAGCACTCGGTGGGGAGTTTGCTTGAGGATTCTCTCTCTCCCTCTCCTTCTGCTCTCTCTCTCATAAATAAGTAAATCTTAAAAAAAATATATGTGGAAAGTTTTCATAAACACAGACTGTGATGGGTGGCACTATTAATCAGGTCCATGTGTTTTGTGGAGAGTTGGTCTGAAGAAAGGGGGAGAGGGTAGAATGACAGTGAGCTGGGAGCAGAACTCAGGAACAGGGCCGATGGGTTTTAAAAGCATAAAGCTGTTTGAATCTCAATTTTTCCTTTCCCTGACCCTGAGATGTAAACTTTCTCCTTCATGTCCATCCTTTGGGAAAGTTTGCCCCAATTGCACCATCCTTGTGTGGCCAAAGGTAGTCAAGGGGCAAGCTCAGCCCCAAAGGGCTCATGGCAGTGTGGGATATGCAAAGGGGTTGGAGTCCACTTTGTCTTGCACAGATGGGGCAGGGCATCCCTGCTGGTGTCCCCATGCAGCCATGCCGGCTCAAGAGTTATTATTGGGGTACAGGTTTGTGCCCTGCTCTTCTACTTGCAAATGCTTACTGAGCACCTACTCACCAACTCCTTTAACCAGGTTAGAGTTCCCCTAATAGTGCACTTAGGTTTCCATTCCTCCACATTCCTGCCAGTGCTTGCTCTCTCTTGTCATTTTGGTGATAGCCATTCTGACAGGTGTGAGGTGATGTCTCATCATGGTTTTATTTGCCTTTCCGTGATGATGAGGGATGTTGAGCACTTTTTTATGTATCTGTTGGCCATTTATATGTCTTCTTTGGAAACTATTTAGTCCCTCTGCTGATTTTTTTAAGAGATAAAGAGAGAGAGAGAGAGAGCGCCTGAGTGGAGGGGAAGAGAGAGAGGGAGAGAACCTTAAGCAGATTCCACGAGCTCAGTGTGGAACTTGACGAAGAGCCTGACATGAGGCTTGAGCTCATGAGCCGAAATCAAGAATTGGAGGCTTAACCAACTAAGCCACCCAGGCACCCTTCTCTGCTCATGTTTTAACTGGATTTGTCAAAGGATACAAACTTCCGATTACAAAACAAATACATTCTAGAGACCTAACATATAGCATGAAGACAACAGCTAATAATATGCTGTTATATACTTGAAAGCTGCTAAGAGAATACATGTTAGATGTTCTCACCACGAAAAAGAAATGGGAGTGATGTGGCGTGATGGCAATGTTAGCTAACCCCCCAGTAGTAATCAGTTCGCAATATATATGCATCAAATCAACATGACCTACACCTTCAGCTCATATAATGTTATGTGTCAGTTATATCTAAACAAAGCTGGAAAAAATAAAAATAAAAGTAAACTTGGGAGGGGCACCTGGGTGGCTCAGTTTTAAGTGTCTACCTTCAGCTCAGGTCATGATCCCAGGGCCCTGGGTTCGAGCCCCACACCGGGCTCCCTGCTCAGCAAGAAGCTTGCTTCTCTCTCTCCCACTCCCCCTGCTTATGTTCCCTCTTTCGCTGTGTCTGTCTGCCAAATAAATAAAATCTTTTTTTTTTAAGTAAACTTGGAGACTGCTAAAAAATACAAGTATATAGATTGAAAATATATATGCATCTATATGGCAAACCCATGAAGAAAACAAGAACATGAATGTAAGATTCATATTTGGTTTCCTCAGAGGGCAGCTTGGGACTTCAGAAATATTAATGATGTTTATTACTTAAGCTGTGAGGTGGGCACCCAAGGGTTGAAGAGTATTTGGGCTGTAAGGAGTATGCATTTATTGAGAACATTCTTTTTGTCTATGAAAGATTGCAAGGAAGTTACAAAAGAGTTTACAGAGTATTCGGAATGAGATAAGGACGGCGGCTGGATGTGTTGGTCAGAAGGCCATTCCCATCCATCAGATGGGCTGTGCTCCTGGGTGGGTCATCAAGGGGCAATTGGTGTTACTGACTTTAGTTATTGGGCTGATGCCGCCTCCCCATCCCAGATCCCTTCTGATGCCTGTTCCCTCAGAGGACAGCACTGAGCATACTTAGGACCAGGGGCACCTCCAGGAAGACCAGGAGCTGGAAGTAGATGCTGCTGAGCAGGGACCTGTGGGGGACAGTGACAGGCAGTGAGCCACGTCCTCAGGGAGATACCCTGGTACCTTCCACTTTTCTTCTGTCCCTGTGCCCATGTCCTGAGGCTACAATAGTCCACACAGAGATCAGGCCCAGGTGGGTCCATGGGCAAGACATCCCTACATAACAGATACTCCCATGACCCCCAGGCTAACAATTGCCCTTGAGACAGGACTTTGAACATGGAGAGGGCCTGGCTATTGGAGTGACATAAGGGAGATCGCAGGGAGCAGGAGGGACCTTAGATAAAACCTAGGAAAGGGGTTCTAATGAAGTCCTCCCCATTGGGGCTTATCCTATCTGTGGACTAGAAATCAGCACTAGGTTACTTGTCTAATGTCTGCTCTCCCATAAACAGTAGTTCCCATGAGGGACTGGAAGTGTTTGCTTTAGTCCTAGGTCACCTGTGTGGTGCCTCCAAACCTTACCCTTGAGATTCAGTGGTTAATGATGGAGGGAACGAATGACCCCACTCACCTCTCCTCTCCCTTAGAAGCCTGGTCTTCAATAGGATGACTCCTAGGTGAGGACCTGTGGGGTGGAGAGCAGGGGAGAGACTGCAGGGTCCCCCAGAACACCTGGCCTGGGCCAGGAGCTGAAGGACCCCTTTGCACAACATTGGCACTTGTCTTCCTTGTCCCTGGAGCCCAATTTCTGCAGATACCTGAGTGCGGGCTCCCCCAATCCTACAGGTCTCCAGGGAAATGTCTGGCCAGGACTCACTGGCCAGGACTCCCTGGTCATTGTGCATTGAAGAACGGTCCCGCCTTCCATCACTCCCCACACCATGCTCTCCCCAACCCATCTGTCCTAGTTCCCCCAAGCACTCATCATGAGCTGGCATGTCCTCTATTGATGAACGTGTTGACTTCTTCACTATGTGAATTTCCCAACTTTTGTCAGAGTCGGACTGTGTCTTGGTGGCCAGGGCTATATCCCTAGAAGAGGGCCTGGCACATGGTAGGACTTCCACGGTGAGGTGTGGAATTGGTACATAAGTGTGGGACCGAGGCCATGACAGTCACACCCACACACCTCAGCCCTCCATGTTCCCCAGAAATCACCCAGCTGTCAAAGGTCTCCCGCAGCTAGCCCCTTACCCAGGATGTTGTCTGGAACTGGGGGACTCCTGTGAGGTCGCGGTCTTCTGTGTGGGGTCTGGCAGGGTCCAGTGAAGACCTGTTGTTGATGAGGGAGGAGAAGGCAGGCTGAGGACAGGCCAAAGCTGACACCCCACAACCCCACCCCCCATACTCCTGGGTGGAACAGGTGACACTCCTCCAGGAACTTCCCAGCTGTCTTCATGGTAATGCCTTCCTAGAGGGAAGAACCCTAACACTGACAATGGCAAGGCCTCCGGTATCCTGGGAGTCTTCTTTAACACATGAAAAACCTTCTGAAACCTCCCCTTTTCCTTACCTCCCCAAACTTCCAAGTTTACAATCAGCCATCCCTCACAAGCCCGGGCACTGCCCTGGGGTCCTTCCCTGAGCTTTAATGAAACCACCATTTTGCACCAAAGATGTCTCAAGGATTCTTTCTTGGTTGTAAGCTCTGGACTCCACCCCACCAAACCTCACCCACATTCCAAAACCACATCAAGGGTACTGGGGGCCCTCTTGAAGTTGGGGGCTGCGGTGCTGGGTGAGGGGGAAGCACAGGTCAGGCCTGCTGTCCTCCCCCGGGCGCTCCCACTCTCTGGCAGCTGTGTGGCTCCGACTCACATAGTCCTGGTCACTCAGGACATCTGGACAGGTGTCCGGGCTCCACATCCGCTCACAGCCACACCCAGGTCTGCCTGGAACTGTGGCCTCCCCGGCCCCCTCTGCAGGTGCACCCTGCCCAGATGGGCAATTTCAGAGGCAGAGCATCCTCCCAGCAGGGCATGGGACAGTGTGTGGAAGGAGCTCAGGGCTCTGGGCTCAGCCACTTTGCCCCTGGTTTCTCCTGGCAGAGGATGGGCTGAGCTTGCCTCTGTAGAGATTGATCCAGAGCTGGGGATGGGGGCCCAGTCCTCAGGGAGGGCTGATGTCTGGAGTGAGGATCATGAAACAGAACCCCCACATTAAAGTCTGGGGCTCCTTCTTGGGCCCCTGTCGAGACTGCTGCAGGCCCTCAGGATCACAGCTGTGAGGCTGGTGCTCAGGAGCCATCCAAGACACAGTGATGTCCTATTAGAGCCCCGGGGTCCTGGGCAGCCAGTAAGGGAGAGAAGCCAAAGCCCTAGGGTCCCGTTCCCCATTGGGAGGACAGAGAGACGTCCAAAAAGAGGCTCAGGACACTTTCAGCATGGACAGGACCCTTGTCAGGACAGGAAGGCAGACAGCTGTCCCCAGACTCAGGGCCATTCCCACTGCCCATCCTGGGAGAGCTTTAGGCATGAGAGTGTGACAGGGCGGGGCACTGAGACGCTTAGGTCAGCTAGAGGTGTGCATGTGCTTGTGTGAGTGTGTACACAACACCTGCACACACACTTAAATACACAGACATAAACACAGACCAAATGCACGACATATGCACACACACACACACACACACACACACACACACACAGGCACACCCCCAGTGTCCTGCATCACCCAACCCATCCTCACCCCGCTCTTCTATCCCACGTCCCACCACTTTCCTGACAGGGTCGGGGTGATCAGCCCCAGTCTCAGGCAGCCATAGTGCTGGTGTCGGGGGAGGGGTGTGCACAGCTCACCTGGGGTCACAGACAGCACAACTCGGAAGGTGAGGTCGAGCAAATATTCTGGGAGCAATGATGTATCGATCCCACACCGGTATGTTCCTGTATCACCTTCTGTGAGGTTCTCCAAGGTCACTGTGAAGGTGAGGTTTGCAGGTTGGTCCCTGATGGACACACGGCCACTCCTTACTTCTTTGTCTGCCTCTTCAGTCTTCATAATATCCCCCATACATGGGGTCTTGCACCAGTACTTGACATTCTCTTTGAATTTCTCCTCGTACTGACACTGCACGCTCACGGATCCCCCCACGGTGCCCGTCACGGAGGTGGGGCCATGCAGAGACCAACAACCTGGAAAACACAGCCACGTGTGACCCCTCACCAGATGGGCCTGGGTCAAGGGGATCTGGGGTCAAGGTGACCATTGATTCCCTGAAGGGACCTAGGGGTCTGGAGGAGGCCTTGGCAGGAGACAGGCCTTCCTGAAATTAGAAAGCAGATGTACCTTCCTCCTCAGAGTGGACCAAAGTTTCCTTGGTGTGTCTTGGTGTGTGTGTGTGTGTGTGTGTGTGTGTGTGTGTGTGTGTGTGTGTGATGCACTTAGACCTTGTTTCTGACTATGACACTACAGTGGCCACAGGAGCCCCTCCACTCAGGGCTGTTCTGTCCACTCTACTGGACATGACTCACCTGCTTTATGCACTGAATCCTCCTGGTCGTTGCTAAGGCACTGCTGGCCGATCCGAGAACCTTCTCTGCTCTCCCTCCTCCCTCCCATGTCCTCCTCCCCTCCCCTGCCTCCCACCCCCATCCCCCTGTCTCCCTCCCTCCCACCCAGGGCAGACTTTCCTGCCCAGCTCAGCCCTGCTCACCTGGGACCTGCAGAAGGAGCAGCACTGCTGGTAGCCACAGCCTCCCGTCCCCTGGGGTCATGTCTGCAGCACAGATGTCACTCACAGAAATGCCAGGCTTGTGATGGGGGACAATTTCAAGTCTCTCACAGAGGGTCCTCTCTGTAGGGCCCACTTCTGCTTTCTGGGGTCTCTTTGCTTCCTCGTCCTGCCTGTGTTTGGTCTCACAATCTTCTTCCACGCTGGCTCAAGCTGGTTGGGGTGCAGGAAGCTGTGGGACAGAAGCAGCACGAGCTAAGGCAGAGTCCTGGACCTGGTGCACAGGATCTGCTCAATCCCAATGACAAGACAGCTCCTGGTCCTGGACTGGACTGGGATTGCCGTCCCCTTCCACAGCCAACATCTGCTCCTCTCACTGTCCACACTCGCCCAGAAATGGAGCAACACGGGAGCAATTTCCTGCTCAGTGGAATGTCCGCCACCCTGTGACGTGTCACTTCCTTCTGGTCAGGATGGACCATGTCCGGGGTGGAACCCCCAGCAGCCCATCTTCTCAGGCATCAGTGGTGACCACAGTGGTATTAGCACCCCCCAGCCTGCAGCTCCAAGCACCCACAGTTCCCGTGAGACCCTGGTTCTCCTCTGACCACACAAGTTGACACTGTGAACTCTGATGCTTTCAAAGGTTCCATTTGGGTTCTGGGTTCCGAACCAGGGTACTAATTCCCCAGGTGTGCTTCCCTCCTGTGTGTTTGCCTGGTCTCAAGACACGGACATGGAACAGCCATCACCAGTCCCATGTGCACCTCATTTTTGAATCTTTCTTGTTTGGAATGTCCACCCTACTGTGACTCTCAGGGCAGAAGACTGCCAATGGACAAGAGGGTCCAGAGACTGAAGGAGCTGATGGGACGTTGGGGACATGTGAAGCTGAGACTGGGCTTCTTCTCTCAATCCAGTGGCAAGAGGAACCATTGTGTAAGAAGAGGATGGTCTGACAAAGCACTGGCTGCCGGTGTCCATTTTGGGTTCACATGGTGACCGGGGGCTTCTTCCAAGAGCAGAATTGGGGGATGGCCCATGCCAGGAGGTGGGGAGGTATGTCTGTCCTAACTCAGAGTGGCTTGTTCTCATGACATGATGGGTTTGGGGTGGGTTTACTCTGGAAATGGTAAGGAGGTGAGTCACAGTGCAGAGTCTTGCCTGGGTTATGCCAACTCCTCAAACTTATCAGAACAACCAGGTCAATCAATTTCCCCCTAAACACTCTCTGCCCAGATCTGCTCCTCCTCCACACTATCTTATCCCGATCTAAGGCCACAGTATTCCCAGAGTTATTGCAACCAGACCCTGTCATCTGGGATTCCTCTCTCTGCTCCTCCCCATTATTATTTCTTCTAGCATCTCCATCTGCCCATATCCTCTCTTCCTCCTGACATAGCAATCCTCTCTTCTCTCAGTGTAGCAGTGCCATCCCTGTTCCTCCCAGTCCCCTTATGCTTTGTCCTCCCTCTGTTCCACTCATCAGCAAGAGAGCTTTTCAACAAAACTCAGAAGTAGCCAGTACACCCTTGGTCCCATCCCCTTCAGATGAAACCCCCTCTCCATGCTTGGCTTACATGGTCTGAGTGGCCCAGCTACTGCTGGGTTCTGCATTTCTATCTTGCTCCCCCACCACAATGTGCTCCATGTTCTATCCACTGTGCCCACCCTTCCCCAGGGCCTTAGCACCTGCTTGTCCCACTCCTTGGGTCCTCTGCCCACCTCTTCACAGTGCTTCTTCCTTCTTACTCTTTAGATTGCACCTTGGATGTACTCCCTTAGAAAGGTCCCCCCGATCACTCTTCCTAGGGTCACCCTGTTGTCTCAATCACCAACCCTTGTTTGTTTCCTGCATAGTTCACTGAATCTTGTCATATGTTTACTTTTGGTGGTCTCTGTGCATCTCCACCACTGGGATAGAGCTTATATCATAGCAGCATTCTGGGTCTGTTTCATTCTTCACACAATGACTCAGTGGCCAACTGCACTTTGTGACCAATGGTTGACTTCTGATAACTGTTCATAGAATGAGTGAATGAATGATTGAGTCAATGAATAAACACTGCATTGGCTGCAGACATGGCCCTAGACAACTGTGGTCCAACGAGAAGGAATATCTATGGTGGTATAATGAATTCCCCCAGAACTTGGTGGCTGAAAAACGTATTTATTATCTCACACTTGCTGAGAGTCACAAATCTGAGAGTGGCTTATCTGGGTGGCTGTGGCTCAGTGTATCTCTTTCACAGCACTGTGGTCAAGATGTTGACCAGGCTATACTCACTGGAAGGCTGGACTGGCCTGAAGGATCTGCTTCAGGGATGACAGTCCACTTGGGGGTTAGCAGGAGTCCTTAGCTCCTCCCCAATACAACTGCTCAAGTGTCTTCATGAGGTGACATCCAGCTTTTCCCACGGAGAGTGATCCAAGAAGAGCAAGGCACAACATATTTATGATTTATCCTTGGAAATCGTGTACCATTGTTTCTGTCATATCTGGGGACTACACACCCACCCTGACACAATATAGAGGGCCCCTGCCAAGGGGTGTGGAGATCTGATCTGAGTGGAAGCTATGAAAGGATATGATTCCTAAACTATCAGATATCTGGGTATTTATATTTCTGCAATTTCCTGTTCCCCTGTGACACTCCAATAGAAGATTTAAAAACTAAACATCAAAACATGAAAGTAAAGCTCTGAAACTTTGCTTGATTTGGGTGGGGGGTGTAGATGTTCATTGGTTTTCTGTCATATAGCAAAGAATTTCCATAATCTTCCCCGCTACTAGTTACCCAGCCTAAAGCTCAGACATTGATAATCTAACCAGATGATATCAGGATGGAATGCAGATTCCTCTGGTTTGACTGCTCAAGTGCCTTTCCTGCAGACCATGATGCTGGCAGGCAGAGAGTGGCCAGCAACCAGCAAGAGGGAGAAGCACCATCTTCAGACCCAGGAGAGGGTCTGCAGAATGAGAGGGTTTGTCAGGCAGCTGCTGGCCATTGTAACACATACTGGGAAACTTGATAAGAACTCACGGTTTCTTCAGTCTTCTCAGCCCACCACCTTCTCTTCCATCTCTCCTTCATTTCCTGGTGCATCTTCCTTTTCTACAAACGAGAATCTACAGCTCCTGGCTGAGCTGAGAAGTTGGAAGACCCACCAGGTGCACAGAGCAATTACAACAGAAATTTGACTTCAGGTTTGAGTCCGCGGTGTGATGGTTCACGGTATGGGTTAACTGTCCACGGGCAGCTCAGATGGAAGATGATCTTGGGTGTGTCTGGGAGCATGTTTCTAGAGGAGATGAGCCTTTGAATCCATGGACTTGGTGAGGTGGGTGTCCTCTCAGCAGACTTTTGCTTTGTGAAGCCCTCAGCGTCTGAAGAAAAGAGGGATGTCAAAGTAGGGTTACAAACATTCTGGGCTATTTGAGAGTGGGAAGAGGAAAGTGCTTGGCTTGGGTCCCAATGTTAGCTAGGAGGATGAAGAGTTCCATGGCCTGCCTGCACATGGAGCCTCAGTGTCCCCAGTCACTGACAATGTCCTCATGGGCCCCAGCTTATCTCTAGGTCACCGGGAGAGGTGCCTGCACTGTGTGCCCACGGCCTTTGGGCGTGCTCATGAATCAACTTTTGGACATGCAAGTGGTCATAGGGCATAAATAATTGGTGTAGAAAAATGATTCCTGAATCACAAAGTTAGTCCACTTGTGGTTGGTTGGAATAAGACACATGAAGAAATAGCAGGATGAACATCTAAGTCAGTGCAACCCTGTGATTGTATTGGTAATTCAATTTAGACATAATGTTAAAGATGACTTTTGAAGCTGTTAATGGGAGGCCAAGCCAGAGCCAAAGGGCAGACTTCTCTCCCTGCACTGCAAGATAGATTCTCCCACCCCGACCTCCTGCCCATTTCTGCCCATCTTCTTGGTCCTGGCACCTCTGTGTCCTTGTTTCCCATCCCCTCAGCCACCTTTCCTTAGACCTCGCTGGCATGGAACCCAGGGAGTCCTTGAAAGAGCTGCTTCCCTCACTTCTGGGCAATAAGAGGAAGCATTGCCAGATGTCACCATACCAAGTTCCATGTCAGCTGACCGTGGTCAGGAGGAGGCACTGGGTCTATCGACCTCTTCCAGGGAGTATGGATTCCAGAAGAGCCATGTAGGCACTGCTTCTCAATAAAGCTTGAGGGGCTGGGCTAGAGTCCGAGGTGTCCTGTCTCTCTGCCTGGTTGTGTACCCTCCCCTGGACACAGGTGGTGAGGGTCCTGACTTATTCTCGTCTGAACTACCCTTTGGGCTCCGGATCCCTGCTTGCATCTTGAGCTCTGGACTGTGAATGTCTCAGCCCACCTCTAGTTGAGACCAAGCAGACACAGTGATTCGAAAGCCAACAGCTCAGGCTGATGCGCAGCATGGGGCTTGGAAAGGGAAGCAAGCTATAGGACTGAGCCAGAGGAGGAAAGGTCATCAGGATACAGTGGGTTTAGTTCTAACCCCTGGGGTGGCCAGGACCAGCGTATTTGAATCATCTGGGGGGACTCAGCAGCTAAGAAGCAATCCTGTTAGAGGAGAATTATTTTTAAGTCCTTGAAGGGGCTGCCCAGAAGCTCTGCAAATGATCACTATCGCCATCTTTTGGTGACTTGAAGAACTGCCCCAAGTGTGCTCTGGATGTTACCTTCCTCCTCATCCTGGAGGTTGGGAACTAGAAATGCCTTTTGTGCAAAACATAAGAGATTCTTGAGCATAGGAAACAAACAGGTTTGCTTAAGGGAGTGGGTTGGGGGGATGGGGTAACTGGGTGATGGACATTAAGGAGGGCATGTGATGTAATGAGCCCTGGGTGTGATGGAAGACTGATGACTCACTAACTCCTACCTCTGAAACTAGGAATACTATATATGCTAACTAACTGAATTTAAGTTAAAAAGCTAAAATTAAGAAATGTCTTTTGGGGGCGCCTGGGTGGCTCAGTGGGTTAAAGCCTCTGCTTTCGGCTCAGGTCATGATCCCAGGGTCCTGGGATCGAGCCCCGCGTCGGGCTCTCTGCTCGGCAGGGAGCCTGTTTCCTCCTCACTCTCTCTGCCTGCCTCTCTGCCTGCTGCTGATCTCTATCTATCAAATAAATAAGTAAAATCTTTAAAAAAAATAAAAAAAATGTTTTTAAAAAGAAATGTCTTTTGTAGTTGAATATCAAGGCCTGTCATGATCCCTCCAGATCCCTCCAGACAGAGGACCAGAGCTCACGGAAATTCTGGAGCCCCATGGAAGAAGGATATTTGGTTTTCAGTCAGAAGGATGATAACTCAAGTTTAGGGAGAATGGCCTTCTATTTATATAAATTTTCTTTGATTTCCGACAACAGCAGTTTGTCATTTTGGACATCCATACCCAGGACATATTTGGTTCTGCTTATACCTAAGGATTTCATTTTCTCTGGAGTAAGTGCACATGGAATGCATTTTCCATATGTTCACTTGTTTCCTTATGTTTCCATATGTTCACTTGTTAGTATATGGACATGTGATTGACTGCTGTGTGTTCATCTTGTATATCATGACCTGCTGAACTCACCTCTTAGTTCTATGAGGTTTTGTAGATTGCTTAAGATTTTCTTTTTTTCTTTAAGTCTTTATTTATTTATTTGACAGTAAGACATCCCAAGTCGACGGAGAGGCAGGCAGAGTGAGTGGGGAAGCAGACTCCCTGCTGAGCAGAGAGCCCGATGTAGGGCTCCATCCTAGAACCCCCAGATCATGACCTGAGCTGAACGCAGAGGCTTAACCCACTGAGCCACCCAGGCGCCCCTGCTTGAGACTTTCTACATAGACATTTATGTCATCTGCACACAGGGACACCTTTATGCTTTTTTTTTTCATTTATTTTCAGCATAACAGTATCATTATTTTTTCACCACACCCAGTGCTCCATGCAATCCGTGCCCGCTATAATACCCGCCACCTGGTACCCCGACCTCCCACCCCCCGCCACTTCAAACCCCTCAGATTGTTTTTCAGCTTTATTCTTCTTTTCCATCTTCTATCCCCTCATTTCTTTATCTGACCTACTGCAATGGCCAGAATTTCCACGGCTGAGATGACTACATGGCGAGAGAGGGCATCTCTGCTTGCTCAGGGTCGTACAGGGAAAACACAGTTTTTGATCACTAACTCTAATGTTAGCTGTATTTTTCTTTTAGGTGATCTTCATCCCGTCGAGGAAATTCCTTCTTTTTCCTTGTTAAAACTAAGAAATTCCTTCTTGAAAATACTCTTATTTTTATGAGTTTCTTTTGGATCATGAGTGGGTATTGGAGGTTGTCATAGGCTTTTCCAGTGTCATTTGATATGATTCTATGATTTTTCCCTCCTTACTTTGGTATGGTGGAACGCAGTGATTCACTTTTCAACGTTGAACCAGCCTTCTCTACTTGGAACAAAACTCACTCCCTCACGGTGCATAATTCTTTGCTGGATTCCTTCTGCTGGCCTTGCCTATCCATCTACCTGACCCCCAGATTCCTGCCCACTGGCCTCTCAGGACCCTCCCTTGCCCGGAGCTTTGCCTTTGTTGAGACCTTCAACCTTCCCTCCCTCAACAGCCTGAGGCTCTCACCCAACAGAAGACAAATCCTGAGAGAATATGGACTCTGGGAAACAAAGGGAGGGTTTCAGAGAGGATGTGGGTGGGGGAATGCAGTAGCCCAGTGATGGGAATTAACGAGGGCACGTGTTGTGATGAGCACTGGGTGCTCCATGCAACCAATGAATCACTGAGCACTACATCAAAAACTAATGATGTGCTCTACAGTGGTTAACTGAACATCATCATCATCATCATCATCATCATAAAGAGTGTACTCCTGTCCTCTGTCACCCCATTCATTGAACTCTCATCCATTCCTCTTCATAACACTTCTTCTTATAAACGATTATTCTTTATTTAGTTTTCAAAAACACCCATTTGAATAGAAAGGCCTTGTTTTGTTGACTGCTTTCTTCCCAGCCCCTACAAACAAGCTTGGTGCTACACAGGCTTTTGGTGAATATTTGGTGAGTGATTGTAGGAAGGAAGGAACGTTGAGTTGAGAGCCAGCACTGGGGGTTCTCAGGAGGACAAGGTCATGGAGAAGCAGGCCTTCCCTCACCTCGGGCTCTCTGGTCACCTGGGCTGTGCACCAGCAAGCTACGATCCTAGGGCGTCCCTCCCACATTCTTCCCAGCAAAACACCACACACATGGACTTGTGTGAGTGATGGATCCCATTGCTTCACTCAAGTATTGAATGATTTGTTTGTTACCAGTTTTTGGCAATAAGGGGAGAGGAGACAGGTCTGGGGCCAGAAGTTCTTCCTCTTCTGGTCTGCGTGGTGTTGTCTCTGGACAGGATATCGATGGGCAAGGAGGGCTGCAGGTTGTCTTCATCAGGCTGACTCTGGTGCCCACAAATTGCCCACTGAGGCCTGTTGACCCACAGCACGGCACTGAGCATCATCAGAAACAGGGGCACCTTCAGCAGAATGAGGAGCAGGAAGTGGACGCTGCTGAGCAGGGACCTGTAGGAGGGACACGGTGACTGGCAGGAGTTTCTCCTGGACATGAGGCCCAGGCTCTGTCCCCACCTGCCTTTGTGATCAGGTCATGTGGTCTCAGAAATCAATATCAGCCTCAAAGCTGGAAGGTCCGGCACCAAGGGCCCGTCTTGTGTCCTCCATTCAAGACTTGACCTTGAGCATCAGGACACAGCAGACACTTGAGGGTGTGGTGGGGAGGAAAGGAGAGAACGGGAGAAGAGGGGACCCAGGAGGCTCTGGCTCCCCAAAACAGCCCTCTGAACCCACAACCCTCAACACTCCCTTGCTCCTGCGGGGGCAGATTTTGAGGGTGAAATGCTCCCTTATAAAAGCTCTCCTCTCTCAACATAGTCTGGACTCGGCTACAGTATGATCGCTGGAGAAGCTCTTCTGCTGAAAAAAGTGACCACCCCAAGCTCAGCTCATGGCCAGTCCCCTCACCTGTGGGTCCCATTAACTGTCCCCACACCAGCTCCTCACAAATGCTGTGTCCCCTCCCCACACGGGACCTTTCTAGAAGCTCTCTGCCTCAGCAGCCCCTCCCCTGGTTCTCAGCCTATGGTTTGGCGGATGTCCTCCCCAAGGTCACACTGGGACCCTCTTGCACACCCGCCTGGCACCCTGGCTCATATCCTCTTTGCCCATGTGAACTCCAGGCCAGCTCTGGACAGTCTTGGACCGGCCAGTGGTTTCCCCCCTCCAGCTCCCTCACCTCTTTGCCTGAGGACTCTCTGTAGCTGTAGGAGAGTTCGGCTTGCTGAGCAGAACAGGCCAGAAACGGCACAGAATCCATGTCCCCAGGAGGGACCCTCTGCCTGCCAGACTCTTTCTCCAGATGAGGGGCCTTCCCTCATCACTCTGTGAGAGTATAAGAAGCCTCTCTGCCTGCACTACTCTCTCTAGATAAGGGGACGTCCCTCATTTTCTGTGAGCAACAGGAAGCCCCACCATCTTCCCCACATGAGGATAGATGGATGTTGATCACTGCCTCAGCTTTCAGGGCCAGTGGGACAGCTCTGGGGTGCATCCTACACAGGCATCTCCGAGGACACCCAGTGACCCAGTGACGGAGCCCAGTTGCCCTGTGGTAGCTCCTCCATCAAAGCCCGCTTCATTGGCTTTACCTATCCCCTTGCTCCCTTTATGTGCTTGCCGGGATCACCATTCCATAGACTAATCGCACCTAAGTCCTTGTCTCCCCATCTGATTTGAGGAAATCCAAACCCAAACAGGGTCTTTGTCATTTGTTTTCAATGAATCTGGATTCCTTTCGTCATGCCCACCATCTTCCTGTGCACCCCCTCTTCCTATCCTTTAATGGGCAGTTGGCATTACTGGCTTTATCAGGCTGATGCCACCTCCCCCCAGATGCCCTCTGAGTCCTGTACCCTCGGAGGATAGCACTGAGCATGCTCAGGACCAGGGGCACCTCCAAGCAAGACCAGGAAGGAGAGGAAAGTAGATGCTGCTCAGTAGGGACCTGTGGGGGACACAGTGACAGGCAGTGAGCCCCATCATCAGGGAAATGCCCTGGTGCCCTCCACTTTCCTTCTGTCCCTGTGTCCATGTCCTGACCACAGCAGTCCAGAAGGAAATCAGGTCCAGATGGGTCCATGGCTGGGATCGCCCCATTATCAGGCCACTTCTGTGACCCTCAGGCTTACAATTGCCCTTGAGACAAGATGTGGACATGGAGAGGGCCTGGCTATTGGAGTGACATGAGGAGACCCCAGGAAGCAGGCAGGACCTGGCCTGGGAAAAGTGTTCTATCTAATCCCTCCCCATGGGCAGTGACCCTGTGTATGGACTAGAAATCGGTGCTGGGTTCCTTGTCTAATGTCTGCTCTCCCATCCCCGGTACTTCCCACGAGGGAATGGAGTGTTTGCTTTAGTCCCAGGGTCCGTCTGGCACCTGTGCGGTGCCCCCAAACCTTAGCCTTGAGATTCAGTGTTTAATGATGGAGGGAATGAATGACCCCACTCACCTCTTCTCTCCCTCTGTGGTCTGGTCTTCAATAGGATGACTCTCCAGTGAGGGCCTGGGAGGTGCAGGGAAGAGAGCTCAGGGCCCGCAGAGCTCCTGGCCTGGGCTAGAGCCTGAAGGCCCCCTTTGCACAACCCTGGCACTCGTCTTCCCTGTCCCCGGAGCCCGATTTCTGCAGATACCTGAGTGTCGGCTCCCCCAATCCTACAGGACTCCAGGGAAATGTCCTCTCACCGGCCAGGACTCCCTGATCATTGTGTATTGTGAGCAGTCCCACCCCCATCACTCCCCACACATGCTCTCTCTGACCCATCTGTTCTCAGGTTGAGTCGTCCACGGTGTGAATTTCCCAGCTTTTGTCAGAGCAGGACTGTGTCTCGGTGGCCCCGGGCTATATCCGTAGCAGGGCGCCCTGCACTCGGTAGGACTTTCACCGTTAGGTGTGGAATTGGTAAATAAGTCCGGGACCAAGGCCACGACAGTAACACCCACACAGCCCTATCCTCCGTGTTCCCCAGAAATCACCCATGTGTCAAAGGTCTCCAGCTGCTAGTCCCTTACCCAGGGCGCTGGCTGGAACTGGCAGACTCCTGCAGGGCCGTGGTGCTCCATGGGAGGGCGGGCAGGGTCACGTAAAAATCTGGAAAGTTGGTGAGCCAAACAAAGCTGAGGGCTGCAGTGTGGCTGAGGGGATCACAGGTCAGGCCTGCTGTCCTCCCCCGGGCTCTCCCACTCTCTGGCAGCTGTGTGGCTCCGACTCACATAGTCCTGGTCACTCAGGACATCTGGACAGGTGTCCAGGCTCCACATCCGCCCACAGCCACACCCAGGCCTGCCTGGAACTCTGGCCTCCCCGGCCCCCTCTGCAGGTGCACCCTGGCCAGGTGGGTGATTTCAGAGGCAGAGCATCTCCCAGCAGGGCATGGGACAGTGTGTGGAAGGAGCTCAGGGCTCTGGGCTCAGCCACCCCGCCCCTGGTTTCTCCTGGCGGATGATGGGCTGAGCTTTCTTCTGCAGAGATTGATCCAGAGCTGGGAGTGGGGGCCGTGTCCTCAGCCAGGGCTGATGTCTGGAGTGAGGATCATGAAACAGGGTGCTCAGCAGAGTCCACACTGAATGATGGGTCAGCCTCCGAACTCTAAGCCAGAACTGTGAACCTGGGTGGCCATCGGACAGAAGGATAGACAGAAAGAAAGACCTAGTGAGACAGACACACACCCAGGGCACCACACAGAAAGTCCCCTGTCCTGGAGCCAGCTGGACAATGGTCTTTCTCTTCCAGGCGGTGGTGTCTGTGGACACTCTACCCTTCGCTGTTAAATAGGAGCCCACAAGGGGCCTGGGAGGGCAGTGCCCTGTGTGACAGAGACGCCCTGCAGGAAGGACGCCGGAGGAGCCAAGGCCAACATCGGAGTAAGAACACAAGACCAAAACCTGAACACTCCGAAGGATGACCTCCATGTGGGTCTCAGGAAACAAAAACAGGGTTCTAGTAAAGAATTCTCTGCAGAACGTGGTAGTATATTTGTGGCCATCGGAGCTGAGAACTCATTTTTCTCATTTTTTTCACCTCCTTTGCCTGAGGGGAGCTTTCAGCAATTTCTCTGGGTTCCCTCCGGTGGGGACAAGATGACAGAGGGAAGGGGGAGGGTCAAGCTGGAGGGGCAGGGTGTTCCCCAAATGTTCACAGAAGCCCCACGTTAGGGTCTGGGGCTCCTTCTTGGGCCCCCGTTGAGGCTGGTGCAGATCCCCAGGATCACAGCTGTGAGGCTGGTGCTCAGGAACCATCCAGGACACGGTGATGCCCTGTTAGAGCCCCAGGGTCCTGGGCAGCCAGTAAGGGAGAGGAGCCTGTACCCTACGGGAAGCCTGTTCCCCATTGGGAAGACAGATAGAGGTCCAGGAAGAGGCTCAAGACACCTTCAGCATGGTCAGGACCCTTGGCAGGACAGGAAGGCAGACCTGTCCCCAGAGTAGGGCCATTCCCACTGCCCACGCTGGGAGAGCTTTAGGTGTGAGAGTGTGTCAGGACGGGGTGCACTGAGGTCAGCCAGAGGTGTGCATGTGCTTGTGTGAGTGTACAGACAACACAACGCCTGCACACAGATCTAGACACACATGGACACAGACACAGACACAACACGCATACACACATCTGTGGACACACACAGGCACACCCCTGGTGTGGGTGTGCTCACCCACTGCATCCTCACCCCGCTCTTCTATCCCACGTCCCCCCTGCTTTCACGCTGGGGCCAGGGTGATCAGACCATGTCTCAGGCAGCCCTGGTGCTGGTGTCGGGGGAGGGGTGTGCACAGCTCACCTGGTTCCACCGACACCAAAACTGGAAAGGTGCGGTCACGAAAATACCCTTGGACAACTGATGTATCAATCCCACACTTGTATGTCCCAGCATCATCCTCTGTGAGGTTCTCCAAGGTCACTGTGAAGGTGAGGTTTGCAGGATGGTCCCTGATGGACACACGGCCCTTCCTCACTTCTCTGTCTGCCCCTTCAGTCTTTAGCGTCCTCCTCACACATGGGCTCTTGCACCAGTACTTGTCATTCTCTCTGAATTCCTCCTCGTACTGACACTGCACTCTCACGGATCCCCCCACGGTGCTCATCACGGAGGTGGGGCCAAGCAGAGACCAACAACCTGGAAAACACAGCCAAGGGTGACCCTTCACCAGAGAGGCCTGGGTCAAGGGGGATCTGAGGTCAAGTTGACTGTTGAGACCCTGAGGGCCCTCAAGGTCTGGAGGAGGCCTTGGCAGGAGTGAGGGCCTCTCCTGAGACCAGAGGGAACAGCAGTAGTTCCCTACTCACGGCGTGGCACAAGGAGAGTGTGTCCCTGTTGTGTGTGTGTGTGTGTGTGTGTGTGTGTGATGCACGGAGACATCATTTCTGACTGTGACACTACAATAATGCTGGTCACTGGCCTCCCTGCTTGTCAGGGTCCCTCTTTCTCGCACACTGGACATGACTCACCCGCTTATGCACTGAATCCTCCTGGTCACTGCTGAGGAGTGCTGGTCCATCTGAGAATCTTCTCTGCTCTCTGTCCTCCCTCCCACATCCTCCTCCTCCCCTTGGGCTGCCTCACACCCCTGTCCCCCTGTCTCCCTCCCCCCCACTCAGGGCAGACTTCCCTGCCCAGCTCAGCCCCGCTCACCTGGGACCTGCAGAAGGAGCAGCACTGCAGGCAGCCACGGCCTCCCATCCCCTGGGGTCATGTCTGCAGCACAGACGTCACCCACAGCAATGCCAGGCTCCTGAAGGGAGATGATTTCAAGGCTCCTCACAGAGGGTCTTCTCTGGAGGGCCCACTTCTGTTTTCTGGGTTCTCTCTGCTTCCTCGTCCTGCCTTTGTTTGTTCTCACAAACTTCTTCCACGCTGACTCAAGCTGGTTGGGGTGCAGGAAGCTGTGGGACAGAAGCAGCACGAGCTGAGGCAGAGTCCTGGACCTGGTGCCCCGGATCCACTCAATCCCGATGACAAGACAGCTCCTAGTTCAGGACTGGACTGGGATGGCCGTCTCCTTCCGCAGCCAACATCTGCTCCTCTCACTGTCCACAGGCGCCCCACACAATGGAGCAAAACTATGAGCATTTCCTCAGGGGAATGTCTCCACCCCATGACATGTCATTTCCTTTTGGTCAGGGGAGATTATGTCCGGGGTGGAGCCCCTAACAGTCCATCCTCTCAGGCATCAGCGGTGACCACAGTGATGTTAGGAACTCCCAGCTTGCAGCTCCGAGCACCCACAATCCCCATGGGACCCCTGCTCTCCTTGGCCACACAAGTTGGAACTGTGACCTCTGATGCCTTCAAAAGTTCCATTTGGGTGCTGGGTTTCTAACCAGGGTACAAATCCACAGACTTTCTTCCTTCCTGTGTGTTTCCCTGTTCTGAAAAATGGACATGGAACCGCCATCACCAACCCCGTGCGCACCTCACTTTGACTCTTTCTTCTTTGCAAAGTCCACTCTACTGTGACTCTCAGAGTAGAGAACTGACAGTGGACAAGAGGGTCCAGAGACTGAAGGAGCTGATGGGACGTTGGGTCTATGTGAAGCTGAGCCTGGGCTTCTCTTCTCCATCCAGTGGCACAAAGGGCCATGGTGTAACGAGAGGGTGGTCTGACAAAGCACTGGCTGCCAGTGTCCCTTTTGGGTTCACATGGTGACCAGGGGCCTCTACAAGGTGCAGAGTTGGGGGACAGTCCTTGCCAGGAGGTGGGGAGGTGGGTCTGTCCTAACTCAGGGTGGCTAATTTTCTTGACATGATGGGATGAATTTACACTGGAAATGGTAGGGAGGCAAGTCATGGTGCAGGACCCAACATCTTGCCTGGGTTATGCCAACTCCTCAAACTTGTCAGAACAACCAGGTCCATCAAATTCCCCCTAAACATGCTCTGCACAGATCTGCTTTTCCTCCACACTATCTTATACTGATCTAAGGCCACAATATTCCCAGAGTTATTGCACTCAGATCCATTACCAAGGATTCGTCTCTATGCCCCTCCCCATTAATATTTCTTCTAGCATCTCCACCTCCCCATATCCTCTCTTCCTCCTAGCATTACAACAATCCTCTCTCCTCTCAGGATGGTGACATCCCTATTCCTCCCAGTCCCCTTGTGCCTTGTCCTCCCTCTGTTCCACTCATCAGCAAGAGAGCACATCAACAAAACTCAAGAGTAACCAGTACAACCTTTGTCCCGACACTACCCTTCCCCCAAGCCTTGCTTGGCTTTCATGGTCTGAGTGGCCCAGCCACTGCTGGGTTCTGCATTTCTATCTTGCTCCCCTTCTCCAATGTACCCAATGCTCTAGCCTCGGAGCCCATCCTTCCCCAGGGCCTTAGCATCTCTTTGTCCCTCTCCTTGGATCCTCTGCCCACCTCTTCTCACTGTTTCTTCCATCTTACTTTGTAGATTTCACCTTGGATGTACTCCCTTAGAAAGGCCTCCCCAATCACTCTTCCTATGGTCACCCTGTTGTCTCCATCACAAACCCATGTTTGATTCCTCCATAGTTCACCAAACCTTATTAGGAAGTTTCCGTGGGTGGTCTCTGTGCATCTCCCCCACTGGCATAGAACTCATATCATAGCAGCATTCTGGGTCTGCTTCATTCATCACAAAACGAGCCAGTGGCCAACTGCACTTGTGACAAATGGTCGGCTTCTGATAACTGTTCACAGGAGTGAATGAGTGATTGAATCAATGAATAAACACAAAATTGGCTACAGACATGGCCCTAGACAACTGTGGTCCAGCAAGACGCAATATCTATGGTGGTACAACAAATTGCCCCAGAACTTGGTGGCTGAAACAATAAATATTTATTATGTCACACTTCCTGAAAGTCACAAATCGAAGAGTGGCTTATCTGGGTGGCTGTGGCTCAGCGTGTCTCTTTCACAACGTTGCAGTCAAGATGTTGACCAGGCTAGACTCATTGGAAGGCTGGACTGGCCTGAAGGATCTACTTCAGGGATGACACATCCACTTGGGGGTTAGCAGGAGTCCTTAGCTCCTCACCCAGTACAACTGGTTGAGTATCTGCATGATGTGCATCCAGCTTCTTCCCCGGAGAGTGATCCAAGAAAGGGCAAGGCACAACATATTTACGATTTATCCTTGAAAATTGTGTACCATTGTTTCTGCCCTATCTGGGGACTACACACCCACCCTGACACAATATAGAGAGCCCCTGCCAAGGGATGTGGAGATCTGATCTGAGTGGAAGCTATGAAAGGATATGATTCCTAAACTATCAGATATCTGTGTATTTATATTTCTGCAATTTCCTGTTCCCCTGTGACACTCCAATAAAAGATTTTAAAAACCAAACATCAAAACATGAAAGTAAAACTCTGAAACTTTACTTGATTTGGGTGGAGGGTGTAGATGTTCATTGGTTTTCTGTCACATAGCAAAGAGTTTCCATAATCTTCCCGCTACTAGTTACCCTGCCTAAAGCTCAGACATTGATAATCTAACCAGAAGCGTATTTTGAGTGATGATATCAGGATGGAATGCAGATTCCTCTGGTTTGACTGCTCAAGTGCCTTTCCTGCAGACCATGATGCTGGCAGGCAGAGAGTGGCCAGCAACCAGCAAGAGGGAGAAGCACCATCTTCAGACCCAGGAGAGGGTCTGCAGAATGAGAGGGTTTGTCAGGCAGCTGCTGGCCATTGTAACACATACTGGGAAACTTGATAAGAACTCACGGTTTCTTCAGTCTTCTCAGCCCACCACCTTCTCTTCCATCTCTCCTTCATTTCCTGGTGCATCTTCCTTTTCTACAAACTTGAGTTTCTGCAGCTTCTGGCTGAGCTGAGAAGTTGGAAGACCCACCAGGTGCACAGAGCAATTACAACAGAAATTTGACTTTAGGTTTGAGTCCGAGGTGTGATGGTTCACGGTATGGGTTAACTGTCCACGGGCGGCTCAGATGGAAGATGATCTTGGGTGTGTCTAGAAGCATGTTTCTGGAGGAGATGAGCCTTTGAATCTGTGGACTCAGTGAGGTGGGTGCCCTCTCAGCAGACTTTTGCTTTGTGAAGTCCTCAGTGTCTGAAGAAAAGAGGGATATCAAAGTAGGGTTACAAACATTCTGAGTTATTTGAGAGTGGGAAGAGGAAAGTGCTTGGCTTGGGTCCCAATGTTAGCTAGGAGGATGAAGAGTTCCATGGCCTGCCTGCACATGGAGCCTCAGTGTCCCCAGTCTCTGACAGTGTCCCCATGGGCACCAGCTTATCTCTAGGACACTGGGATAGGTGCTTGAGCTGTGCCGACTGCCTTTAGACGTGCTCATGAATCAACTTTTGGACATGCAGGTGGTCATTGGGCATAATTAATTGGTCTAGAAAAATGATTCCTGAATCACAAAGTTATTTCACTCGTGGTTGGTTAAATAAGACACATGTAGAAATAGCAGGATGAACCTTTAAGTCAGTGCAACCCTGTGATTGTAGTGATAATTCAATTTAGACATAATGTTAAAGATGAGTTTTGAAGCTGTTAATGGGAGGCCAGCCAGAACCAAAGGGCAGGCTTCTCTCCCTGCACTGCAAGATAGATCCTCCCACCCCGACCTCCTGCCCATTTCTGCCCATCTTCTTGGTCCTGGCACCTCTGTCTCCTTGTTTCCCATCCCCTCAGCCACCTTTCCTTAGACCTCGCTGGCACGGATCCCAGGGAGTCCTTGAAAGAGCTGCTTCCCTCACTTCTGGACAATAAGCGGAAGCATTGCTAGATGTCACCATACCAAGTTCCATGTCAGCTGACCGTGGTCAGGAGGGGGCATTGGGTCTATCGACCTCTTCCAGGGAGTATGGATTCCAGAAGAGCCATGTAGGCACTGCTTCTCAATAAAGCTTGAGGGGCTGGGCTAGAGTCAGAGGTGTTTTCTTTCTTTCTTTCTTTCTTTCTTTCTTTCTTTCTTTCTTTCTTTCTTTCTTTCTTTTTTTTTAAAGATTTTAAGAACCTGAGATCATGATCTGAGCCGAAGACAGAGGCTTTAACCCACTGAGCCACCCTGGCACCCCGGTGTCCTGTCTCTGTGCCTGGTTGTGTACCCTCCCCGGGGCACAGGTGGTGAGGGTCCTGACTTATTTTAGTCTGAACCACCCTTTGGGCTCCAGACCCCTGCTTGCATCGCAAACTCTGACTGTAAATGTCTGGATCCACCTTAGTTGAGGCCAGGGAGACACAGCTCAGGCAGATGCGCAGGATGGGGCTTGGGGAGGGAAGCAGGCTGTGCGGCTGAGCCAGAGGAGGAAAGAAAGGTCATCAGGATACAGTGGGTCTAGTTCTACCCCCTGGGGTGGCCAGGATCAGAGTATTTGAATCATCCCAGGGGACTCAGCACCTGAGAAACAATCCTGTTAGAGGAGAATTATTATTAAGTCTTTGCGGATGGGAAGACCTGAAGTTTTGCAGATGGGAAGACCGGAAGTTCTGCAAATGGTCACTATCGCCCTCTTTTGGTGGCTTGAAGAACTGCCCCAAGTGTGCTCTGGGTGTTACCTTCATCCTTATCCTGGAGGTTGGGAACTAGAAATGCCTTTTGTGCAAAATATAAAAGACTCTTGAGCATAGGAAACAAACTGAGGTTTGCTAGAGGGTGTGGGTTGGGGGGAATGGGGTAACTGGGTGATGGACATTAAGGAGGGCACGTGATGTAGTGAGCGCTGGGTGTGATGGAGGACTAACGCCTACTAATTCTTAACCTTTGAAACTAGGAGTAAAATATATGTTAATTAACTGCATTTAAGTTAAAGAACTAAAGAAAAGAAATGTCTTTTGTACTCGAGTATCAAGGCCTGTCATGATCCCTCCAGATCCCTCCAGACAGAGGACCAGAGTTCACGGAAATTCTGGAGCCCCATGGAAGAAGGATATTTGGTTTTCAGTCAAATAGATGAGAACTCAGGTTTAGGGAGAATTGCTTTCTATATATATAAATTTTCTTTGATTTCAGACAACAGCATTTTGTCATTTTGGACATCCATATCCAGGACATATTTGGTTCTGCTTATACCTAAGGATTTCATTTTCTGTGGAGTAAGTGCACATGGAATGCATTTTCCATATGTTCACTTGTTTCCTTATGTTTCCATATGTTCACTTGTTAGTATATGGACATGTGATTGACTGCTGTGTGTTCATCTTGTATATCATGACCTGCTGAACTCACCTCTTAGTTCTATGAGGTTTTGTGATTGCTCGAGATTTTCTTTTTTTCTTTAAGACTTTATTTATTTATTTGACAGTAAGACAGCCCAAGTCGACGGAGAGGCAGGCAGAGTGAATGGGGAAGCAGACTCCCTGCTGAGCAGAGACCCCCCCCCCCCCATGTAGGGCTCGATCCTAAAACCCAGAGATCATGACCTGAGCTAAACATGGAGGCTTAACCCACTGAGCCACCCAGGCGCCCCTGCTTGAGATTTTCTACATAGACATTTATGTCATCTGCACACAGGGACAGCTTTCTTTTTCTTTTTTTTTTTTTTCATTTATTTATTTTTATTTTTTCACCACACCCAGTGCTCCATGCAATCCGTGCCCTCTATAATACCCACCACCTGGTACCCCGACCTCCCACCCCCCCACTACTTCAAACCCCTCAGATTGTTTTTCAGCTTTATTCTTCTTTTCCATCTTCTATCCCTTCAATTCTTTATCTGACCTACTACAATGGCCAAAATTTCCATGGCTGAGATGACTACATGGCGAGAGAGGGCATCTCTGCCTTGCTCAGGGTTGTACAGGGAAAACACAGTTTTTGATCACTAACTCTAATTCTTTTAGGTGATCTTCATGACGTCAAGAAAATTCCTTCTTTTTCCTTCTTAAAACTAAGAAATTCCTTCTTAAAAATACTTTTATTTTTATGAGTTTCTTTTTGATCATGAGTGGGTATTGGAGGTTGTCATAGGCTTTTCCAGTGTCATTTGATATGATTCTATGACTTTTTTCCTCGTTACTTTGGTATGGTGGAACGCAGTGATTCACTTTTCAACGTTGAACCAGCCTTCTCTACCTGGAACAAACCTCACTCCCTCGCGGTGCATAATTCTTTGCTGGATCCATCTGCTGGCCTTGCCTATCCATCTACCTGACCCCCAGATTCCTGCCCACTGGCCTCTCAGGACCCTCCCTTGCCCGGAACTTTGCCTTTGTTCAGACCTTCGACCTTCCCTCCCTCAACAGCCTGAGGCTCTCACCCAACAGAAGACAAATCCTGAGAGAATATGGACTCTGGGAAACAAAGGGAGGGTTTCAGAGGGGATGTGGGTGGGGGAATGCAGTAGCCCGGTGATGGGAATTAACGAGGGCACGTGTTGTGATGAGCACTGGGTGCTCTATGCAACCAATGAATCACTGAGCACTACATCGAAAACTAATGATGTGCTCTACAGTGGTTAACTGAACATCATCATCATCATCATCATCATAAAGAGTATACTCCTGTCCTCTGTCACCCCATTCATTGAACTCTCATCCATTCCTCTTCATAACACTTCTTCTTATAAACCATTATTCTTTATTTAGTTTTCAAAAACACCCATTTGAATAGAAAGGCCTTGTTTTGTTGACTGCTTTCTTCCCAGCCCCTACAAACAAGCTTGGTGCTACACAGGCTTTTGGTGAATATTTGGTGAGTGATTGTAGGAAGGAAGGAACGTTGAGTTGAGAGCCAGCACTGGGGGTTCTCAGGAGGACAAGGTCATGGAGAAGCAGGCCTTCCCTCACCTCGGGCTCTCTGGTCACCTGGGCTGTGCACCAGCAAGCTACGATCCTAGGGCGTCCCTCCCACATTCTTCCCAGCAAAACACCACACACATGGATTTGTGTGAGTGATGGATCCCATTGCTTCACTCAAGTATTGAATGATTTGTTTGTTACCAGTTTTTGGCAATAAGGGGAGAGGAGACAGGTCTGGGGCCAGAAGTTCTTCCTCTTCTGGTCTGCATGGTGTTGTCTCTGGACAGGATATCGATGGGCAAGGAGGGCTGCAGGTTGTCTTCATCAGGCTGACTCTGGTGCCCACAAATTGCCCACTGAGGCCTGTTGACCCACAGCACGGCACTGAGCATCATCAGAAACAGGGGCACCTTCAGCAGAACGAGGAGCAGGAAGTGGACGCTGCTGAGCAGGGACCTGTAGGAGGGACACGGTGACTGGCAGGAGTTTCTCCTGGACATGAGGCCCAGGCTCTGTCCCCACCTGCCTTTGTGCTCAGGTCATGTGGTTTCAGAAATCAATATCAGCCTCAAAGCTGGAAGGTCCGGCACCAAGGGCCCGTCTTGTGTCCTCCATTCAAGTCTTGACCTTGAGCATCAGGACACAGCAGACACTTGAGGGTGTGGTGGGGAGGAAAGGAGAGAACGGGAGAAGAGGGGACCCAGGAGGCTCTGGCTCCCCAAAACAGCCCTCTGAACCCACAACCCTCAACACTCCCTTGCTCCTGCGGGGGCAGATTTTGAGGGTGAAATGCTCCCTTATAAAAGCTCTCCTCTCTCAACATAGTCTGGACTCGGCTACAGTATGATCGCTGGAGAAGCTCTTCTGCTGAAAAAAGTGACCACCCCAAGCTCAGCTCATGGCCAGTCCCCTCACCTGTGGGTCCCATTAACTGTCCCCACACCAGCTCCTCACAAATGCTGTGTCCCCTCCCCACACGGGACCTTTCTAGAAGCTCTCTGCCTCAGCAGCCCCTCCCCTGGTTCTCAGCCTATGGTTTGGCGGATGTCCTCCCCAAGGTCACACTGGGACCCTCTTGCACACCCGCCTGGCACCCTGGCTCATATCCTCTTTGCCCATGTGAACTCCAGGCCAGCTCTGGACAGTCTTGGACCGGCCAGTGGTTTCCCCCCTCCAGCTCCCTCACCTCTTTGCCTGAGGACTCTCTTTAGCTGTAGGAGAGTTCGGCTTGCTGAGCAGAACAGGCGAGAAACGGCACAGAATCCATGTCCCCAGGAGGGACCCTCTGCCTGCCAGACTCTTTCTCCAGATGAGGGGCCTTCCCTCATCACTCTGTGAGAGTATAAGAAGCCTCTCTGCCTGCACTACTCTCTCTAGATAAGGGGACGTCCCTCATTTTCTGTGAGCAACAGGAAGCACCACCATCTTCCCCACATGAGGACAGATGGATGTTGATCACTGCCTCAGCTTTCAGGGCCAGTGGGACATCTGTGGGGTGCGTCCTACACAGCACATCCGAGGATACCCAGTGACGGAGCCCAGTTGCCCTGTGGTAGCTCCTCCATCAAAGCCCGCTTCATTGGCTTTACCCATCCCCTCGTTCCCTTTTTATGCTTCCCGGGATCACCATTCCATAGACTAATCGCACCTACGTCCTTGTCTCCCCATCTGATTTGAGGAAATCCAAACCCAAACAGGCTCTTTGTCATTTGGTTTCAATGAATCTGGATTCCTTTCGTCATGCCCACCGTCTTCCCGTGCACCCCCTCTTCCTATCCTTTAATGGGTAGTTGGCATTACTGGCTTTATCAGGCTGAAGCCACCTCCCTCTAGATGCCCTCTGAGGCCTGTTCCCATGGAGGACAGCACTGAGCATGCTCAGGACCAGGGGCACCTCCAGCAAGACCAGGAAGGAGAGGAAAGTAGATGCTGATCAGTAGGGACCTGTGGGGGACACGGTGACAGGCAGTGAGCCCCATCATTACAGAAATGCCCTGATGCCCTGCATTGTCCCTCTGTCCCTGTGTCCATGTCCTGAGGCCACAGCAGTCCGGAAGGAAATCAGGTCCAGTGGGTCCATGGCTGGGATCGCCCCATTATCAGACCACTTCTGTGACCCTCAGGCTTACAATTGCCCTTGAGACAAGATGTGGACATGGAGAGGGCCTGGCTATAGGAGTGACATGAGGAGACCCCAGGAAGCAGGCAGGACCTGGCCTGGGAAAAGTGTTCTATCTAATCCCTCCCCATGGGCAGTGACCCTGTGTATGGACTAGAAATCGGTGCTGGGTTCCTTGTCTAATGTCTGCTCTCCCATCCCCGGTACTTCCCACGAGGGAATGGAGTGTTTGCTTTAGTCCCAGGGTCCGTCTGTCACCTGTGTGGTCCCTCCAAACCTTAGCCTTGAGATTCAGTGTTTAGTGATGGAGGGAATGAATGACCCCACTCACCTCTTCTCTCCCTCTGTGGTCTGGTCTTCGATAGGATGACTCTCCAGTGAGGGCCTGGGAGGAGCAGGGAAGAGAGCTCAGGGCCCGCAGAGCTCCTGGCCTGGGCTAGAGCCTGAAGGCCCCCTTTGCACAACCCTGGCACTCGTCTTCCCTGTCCCCGGAGCCCGATTTCTGCAGATACCTGAGTGTCGGCTCCCCCAATCCTACAGGACTCCAGGGAAATGTCCTCTCACCGGCCAGGACTCCCTGATCATTGTGTATTGTGAGCGATCCCACCCCCATCACTCCCCACACATGCTCTCCCTGACCCATCTGTTCTCAGGTTGAGTCGTCCACGGTGTGAATTTCCCAGCTTTTGTCAGAGCAGGACTGTGTCTCGGTGGCCCAGGGCTATATCCGTAGCAGGGCGCCCAGCACTCGGTAGGACTTTCACCGTTAGGTGTGGAATTGGTAAATAAGTCTGGGACCAAGGCTACGACAGTAACACCCACACAACTCTGTCCTCCGTGTTCCCCAGAAATCACCCATGTGTCAAAGGTCTCCAGCTGCTAGTCCCTTACCCAGGGCGCTGGCTGGAACTGGCAGACTCCTGCAGGGGCGTGGTGCTCCATGGGAGGGCGGGCAGGGTCACGTAAAAATCTGGAAAGTTGGTGAGCCACGCAAAGCTGAGGGCTGCAGTGTGGCTGGGGGGATCACAGGTCAGGCCTGCTGTCCTCCCCCGGGCTCTCCCACTCTCTGGCAGCTGTGTGGCTCCGACTCACATAGTCCCGGTCACTCAGGACATCTGGACAGGTGTCTGGGCTCCACATCCGCTCACAGCCACACCCAGGCCTGCCTGGAACTCTGGCCTCCCCGGCCCCCTCTGCAGGTGCACCCTGGCCAGGTGGGCGATTTCAGAGGCAGAGCATCTCCCAGCAGGGCAAGGGACTGTGTGCGGAAGGAGCTCAGGGCTCTGGGCTCAGCCACCCCGCCCCTGGTTTCCCCTGGCAGAGGATGGGCTGAGCTTTCCTCTGTAGAGATTGATCCAGAGCTGGGGGTGGGGGCCGTGTCCTCAGGGAGGGCTGATGTCTGGAGTGAGGACCTTGAAACAGGGGCTCAGCAGAGTCCACACTGAATGATGGGTCCTGCACTCAGTGCACTCAGCCCCGGAACTCTCAGCCAGAACTGTGAACCTGGGTGGCCACGGGATGGAAGGATAGACAGAAAGAAAGATCTAGTGAGACAGACACACACCCAGGGCACCACACAGAAAGTCCCCTGTCCTGAAGCCAGCTGGACAATGGTCTTTCTCTTCCAGGCGGTGGTGTCTGTGGACACTCTGCCCTTCGCTGTTAAATAGGAGCTCACAAGGGGCCTGGGAGGGCAGTGTCCCGTGTGACAGAGACGCCCTGCAGGAAGGATGCCGGAGGAGCCAAGGCCAACATCGGAGTAAGAACACAGGACCAAACCTGAACACTCCGAAGGATGACCTCCATGTGGGTCTCAGGAAACAAAAACAGGGTTCTAGTAAAGAATTCTCTGCAGAACGTGGTAGTATATTTGTGGCCATCGGAGCTGAGAACTCATTTTTCTCATTTTTTTCACCTCCTTTGCCTGAGGGGAGCTTTCAGCAATTTCTCTGGGTTCCCTCCTGTGGGGACAAGATGACAGAGGGAAGGGGGAGGGTCAAGCTGGAGGGGCAGGGTGTTCCCTAAATGTTCACAGAAGCCCCACGTTAGGGTCTGGGGCTCCTTCTTGGGCCCCCGTTGAGGCTGGTGCAGATCCCCAGGATCACAGCTGTGAGGCTGGTGCTCAGGAACCATCCAGGACACGGTGATGCCCTGTTAGAGCCCCAGGGTCCTGGGCAGCCAGTAAGGGAGAGGAGCCTGTACCCTACGGGAAGCCTGTTCCCCATTGGGAAGACAGATAGAGGTCCAGGAAGAGGCTCAAGACACCTTCAGCATGGTCAGGACCCTTGGCAGGACAGGAAGGCACACCTGTCCCCAGAGTAGGGCCATTCCCACTGCCCACGCTGGGAGAGCTTTAGGTGTGAGAGTGTGTCAGGACGGGGTGCACTGAGGTCAGCCAGAGGTGTGCATGTGCTTGTGTGAGTGTACAGACAACACAACGCCTGCACACAGATCTAGACACACATGGACACAGACACAGACACAACACGCATACACACATCCGTGGACACACACAGGCACACCCCTGGTGTGGGTGTGCTCACCCACTGCATCCTCACCCCGCTCTTCTATCCCACGTCCCCCCTGCTTTCCCACTGGGGCCAGGGTGATCAGACCATGTCTCAGGCAGCCCTGGTGCTGGTGTCGGGGGAGGGGTGTGCACAGCTCACCTGGTTCCACCGACACCAAAACTGGAAAGGTGCGGTCACGAAAATACCCTTGGACAACTGATGTATCAATCCCACACTTGTATGTCCCAGCATCATCCTCTGTGAGGTTCTCCAAGGTCACTGTGAAGGTGAGGTTTGCAGGATGGTCCCTGATGGACACACGGCCCTTCCTCACTTCTCTGTCTGCCCCTTCAGTCTTTAGCGTCCTCCTCACACATGGGCTCTTGCACCAGTACTTGTCATTCTCTCTGAATTCCTCCTCGTACTGACACTGCACTCTCACGGATCCCCCCACGGTGCTCATCACGGAGGTGGGGCCAAGCAGAGACCAACAACCTGGAAAACACAGCCAAGGGTGACCCTTCACCAGAGAGGCCTGGGTCAAGGGGGATCTGAGGTCAAGTTGACTGTTGAGACCCTGAGGGCCCTCAAGGTCTGGAGGAGGCCTTGGCAGGAGTGAGGGCCTCTCCTGAGACCAGAGGGAACAGCAGTAGTTCCCTACTCACGGCGTGGCACAAGGAGAGTGTGTCCCTGTTGTGTGTGTGTGTGTGTGTGTGTGTGTGTGATGCACGGAGACATCATTTCTGACTGTGACACTACAATAATGCTGGTCACTGGCCTCCCTGCTTGTCAGGGTCCCTCTTTCTCGCACACTGGACATGACTCACCCGCTTATGCACTGAATCCTCCTGGTCACTGCTGAGGAGTGCTGGTCCATCTGAGAATCTTCTCTGCTCTCTGTCCTCCCTCCCACATCCTCCTCCTCCCCTTGGGCTGCCTCACACCCCTGTCCCCCTGTCTCCCTCCCCCCCACTCAGGGCAGACTTCCCTGCCCAGCTCAGCCCCGCTCACCTGGGACCTGCAGAAGGAGCAGCACTGCAGGCAGCCACGGCCTCCTGTCCCCTGGGGTCATGTCTGCAGCACAGACGTCACTCACAGAAATGCCAGACTCCTGGAGGGAGATGATTTCAAGGCTCCTCACAGAGGGTCTTCTCTGGAGGGCCCACTTCTGTTTTCTGGGTTCTCTCTGCTTCCTCGTCCTGCCTTTGTTTGTTCTCACAAACTTCTTCCACGCTGACTCAAGCTGGTTGGGGTGCAGGAAGCTGTGGGACAGAAGCAGCACGAGCTGAGGCAGAGTCCTGGACCTGGTGCCCCGGATCCACTCAATCCCGATGACAAGACAGCTCCTAGTTCAGGACTGGACTGGGATGGCCGTCTCCTTCCGCAGCCAACATCTGCTCCTCTCACTGTCCACAGGCGCCCCACACAATGGAGCAAAACTATGAGCATTTCCTCAGGGGAATGTCTCCACCCCATGACATGTCATTTCCTTTTGGTCAGGGGAGATTATGTCCGGGGTGGAGCCCCTAACAGTCCATCCTCTCAGGCATCAGCGGTGACCACAGTGATGTTAGGAACTCCCAGCTTGCAGCTCCGAGCACCCACAATCCCCATGGGACCCCTGCTCTCCTTGGCCACACAAGTTGGAACTGTGACCTCTGATGCCTTCAAAAGTTTCATTTGGGTGCTGGGTTTCTAACCAGGGTACAAATCCACAGATTTTCTTCCCTCCTGTGTGTTTCCCTGTTCTGAAAAATGGACATGGAACCACCATCACCAACCCCGTGCGCACCTCACTTTGACTCTTTCTTCTTTGCAAAGTCCACTCTACTGTGACTCTCAGAGTAGAGGACTGACAGTGGACAAGAGGGTCCAGAGACTGAAGGAGCTGATGGGACGTTGGGTCTATGTGAAGCTGAGCCTGGGCTTCTCTTCTCCATCCAGTGGCACAAAGGGCCATGGTGTAACGAGAGGGTGGTCTGACAAAGCACTGGCTGCCAGTGTCCCTTTTGGGTTCACATGGTGACCAGGGGCCTCTACAAGGTGCAGAGTTGGGGGAAAGTCCTTGCCAGGAGGTGGGGAGGTGGGTCTGTCCTAACTCAGGGTGGCTAATTCTCATGACATGATGGGTCTGGGGTGAATTTACGCTGGAAATGGTAGGGAGATGGGTCATGGTGCAGGACCCAACATCTTGCCTGGGTTATGAACTTGTCATGAACAAACTTGTCATGAACAACCAGGTCAATCAACTTTCCCCCTAAACATGCTCTACAGAGATCTGCTCCTCCACTACAGTATCTTATCCCAATCTAAGACCACAGTATTCCCAGAGTTATTGCACTCAGATCCATTACCAAGGATTCATCTCTATGTCCCTCCCCATTAATATTTCCTCTAGCATCTCCACCTGCCCATATCCTCTCTTCCTCCTGGCATTACAGCAATCCTCTCTTCTCTCAGGACAATGGTGACATACCTATTCCTCCCGGTCCCCTGGTGCCTTGTCCTCCCTCTGTTCCACTCATCAGCAAGAGAATACTTCAACAAAACTCAGAAGTAGCCAGTACACCCTTGGTCCCATCCCCTTCAGATGAAACCCCCTCTCCTTGTTTGGCTTACATGGCCTGAGTGGCCCAGCCACTGCTGGGTTCTGCATTTCTATCTTGCTCCCCTTCCCCAATGTGCCCAATGCTCTAGCCTCGGAGCCCATCCTTCCCCAGGGCCTTAGCATCTCTTTGTCCCTCTCCTTGGATCCTCTGCCCACATTTTCTCACTGCATCTTCCATCTTTCTTTATATATTTCACCTTGGATGTACTCCCTTAGAAAGGCCTCCCCGATCACTCTTCCTAGGATCACTCTTTAGTCTCAATCACCATCCCCTGTTTGTTTCCTCCATAGTTCATCAAACCTTGTCCGTAAGTTTCCTTGGGTGTACTCTGTGCATCTCCCCCACTGGGATAGAGAACATATTATAGCAGCATTCTGGGTCTGTTTCATTCATCACACAACGAGCCAGTGGCCAACTGCACTTTGTGACCAATGGTCGGCTTCTGATAACTGTTCAAAGAATGAGTGAATGAGTGATTGAGTGAATGAATAAACACAAAATTGGTTACAGACATGGCCCTAGACAACTGTGCTCCAACAAGATGCAATATCTATGGTGGTACAACAAATTCCCCCAGAACTCAGTGGCTGAAACAATAAATACTCATTATCTCACACTTCCTGAAAGTCACAAATCGAAGAGGGGCTTATCTGGGTGGTTGTGGTTCAGTGTGTCTCTTTCACAACATTGTGGTCAAGATGTTGACCAGGCTAGACTCATTGGAAGGCTGGAAGGGCCTGAAGGATCGGCTTCAGAGATGACACGTCCACTTGGGGGTTAGCAGGAGTTCTTAGCTCCTCCCCCAATACAACTGCTCAAGTGTCTGCATGATCATCCAGCTTCTCCTGCAGAGAGTGATCCAAAAAAGAGCAAGGCAGAATATATTTATGATTATATTTATGATTTATCCTTGGAGGTCATGTCCCATTGTTTCTGCCATATCTGGGGACCACACACCCACACTGACACAATATAGAGGACCCCTGCCAAGGGATGTGGAGATCTGGTCTGAGTGGAGGCTGTGAAAGGATATGATTCCTAAAATATCAGATATCTGTGTGTTTATCTTTGTGCAATTTGCTGTTCCTCTGTGACACTCCCGTAAAAGATTTTAAAAACCAAACATGAAAATACGAAAGTATACCTCTGAAACTTTGCTTCATTTGGGTGGGGAGTGTAGATGTTCATTGGTTTTCTGTCACATAGCAAAGAGTTTCCATAATCTTCCCCGCAACTAGTTACCCTGCCTAAAGCTCAGACACCAATAATCTAGCCAGAAGCACATTTTGAGTGATGATATCAGGATGGAATGCAGATTCCTCTGGTTTGACTGTCAAGTGCCTTTCCCTCAGACCATGATGCTGGCAGGCAGAGAGTGGCCAGCAACCAGCAAGAGGGAGAAGCACCATCTTCAGACCCAGGAGAGGGTCTGTAGAATGAGAAGGTTTGTTAGGCAGCTGGTGGCCATTGTAACACATCTTAAGAAACTTGACAAGGACTCAGGGTTTCTTCAGTCTTCTCAGCCCACCACCTTCTCTTCCATCTCTCCTTCATTTCCTGGTGCATCTCCCTTTTCTACAAACTTGAGTTTCTGCAGCTCCTGGCTGTGCTGAGAAGTTGGAAGACCCACCAGGTGCACAGAGCAATTACAACAGAAATTTGAGTTCAGGTTTGAGTCCGCGGTGTGATGGTTCACGGTATGGGTTAACTGTCCATGGGCTGCTGAGATGGAAGATGATCTTGGGTGTGTCTGGGAGCAGTCTCTGGAGGAGATGAGCATTTGAATCCATGGACTCAGTGAGGTAGGTGCCCTCTCTGGGGTGGGTGGGCCTCATCCCATCCAATCTGTTGAGGGTCTGAGTAGAAGTGGATGACCAGCAGAGAATGGAGGAATGCACCCTTTGCTGCCTGACGGCTTCAGCTGGGATGTCCATCTTTTCCCACCCTCTGTACTCTGGGCTCTCAGGCCCTTGAACTCAGAATGGATTTCACTACCACATCTCTTGGGTACTCCTTAACTCCCATCACAACGGGAGCCTATTCCTTTAAGGAACTCGTCGTAGGCAGGCTTCTCCTACTGGTTCCGTTTGTCCAGAGAACCCTCACTGATACACGTGTGTATTTGACCCTGTGGCAATCGACTTCTTCAACCCCAAGCCTGCACACGAGGACCTCTTTCAGGAAGATCCCTGAATGAGGACTCAACAGGAAGATCCAAAACCTCATCACTTCCTCTCCCTGCAGCGTGACCTGCCAGGACATCTCCTAGAGTTGATGGAATGTAGGTGTTTCAAGGGCTGCTACAGAGAAATACAGAGAAAACACTTAGGATGTCAGCACGCTGAGCATGGAAGAGCATGGGGACCACCCCCCGGTGAACTGGGCCTGCGTTTTGCGAGGGAAATAGTGATGAAGCAAAGGCCAAGTTAGAGGCAAATGTTACTGCCTTTCCTTGGGCTGGAATCAGAAGGATCTGCTTTACTCCTCTTTGGCTTTAGAGTCTCTGTGAGGTTCACAGACGTCTGGGAGACTTTTTTTTTTTTTTTGATGAAGATCTCAGCATCTGAAAAAAAAAGAGGGATGTCAAAGTAAGGTTACAAAAATTCTGGGCTATTTGAGAGTGGGGAGAGGTAAGAGTTTGGCTTGGGTCCCAATGTTAGCCAGGAGGATGAAGAGTTCCCCGGGCAGCCTACACCTGGAGCCTCAGTGTCCCCAGTCTCGGACAGTGTCCCCATGGGCACCAGCTTATGTCCAGAACACCGGGAGAGGTGCCTGCGCTGTGTGCCCACGGCTCATGGGCGTGCTGTGCTCATGGATCAACTTTTGGACATGCAAGTGGTCATAGGGCATAACTGATTGGTCTAGAAAAATGATTCCTGAATCACAAAGTTAGTTCACTCATGGTTGTTTGGAATAAGACACATGTCGAAATAGCAGGATGAACATTTAAGTCAGGGCAGCCCTGTGATTGTATTGATAATTCAATTTAGACATAATCTTAAAGATGACTTTTGAGGTTGCTAACAGGAGGCCAGGCCAGAGCCAAAGGGCAGACTTCTCTCCCTGCACTGCAAGATAGACCCTCCCACCCCAACCTCCTGCCCATTTCTTCCCATCTTCTTGGTCCTGGCACCTCTGTCTCCTTGTTTCCCATCCCCTCAGCCACCTTTTCCTTAGACCTCGCTGGCACGGATCCCAGGGAGTCCTTGAAAGAGCTACTTCCCTCACTCCTGAGCAATAAGAGGAAGCATATCCAGATATCACCATACCAAGGTCCATGTCATCTGACCGTGGTCAGGAGGGGGCACTGGGTCTGTCAACCTCTTCCAGGGAGTATGGATTCCAGAAGCGACATGAGGCACTGCTTCCTTATAAATCTGAAGTGCTGGGCCAGAATCAGAGGTGTCTTGTCTGTCTGTCTTTCTTTCTTTCTTTCAGATTTTAAGACCCTGAGATCATGACCTGAGACGAAGGCAGAGACTTTAACCCACTGAGTCACCCAGGCACCACGGTGTCCTGTCTCTCTGCCTGGTTCTGTACCCTCCCCTGGGCACAGGTGGTGAGGGTCCTGACTTATTCTAGTCTGAACTACCCTTTGGGCTCAAGACCCCTGCTTGCATCTCGAGCTCTGGACTGTGAATGTCTGGATCCACCTCTAGCTGAGCCCAAGGGAGACACAGTGCAGGGTGCTGCGCAGGATGGGGCTTGGGGAGGGAAGCAGGCTGTGCGGCTGAGCCGGAGGAGGAAAGGTCATCAGGATACAGTGGGTCTAGTTCTACCCCCTGGGATGGCTAGAATCAGAGCATTTGAATCATCCGAGGGGACTGAGCAGCTGAGAAACAATCCTGTTAGAGGAGAATTATTTTGAAGTCTTTGCAGATGGGAAGACCGGAAGTTCTGCAAATGGTCACTATCGCCATCTTTTGGTGACTTGAAGAACTGCCCCAAGTGCGCTCTGGGTGTTACCTTCCTCCTCATCCTGGAGGTTGGGAACTAGAAATGCCTTTTGTGCAAAATATAAGAGACTCTTGAGCATAGGAAACAAACTGAGGTTTGCTGAAGGGAGTGGGTTGGGGGGATGGGGTAACTGGGTGATGGACATTAAGGAAGGCACGTGATGTAATGAGCCCTGGGTGTGATGGAAGACTGACACCTACTAACTCTTACCTCTGAAACTAGGAATACAATATATGTTAATTAACTGTATTTAAGTTAAAAAACTAAAAAAAAGAAATGTATTTTGTAGTCGAGTATCAAGGCCTGTCGTGATCCCTCCAGACAGAGGACCAGAGTTCACGGAAATTCTGGAGCCTCATGGAAGAAGGATATTTGGTTTTCAGTCAGAAGGATGAGAACTCGGGTTTAGGGAGAATGGCCTTCTATTTATATAAATTTTCTTTGATTTCAGACAACAGCATTTTGCCATTTTGGACATCCATATCTAGGACATATTTGGTTATGCTTATACCTAAGGATTTCATTTTCTTTGGAGTAAGTGCACATGGAATGCATTTTTAATCTTGGTTTCCATATGTTCACTTGTTAGTTTATGGACATATGATTGACTGATGTGTGTTCATCTTATGTCCCATGACCTGCTGAACCCACCTCTTAGTTCTATGAGGTTTTGTAGATTGCTCGAGATTTTCTTTTTTTCTTTAAGTCTTTATTTATTTATTTGACAGTAAGACAGCCCAAGTACACAGAGAGGCAGGCAGAGTGAGTGGGGAAGCAGACTCCCTGCTGAGCAGAGAGCCTGATGCAGGGCTCAATCCTGGAACCCTGAATCATGACCTGAGCTGAAAGCAGAGGCTTAACCCACTGAGCCACCCTGGTGCCCCTGCTTGAGATTTTCTACATAGACATGTCATCTGCACACAGGGACAGCTTTATTCTTCTTTTCCATTTTCTATCCCCTAATTTCTTTATCTGACCTACTGCAATGGCCAGAATTTCCACGGCTGAGATGACTACATGGCGAGAGAGGGCATCTCTGCTTGCTCAGGGTCGTACAGGGAAAACACAGTTTTTGATCACTAACTCTAATGTTAGCTGTATTTTTCTTTTAGGTGATCTTCATCCCGTCAAGGAAATTCCTTCTTTTTCCTTGTTAAAACTAAGAAATTCCTTCTTGAAAATACTCTTATTTTTATGAGTTTCTTTTGGATCATGAGTGGGTATTGGAGGTTGTCATAGGCTTTTCCAGTGTCATTTGATATGATTCTATGATTTTTTTCCTCGTTACTTTGGTATGGTGGAACGCAGTGATTCAGTTTTCAACGTTGAACCAGCCTTCTCTACTTGGAACAAAACTCACTCCCTCACGGTGCATAATTCTTTGCTGGATTCCTTCTGCTGGCCTTGCCTATCCATCTACCTGACCCCCAGATTCCTGCCCACTGGCCTCTCAGGACCCTCCCTTGCCCGGAGCTTTGCCTTTGTTGAGACCTTCAACCTTCCCTCCCTCAACAGCCTGAGGCTCTCACCCAACAGAAGACAAATCCTGAGAGAATATGGACTCTGGGAAACAAAGGGAGGGTTTCAGAGAGGATGTGGGTGGGGGAATGCAGTAGCCCAGTGATGGGAATTACCGAGGGCACGTGTTGTGATGAGCACTGGGTGCTCCATGCAACCAATGAATCACTGAGCACTACATCGAAACTAATGATGTGCTCTACAGTGGTTAACTGAACATCATCATCATCATCATAAAGAGTCTACTCCTGTCACCCCATTCATTGAACTCTCATCCATTCCTCTTCAAGACACTTCTTCTTATAAACCATTATTCTTTATTTAGTTTTCAAAAACACCCATTCGAATAGAAAGGCCTTGTTTTGTTGACTGCTTTCATCCCAGCACCTAGAAACTAGGCTGGTGCTACACAGGCTTTAGGTGAATATTTGGTGAGTGGTTGTAGGAAGGAAGGAATGTTGAGTTGAGAGCCAGCACTGGGGGTTCTCAGGAGGACAAGGTCATGGAGAAGCAGGCCTTCCCTCACCTCGGGCTCTCTGGTCACCTGGGCTGTGCACCAGCAAGCTACGAGTCCTAGGGCATCCCTCCCCCATTCTTCCCAGCAAAACACCACACACATCGACTTGTGTGAGTGATGGATCTCATTGCTTCACTCAAGTATTGAATGATTTGTTTGTTACCAGTTTTTGGCAATAAGGGGAGAGGAGACAGGTCTGGGGCCAGAAGTTCTTCCTCTTCTGGTCTGCGTGGTGTTGTCTCTGGACAGGATATCGATGGGCAAGGAGGGCTGCAGGTTGTCTTCATCAGGCTGACTCTGGTGCCCACAAATTGCCCACTGAGGCCTGTTGACCCACAGCACGGCACTGAGCATCATCAGAAACAGGGGCACCTTCAGCAGAACGAGGAGCAGGAAGTGGACGCTGCTGAGCAGGGACCTGTAGGAGGGACACGGTGACTGGCAGGAGTTTCTCCTGGACATGAGGCCCAGGCTCTGTCCCCACCTGCCTTTGTGCTCAGGTCATGTGGTCTCAGAAATTAATATCAGCCTCAAAGCTGGAAGGTCCGGCCCGTCTTGTGTCCTCCATTCAAGACTTGACCTTGATCATCAGGACACAGCAGACACTTGAGGGTGTGGTGGGGAGGAATGGAGAGAATGGGAGAAGATGGGACCCAGGAGGCTCTGGCTCCCCAAAACCGCCCTCTAAACCCACAACCCTCAACACTCCCTTGCTCCTGCGGGGGCAGATTTTGAGGGTGAAATGCTACCTTATAAAAGCTCTCCTCTCTCAACATAGTCTGGACTCAGCTTCAGTATGATCGCTGGAGAAGCTCTTCTGCTGAAACTGCTCAACAACCTTCATCAGCCTCCAGATGTGACCACCCCAAGCTCAGCTCATGGCCAGTCCCCTCACCTGTGGGTCCCATTAACTGTCCCCACACCAGCTCCTCACAAATGCTGTGTCCCCTCCCCACACGGGACCTTTCTAGAAGCTCTCCACCTCGCCAGCCCCTCCCCTGGCTCTCAGCCTGTGGTTTGACGGATGTCCTCTCCAAGGTCACACTGGGACCCTCTTGCACACCCACTTGGCACCCTGGCTCATATCCTCTTTGCCCACTTGAACTCCAGGCCAGCTCTGGACAGTCTTGGACCGGCCAGTGGTTTCCCCCCTCCAGCTCCCTCACCTCTTTGCCTGAGGACTCTCTTTAGCTGTAGGAGAGTTCGGCTTGCTGAGCAGAATAGGCCAGAAATGCCACAGAATCCATGTCCCCAGGAGGGACCCTCTGCCTGCCAGACTCTTTCTCCAGATGAGGGGCCTTCCCTCATCACTCTGTGAGAGTATAAGAAGCCTCTCTGCCTGCACTACTCTCTCTAGATAAGGGGACGTCCCTCATTTTCTGTCAGCAACAGGAAGCCCCACCATCTTCCCCACATGAGGACAGATGGATGTTGATCACTGCCTCAGCTTCCTCAGGGCCGGTGGGACATCTGTGGGGTGCGTCCTACACAGCATCTCCGAGGACACCCAGTGACCCAGTGACGGAGCCCAGTTGCCCTGTGGTAGCTCCTCCATCAAAGCCCGCTTCATTGGCTTTACCCATCCCCTCGTTCCCTTTTTATGCTTCCCGGGATCACCATTCCATAGACTAATCGCACCTAAGTCCTTGTCTCCCCATCTGATTTGAGGAAATCCAAACCCAAACAGGCTCTTTGTCATTTGGTTTCAATGAATCTGGATTCCTTTCGTCATGCCCACCGTCTTCCCGTGCACCCCCTCTTCCTATCCTTTAATGGGCAGTTGGCATTACTGGCTTTATCAGGCTGAAGCCACCTCCCCCCAGATGCCCTCTGAGGCCTGTTCCCATGGAGGACCCCACTGAGCATGCTCAGGACCAGGGGCACCTCCAGCAAGACCAGGAAGGAGAGGAAAGTAGATGCTGATCAGTAGGGACCTGTGGGGGACACGGTGACAGGCAGTGAGCCCCATCTTTACAGAAATGCCCTGGTGCCCTGCATTGTCCCTCTGTCCCTGTGTCCATGTCCTGAGGCCACAGCAGTCCGGAAGGAAATCAGGTCCAGTGGGTCCATGGCTGGGATCGCCCCATTATCAGACCACTTCTGTGACCCTCAGGCTTACAATTGCCCTTGAGACAAGATGTGGACATGGAGAGGGCCTGGCTATTGGAGTGACATGAGGAGACCCCAGGAAGCAGGCAGGACCTGGCCTGGGAAAAGTGTTCTATCTAATCCCTCCCCATGGGCAGTGACCCTGTGTTTGGACTAGAAATCGGTACTGGGTTCCTTGTCTAATGTCTGCTCTCCCATCCCCGGTACTTCCCACGAGGGAATGGAGTGTTTGCTTTAGTCCCAGGGTCCGTCTGGCACCTGTGCGGTCCCTCCAAACCTTAGCCTTGAGATTCAGTGTTTAATGATGGAGGGAATGAATGACCCCACTCACCTCTTCTCTCCCTCTGTGGTCTGGTCTTCAATAGGATGACTCTCCAGTGAGGGCCTGGGAGGAGCAGGGAAGAGAGCTCAGGGCCCCCTGAGCTCCTGGCCTGGGCTAGATCCTGAAGGCCCCCTTTGCACAACACTGGCACTTGTCTTCCCTGTCCCCGGAGCCCGATTTCTGCAGATACCTGAGTGTCGGCTCCCCCAACCCTACAGGACTCCAGGGAAATGTCCTCTCACCGGCCAGGACTCCCTGATCATTGTGTATTGTAAGCGATCCCACCCCCATCACTCTCCACACATGCTCTCCCTGACCCATCTGTTCTCAGGTTGAGTCGTCCACGGTGTGAATTTCCCAGCTTTTGTCAGAGCAGGACTGTGTCTCGGTGGCCCGGGGTTGTATCCCTAGAAGGGCGCCCCGCACATGTAGGACTTCCACCGTTAGGTGTGGAATTGGTAAGTAAGTGTGGGACTGAGGCCACGACAGTCACACCTACACAGCTCTGTCCTCTGTGCTCCCCAGAAATCACCCACGTGTCAAAGGTCTCCAGCTGCTAGTCCCTTACCCAGGGCGCTGGCTGGAAGTGGAGGACTCCTGCCGGGTCGCAGTGTCCCATGTGGGGGCTGGCAGTGTCCTGTGAAGACCTGGAGTGCTGGGGGGCCTCACAGAGCTGGGGGTTGCAGTGCTGGCTGGAGGAGAAAGACATGTCAGTCCTGCTGTCCTCCCCCGAGCTCTCCCATTCTCTGGCAGCTGTGTGGCTCCGACTCACATAGCCCTGGACACTCAGGACATCTGGACAGGTGGAACTGCCCGGAAGTCCAGCCTCCCCGGCCCTCTCTGCAGGTGCACCCTGGCCAGGTGGGCGATTTCAGAGGCAGAGCATCTCCCAGCAGGGCATGGGACAGTGTGTGGAAGGAGCTCAGGGCTCTGAGCTCAGCCACCCTGCCCCTGGTTTCTCCTGGCAGAGGATGGCCTGAGCTTTCCTCTGCAGAGATTGATCCAGAGCTGGGAGTGGGGGCCGTGTCCTCAGGGAGGGCTGATGTCTGGAGTGAGGACCATGAAACAGGGTGCTCAGCAGAGTCCACACTGAATGATGGGTCAGCCCGGAACTCTCAGACAGAACTGTGAACCTGGGTGGCCACCGGACAAAAGGATAGACAGAAAGAAAGACCTAGTGAGACAGACACACACCCAGGGCACCACACAGAAAGTCCCCTGCCCTGAAGCCAGCTGGACAATGGTCTTTCTCTTCCAGGCGGTGGTGTCCGAGGACACTCAGCTCCTCGCTGTTAAATAGGAGCCCACAAGGGGCCTGGGAGGGCAGTGCCCCGTGTGACAGAGACGCCCTGCAGGAAGGACGCCGGAGGAGCCAAGGCCAACATCGGAGTAAGAACACAAGACCAAACCTGAACACTCCGAAGGATGACCTCCATGTGGGTCTCAGGAAAGAAAAACAGGGTTCTAGTAAAGAATTCTTTGCAGTACATAGAAGTATATTTGGGGCCATCGGACCTATGAACTCCTTTTTCTCCTTTTTCCCCTCCTTTGTCTGAGCGGAGCTTTCAGCTATTTCTCCGGGTTCCCTCCTATGGAAATGACGGAAGGCATGGGAGCGTCAAGCCAGAGGGAGGGGTGTTCCCCAAATGCTCACAGAAGCTCCAAATCAGGGTACTAGGGCTCCTTCTTTGGCCCCTGTCGAGGCTGGTGCAGAACCCCAGGATCACAGCTGTGAGGCTGGCACTGAGGAACCATCCAGAACATAGTGTTGTCCTGTTAGAGCCCCGGGGTCCTGGGCAGCCAGTAAGGGAGAGGAGTGAATGGCCTAGGGTTCTGTTCCCCATTTGGGAGGACAGAGAGAAGTCCAGGAAGAGACTTGGGTGCACTCCAACACGGACAGGGCTTTGTCAGGGCAGGAAGGCAGCCAGACATCACCAGACCCGGGCCATTCCCGCTGCCATCCCTGGGAGAGTTTTAGGCATGAGAGTGTGTCAGGGCACACAGAGACACCCAGGTCCACCAGAGGTGTGCATGTGCTTCTATGAGTATGCAGACAACACAACCCCTGGACACAGAAATGTACACCCACCTAGACACACACGGACATATACACAAACAGACACACACACTCACACACACACACACACACACACACACACACACACACACAGAGGCTCATCCCAGGTGCCTTGTGTCACCCACCCATCCTCACCCCACTCTCTTCCCACATCCCACTGCTTTCTTGCCAGGGTTGGGGTGATCAGCCCAAGTCTCGGACAACCCTGGTGCTGGTGTGAGCAGAGGGGTGTGCACAGCTCACCTGCGGTCACAGACAACACAACTTGGAAGGTGCGGTCAAAAAAATATCCTGGTTTCCCTGATGTATCGATCCCGCACCAGTATGTCCCGGCATCATCCTCTGTGAGGTTCTCCAAGGTCACTGTGAAGGTGAGGTTTACAGGATGGTCCCTGATGGACACACGATCCTTCCTCCCTTCTCTGTCTGCCCCTTCGGTCTTTAGCGTCCTCCTCACACATGGGGTCTTGCACCAGTATTTGGGAGTCTCTCTGAATTTCTCCTCGTACTGACACTGCACGCTCTGGGATCCCCCAACAGTGCCCGTCACAGAGGGGGGGCCATGCAGAGACCAACAACCTGGAAAACACAGCCGAGTGTGACCCTTCACCAGAGGGGTCCGCCAGAGGTGTGCATGTGCTTCTATGAGTATGCAGACAACACAACCCCTGGACACAGAAATGTACACCCACCTAGACACACACGGACATATACACAAACAGACACACACACTCATACACACACACACACACACACACACACAGAGGCTCATCCCAGGTGCCTTGTGTCACCCACCCATCCTCACCCCACTCTCTTCCCACATCCCACTGGGGCCTGGGTCAACGGGATCTCAGGTCAAGTTGACCGTTGAGTCCCTGAAGGGCCCTTAGGGTCCGGAGGAGGCCTTGACAGGAGAAAGGTCTTCCTGAGATCGGAAAGAGGGAATGTAGGTCCTTTTCTGGAGCGGCACAAGGTGAGTGTGTCCCTGATGTGTCTGTGTGTGTGTGATGCACGGAGATGTCATTTCTGACTGTGACCCTACAGTAATGCTGGTCACAGGCCCCAATCTTGTCAGGGCTGCTCTTTCTGGCACAGTGGTCACGACTCACCTGCTTTATGCACTGAATTCTCCTGGTGGTTGCTGAGACAGTGCTGGTCGATTGGAAAATCTTCTCTGCTCTCCCTCCTCTTTCCCACGTCCTCCTCCCCTCCCCTGCCCCACAGACCCATCCCCCACCCTCCCTCCCTCCCATTCAGGACAGACTCCCCTGCCCAGGCTCAGCCCCGCTCACCTGGGACCTGCAGAAGGAGCAGCGCTGCAGGCAGCCACGGCCTCCCGTCCCCTGGGGTCATGTCTGCTGCACAGATGTCACCCACAGCAATGCCAGGCTCCTGAGGGGGACAATTTCAAGTCTCTCACAGAGGGTCCTCTCTGCAGTGCCCACTTCTGCTTTCTGGGTCCTCTTTGCTTCCTTGTCCTGCCTGTGTTTGTTCTCACAATCTTCTTCCACGCTGACTCAAGCTGGTTGGGGTGCAGGAAGCTTGAGGACAGAAGCAGCACAAGTTGAGTCAGAGTCCTGGACCTGGTGCCCTGGATCCACTCAATCCCGATGACAAGACAGCTCCTGGTCCAGGACTGGATTGGGATTGTGGTCCCCTTCCACAGCCAACATCTGCGCCTCTCACTGTCCACACTTGCCCCACACAATGGAGCAACACTGTGAGCATTTCCTCCTCAGGGGAATGTCCCCACCCTGTGACGTGACACTTCTTGTGGTCAGGATGGATCATGTCCAGCGTGGAGCACCCAGCAGCCCATCATCTCAGGCATCGGTCATGACCTCAGTGGTGTTAGGGATCCCACAGCCTACAGCTCCAAGCACCCACAGTCCCCATGGGTCCCCTGCTCTCCTCTGGCCACACAAGTTGGAACTGTGACCTCTGGTGCTTTCAAAGGCTCCATTTGGGTTCTGGGTTCTGAACCAAGGTACTAATCCCACAGGCTTGCTTCCCTCCTGTGTGTTTGCCTGGTCTCAAGAATGGAAAGGGAACAGCCATCACCAACCCCATGTGCACCTCACTTTGACTCCTTCATGTTTGGAATGTCCACCCTACGTGACTCTCAGGGCAGAAGACTGCCAATGGACAAGAGGGTCCAGAGACTGAAGGAGCTGATGGGATGTTGGGGACATGTGAAGCTGAGACTGGGCTTCTCCTCTCCATCCAATGGCAGAAAGGGCGGTTGTGTAACAAGAGGGTGGTCTGACAAAGCACTGGGGGTCGGTGTCTCTTTTGGGTTCACATGGTGACCAGGGGCCTCTTCAAGGTGCAGAGTTGGGGGATGGTCCTTACCAGGAGGTGGGGAGGTGGGTCTGTCCTAACTCCGAGTGGCTTGTTCTCATGACATGATGGGTTTGGGATGGGTTTATGCTGGAAATGGTAAGGAAGTGGGTCACAGTGCAGAGTCTGACACTTCCCTGGGTTACGCCAACTCCTCAAACTTGTCAGAACAACCAGGTCCATCAATTTCCCCTTAAACACTCTCTGCCCAGATCTGCTCCTCCTCCACACTATCTCTTCCTGATCTAAGGCCACAGTATTCCCAGAGTTGTTGCAACCAGACCCTGTCATCCGGGATTCCTCTCTCTGCTCCTCCCCATTAATATTTCTTCTAGCATCTCCATCTGCCCAAATCCTCTCTTCCTCCTGGCATTACAGCAATCCTCTCTCCTCTCTCCTCTCTCCTCTCAGTACAATGGTGACATCCCTGTCCTTCCCAGTCCCCTCATGCTTTGTCCTCCCTCTGCTCCACTCATCAGCAAGAGAGCACTTCAACAAAACTCAGAAGTAGCCAGTACACCCTTGGTCCCATCCCCTTCAGATGAAACCCCATCTTCTTGCTTGGCTTACATGGTCTGAGTGGCCCAGCCATTGCTGGGTTCTGCATTTCTATCTTGGTCCCCTTCCCCAGTGTGCCTAATGCTCTAGCCATGGAGACCATCCTTCCCCTTTGCATCTCTTTGTCCCTCTCCTTAAATCCTCTGCCCACCTCTTCTCACTGCTTCTTCCTTTTTACTCTTTAGATTTTACCTTGGGTGTACTCCCTTAGAAAGGTCTCCCCGAGACCTGTCTCCCCGAACACTCTTCCTATGGTCACCCTGTTGTCTCAACCACCAATCCCTGTCTGTTTTCTGCATAGTTCACTGAATCTTGTCATGTGTTTACTTTTGGTGGTCTCTATGCATCTCCACCACTGGGATAGAGCTCATATCAAAGCAGCATTCAGGGTCTGCTTCATTCTTCACACAATGACTCAGTGGCCAGTTGCACCTTGTGACCAATGGTCGGCTTCTGATAACTGTTCACAGAATGAGTGAAAGAGTGATTGAGTTAATGAACACAGAATTGGCTGCAGACATGGCCCTAGGCAGCTGTGGTCCAATGAGATGCAATATCTATGGTGGTATAACAAATTCCCTGAGAACTTCGTGGCTGAAAACGTATTTATTATCTCACACTTGCTGAGAGCCACAAATCTGAGAGTGGCTTATCTGGGTGACTGTGGCTCAGCGTGTCTCTTTCACAACATTGTGGTCAAGATGTTGACCAGGCTATACTTATTAGAAGGCTGGACTGGCCTGAAGGATCTGCTTCAGAGATGACATGTCCACTTGGGGGTTAGCAGGAGTCCTTACCTCCTCACCCAATACAACTGCTCGAGTGTCTTCATGAGGTGACATCCAGCTTCTCCCACGGAGAGTGACCCAAGAAGAACAAGGCACAGCATATTTATGATTTATCCTTGGAAGTCGTGTGCCATTGCTTCTGCCATATCTGGAGACCGCACACCCACCCTGACACAATATAGAGGACCCCTGCCAAGGGATGTGGAGATCTGGTCTGAGTGGAGGCTTTGAATGCATATCATTTCCTGAAACGTCAGTAAATTGTGTATATAGGATATGTGCAATTTCCTGTTCTCATGTAACACTGCATAAAAATTTAAAAAACAGAATTCAAACCATGAAAGTAGACCTCTGAAAATTGCTTGATGTCCGAGGGGAGATTTTCTGTTTATTGGTCTTTTTTCACATAACGAAGAGTTTACATAATCTCCCACACCCCAGTTACCTTGCCAACAGCTCAGTAACAAAATGACCAGAAGCTTATCGTAAGTGATGATGGTAGGATTTGAACCCAGATTCCTCTGGTACAACTCCTCAAGTGTCTTTCACTCAGACCATGACTCTGCAGAGACACACAGTGGCCAAGAGCCAGCAAGAGGGAGAAGCAGGAAGCAGAATGAGAGGGTTTGTTAGGCAGTTTGTGGCTTTTTCTTCAGTCTTCTCAACCTGCCACCTTATCTTCCTTCTCTCTTTCACTTCCCGGGGCGTCTTCCTTTTCTAAAAACTTCAGTTTCTGCAGCTCGTGGCTGAGCTGAGAAGTTGGAAGACCCACCAGGTGCACAGAGCAATTATAACAGAAATTTGACTTCAGCTTTGAGTCCGCGGTGTTATGGTTCACAGATGGGTTAACTGTCCACGGGCAGCTCAGATGGAAGATGAACTTGGGTGTGTCTGGGAGCATGTTTCTGGAGGAGATGAACTTTTGAATCCATGGACTCAGTGAGGTAGGTGCCCTCTCTGGGGTGGGTGGGCCTCATCCCATCCAATCTGTTGAGGGTCTGAGTAGAAGTGGATGACCAGCAGAGGAAGGAGAAGGAGGAATTCACCCTTTGCTGCCTGATGGCTTCAGCCGGGACGTCCGTCTTTTCCCACCCTCTGTACTCCGGGCTCTCAGGCCCTTGAACTCAGAATGGATTTCACCACCAGCTCTCTTGGGTACTCCTCCGCTCCCATCACCATGGGAGCCTATTCCTTTAATGAGCTCTTCATAGGCAGGCTTCTCCTACTGGTTCCATTTGTCCAGGGAAGCCTCACTGACACACGTGTGTATTTGACCCTGTGGCAACTGACTTCTTCAATGCCAAGCCTGCACACGAGGACCTCATTCAGGAAGATCCCTGTGAGGACTCAACAGGAAGATCCAAAACCTCACCACTTCCTCTCACCTGCAGCGTGGCCTCCCAGGACATCTCCTAGAGTTGATGGAATGTAGGTGTTTCAAGGGCTGCTACACAGAAACACAGAGAAAACACTCAGGATGTCAGCACGCTGAGCATGGAAGAGCATGGGGACCCCCCCACCCCCACCCCGTGAACTGGGTCTGCGTTTTGCGAGGGAAATAGTGATGAAGCAAAGGCCAAGTTAGAGGCAAATGTTACTGCCTTTCCTTGGGCTGGAATCAGAAGGATCTGCTTTACTCCTCTTTGGCTTTAGGCCTCTGTGAGGCTCAGAGACGTCTGGGAGACTTTTGTTTTGTGAAGCTGTCAGCATCTGAAGAAAAGAGGGATGTCAAAGTTGGGTTACAAACATTCTGGGCTATTTGAGAGTGGGAGGAGTAAAGTGCTTGCCTTGGGTCCCAATGTTAGCCAGGAGGATGAAGATCTCCCCAGCCAGCCTGTACCTGGAACCTCAATGTCCCCAGTCTCTGACGGTGTTCCCATGGGCACCAGCTTATCTCTAGGACACCAGGAGAGGTGTGTGCCTATGGCTCATGGGCATGTGCATGAATCAACTTTTGGACATGCAAGTCCATAATTGATTGGTCTAGAAAAATGATTCCTGAATTACAAAGTTAATTCACTCGTGGTTGGTTGGAATAAGACACATGTCAAAATAGCAGGATGAACATATAAGTCAGGGCAGACCTGTGATTGTATTGATAATTCAACTTAGACATAATGTTAAAGATGACAACTGATGCTGCTAATGGGAGGCCAGCCAGAACCAAAGGGCAGGCTTTTCTCCCTGCACTGCAAGATAGATTCTCCCACCCCGACCTCCTGCCCATTTCTGCCCATCTTCTTGGTCCTGGCACCTCTTTCTCCTTGTTTCCCATCCCCTCAGCCACCTTTCCTTAGACCTCACTGGCACAGACCCTAGGGAGTCCTTGAAAGAGCTGCTTCCCTCACTCCTGGGCAATAAGAGGAAACATTGCCAGATGTCACCATACGAAGTTCCATTTCAGCTGACCGTGGTCAGGAGGGAGCACTGGGTCTATCGACCTCTTCCAGGGATTACGAATTGCAGAAGAGCCACAGGGGCACTGCTTCTCAATAAAGCTGAAGCCTTGGGCTAGAGTCCGAGGTATCCTGTCTTTCTGCCTGGTTCTGTACCCTTCCCTGGCACAGGTGGTGGGGGTCCTGACTTCTCGTCTGAACTACCCTTTGGGCTCCAGGCCCCTGCTTGCATCTCAAGCTCTGGACTGTGAATGTCTGCGTCCACCTCTAGTTGAGCCCAAGGGAGACACAGCTCAGGCTGATGTGCAGGATGGGACGTGGGGAGGGAAGCAGGCTGTGGGACTTAGCTTGAGGAGAAAGGTCATCAGGATACAGTGGGTCTAGTTCTAACCCCTGGGGTGGCCAGGATCAGAGTATTTGAATCATCCCAGGGGACTCAGCAGCTGAGAAACAATCCTCTTAGAGGATTTTTTTTTTTCAATTTCTTTTCAGTGTTCCAGAATTTTCCAGAATTCATTGTTTATGCACCACACCCAGTGCTTCCTGCAATATGTGCCCTCCATAATACCTACCACCAGGCTCACCCAACCTCCCACTTCCCTCTCCTCCAAAACCCTCAGTTCCTCAAAGTCCACAGTCTCTCATGGTTTGTCTTCCCTTCCAATTTCTCCCAACTCCCTTTTCCTTATTTATTTATTTATTCATTCATTCATTCATTCATTTATTTATTTATTAAAATTAAATTTATTTATTTTCAGCATAATAGTATTCATTATTTTTTCACCACACCCAGTGCTCCATGCAATCCCCGCCCTAGAAGAGGGGTTGCCCAGAAATGCAAATGGCCACTATCGCCATCTTTTGGTGGCTTGAAGAACTGCCACAAGTGTGCTCTGGGTGTTACTTCATCCTCATGCTGGAAGTTGGGAACTAGAAATGCCTTGTGTGCAAAACATAGGAGACTCTTAAGCATATGAAATAAACAGGGTTGCTGGAGGTGAGGCAGAGGGATGGGGTAACTGGGTGATGGACATTACGGAGGGCACGTGATGTAATGAGCCCTGGGTGTGATGTAAGGCTGACGACTCACTAACTCCTACCTCTGAAACTACTAATACAATTGCCTTCCATTTATATAAATTTTCTTTGATTCCCAACATCAGCATTTCGTCATTTTGGGCATCCATATCCAGGACATATTTTGTTACACTTATACCTAAGCATTTCATTTTCTTTGGAGTAAGTGTGTAAATGGAATGTATTTTTTTCTAATTTTTTAATTTATTATTATTTTTATAAACATATAATGTATTTTATCCCCAGGGGTACAGGTCTGTGAATTGCACAGGTTTACACACTTTACAGCACTCACGACAACACATACCCTCCCCAATGTCCATAACCCCACCCCCCTCTCCTGACCCCCCTCCCCCCAGCAACCCTCAGTTTGTTTTGTGAGATTAAGAGTCACTTATGGTTTGTCTTCCTCCCAATCCCATCTTGTTTCATTTATTCTTCTCTTACCCCCAAAACCCCCCATGTTGCATCCCCACTTCCTCATATCAGGGAGATCATGTGATAGTTCTTTCTCCAATTGACTTATTTCACTAAGCATGATACCCTCTAGTTCCATCCATGTCGTCACAAATGGCAAGATTTCATTTCTTTTGATGGCTGCATAGTATTTCATTGTGTATATATACCACATCTTCTTGATCCATTCATCTGTTGATGGACACCTAGGTTCTTTCCATAGTTTGGCTATTGTGGACATTGCTGCTATAAACATTCAGGTGCATGTGCCCCTTTGGATCATGACATTTGTATCTTTAGGGTAAATACCCAGTAGTGCAATTGCTGGGTCATAGGGTAGTTCTATTTTCAACATTTTGAGGAATCTCAGTGCTGTTTTCCAGAGTGGTTGCACCAGTTTGCATTCCCACCAACAGTGTAGGAGTTTTCCCCTTTCTCCGCATCCTCGCCAGCATCTGTCATTGCCTGACTTGTTAATTTTAACCATTCTGACTGGGGTGAGGTGCTATCTCATTGTGGTTTTGATTTGTATTTCACTGATGCTGAGTGATGTGGAGCACTTTTTCATGTGTCTGTTGGCCATCTCGATTTCTTTGCAGAAATGTCTGTTCATGTCCTCTGCCCATTTCTTGATTGGATTATTTGTTCTTTGGGTGTTGAGTTTGCTAAGTTCTTTATAGATTTTGGACACTAGCCCTTTATCTGATATGTCGTTTGCAAATATCTTCTCCCATTCTGTCAGTTGTCTTTTGGTTTTGTTAACTGTTTCCTTTGCTGTGCAAAAGCTTTTGATCTTGATGAAATCCCAATAATTTATTTTAGCCCTTGCTTCCCTTGCCTTTGGCGATGTTCCTAGGAAGAAGTTGCTGCGGCTGAGGTTGAAGAGGTTGCTACCTGTGTTCTCCTCAAGGATTTTGATGGATTCCTTTCTCACATTGAGGTCCTTCATCCATTTTGAGTCTAATTTCATGTGTGGTGTAAGGAAATGGTCCAAATTCATTTTTCTTCATGTGACTGTCCAATTTCCCCAATTTATTGGGAAAATTTATTGAAGAGGCTGTCTTTTTTCCATTGGACATTCTTTCCTGCTTTGTCAAAGATTAGTTGACCATAGAGTTGAGGGTCTATTTCTGGGCTTTCTATTCTGTTCCATTGATCTATGTGTCTGTTTTTGTGCCAGTACCATACTGTCTTGATGATGACAGCTTTTTTTTTTTAAAGATTTTATTTATTTATTTGACAGAGAGAGATCACAGGTAGGTAGAGAGGCTGGCAGAGAGAGAGAGAGAAGCAGGCTCCCCGCCGAGCAGAGAGCCCCATGCAGGACTCGATCCCAGGACCCTGAGATCATGATCTGAGCCAAAGGCAGCAGCTTAACCCACTGACCACCCAGGCGCCCCGATGATGACAGCTTTGTAATAGAGCTTGAAGTCCGGAATTGTGATGCCACCAATGTTGGCTTTCTTTTTCAATATTCCTTTGGCTCTTCAAGGTCTTTTCTGGTTCCATATAAATTTTAGGATTATTTGTTCCATTTCTTTGAAAAAAATGGGTGGGATTTTGATAAGGATTGCATTAAATGTGTAGATTGCTTTAGGTAGCATAGACATTTTCACAATATTTGTTCTTCCAATCCATGAGCATGAAACATTTTTCCATTTCTTTGTGTCTTCCTCAATTTCTTTCATGAGTACTTTATAGTTTTCTGAGTATAGATTCTTAGTCTCTTTGGTTAGGTTTATTCCTAGGTATCTTATAGTTTTGGATGCAATTGTAAATGGGATTGACTCCTTGATTTCTCTTTCTTCTGTCTTGTTGGTGTAAAGAAATGCAACTGATTTCTGTGCATTGATTTTATATCCTGACACTTTACTGAATTCCTGTATAAGTTCTAGCAGATTTGGAGTGGAGTCTTTTGTGTTTTCCACATATAGTATCATATCATCTGCAAAGAGTGATAGTTTGACTTCTTCTTTGCCAATTTTGATGCTTTTAATTTCTTTTTGTTTCTGATTTCTGAGGCTAGGACTTCTAGTACTATGTTGAATAGCAGTGGTGATAATGGACATCCCTGCCATGTTCCTGACCTTAGTGGAAAAGCTTTCAGTTTCTGTACATTGAGAATGATATTTGTGGTGGGTTTTTCATAGATGGTTTTGATAATATTGAGGTATGTGCCCTCTATCCCTACACTTTGAAGAGTTTTGATCAGGAAGGGATGCTGTACTTTGTCAAATGATTTTTCAGAATCTATTGAGAGTATCATATTGTTCTTGTTCTTTCTTTTATTAATGTGTTATATCACATTGATTGATTTGTGGATGTCAAACCAATCTTGCAGCCCTGGAATAAATTCCACTTGGTCGTGGTGAATAATCTTTTTTTTTTTTTTTAGATTTTATTTATTTATTTGACAGAGAGAGATCACAAGTAGACAGAGAGGCAGGCAGAAAGAGAGGGGGAAGCAGAGAGAGAGGGGGGAAGCAGACTCCCTGCCAAGCAGAGAGCCCCATGTGGGACTCGATTCCAGGACCCTGAGATCATGACCTGAGCCGAAGGCAGTGGTTTAACCCACTGAGCCACCCAGGCGCCCCGTGAATAATCCTTTTAATGTACTGTTGAATCCTACTGGCTAGTATTTTGGTGAGAATTTTCACATCTGTGTTCATCAAGGATATTGGTCTGTAATTCTCTTTTTTGATGGGATCCTTGTCTGTTTTGGGGATCAAGGTGATGCTGGCCTCATAAAATGAGTTTAGAAGCTTTCCTTCCATTTCTAGTTTTTGGAACAGTTTCAGGAGAATAGGAATTAATTCTCCTTTAAATGTTTGGTAGAATTCCCCTGGGAAGCTGTCTGGCCCTGGGCTTTTGTTTGGAGATTTTTGATGACTGTTTCAATCTCCTTACTGGTTATGGGTCTGTTCAGGTTTTCTATTTCTTCCTGGTTCAGTTGTGGTAGTTTATACGTGTCTAGGAATGCAATGGAATGCATTTTTAAAAAAGATTTTATTTACTTATTTGACAGACAGAGATCACAAGTAGGCAGAGGGGCAGGCAAAGAGAGAGAGGGAAGGAAGCAGGCTCCCTGCTGAGCAGAGAGCCCAATGCAAGACTCCATCCCAGGACCCTGAGATCATGACCTGAGTTGAAGGCAGAGGCTTTAACCCACTGAGCAACCTAGGCACCCAATGGAATGCAGTTTTAATTTTGGTTTCCATATGTTCACTTGTTAGTATATGGACATATGATTGACTGTTTTGTGTTCATCTTGTATCCCATGACCTGATGAACTCAGTTCTGGAGCCCAAAGGGTAATTCAGATGAGAATAAGTCAGGACCCTCACCACCTGTGCCTAGGGGAGGGTATAGAACCAGGCAGAAAGACAGGACACCTCTGACTCTAGCCCACCTCTTAGTTCTCTTAGTTCGCCTCTTAGTTCTAGAAGGTTTTGTAGATTGCTTGAGATTTTCTACATAGACAATTATGTCATCTGCAAACAGGGTCAGCTTTATTCTTCTTCTTCATTCTCTATGCCCTTATTTCTTTGTCTGACTTATCGCAATGGCCAGAATTGCTCTGGCTAAGATGACTATATGGTGACAGTGGGCATCTCTGCCTTGCTCAGGATCATACAGGGAAAGCATTTAGTTTTTGATCACTAACTATAATGTTAGCTGTATTTTTCTTTTAGATGATCTTTATCAAGTTAAGGAAATTCCTTCTACTCTTATTTTTATGAGTTTTTTTTTTCTTTTATCATGAGTGGGTACTACAGTTTGGCATATGCTTTTTTGGTGTCATTTGATATGATCCTATGATTTTTCTTCCTTAGTTTGCTGTGGTGGGTTACAGTGATTCATTTTCAAAGTTGAACCAGTCTTACATACCTGGAACAAACCTCACTCCATCAGGGTGCATAATTCTTTGCTGGATTCTTTTGCCTGCCCTACCTATCCACATCTACCTGACCCCCCAGAATCCTGCCCCACTGACTTCTCAGGACCCTCTCTGCCCTGAGCTTTGCCTTTGTTCAGACTTTCCACCCTCCCTCCCTCACCTGCCTGACGCTCTCTCCCAAGAGGCTGTCCCTGTTGTCCTCTGTCACCCCATCCTCTGAACTCTCATCCATTCTTCATGACATTTCTCATAAACTAATATTTTTAATTTATTTTTTGAAAGTACCCATTAGAATAGATGGCCAGTGTTTTGCTGACAGCTGTATCCCCAGCACCTAGAAAGAAGCCTGGTGCTCCAGAGGCCCTTGGTGAATATTTGGTGAATGAACGGAGAAAGGAAAGATAGTTTAATTGAAAGGCTACAATGGAGGTTCTCATGAGGGCAAGACCACCAAAAAGCACACTCACACCTTGGACTCCCTTGGCCAATCAGGCTGTCCTTGGCGCTCTCTACCTGCAAGTTAGGAATCCTATGGAGTTCTTTCCCCATGCTCCCCAGCAAATCACCACACATATTACGTGTGTGTGTGTGTGTGTGTGTGTGATGGTTCATTGCATCCATTTAAGTAGGTATATATGTATGTATATTTACCAGTTTTGGCAATAAGGTGAGAAGAGACAGGTCTGGGGCCAGAAGTTCTTCCTCCTCTAGTCTGAGCGGCAGTGTGTCTGGACAGGATATCAATGGGCAAGGACGGCTCCAGGTTGTCTTACTCAGGTTGACTCTGTGTCCCACAAATTGCCCACAATTGCCTGTTGATCCCAAGGGACCGTGCTTGCCCTGTAACCATCAAGCCACTGATGCTTCCTATAGCTATGACTTGTGAAGATGCTGCCTTTAATAATCTTAAAAAAATAATAATTATAAAGGGACCTCAGTCTCCTGCCTATGAGCATAAGAGCAAGTAAATGGCTGGACTGATTTACCTCTTTTAGAAGCAGGAGGCTGGCTTAGCTTGAGGTCTCTTCTGGCCCCCCTGCTGGGCTGTAGCAACTTGTCCACAGCATCTCTGTTCCTGTAAGGTCACAGTCTAGAACCCAGACTCATGTGTTTTCCCTTTGTCTGCCATCAGTCTTCCTACTGGGCAACCAGCTCCTGTGCATTTTCAGACTCAGGCTTACAGACCAATTGAATCATAACTCTCCTTAATTACATAAAGTCTTCTCAATATCATTGAGATAAAAAGTAGGACAAGAGAAGCTTGCATTGCTGGAGGCTGCCTTCAAGAATGAGACTTCTTCCCTGAACTCTTCACCGTCCCCATGCCAGAGCAATAAACCAAAAGGATCCTATTCAGTATGACCTAGTTGAGAGTCAGTACAATTTTTTTTTTCATCTAGATGATCCCAACCCTAAAGGGCAGTGGAGCTGTGTCTTTTCATGCCTGAGACTCCAATGTCACTCTGTAGGACACACATGCTTGATGTGGGCCATCTCAGATTTGTCTTAGTAAATGTAACAAATTACTTTTTAGATCCTCAAATTTATAAGAAAATTACTTTACCTTCCCAATCACCAAAACTTGGTGTTTTTAAGGAGCTTTATTTTTAATTTTTTTTTATTTAATCACCTCTTTAAAGCATTACTTTATTATTATTTTGAGAGAGAGTGAGCAGAGGGAGTATCAGAGAGAGAATGAGAGGGAGAATAATTCCCACTAAGCAGGGAGGCTGATGTGGGGATTGGCTGCAGGGCCCTGAGATCATGAGCTGAAGGCAAATTTTCAATGAAATGAGCCATCCAGGAATCACACTAAAGCATTATTATTTAAAAGTCGGTCAAGGTTTAAAGTTCTAAGATGTGTTTTTCTGTTCAGACAGCTTTATCTTCCAGAGTTTCTTTATGTTCTGAGATATAGTGTCCTGTTTTGGGAGTAATATTTTTAAGGGTTTTGGTGGACCTTGATTAATACAGCTAGAAGTGGGGGAAAAAGGGATTAAGGTAATAAAGATTCTTTCCTACTTGGGTTCTGAAGGTTGACTCTGACATCAGATTACTTTGTATTCTAATTGCTGCATTTCATAAACACAGTTTCCCTCTCTCTTTTTTTTTTTTGAACACTGGAAAGAAAATATTTAATTATAAATTTTAAAAAGTAAATGATAAAATTAATAATTTTAAAGAATCAAGACAATTCACCAGTTTTCTCTGATCCTGTCCAAACACAAGTGTAGCACAACAAACCTGTGAGTTGTCTTGATTTTTTTCTCCCATTCTCCCATGCCCAGGCCTGTCAGAGGCATAGGGACCCCATCAACACCTGGAATACATAAACACCATTCACAGGGAGGCTTGTGCAATAAGTGACCATTTTATTATATAAAAAGGGTGATGGCTTGAGAAAGAAGTATTATAAGAAGACCAATCACCTTGGAAATAAAAGTTGTTTTTTTTTTTTTAACTTTGGTGCCTTTTATGAACTGACCTAGAGTAAATAATTTGCAAATATGTGGCAAACCCATAAAGAAAACAAGGAGAACATGACTGTAAAATTCATAGTTGGTTTCCTCAGAGGGACTTCAGAAATATTCACGATATATCCAAGGGTTGAAGAGTATTTGGGCTTCAAGGAGTATGCATTTATTGGGAACAGTCTTTGTGTCTATGATACTTTGCAGGAAAATTTACAAAAAAGTTTACAGAGTATTCGGAATAAAATAAGGACGGCGGCTGGATGTGTTGGTCAGAAGGCCATTCCCATCCATCAGATGGGCTGTGTTCCTGGGCAGGTCATCAATAGGCAATTGGTGTTACCAATAGTCATTATCAGGCAGATATTGCCTCCCACCAGATCCCCTCTGAGGCCTGTTCCATCAGAGGACAGCAGTGAGCATGCTCAGGACCAGGGACACCTCCAGGAAGACCAGGAGCCAGAAGTAGATGCAGCTGAGCAGGGACCTGTGGGGGACATGGTGACAGGCGGTGAGCACGTCATCAAGGAGATGCCCTGGTACCCTCCACTTTCTTTCTGTCCCTGTGTCAATGTTCTGGGGCCACAACAATCCACACAGATATCAGGCCCATGTGGGTCCATGGCTGGGACCGTCCTATCAACAGACCACTTCTGTGACCCTCAGGCTAACAATTTCCCTTGAGACAGGATGTGGACTTGGAGAGAGGCTGGCTATTGGAGTGATGTGAGGGAGACCCCAGGGAGCAGGCAGGACCTGGGCCGGGAAAAGAGTTCTATCTAAACTCTCCCCATTGGGAGTTACCTATCCGTGGACTAGCAAATAATTGGGTTATTTGTCTGATGTCTGCTCTCCCACAAACAGTAGTTCCCATTTGGTATCAGAAATATTTGCTTTAGTTCCAGGGATGATGTGGCAGCTTCTAAATCTTAGCCTTAAACTCAGTAGTTAATGCTGGAGGTAATCAATGACCCCACTCACCTCTCATCTCTCTTAGAGGCCTGGTCTTCAACAGGATGACTCTCCCAACTGTAAGGGCCTATTCAGCCAGAGTGGCCTCACCGAGGTTGAATGGCCTTTTTGTTGTAAAACTTAAATTGACCTTGCCCCCCACCCCCAGGGGAACTTATTTAAAAGCAAGTCCGGGGAAACCAGTCCCAGGTAACAAAGTCCCAAATTCAAGGGTGGGTCAGGCCAGGTGTAGGTATTCAATCAGTGGGGGCGCATACTGTCTCCTAGCTACCGAGGAGTATGGGCCCCACCATTTGGGCACCTTTTGGGCGCCAATTCTGAACTAGGTGATAGGCTGGTTCAAATGTCTAATAGGGTAAATTGTAATTCAGTTGGTCACCTAGCATCACTGTGGAGTTTTCTGTGTGTGTCACAATCTCATTGGCCATCTGTGTGTGGCCAGGCCCAACCACATGGCCTTTGCTCTATAAAAAGTTAGTTTGAAAAGCAGGTAGGGGTCACCCTCTCTGTAAGAGGTGCGGCCCTGGCCGTCCAGTTTGACTCCTGATGCTTGGTGTGAAATAAAGCTTTGCTTGACCTTCGCTTTGTATCAGTCTCACTCCTTTAATCACGGACCCATTATTGGGGTACCCAATTTTGGGGGGACCCAATACAACGAGGGTGTGGTGAGGAGGGGGAAGCAGAGAAGAGAACCAGGGGCCCCCAGAGCACCTGGCCTGGGCCGGGACCTGAAGGCCCCCTTTGCACAACACTGGCACTTGTCTTCCCTGTCCCCAGAGTCCAATTTCTGCAGATACCTGAGTCCCAGCTCCCCCAGTCCTACAGGTCTCTAGGGAAATGTCCTCTCACCGGCCAGGACTCCCTGATCATTGTGTATTGAAGAGCAATTCCCACCCCACCCCCGCACCCTCCACCCCCGCCCCTGCCACCCTGTGGCTCTCCTGCACATGCTCTCCCCCCACCCATCTGTGCTAGTTCCCCCAAGCACTCATTAGGAACTGGCATTTTGTCTATTGATGAACGTGTTGACTTCTTCACTGTGTGAATTTCCCAACTTTTGTCAGAGCCGGACTGTGTCTTGGTGGCCCAGGGCTGTATCCCTAGAAGAGGGCCTGGCGCATGGTAGGACTTCCACGGTGAGGTGTGGAATTGGTAAGTAAGTGTGGGACTGAGGCCATGACAGTCACACCCACACACCTCAGCCCCCCGTGTTCCCCAGAAATCACCCAGGTGTCAAAGGTCTCCCACTGCTAGCCCCTTACCCAGAATATAGGCTGGAGGCATAGTAGTCGTCCGAGGCTTCGGTATTCAATGTGGGGTCTAGCAGGACCGTGTGAAGACCTGGGATTGATGAGGGAAGAGAAGGCAGGCTGAGGATAAGCCAAAGCTGACACCCCACAACCCCACCCCCCATACTCCTGGGTGGGACAAGTGACACTCCTCCAGGAACTTCCCAGCTGTCTTCATGGTAATGCCTTCCTAGAGGGAAAAAGAACCCTAACACTGACAATGGCAAGGCCGCTGGTATCCTGGGAGTCTTCTTTAACACATGAAAAGCCTTTTGAAACCTCCCCTTTTCCTTACCTCCCCAAACTTCCAAGTATACAATCAGCCATCCCTCACAAGCCCGGGTACTGCCCTGGGGTCCTTCCCTGAGCTTTAATGAAACCACCATTTTGCATTGAAGATGTCTCAAGGATTCTTTCTTGGTTGAAAGCTCTGGACCGCACCCCACCAAACCTCACCCATATTCCAAAACCACATCAAAGGTGCTGGAGGGGGGTGGCTCACGGAGCTCGGGGTTGCAGTACTGGCTGGAGGGGAAGCACAGGTCAGGCCTGCTGTCCTCCCCCGGGCTCTCCCACTCTCTGGCAGCTGTGTGGCTCCGACTCACATAGTCCTGGTCACTCAGGACATCTGGACAGGTGTCCAGGCTCCACATCCGCCCACAGCCACACCCAGGCCTGCCTGGAACTATGGCCTCCCCGGCCCCCTCTGCAGGTGCAACCTGCCCAGATGGGCAATTTCAGAGGCAGAGCATCCTCCCAGCAGGGCATGGGACAGTGTGTGGAAGGAGCTCAGGGCTCTGGGCTCAGCCACCCCGCCCCTGGTTTCCCCTGGCAGAGGATGGGCTGAGCTTTCCTCTGTAGAGATTGATCCAGAGCTGGGGGTGGGGGCCGTGTCCTCAGGGAGGGCTGATGTCTGGAGTGAGGACCTTGAAACAGGGGCTCAGCAGAGTCCACACTGAATGATGGGTCCTGCACTCAGTGCACTCAGCCCCGGAACTCTCAGCCAGAACTGTGAACCTGGGTGGCCACGGGATGGAAGGATAGACAGAAAGAAAGATCTAGTGAGACAGACACACACCCAGGGCACCACACAGAAAGTCCCCTGTCCTGGAGCCAGCTGGACAATGGTCTTTGTCTTCCAGGCGGTGGTGTCCGAGGACACTCAGCTCCTCACTGTTAAATAGGAGCTCACAAGGGTCCTGGGAGGGCAGTGCCCCGTGTGACAGAGACGCCCTGCAGGAAGGATGCCGGAGGAGCCAAGGCCAACATCGGAGTAAGAACACAAGACCAAACCTGAACACTCCGAAGGATGACCTCCATGTGGGTCTCAGGAAACAAAAACAGGGTTCTAGTAAAGAATTCTTTGCAGCACATGGAAGTATATTTGGGGCCATAGAGCCTGAGAACTCATTTTTCTCATTTTTTTCCCTTCCTTTGTCTGAGGGGAGCTTTCAGCGGTTTCTCTGGGTTCCCTCCGGTGGGGACAAGATGACGGAAGGAACGGGGAGGGTCAAGCCAGAGGGGCAGGGTGTTCCCTAAATGCTCACAGAAGCCCCCCGTCAGGGTCTGGGGCTCGTTCTTGGGCCCCTGTCAAGGCTGGTGCTGACCCCCAGGATCACAGCTGTGAGGCTGGTGCTCAGGAACCATCCAGGACACAGTGATGTCCTGTTAGAGCCCCTGGGTCCTGGGCAGCCAGTAAGGGAGAGGAGCCTGTACCCTACAGTCGTTCCCCATAGGGAGGACAGAGAGAGATCCAGGAAGAGGCTCAGGTCCCCTGCAACGTGGGCAGGGCCTTGTCAGGACAGAAAGGTAGACAGCCGTCCCCAGACTCAGGGCCGTTCCCACCGCCCATCCTGGGAGAGCTTTAAGCATGAAAGTGCACACTGAGACGCTTAGGTCAGCCAGAGGTGTGCATGTGGTTGTGCGAGTGTGAAGACAACACAACTCACACACACACACTCACACACCTAGACACACACAGACAAATACACAGACACAACACATGTGCACACACACACAGGCACACCCCTGGTGTCCTGTGTCACCCACCCCATCCTCACCCCACTCTTCTGTCCTATGTCCCACCACTTTCCTGCCAGAGTCAGGGTGATCAGCCCCAGTCTCAGGCAGCCCTGGTACTGGTGTCGAGGGAGGGGTGTGCACAGCTCACCTGGGGTCACAGTCACCACAACTGGGTAGGTGAGGTCGAACAAATATCCTGGAACCTCTGATGTATCAATCCCACACCGGTATGTCCCAGCATCCTCCTCTCTGAGGTTCCTCATGGTCACTCTGAAGGAGAGGGTTGCGGAAACATCTCTGATAGACACACGGCCATTCCACGCTTCTACATCTGGGACTGCGGTCTCCACAATCTTCCACAAACATGGGCTTTTACACCAGTATTTGGTATTGTTTTCGTAGATCTTCTCATATGGACATACCACACTCACGGATTGCCCCACGGTGCCCACCAGGGAGACGGGACTACTCAGAATCTGGGAAACAAAGCCTGGAAAACACAGCCAAGGGTGACCCTTCACCAGAGGGGCCTGGATCTGAGGTCAAGGTGACCCCCACGTCCCTCAAGGGCCCTCAGGGTCAGGAGGAGGCATTGGCAGAAGTCAGGGCTTTCCTGAGATCAGAAAGAGGGGATGTAACTCCCTCCTCACAGAGTGGCACAATGAGTGTGTGTCCCTGATGTGTGTGTGTGTGTGTGTGTGTGTGTGTGTGTGTGTGTGTGTGTGTGTGATGCAACAAGATCTTGTTTCTGCCTGTGACACTACAGTAATGGTGGTCACAGGAACCCCTCCACTCAGGGCTGCTCTGTCCACTATAATGGGCATGACTCACCTGCTTTATACACTGAATCCTCCTGGTCACTGCTGAGGCAGTGCTGGCCGATCTGAGGAGAATCTCTGCTCTCTGTCTTCCCTCCCTTGTCCTCCCTCCGTCCCTCCCCTTGGGCTGCCCTGCACCCTCATTCCCCTGTCTCCCTCCCTCCCACTCAGGACAGACTTCCCTGCCCAGGCCCTGCTCACCTGGGACCTGCAGAAGGAGCAGCGCTGCAGGCAGCCACGGCCTCCCATCCCCTAGGGTCATGTCTGCAGCACAGACGTCACCCACAGCAATGCCAGGCTAGTGAGGGGGGATAATTTCAAGCCTCCTCACAGAGGGTCCCCTCTGCAGGGCCCACTTCTGCTTTCTGGGGTCTCTCTGCTTCCTCGTCCTGCCTCTGTTGGGTCTCACAATCTTCTTCCACGCTGACTCAAGGAGGTTGGGGTGCAGGAAGCTTGGGGACAGAAGCAGCACGAGCTGAGGCAGAGTCCTGGGCCTAGTGCACCAGATCTGCTCAATCCCGATGACAAGACAGCTCCAGGGTCCAGATCTAGATTGGGATTGCCATCCCCTTAAACAATCAACATCTGCTCTTCTCACTGTCCACACTCACCCCACACAATGGAGCCACACTAGAGCATTTTCTCCTCCGTGGGACTTCCTCACCCCTGTGACATGTCACTTCCTTGTGGTCAGGATGGATCATGTCCAGCATGGAGCCCCCAGCAGCCCATCCTCTCAGGTATCAGTGGTGACCACAGTGGTGTTAGGACCCCCCAGCCTGCAGCTCCAAGCACCTGCAGTCCCCATGGGACCCCTGCTCTCCTCTGGCCACACAAGTTGGCTCTGTGACCTCAGAGGCTTTCAAAGGTTCCATTTAGTTCCTGGGTTCCAAACCAGGGTACAAATCCCCCAGGCTTCTTCCCTCCTGTGTGTTTGCTTATTTTCAAGACATGGACATGCAACAGCCATCACCAATCCCATGTGCACCTCAGTTTGGATTCTTTCTTCTTTGAAAAGTTCAATCTACTGTGACTCATAGGGCAGAGGATTGACAACAGACAAGAAGGTCCAGAGATTGAAGGGGCTGATGGGACGTTGGTGCCATGTAAAGCTGAGACTGGGATTCTCCTCTCTATCCAGTGGTACAAGGGGTCATTGTGTAACAAGAGGGTGGTCTGCCAAAGCACTGGCTGCTGGTGTGCCTTTTGGGTTTGCATGATGACCAGGGGCCTCTTCAAGGTGCAGAGATATGGGATGGTCCATACCAAGAGATGGGGAGATGGGTCTGTCCTAACTCACAGTGGCTTTTTCTCATGACATGAGAAACATGGGTTGGGGTTGAGTTTATGTTGGAATTGGTAGGGAGCCAGGTCACTAGTCATTAGGAAAATGCAAATTAAATCCACGAGGAGATAACACCGCACACCTGTTAGAATGGCCAAACTCAAAAAGACAAGAGATAACCAATGCTGAAAACGGATGTGGAGAAAAAGGAACCCTACAGTGGTGGTTGGTGGAAATGTAAATTGGTGCAGCCACTACAAAAAAACAGTACAGATGATCCTCAAGAAATCAAAAATAGGAGCACCCTAGTGGCTGAGTCGGTTAAGTAATTGCCTTCAACTCTGGTCATGGTCATGGGGTCCTGAATTGAGCTCCACATTGGGATTCTTGCTCAGCCAAGAGTCTGCTTCTCCCTCTACCTCTGCTCTTTGTCCCACACTGGCCCATGCTCTCTCTCTCTTTCTCTTCCTGAAAAAAAAAAAAGTAAAATCTTAACAAAAAATACAAGTTTTAAAAAATTAAAAATAGAAATACAATATGATCCTGTAATTCCACTTTTAGGAATATACCTAAACAAAATTAAAATAGCTCCAGGGCCTGGAGATTATGACCTGAGCTGAAGGCAGATGCCCAACCACCCGAGCCATCCAGGTGCCCCTGTTCAGAAGCTTTTTGGTTTCATGTAGTCCCACCTATTTCTTTTTTTATTTTGTTGCTTGTGCTCTGTCTGTCCAAAACATCATTACCAAGACCCATTTCAAGGAGCTTTGTTCCTATGTTTTCTTTTTCTTTTTTTTAATTATGTCATGTTAGTCACCATACATTCATTAGTTTTTGATGTAGTGTTCCAAGATTCATTGTTTACATGTAACACCCAGTGCTCCATGCAATACGTGCCCTCCTTAATACCCATCACCGGGCCAACCCATCCCCCCACCCCCCTCCCCTTCTAAAACCCTCAGTTTGTTTCTTGGAGTCCACAGTCTTTCATGGTTTGTCTTCCCCTCTGATTTCCCCCCTTCCTTTTTCCTTTCCTTCTCCTAATGTCCTCCATGCTATTCCTCGTTTTCCACAAGTAAGTGAAACCATATGATAATTCTTCTAGGAGTTTCATGGTTTGGGGTCTTATATTTGTCTTTAATTCTTTGAGTGGTATAAAAAAAAAAAAAGGAGTCCTGTTTCATTCTTTTACATGGGAATATCCAGTTATCTCTGCACAATTTGCTAAAGAGACTGCCTTTTCTCCATTGCATATTCTTTGTTCCCTTGTCAAATATTAGTTGACCATATAGGTTTGGGTTTACTTTTGTTCTATTCCATTGGTCTATTTGTCTGTTTTTATGTCAGTATCATACTGTCTTGATGACTATCACTTTATAATATGGCTTCATATATAATCATATATCGAGTCATATATATATGTATGACTAGATATATAATTGCTATATAATATAGCTTAAAATCAGGAAGTGTGATGCCTCCTGCTTTGTTCTTTTTTCTCAGAACCCTTTTGGCTATCTGGGGTCTCTTACAACTCTACAAAAATTTTAAGAGTTTTTTTTTTGTTTGTTTTGCCACTATAAAAAATGCCATTGGACTCTTGGTAGAGATTGCATTGAATCTATAGATGGCTGGTTCTTGGTAAAGTAAGTGATTTTTCTATTAGATCCTGGACATTTTAGATACTATATTATGAGTCTCCCAGTCCTCTCTTTTTCTTTTTCTTTTTATCTTTCTTCTAGTGTTTTCTAAAAAAAGGTATAATGTGGAGGGGCTTTATATGGCTATCATGGTTAGGAAAAAAAAAACACAGATAGGTAAGGAGCTTGATTAAATAGCATAGAGCCCCCATAAACAGCCCTGTTTTTACATGGGCACTTGATATAACTTGTGTAAATGAGGAAAGAAGGAGAACAATAAATACGCTGGAGGATATGATTATTCATGGGGGAAAAAAGGAAAGTGGCTCCAATCTCACAACATGTAGGGAAAAAAAATTCAATCCCAGATGGATCCAGGACTTTAAGTATTTAGAAAAAACATAGGAAGATATTTTTATAACTTTGGGATAAGAAAGCCTTCTTGAATATGGTACAAAATATACACACCGTAATACTCTGATGAATTCAAATACTCTAAAGTAGTGGTGTATTTGTGAAAAGACTCCAGAATGAAAAGACAAACCCCAAATTCTGTGAGCCCATATTTGAAAGGCATCAGTGATAAAACTTGACCAGTGAGAGTGTGCGTCCTATAATTCAGGAAGGAAAAAGAGAAACCCAAGAAAGATGGGCCAAATCTGAACGGAAGAAGGAACGCAACATAAGTGAAAATGTGCTCAGGATGACAAGTGGAATGCGTTCAGCCACACCGCCCACACTGACCACTGAGGGGATGCACCCGCCATGGGGGAAGGATGTACCACCTGATCCCTCCCTCTCTCCTTCTGCTGTAAGGAAACTCTGCACACCCTGAGCCTGTGTGCATGTTGTCTGTTCTCACCGACTTCAAAACCTGCACTGGCCTCTTTCCTGCTCACACTTAGCTACTTTTGACCGTGGGCTGCACTGCCTGGCCACCCTGTAGATGGTGCAACAAAGAACTATTTCAAACTGGCAAAAGTTAACAATTAAAATGTCTGATATTCTAGGAAGTCACACAGAGAGGCAGGGCAATAGGAGCCCTCAGTCACAGCTGATGGGAGCTAAGTGGGGCCATGAATTTGGGGTTTGGAAAATTACTTGGCATTATCTAGTGTGGTTGAGTGTGCACAAACCCTAAACCCCAGCAATTCCATCCCTAAGTATGTACCCTAGTGAAATCATGTCACATATACATTAGGTGACCTGTACAAGAAAGTTCATGGCAGCACTCACTGTGGAATAGCCCCAGTGGGAGCAACCCAAAGCCATCAACAGAAAAATGGGTAAATCAGATGTGGTGAATCTTCTCTTCTCTCCTCTGAAGAGCTGTGTGTCTGGGCAGCATATCCAAAGGCACGAAGGGCTGAAGCTTCTCTTGGTCGGGGTCCCCACAAGGAGAGAGGACACACCAAGGCCATCAGTGAGCATGGTTAGGAGTAGGGATACCTTCAGGATGACCAGGAGCAAGAAGTGAACCCTGCTAAGCAGGGACCTGGGAGGGAAGGACACGGGGACAGACACCGAGCTGCCACCTCAAGAGGAAGGCCCGGGTCCCTCCTTTCTGCCCCCAGATGTCTCTGATCCAAGACCCTGGACACCTAATAACCACATTTGGGCCAGACTTTGATATCTGGACATATACTCACCCCCAACCCCTCAGCTCAACTGTTGACTTTGGACATTAGATGGTCCAATATTGAGAAGAGAGAGAGGGTTTGCCTGGGCAGGACCGGGCTCCACAAACAGCTGCTTTGTCCTAAGCCCTGCCCCTCCTTCTACCATCCACGCTCCCAAGAACCCAGCTCAGGCTGGGACTGTTTTTTGTGATTTCTCATAGGTCAATGTCTATATAGGCCGGTGCTACATCGGTTCTACATTCGGATGGAGGAAGAAAGGAATGTTGAGTTGGGGGGCTGCCCTGGGGGTTCTCAGGGGGGCAGCATCATTGAAAAGCAGGCCCTCACCTTGGGCTCCTCTGGCCAACCAGGCTGTGCTTGACACTCTCTGCTGGCATTTAGGGGTCCTATGGGATGCTTTCCCCCTTCTCCCAGCCAAGCACTGTGCACTTCTACGTTATACACACAATTGTGTGTATGTGCGTGTGGCATATTTTATTGCGTTTTCACAAGCTTTTCTTAAATTTACCAGTTTTGGGGAACAAGGTGAGAAGAGATAGGAGGCTTGGGGCCAGAAGTCCTTCCTCTTCTAGTGTGAGTGGCAGTGTCTCTGGACAGGATGTCGATGGACAAGTAGGGCTGCATGTTGTCTTCATCAGGCCGACTCTGTGTCCCACAAATTGCCCATTGAGATCTGTTGACCCAGAGGATGACACTGAGCATCATCAGAAACAGGGGCACCTTCAGGAGTATGAGAAGCAGGAAGTGGATGCTGACAACCTGGGACCTATAGGAAGACACAGTGACTGGCAGGAGTTTCCTGCTGAACAGGAGGCCCAGGCTCTGCCTTTCGCCCCTGCCTTTGAGCTCAGATTCTGTGGCCCTAAAAGTCAATATCTGCATCAAATCTGGTTGGTACCAGTGCCAAACAGCTCTGGGCTGAGGGCCCCAGACTCCTGTCCTTCAGCTCAAGACCTGACCTTGAGCATCAGGACACAGCACACACATGAGGATGTGGTGGTGAGGAATGGAGAGAACGGGAGAAGAGGGGACCCAGGAGGCTCTGGCTCCCAGAAACTCTCTGAGAGTTCACAAAGCAGAGGGAACTCAGGGAAGGAGCGGCACAGAGCTTCCGGGGCCATCATCTCCCACTAGCCAGACCAGAGTGTGGTGTAGCCCCATTCAACACCATCCCATCTGCTCAGCAATGGATGTATCATAAACCAGGACCAGAGAATCATCACCTTCCCCATCAAGCATTACAGCGTCCCTCATCTCACTGGAAACCAGAGTGTTTGAAAGTTGGCACTGGAGCAAGACCTCAGGTCCCAGCCCCAGACAGTGCATCCCCCTGCCTTGTCCACCCTGCCAGAAGACTGCAGAGGTCACTTCAGGAAGTTTGTTAATGGGACACACAACCCTGGAGGACAGGAGGGTATACAAGCTGCCTGGGTTCTAATAGAGATGCAGAGCCCAGAACTCCCCTTGTGGACACCACCCTCAGAGTCCCCGAGGCCCAAGGCTCTTGTCAGGAGACTGGACTCATGGCAGGGACCTTGGATGTCACAGTCCTGCCATCCTTCATTCTCAGGGGCTTGCACACATACTCTCTCATGCATACAAGCACACACACATTCTTTCACACTCCTGTACACTCCCACCACTCACATTTCTCTCACACTCACACCCACACAACCCACTTGGTCCCCAGTCTCTGAGGCACAAACACCAGGCCTCGTTCTGCACTCCTCAGATGCTCTGCAGGGATTAGCTAGATCTCTTCCCCTATGGCAACAGAGAAAAGCAGGGTCTTACCTGGGGGAAACAAACACTTGAACCTGGAAGAAGAGGTCAGGCAGGAAACCATGGAGTCCTTCTTCTTGCAGTATCGTTGCAATCCCACACCTGTATTTTCCTGCATCATCTGCAGTGAGGTTCTCCAAGGTCACTGTGAAGGTGAGGTCTTCAGCATGGTCCACAATGGACACACGGCCACTCCTCATCTTTTCCTCAGACCTTCCGGTGGCCACAGTCTGGTTCCAAGGTGGCAAGCATGGTTGCCGGCACCAGTATTTGGTAAATGTCTTATACTTCTCCTCGTACTGACACTGCACACTCAGGGATCCTCCCACGGTGCCCATCACAGTGCTGGGGCCACTCAGAGACAAAGAGCCTGAAAGACACCATCAGTATTTTCTTCACCTGGAGACCTGGGCTGGCGGTGCATTGTGGGGTCGGGCCCCCGGGAAGCCCAGATGTCACCCTGAGGCTGGAGGAGGGAAGGGTTAGGAACCAAGGAGGCATGGGCTGTTAGCTTGAGGTCCTCCGGACACAGGTTTGTGTTTGGGGGGGGGGCATCAATACTCAAACTTCTCTGTGCAATTGCTGCCAATGGGGGCTCAGGCTCTAGGGGTGCCTGGTGGGGGAGAGTGGACCCTTCAGAGCAAGCTTCCCACTTTGCCTCCTCATTCAGTTGCTTAAGGCCCAGACTTGAAGATGTGGGGCTGCTTCTTCGGGGCTGGATGAGAAAACGTTATCAGGGACGCTCTGTTACACCCAGACATGACCCTGAGCCGGCACGGTGTCCCCCTCACCCACACTCCACTCCTCTATCCCCACAGCAGGCTTCCCTGCCCACCAGGGCCTGAGAAAGAAACTCCCAGCTCCCAAGGGCACTATAGGACATTCGACAAAACCCTTTGCGCCTCCACACTACATACCAGTAGCCCCCTTCCCCCAGTGGCAAGAGCCAAAATTGTCAACTGGCATTGCCTAATGTCCCCTGGGAGTAAGTCATCCCTGCTGAGAGCCACCGCTTTAGAAGAAGAGGGTTCATCCAGGAGAACCTGGGGTAGAAATTCCCAGGCAAGAGGATGGACTGTGGGTTCCTGTCCTTGGCATGTCCTCTGTCCTGGTGAGCATGCTGTATTCGCAGCTGTTCTTTCCTGGCATCTCTTCCCCACCAGCTCAGTCCTGAAGGGTCGTGGGTCATAGTGCTCTCTGCCCTGTGTCTCAGCTGTCTCTCAGGGGCTGCTTGCTCCTCTCCTGCCCCAGGTTCTTTCTAAGATCCCAAGGGACCATGTTTGCTCTGTAACCATCCACCCCTGATGTTTCCTACAACTTGTAAAGATGATGCCATCTTTATAATCTTAAAAATAATCTTAAGAGATAATTATAATCTTAATATATAACTTTATAATCTTATAATCTTATAAATATAATCTTAAAAAATAATTATAAAGTTAGAGACCTCGGGTTCTGTGCCTATAAGTGTAAGGACAAATAATTGGCTAGACAGAGAGGTTTATCTCCTTGAGAAGCAGGAGTCTGGCTTAGCTTGAGGTTTCTTCTGGCCCCCCTGCTGGGCTGTGGCAACTTGTCCACAGCATCTCTGTTCCTATAAGGTCACAGTCTAGAACCCGGGCTCGCGTGTTTTCCCTTTGTCTGCCGTCAGTCTTCCTACTGGGCAACCAGCTCCTGTGCATTTTCAGACTCAGGCTTACAGACCAATTGAATCATAACTCTCCTTAATTACAGAAAGTCTTCTCGATAGCATTGAGATAAAAAGTAGGACAAGAGAAGTTTGCGTTGCTGGAGGCTGCCTTCAAGAATGAGACTTCTTCCCTGAACTCTTCACAGTCCCGATGCCAGGACAATAAACCAAAAGGATCATATTCAACACGGACAGGACTGGAGGAGATTATGCGGAGTGAAATAAGTCAAGCAGAGACAGTCAATTATCATATAGTTTCCCTTACTCGTGGAGCATAAGGAATAACATGGAGGACATTAGGAGAAGGAAAGTGAATTGGCGGAAACTGGACAGGGAGACGAACCATGAGAGCCTGTGGCCTCAGAGAAGCAAACTGAGGGTTTTGGAGGGAAGGGAGGTAGGGAGATGGGTAGGCCTGGTGGTGGGTATCATGGACGGCCCGGATTGCAAGGAGCACTGGGTGTGGTGCATAAACAATGAATCTTGGAACAGTGAAAGAATAAAATTAAATTAAAAAAAAAAAAACAACAGATGGGGCACCTGGGTGGCTCAGTGGATTAAGCCTCTGCCTTCGGCACAGGTCATGATCCCAGGGTCCTGGGATCAAGCCCCGCATCGGGCTCTCTGCTCAGCAGAGAGCCTGCTTCCTCCTATCTCTCTTCCTGCCTCTCTGCCTACTTGTGATCTCTCTGTCAAATAAATAAATAAATTCTTAAAAAAAAAAAAAAAAAAAACAGAAAGAACCCAAAAGGGTCCTATTCAGTATGATCTAGTTGAGAGTTTAATTTTTTTTTTTTTAAATTTTTATTTATTTTTATTTATTTTTTAAACTAAAAAGTTTTAGGAGAAAAATAAGTGATCTTGGCTTTGGTGTTGAGTTTTTAGTTACAACACAAAAAGTAGGATCCATAAACAAAGAAAAAGATAAGTTGGACTTCATTAAAGTTAAAAACTTCTACTCTGAGGGACGCCTGGGTGGCTCAGTTGGTTGGATGACTGCCTTCCGCTCAGGTCACAATCCTGGAGTCCCGGGATCGAGTCCCGCAATAGGCTCCCAGCTCCATGGGGAGTCTGCTTCTCCCTCTGACCTTCTCCTCGCTCATGCTCTCTCTCACTGTCTCTCTCTCAAATAAATAAAAATAAAGTCTTAAAAAAAACAACAAAAACTTCTACTCTGAGAAAGATACTGGAAAGATAATGGAAAGCTACATACTAGAAGATTACACACACCTGATAAAAGACTTACATCTAAAATATACAAATAACTCTTAAAACTCAGTATTAAGAAAATAATCCAACTTAAAAATGGGCAAAAGATTTTAACAGATAACCTCAACAATGAAGATAAACAGATGGCAAATGAGGATACAAAAAGATGTTCGACATCAAATGTCATCAGGGAAATGCAAATTAAAACAATGAGATACTGCCACACATATATTAGAATGACTAAAGTCCAAAAAACTTATAATATCAAATGCTGGTGAGGACAAAAGAAAAGGGACTCTCATTCATTGTTGGAGAGAATGCAAAATGGTATAGATAATTGGGGAAATAGGCAGTTTCTTACAAAGCTAAAAAGTTTTATCATGTGAGAGTTTAATTTTTTTTCATCTTGCTGATCCTATTCCTAAAGGGCAGTGGGGCTGTGTCTTTTCATGCCCAGGAAGCCCAGTGTCACTCCGCAGGACACCCCTATTGGCTGTAGGCCAACTCAGATTTATCTTTGTAAGTGTAACAAATTCCTTCTTAGATACTCAAATTTATAATAAATTTATATCGGCTATCCCAGTCACCAAAACGTGGTGTTTTAAAGGCGCTTTATTTTTTTAAATTTATTTTTTAATTTTATCACCTCCCTAAAGTATTATTATTATTGTTGTTGTTGTTGTTAATTTGAGAGGCAGACAGAGAAGAGAGCGTGAGCAGAGGGAGGGGCAGAGGGAGAAGGAGAGGGAGAAGCAGAATCCCCGCTGAGCAGGGAGCCTGATGTGGGGGTCTAGGCCAGGACTCCAGGATCCTGACCTGAGCTGAAGGCAGACATTCAACTGACTGAGCCACCCAGGGGGCCCCCTAAAGCATTATTATTTAAAAGTCAGTCAAAGTTTAAAATTCTATGATGTGTCTGTCGGTCCAGTTAGCTTTATCATGCTGACTTTTTTTTTTTTTAAGATTTTATTTATTTATCAGAGAGAGAGAGGGGGAGAGAGCGAGCACAGGCAGACAGAATGGCAGGCAGAGGCAGAGGGAGAAGCAGGCTCCCCGCTGAGCAAGAAGCCCGATGTGGGACTCGATCCCATGACGCTGGGATCATGACCTGAGCCGAAGGCAGCTGCTTAACCAACTGAGCCACCCAGGCGTCCCTCATGCTGAGTTTCTTTACGTTCTGAGTTTTAGCGTCCTGTTTTGGGAGTGATATTTTTAAGGGTTTTGGTGCACCTTGATTAATACAGCTAGAGGTGGGGGAAATGGGATTAAGGTAATAAAGATTCTTTCCTGCTTGGGTTCTGAAGCTTGGCTCTGACATCGGATTACTTTGTATACTAATTCCTACACTTATGCTTGCAGGATCAGAGCAAACTGGTAGGTTGTCTTAATTTTTTCTCCCATGTATAATAAAATATTCTCCTTCCAGTGTTTAAACACAAGAAAGAAACTATGCTTACAGGAACTCTCAGAACACACCATTGTTGATGGGAACTCAGAGTAGGACTGCGCACAAGTGCCCAACACTTTCACCTTCGAGCAGCTCCTAGTGCAGGGCCCCTGAGGCCAGCCCAGGCCTGTCAGAGGCCCAGGGACAGTATCAGCACCTGGAATACATAACCGCCATTCACAAGGAGGCTTACGCATTAAGTGACCATTGTATTATTTAAAAAGAAAAAAAAAAGTGATAACTTGGGAAAGAAGTATTATAAGAAGAGGGAGGATATTGGAAATAAAAGTATTTTTTTTATCCTTGGTGCCTATTATGAAATGATCTAGAGTAAATAATTTGTAAATATGTGGCAAACCCATGAAGAAAACAAGGAGAACCTGACTGTAAAATTCATAGTTGGTTTCCTCAGAGGGCAGCCTGAAACAATAGTAATGATGTTTATTACTTGAGCTGTGAGGTGGGCACCCAAGGGGTGAAAAGTATTGGGGCTGTAAGGAGTATGCATTTATTGAGAACATTCTTTGTGTCCATGATACTTTGCAGGAAAACTTACAAAATTTACAGAGTATTCGGAATGAGATAAGGACGGTGGCTGGATGTGTTGGTCAGAAGGCCATTCCCATCCATCAGATGGGCTGTGCTCCTGGGTCGATCGTGAATCGGCAATTGGTGTTACTGGTTTTAACTATTGGGCTGATGCCGCCTCCTCACCCCAGATCCCCTCTGAGGCCTGTTCCCTCAGAGGACAGCACTGAGCATGCTCAGGACCAGGAGCAGCTCCAGGAAGACCAGGAGCTGGAAGTAGATGCTGCTGAGCAAGGGACCTGTGGGGGACAGTGACAGGCAGTGAGCCATGTCCTCAGGGAGATGCCCTGGTACCCTCCACTTTCCTTCTGTCCCTGTGCCCATGTCAGATGGGCTGTGTTCCTGGGCTGTGTTCCTGGGCAGGACTAATTGTCAATGGACAATTAGTGTTACTGATTTTCATTATTGGGCCCCTGACAAGGCTGCTGCAGACCCCCAGGATCACAGCTGTGAGGCTGGTGCTCAGGCACCATCCAGGACACAGTGATGTCCTGTTAGAGCCCCAGGGTCCTGGGCAGCCAGTAAGGGAGAGGAGCCAATGCCCTAAGGAGAGGACAAAAAGAGGTCCAGGAAGAGGCTCAGGACACCTTCAGCATGGTCAGGACCCTTGTCAGGACAGAAAGGCAGCCAGCCAGCCAGCCAGTGGGCCATTCCCACTGCCCACGCCGGGAGAGCTTTAGTCGTGAGAGTGTGTCAGGGCTGGACACACAGAGGCGCCTAGGTCAGCTAGAGGTGTGCATGTGCTTGTGTGAGTGTACAGAAAACACAATGCCCGCACACACACTTACACACACATGGACATGTACAGAGACACACATACAGACTTGTAAACAGACACAACTCATACACCCACACACACAAACGGACACATACACACACATCTGCCGTGCCCTGCATCACCCAACCTATCCTCACCCCGCTCTTCTATCCCACGTCCCACCGCTTTCCTGACAGGGTCGGGGTGATCAGCCCCAGTCTCAGGCAGCCATAGTGCTGGTGTCGGGGGAGGGGTGTGCACAGCTCACCTGGGGTCACAGACAGCACAACTCGGAAGGTGAGGTCGAGCAAATATTCTGGGAGCCATGATGTATCGATCCCACACCGGTATGTTCCTCCATCACCTTCTGTGAGGTTCTCCAAGGTCACAGTGAAGGTGAGGTTTGCAGGATGGTCCCTGATGGACACACGGCCACTCCTCACTTCTTTGTCTGCCTCTTCAGTCTTCATAATATCCCCCATACATGGGGTCTTGCACCAGTACTTGACATTCTCTTTGAATTCCTCCTCGTACTGACACTGCACGCTCAGGGATCCCCCCACGGTGCCCGTCACGGAGGTGGGGCCACGCAGAGACCAACAACCTGGAAAACACAGCCACGTGTGACCCCTCACCAGATGGGCCTGGGTCAAGGGGATCTGGGGTCATGGTGATCCTGGTGTCCATGAAGGGCACTTGGGGTCTGGAGGAGACCTTGGCAGGACTGGCTTTTCCTGAAACCAGAGGGAAGGGATGTAGCTCCCTCCTCCCAAAGTGGCACAAGGAGAGTGTGTTCCTGGTTGTGTGTGTGTGTGTGTGTGTGTGTGTGTGTGATGCACTAAGACCTTATTTCTGACTGTGATACTACAATAATGGAAGTCACAGGAGCCCCTCCACTCAGGGCTGTTCTGTCGACTGTAATGGACACGACTCGCCTGCTTTATGCACTGAATCCTCCTGGTCACTGCTGAGGTAGTGCCGGCCGATCCGAGAATCCTCTGCTCTCCGTCATCCTTCTCATGTCCTCCCTCCCTCCCCTTTGGTCTCCCTGTACTCCCATCCCCCTGCCTCCCTCCCCCCCACTCAGGGCAGACTTCCCTGCCCAGCTCAGCCCCGCTCACCTGGGACCTGCAGAAGGAGCAGCGCTGCAGGCAGCCACGGCCTCCCGTCCCCTTGGGTCATGTCTGCAGCACAGACGTCACCCACAGCAATGCCAGGCTCCTGAAGGGAGATGATTTCAAGCCTTCTCATGGAGGGTCCAGTCTCCAGGGCCCATTTCTGCTTTCTGAGACCTCTTTGCTTCCTCGTCCTGCCTGCGTTTGGTCTCACAATCTTCTTCCACGTTGACTCAAGGAGGGTGGGGTGCAGGAAGCTCAGGCACAGCAGCAGCACGGGCTGAGGCAGAGTCCTGGACCTGGTGCTCGAATCCATTCAATCCAGATGACAGGACGCCTACTGGTCCAGGTCTAGATTGGGATTGCCATCCCCTTCCACAGCCAACATCTGCTCCTCTCACTGACCACACTCGCCCCACACAATGGAGCAACACTAGAGCATTTCTTCCTCAGTGAGATTTCCTCACCCCTGTGACATGTCACTTCCTCGTAGTTAGAATGGACCATGTCCGGGGTGGAGCCCCCAGCAGCCCATTCTCTCAGGCATTAGTGGTGACCACAGTGCTGTTAGGGCCCCCACCCCCGGACTACAGTTCAAAGCACCCACAGCCTCCATGGGACCCCTGCTCTCCTCTGGCCACACAAGTTGGAACTGTGACCTCAGATATTTCACAAGTTCCGTTTGGCTCTGGGTTCACGACCAGGATATTAATCCCCCAGGCTTGCTTCCCTCCAGTGTGTTTCCCTGTTCTCAAGACATGGACATGGAACAGCCATCATCAACCCCATGTGCACCTCACTTTGACTCTTTCTTCTTTGGAATGGCCATTCTACTGTGACTCGCAGGGCAGAGGACTGACAACAGACAAGAAGGTCCAGAGATTGAAGGAGCTGATGGGACGTTGGGGACATGTGAAGCTGAGACTGGGCTTCTCCTCTCTATCCAGTGGCAAGAGGAGCCATTGTGTCACAAGAGGGTGGTCTGCAAAGCACTGACTGCTGGTGTCCCTTTTGGGTTCACATGGTGACCGGGAGCCTCTTCGAGGTGCAGAGATGAGGGATGGGCCTTGACAGGTGGTGGGGAGGTGGGTCTGTCCTAACTCAAACTGAGTGAATGGCAAAACACTGCATTGGCTGCAGACATGGCCCTAGGCAACTGTGGTCCAGCAAGATGTAATATCTATGGTGGTACAACAAATTCCCCCAGAACTTCGTGGCTGAAAACACTTAATATTATCTCACACTTGCTGAGAGTCACAAATCTGAGAGTGGCTTATCTAGGTGGTTGTGACTCAGAGTGTCTCTTTCACAAAGTTGTGGTCAAGATATTTACCAGGTTCTACCCATTGGAAGGCTGCACCGGACTGGAAGATGATTTTTGTGTGTTCATCTTGTATCCCATGACGAACTCACCTCTTAGTGCTATGAGGTTTTGTAGATTGCTTGAGATTTTCTACATAGAGAATTGTGCCATCTGCAAACAGGGATAGCTTTCTTCTTCTTTTCCTTTATCCACGCCTGTATTTCTTTTTCTGGCCTAGTGTAAGGGCCATAATTTTCAGTGCTGAGGTGAATAACAGTAGTGAGAGTGGACATCTCTACCTTGCTCAGGACCTTAGAGGGAAAGCATTGAATTCTTCATTGTTATGTATGTTAGCTGTATGTCATTTTTAGATGATCTTCATCAAGTTGAAATTCCTTCTATGCTGCTTTTTATGAGTTTATTTTTTATCATGAGTGGGTGTTGGAGTTTGTCCTATGATTTTTCAGTGTCATTGGATATGACCCTATGATTTTTCTTCTTTAGTTTGGTATTGGGGGTTGCAACGATTGATTTTTCCATGTTGAGCCAACCTTGCACATCTGGAATTAACCTCACGCCATCATGATGTATAATTCCTTGCTGAATTATATTGGATAATATTTTGTGGAGGATTTTTGTGTCTATGTTTATGAAACATAACTGGCATTTTCATCTTGATTTGGTTTTTTTTTTCCCCACTCTTCCCCTATGATCCTCTGTTTTTCTTTAAAGATTTTGCTTATTTATTTGACAGAGAGAGAGAGAGAGAGGTCACAAGTAGTCAGAGAGGCAGGCGGGGGGGGGGGAAGCAGGCTCCCCATTGAGCAGAGAGCCCTGATGGCTCAATCCCAGGACCAGGAGATCATGACCTGAGCCAAAAGCAGAACCCACTGAGCCACCCAGGCGCCCCTTCTGTTTTGATTCTTAAATCCACCTGTCATGAGATCATATGATAGTTGTCACTCTCTGATTGACTAAATTCACGTAGCATAATACCCTCTAGTTCCATCCCCATTGTTGCAAATGACAAGATTTTTTTTTTTTTTTTTTATGGCTGGGTAATGTACCACATCTTCTTTATCTGTTTGTCTGCTGATTGATCTGGGCTTCTTCCACAGTTTGGCTATTGTGGACGTTGCTACTACAAACACGGGGTTGCAGGTGTCCCTTCAGATCACTACATTTGTATCTTTGGGGTAGATACTTAGTAGTGCAATTGCTGGGTCATAGGGTAGCTCTATTTCAACTTTTTAGAAACCACCATACTACTTCCCAGCTTGGATTCCCACCAATGGTATAAAAGTGTTACCCTTCCTCCACATCCTCATCAACATCTGTCATTTCCTGCCTTGCTAATTTTAGCCATTCTGACTGGTGTAAGGTGATCTTATTGTGGTTTTGATTGTATTTCCCTGATGCCACGTGATGTGGAGCATTTTTTCCTGTGTCTGTTGGCCATTTAGATGTCTTCTTGGAGAAATATCTGTTCATGTCTTCTGCCTATTTCTTGACTGGTTGATTTGCTCTTTGGGTGTTGAGTTTGGTAAGTTCTTTATAGATTTTATTACCCTTTTATCTCATAAGACATTTGCAAATGTCTTCTCCCATTCTGTCAGAAATCTTTTGGTTTTGTCAACTCTTTCCTTTGCCATGCAAAAGCTTTTTATCTTGATGATGTCTCAATAGTTCATTTTTTTGCCTTTGGAGATGTGTATATCAAGAAGTCACTGGAGCCGAGGTTGAAGAGGTTGCTGCCTGTGTTCTTCTCAAGGATTTTGTTGGGTCCCTGTCTCACATTGAAGTCTTTCATCCATTTTGAGTCTATTTTTGTGTGTGGTGTAAGGAAATGGCCCAGTTTCATTCTTCTGTATGTCGCTGTCCAATTTTCCCAACACCATTTGTTGAAGAGACTGTCTTTTTTCCATTGGCTATTCTTTCCTGCCCTGTCAAAGACAGTTGACCATGGAGCTGCGGGTCCATTTCTGGGTTCTCTATTCTGTTCCATAGATTTGTGTGTCTGTTTTTCGTGCAGATACCAGGCTGTCTTTATGACGACAGCTTTGTAATAGAGCCTAAAGTCTGGAACTGTGGTGCTGCCAGCTCTGGTTTTCTTTTTCAACATTCCTTTGGCTATCTGGGGTCTTTTCTAGTTCAATACAAATTTTAGGATTATTTGTTCCAGCTCTGTGAAAAAAACTTGATGGTATTTTGATAGGGATGGCATTGAATGTATAGATTCCTCTAGGTAACATAGACATTTTGACAATATTTGTTCTTCCAAGCCACAAACATGGAACTTTTTTCCATTTCTTTGTGTCTTCCTCAATTTCTTTTATGATTGTTCTATAGTTCTCTGAGTACTGATCCTTCACCTCTTTGGTTAGGTGTGTTCCTAAGTATTTTATGGTTTTTGGTGCAATTGTAAATGGGATAGACTCCTTAACTTCTCTTTCTTCTGTCTCATTATTAGTGTATAGAAATGCAACTGATTTCTGTGCATTAATTTTATATCCTGCCACACTGTTAAATTCCTGTATGAGTTCTAGAAATTTGGGAGGGGGAGTCTTTTGGGTTTTCCACACAGTATCGTGTCATTTGGGAAGAGTGAGAGTTTAACTTCTTCCTTGTTGATTCAGATGCTTTTTTTTTTTTTAAGATTTTATTTTATTTGACAGAGAGAGAGATCACAAGTAGGTAGAGAGGCAGGCAGAGAGAGGAGGAAGCAGGCTCCCTGCTGAGCAGAGAGCCCGATGTGGGACTCGATCCCAGGACCCTGAGATCATGACCTGAGCCGAGGGCAGCGGCTTAATCCACTGAGCCACCCAGGCGCCCCCAGATGCTTTTTATTTCTTTTTGTTGTCTGAAGACTGAGACTAGGCCTTCTAGTACTCTGTTGAATAGCAGCCATGATAGTGGACATCCTGACCTTAAGGGGAAAGATCTCGGGTTTTCCCCATTGATAATGATATTTGCTGGGGCTTTTTGTGTATGGTTTTATTATACTGAGATATGTTCTCTCTATCCCTACACTGTGAAGAGTTTTAATCAAGGAAGGATGCTTTACTTTGTCAAATGTTTTTCTGCATCTATTGAGAAGATCATGTGGTTCCTGTCTTTTCTTTTATTTATGTAGTGTGTCACATTGATTAATTTGTGGATGTTGAACCACACTTGCAAACCAGGAATAAATCCATCTTGGTCGTGGTGAATCATCCTTTACTGTTGGATCTTATTGGCTACTATCTTGGTGAGAATTTTGTCATCTGTGTTCACCAGGGATATAGGTCTGTAATTTTACTCTGTGATGGGGTCTTTGTCTGGTTTTGGAATCAAAGTAATGCTGGCCTCAAGAGTTTGGAAGTTTTCTTTCCATTTCTATTTTTTGAAACAGCTTCAGAAGAATAGGTATTTATTCTTCTTTAAGTGTTGGGTAGAATTCCCCTGGGAAACCATCCAGTCTTGGACTTCTGTTTGTTGGGAGATTTTTCTTTAAGGTTTTATTTATTTATATGACAGAAAGAGATCACAAGTAGGCAGAGAGGCAGGCAGAGAGAGGAGGAAGCAGGGTCCCCACTGAGCAGAGAGCCTAATGTGGGGCTCAATCCCAGGACCCTAGGATCATGACCCAAGCCAAAGGCAGAGGCTGTAACCCACTGAGCCACCCAGGTGCCCATGTTGGGAGATTTTTTATTACTGCTTCCGTTTCCTTGCTGGTTATGGGTCTGTTCAGGTTTTCTATTTCTTCCTGTTTCAGTTTTGGTAGTTTATGTGTCTCTAGGAATGCATCCATTTTTTCCAGATTGCCTAATTTGCTGGCATAGAGTTGCTCATAATATGTTCTTAAAATTGTATTTCTTCAAAGTTGGTTGTGATCTCTCCTCTTTCATTCATGATTTTATTTATTTGGGTCCTTTCGGTTTTCTTTTTGATAATTGTGGCCAGGGGTTACCAAACTTATTCTTTCCAAGAAACAGCTCCTAGTTTCATTGGTCTGTTCTACTATTCTTTTGGATTCAATTTATTAATTTCTTTCTAACCTTAATTATTTCTCTTCTCCTGCTGGGTTTAGGCTTTATTTGCTGTTCTTTCTCCAGCTTCTTTAGGTGTAAAGTTAGGTTGTGTATTTGAGACCTTTCTTGTTTCTTGAGAAAGGCTTGTATTGCTACATAATTCCAGCTTAGGACCACCTTTACTACATCCCAGAGGTTTTGAACACTTGTGTTTTCATTTTCCTTTGTTTCCATGAATTTTTAAAATTCTTCTTTAAGATTATTTATTTATTTATTTATTTGACAGAGATCACAAGTAGGCAGAGAAGCAGGCAAAGAGAGAGGAGGAGGGCACCTGGGTGGCTCAGTGGGTTAAGCCATTGCCTTTGGCTCAGGTCATGATCTCAGGGTCCTGGGATCGAGTCCTGCATCGGGCTCTCTGCTCAGCAGGGAGCCTGCTTCCCTCTCTCTCTCTCTCTCTCTCTGCCTGCCTCTCCATCTACTTGTGATTTCTCTCTGTCAAATAAATAAATAAAATCTTTAAAAAAAATCTTTAAAAAAAAAAAAAAGAGAGAGAGAGAGGAGGAAGCAGGCTCCCTACCAAGCAGAGAGCCGGATGTGGGGCTCGATCCCAGGACCCTGGGATCATGACCTGAGCCAAAGGCAGAGTCTTTAACCCACTGAGCCACCCAGGTACCCCAAAATTCCTCTTTAATATCCTGGTTGATACATTCATTCTTTACTAGGATGCTCTTTAGCCTCCATGTATTTTAGTTTTTTCCAAATCTCCTGCTGTGTTTGAGTTTCAGTTTCAAAGCATTGTGGTCTGAAAATATGCAAAGAATGATCCCAATCTTTTGGTACCTGTTCAGACCTGACTTGTGGTCCAGTATGTGATCTATTCTGGAGAACATTCCACGTGCATTCAAGGAGAATGTGTATCTTTTGCTTTAGGATGGAATGCTCTGAATATATCTGTGAAGTCATTCTGGTCCAGTATATTATTCAAAGCCCTTATTCCCTTGTTAATTTTCTGCTTTCATGATCTGTCCATTGCAGTGAGGGGTGTTGAAGTTCCCTATAATTATTGTATTGTTATCAATGTGTTTCTTTGATTTTGTTATCAATAGGCTAGTATAATTGTCTGCTTCCATGTTAGGGGCATAAATATTTACAGTTGTTAGATCTTGTTGGATAGGCCCTTTAAATTATGATACAGTGTCCTTCCTCATCTCTTATTTCAGTCTTTGGGTTAAACTCTAATTTGTCTGATATTAAAATTGCCACTCCAGCTTTCTTTTGATGTCCATTAGCATGATAAATTGTTTTCCACCCCCTCACTTTAAATCTGGAGGTGGATTTGGGTCTCAAATGAGTCTCGTGCAGACAGCATGTCAGTGGGTCTTGCTTTTCTATCCATTCAGACACCTTGTGTCTTTTGATCAGGTCATTTAGCCCACTTATATTCAGAATAACTATTAAAAGATAGTAATTTAGTGACATTGTATTACCTGTGAAGTCCCTGTTTCTGTATATTGTTTCTATTCCTTTTTGGTCTATGTTACTTTTGGGAGCTCTCCTTGCTTAACAGATCCCTTTTAATATTTCTTGCTGGCCTGGTTTAGTGATCACAGATTCTTTTAGTTTCTGTTTGTCTTGGAAGCTTTTGTTCTCTCCTTCTATTTTGAATGACATCCTCGCTGGATAAAGTATTCTTGGCTGCCTATTTTTCTCATTTAGCACTCTGAATATATCATGCCAGTGCTCTCTAGCCTGCCAGGTCTTGTGGATAGTTCTGCTGCCAGTCTAATGTTTGTACCTTGTTGTTTACAGACCTCTTGTGCCGAGCCGCTTTCAGGGTTTTCCTTTGTCTCTGAGATTTGCAAGTTTCACTGTTGTATGTTGGGGTGACCTATTTTATTGATTTTGAGGGGTGTTCTCTGTAACTCCTGGACTTGAATCCCTGTTTCCCTCCCCATATTAGGAAGGTTTTCTGCTATAATTTACTCCAATATTCCTTCTGCTGTCCCCTCTCTCTTTCATCTACTTCTGGGATCTTAATTATTCTAATATTGTTTTGTTTTATGGTATCATTTATCTCTTGAGTTCTCCCCTTGTGATTCAGTGGTTGTTTGTTTTTCTCAGTTTCTTTATTCTCCACCATTTTGTCTTCAATATCACTAATTCTCTCTTTAGTCTCATTTATCCTAGCAGTTAGAGCCTCCATTTTTTATTGCATGTCATTGATAGCTTTTTTATTTCAACTGGATTAGATGTTAGTTCTTTTATATCCCCACAAAGGGATTCTCTAGTGTTCCTATGCTTTTCTCAAGCCCAGCTACTGTTTTTATAATCATTATTCTGAACTCTAGTTCTGACATTTTACTTATATCCATACTGATTATGTCCCCAGCAGTCAGTACTGCCCATTATTCTCTCTTTTGATGTGAGTTTTTCATCTTATCATTCTGTCCAGAGAAGAATAGATGAATAAGAGAACAGAATACTAAAATGACAACAATGACCCCAGAGAAATATACACTAAGAAAATCAGAAGAGACCCGAACCAAAAATCTAAATAAATAAATAAATAAAAATAAAATTAAAAATAGAGAGAAATGTTCATCAGAAAAGTGAACAGGACAGAGAAATGCACTGGGTCCTGTGTGTATGTATGCTGGTCTGTTTGTTAGAAAACTTGATCCCTAGATTTCAAAGAAAGAATAACTTATATATGTACAAAAATAAAATTAAATACACTGAAATGATAAAATGTCACTGTGAAAATGAAAATTAAAAGACAAAAAAAAAAGAAAAAAGAATGCATATCAATAGACAGGTGAACAGAACAGAGCAATATATGATATCCTGAGTGTATTTTGCTTAGTTTGTTAGAAGAAATTACATCTCAAAAATTGTAAAGAAAGAAAAGCTTATATATGTATGCAAAAATAAAATTAAATATATTGAAAGGATAGAATGTAACTGTAAAGATGAAAATTTAAAAAGACTTTAACAACAAAAAAGAGAAATGATATCATCAGACAAGTGAAGAGAACAGAGCCATACACTAGACTCTGGGGGTATTTTGGTCTGTTAGTTAGAAGAAGCTATATCCCAAAGTTGTAAAGAAATAAAAAACTTCTCTCTCTCTCTCTCTCTCTCTCTCTATATATATATATATATACACACACACACACGTATATATACACACATACATGTATATATACACGTATGTATATATACACTTATTCATGTATACACATGTGTACATGTATGTATATACATATATACATGCACGTATATGTATATATATATGTATACATATATAGAAGTTTTTAAATTTTTAATTTGTTTTTTGGTATTTTCATATTTTGTATTTTTTAATTTTTAATTTGTATTTAATTTTATTTGTGTGTATATATATACATATATATATTTTTTTAATATTTTAAATTTTTATTTTTACAGTTACATTCTATCCTTTCATTGTATGTAATTTTATTTGTGTGTGTGTATATATATATAGATGTATATATATACATATATGTACATATATACATATACATGTGTATATATATACACACACACAAATAAAATTACATACAATGAAAGGATAGAATGTAACTGTAAAAATAAAAATTTAAAAATTTTTTTAAAAAAGGAGTTGATACTATAAGAAATTCATTGAAAAAGGAAAGAGGAAAAACATTAAAATTCAAAGACTAAAGACTCGTGGGGGAAAACCCATGAATTACATGTATTTTTTCCAAGCTCTGGAGTTTTGCAGTTCTCTGTGATTGGTAAACGCGGTCTTAGCTAAAGTTTGCTGATCTTCCGGGGAGGGGGCCTGTTACACTGATTTTCAGGTGTCTTTGCCCCGGGGGGAATTGCACTATCCTTGCCAGGGGGGCATGATAATTAATCTGCTTCAGATTGCTCTGTGTGGCTTTTGTTCCCTGAAGGCATTCTGGAGGGCATTAGAGACTGAGAATGAAAATGCCTGCTCCCAATCTCCAGTCCTCCAGCTGAGAACTAGGGGCCCCACTACTCAGTGCCTCCTCAGGGAAATACAGTCAGTCACTCCTGTCTCCCTGGTCTGTTTCTGGCTTCTGTGCTCAAACAGCCTGTGGCTGAGCATTTGTATCTCAGGCACACAGCCCAGTTTTGAGTCTCCAAATCCTGCAGACTCCTGCAGCTCACACTGAGCTGCTCATCTTGTGGTGGGTGGGGGTGGAAAGGGAGGGGGATCTCATTGGTTCTGCCACTTGCTGGGCCCCGGCTTGGAAAGCAGTCCCTTAACCATGCTGTGGTTTGTGGTTTATGACAACCACAAACTGAGAGCCAACGCCTGGGCTTGCTGATTGCAGCCAGCTTCCTCACTGATGCCTGGGAACTAGGTGACACTGAGGCACTTCTGGTCTTCTATGATCCTGGGGATCCTGAGACCACATTGTCCCAGTTAGGATTCTATTCTTCTTTACCACTTGAGCACCTACAAAGCATGGATTTCCCTCACTGGAGCAGACTTCTAAAATCTCTAATTTTGTGCTCTGCTACTGTATCACTTCCTGGTGCTGGCTGATGGAGTCTCTCTCCCCCTGTGGTTTACATTCTAATATATCACATCAGATTCATTTCTCCACACCTCTACCTTGCAGAAAAGAAAAAGCCACCAATTATGGAAGCACATATTTGAAAGGCATCATTGATAAATTTCACCAACCAGTGTAGGACTCCTATGCTTCAGTAAGGAAAAGAGAAACCCAGGAAAGATGGGTAAGACTTGAACAGAAGAGGGAATGCAATAGTAGTGAAAAGATACTCACCATGAGGCAGCCAGAGAAACTCAAATTAAAACACTGGAAGATTGGGAAAGGCAGCCTCCTCCTTGATTCCCGCTTGGCCACATGGAATATGTCTGGGGCCAGAACACTTCCTCGCTGAGAGATAAAAAACCCACAAGGACAGTGCTGAGCTTATTGTCTGTTGTGGGAATACTTTCCAGGCTCCGTGAGGGCTCCTCTGTTCTGCTTAAATGCATGAGCCAGGGACCCTCGGGTGTACCATTAGGGCCGGGATTCTACCACAGGACAAGTGGAATGCATGCAGCCACACGGCCTACACTGGCCACTGAGGGGATGCACCCACCATGGGGGAGGGTGTACGACCTGATCCCTCCCTCTCTCCTTCTGCTGTAAGGAAACTCTGCACACCCTGAGCCTGTGTGCATTGTGTCTCTTCTCACCAACTTCAAAACCTGCACTGGCCTCTTTCCTGCTCACACTTAGCTACTTTTGACTGTGGGCTGCACTGCCTGGCCACCCTGTAGATGGTGCAACAAAGAACTATTTCAAACTGGCAAAAGTTAACAATTAAAATGTCTGATATTCTAGGAAGTCACACAGAGAGGCAGGGCAATAGGAGCCCTCAGTCATAGCTGATGGGAGCTAAGTGGGGCCATGAATTTTGGGTTTGGAAAATCACTTGGCATTATCTAGTGTGGTTGAGTGTGCACAAACCCTAAACCCCAGCAATTCCATCCCTAAGTATGTACCCTAGTGAAATCATGTCACATATACATTAGGTGACCTGTACAAGAAAGTTCATGGCAGCACTCACTGTGGAATAGCCCCAGTGGGACAGGCTCTCTGCTCAGCAGGGAGCCTGCTTCCCTCTCTCTCTCTCTGCCTGCCTCTCCATCTACTTGTGATTTCTGTCTGTCAAATAAATAAATAAATAAATCTTTAAAAAAAAAAATAGCCCCAGTGGGAGCAACCCAAAGCCATCAACAGAAAAATGGGTAAATCAGATGTGGTGAATCTTCTCTTCTCTCCTCTGAAGAGCTGTGTGTCTGGGCAGCATATCCAAAGGCACGAAGGGCTGAAGCTTCTCTTGGTCGGGGTCCCCACAAGGAGAGAGGACACACCAAGGCCATCAGTGAGCATGGTTAGGAGTAGGGATACCTTCAGGATGACCAGGAGCAAGAAGTGAACCCTGCTAAGCAGGGACCTGGGAGGGAAGGACACGGGGACAGACACCGAGCTGCCACCTCAAGAGGAAGGCCCGGGTCCCTCCTTTCTGCCCCCAGATGTCTCTGATCCAAGACCCTGGACACCTAATAACCACATTTGGGCCAGACTTTGATATCTGGACATATACTCACCCCCAACCCCTCAGCTCAACTGTTGACTTTGGACATTAGATGGTCCAATATTGAGAAGAGAGAGAGGGTTTGCCTGGGCAGGACCGGGCTCCACAAACAGCTGCTTTGTCCTAAGCCCTGCCCCTCCTTCTGCCATCCACGCTCCCAAGAACCCAGCTCAGGCTGGGACTGTTTTTTGTGATTTCTCATAGGTCAATGTCTATATAGGCTGGTGCTACATCGGTTCTACATTCGGATGGAGGAAGAAAGGAATGTTGAGTTGGGGGGCTGCCCTGGGGGTTTTCAGGGGGGCAGCATCATTGAAAAGCAGGCCCTCACCTTGGGCTCCTCTGGCTAACCAGGCTGTGCTTGACACTCTCTGCTGGCATTTAGGGGTCCTATGGGATGCTTCCCCCCTCTCCCAGCCAAGCACTGTGCACATCTACGTTATACACACAATTGTGTGTATGTGCGTGTGGCATATTTTATTGCGTTTTCACAAGCTTTTCTTAAATTTACCAGTTTTTGGGAACAAGGGAGCCAGAAGTTCTTCCTCTTCTAGTGTGAGTGGCAGTGTCTCTGGACAGGATGTCGATGGACAAGTAGGGCTGCATGTTGTCTTCATCAGGCCGACTCTGTGTCCCACAAATTGCCCATTGAGGTCTGTTGACCCAGAGCACAGCACTGAGCATCATCAGAAACAGAGGTACCTTCAGGAGTATGAGAAGCAGGAAATGGACGTTGCTAAGCAGAGACCTACAGGAAGACACAGTGACTGGCAGGAGTTTCCTCCTGAACAGGAGGCCCAGGCTCTGCCTTTTGCCCCTGCCTTTGAGCTCAGATTCTGTGGCCCTAAAAGTCAATATCTGCATCAAATCTGGTTGGTATCAGCACCAGACAGCCCCTGCTGAGTGCCACAGACTCCTGTCCTTCAGCTCAAGACCTGACCTTGAGCATCAGGACACAGCACACACATGAGGATGTGGTGGTGAGGAATGGAGAGAACGGGAGAAGAGGGGACCCAGGAGGCTCTGGCTCCCAGAAACTCTCTGAGAGTTCACAAAGCAGAGGGAACTCAGGGAAGGAGCGGCACAGAGCTTCCGGGGCCATCTCTCCCACTAGCCAGACTTAGGGCTGGCCAGAGTGTGGTGTAGCCCCATTCAACACCATCCCAATCTGCTCAGCTATGGATGTATCATAAACCAGGACCAGAGAATCATCACCTTCCCCATTAAGCATTACAGCGTCCCTCATCTCACTGGAAACGAGAGTGTTTGAAAGTTGGCACTGGAGCAAGACCTCAGGTCTCAGCCCCAGACAGTGCATCCCCCTGCCTTGTCCACCCTGCCAGAAGACTGCAGAAGTCACTTCAGGAAGTTTGTTAATGGGACACACAACCCTGGAGGACAGGAGGGTATACAAGCTGCCTGGATTCTAATAGAGATGCAGAGCCCAGAACTCCCCTTGTGGACACCACCCTCAGAGTCCCCGAGGCCCAAGGCTCTTGTCAGGAGACTGGACTCATGGCAGGGACCTTGGATGTCACAGTCCCGACATCCTTCATTCTCAGGGGCTTGCACACATACTCTCTCATGCATACAAGCACACACACATTCTTTCACACTCCTGTACACTCCCACCACTCACATTTCTCTCACACTCACACCCACACAACCCACTTGGTCCCCAGTCTCTGAGGCACAAACACCAGGCCTCGTTCTGCACTCCTCAGATGCTCTGCAGGAATTAGCTAGATCTCTTCCCCTATGGCAACAGAGAAAAGCAGGGTCTTACCTGGGGGAAACAAACACTTGAACCTGGAAGAAGAGGTCAGGCAGGAAACCATGGAGTCCTTCTTCTTGCAGTATCGTTGCAATCCCACACCTGTATTTTCCTGCATCATCTGCAGTGAGGTTCTCCAAGGTCACTGTGAAGGTGAGGTCTTCAGCATGGTCCACAATGGACACGCGGCCACTCCTCATCTTTTCCTCAGACCTTCCAGTGGCCACAGTCGGGTTCCAAAGTAGTAAGCATGGTTGCCGGCACCAGTATTTGGTAAATGTCTTGTACTTCTCCTCGTACTGACACTGCACGCTCAGGGATCCCCCCACAGTGCCCATCACAGTGCTGGGGCCACTCAGAGACAAAGAGCCTGAAAGACACCATCAGTATTTTCTTCACCTGGAGACCTGGGCTGGAGGTGCATTGTGGGGTTGGGTCCACTGGAAGCCCAGACATCACCCTGAGGCTGGAAGAGGGTGGGGCAGGAACCAGGGAGCTTATGGGCTATTGGCAGACACAAGTGAGGAGACCTGAGGAGATTTTGGTGTGGGATTCTGGGATTCAAGAGGCCATGTCCAGCCTTCATGTGGTCAGCCAACCTGGAATGTGGGGGAAGAACGATTTTGGGTGGCCCCAGACAGGTTCTGGGTCCCCAGACATGTCAGTAGTGAGAGGAGATAGCTATGCCCATCAATCGCCAAGACCTGAATGACACACAGAGCATACTCTGAATAAATGGATGGATGGATGGATACATGAATGCATGGACACATGGATGGGGCATGGATGGATGCATGGATGGACGGAGAGATGGACAGTTGAATAGGAAACAGGAAACAAGAATGGGAACCAAGAAAAAAAAAAAAAAGAATGGGAACCCAGAAAGTCCAGCTGAAGCACAGAATTGAGAGCTAGAAGGAAACCTTCAGGTTCTGACTACATCCCCTTCCCAAATGATCACCTGTAGGCCCCAAGCTTATAGCCCCCTCTTGTATAGGTGGAACCTCCTGCTCACAGTCTGGGTCACTCAAGGGAAGCCTATTGACCAAAGGGTATAAAGAGGCAATCAGGAAGGGGTTCCTTTTGGCTATGATTTAAGGAGAACTTCCTCCTTATTTCTTTCCTGGAACAGAATCCTGTGACAACTCTTGCCATCACCTAACATCCTTAGGGACTTCTTGCCCCATGCTGCTCCTTCCCCACCCCTTGGCAGCCACCTACCAACTTTGGCATGTCCTGGCCTCATCTCTAGCTCTTCTGCCACCTTCAAGTTTTTTTGTTTTTTTGTTTTTTAATATATCTATTTGACAGAGAAAGAGAGCGCACAAGAAGGCAGAGAGGCGGGCAGAGAGAGGGGGGGAATGAGGGGGGAGCCCCAATGTGGGACTCGATCCCAGGACCCTGAGACTATGACCTGAGCTGAAGGCAGAGGCTTAACCCACTGTGCCTCAGGCTCCCTGTGCCACCGCCAGAGTTTTGACATTGTCTTCCCTCATCTAGTCACCCTGGAGGCTCCAGTTTCAAATAATCAGGATGCAACCCCCTAAGCTCTAGCTTCCTGCCTAGAGAGCCCTGCCTGCCCCAGACACCCAAGGGGTTCTCATTACTCCAATGCATGGCTTTTGTCTGACCTTCTCTTAACAAGGAAGGGTGGTAACCCAGGGCAAAGGGACACTGAGAAATAATTTGGGCAAAATACCAAACTTCTGAAAAAGAACTGTGCATGTCCTCTACTTACCTATCATCCATCTGTCTGTCTGTCTACCCATCTTTCCACCCATCCATCCATTCTTCTCTCCCTCTATTCAACTATCCAGGCAATATATTGTCATCCATTGAATGTGAGGCTTTCCTATCTTTTATGCTATAATGAGAAGAAAATTTGTATTTTTTGTTTCTTCCTATTAAATACCTTACATTTTCTCACTGCATTTCCCAGCAAGTAAGTTCAAGTGACCTACTGACAGATATTCTCCATCACAAGGCCATCTGCCTCTCCCACCAATAATCTGAAAAGCAGTGGCTCTCAACCAGGGGTGACAGTGCTCCCCCGAGAGACATTTGACAATGTTTGAAGACATTTTTGGTTGTCACAGCTTGAGGGGTGGGGAGTGGCTACTGGCATCCAGGGAGTAGGCCAGAGATGCTGCTAAACATCCCACAGGGCACAAGACAGCCCCTCAAACAGAATGATCCAGTCCCATTGTCAGCAGTTGGGAGGTTGAGGAACTGCACTCAAGAGGACAAAATGCCCCAACTTGAGGTCCTCCAGACACAGGCTTAGAGCTGGGGGGTGGGGGCATCAACACTCAACCTTCTCTGTGGTTGTTGCCAACAGGGGCTCAGGCTATAGGAGTGCCTGGTGGGGGTGAGTGGACCCTGCAGAGCAAGCTTCCCACTTTGCCTCCTCTTTCAGTCGCTTAAGGCCCAGCCTTGAAGATGTGGGGCTGCTTCCTCAGGGCTGGGTGAGAAAACGTTATTAGGGATGCTCTGTTACACCCAGACAAGTCCCTGAGCCAGCACAGTGTCCCCCTCACCCACACTCCACTCCTCTACCCCCACAGCAGGCTTCCTGCCCACCAGGGCCTGGGAAAGAATCTCCCAGCTCCCAAGGGCACTATAGGACATTCAACAAAACCCTTGGCCCCTCCACACTAAATACCAGTAGCCCCCTTCCCCCAGTGGCAAGAGCCAAAATTGTCAACTGGCATTGCCTAATGTCCCCTGGGAGTAAGTCATCCCTGTTGAGAGCCACCGCTTTAGAAGAAGGTTTATCCAGGAGAAGCTGAGGTAGAAATTCCCAGGCAAGAGGGCAGACTGTGGGCTCCTGTCCTTGGCATGTCCTCTGTCCTGGTGAGCATGCTGTATTTTGCAGCTGTCTCCTGCTTATTACCTGTCAGTCACGGAGCATGAGAGCACTCTCCCCTGTATCTCAGCTGCCTCTCAGGTGCTGCTCAGCCTTCTCCCACACTGGGTTCTTTCCAGGATCCCACAGATGGTGTTGCTCTATACCCATTAAACCCCTGATGCTTCCTACAGCTCTGACTTCTAAGAGACCTCGGGTTCTCTGCCTATGAGTGTAAAGGCAAATATTGGCTAGATAGAGAGGTCTATCTTCTTGAGAAGCAGGAGGCTGGCTTAGCTTGAGGTCTTTTCTGGCTCTTGTGTGTATGGCCTCCCTGCTGGGCTTTAGTGACTTGCTCACAGCATCTCTGTTGCTGGAAGGTCACAGTCTAGAACCCAGGCTTGTGTGTTTTCCCTTTGTCTGCCGTCAGTCTTCCTACTGGGCAACCAGCTCCTGTGCATTTTCAGACTCAGGCTTAAAGACCAATTGAATCATAACTCTCCTTAATTACAGAAAGTCTCCTACATATCATTGAGATGAAAAATAGGAAAAGAGAAGCTTGCACTGCTGGAGGCTACCTTCAAGAATGTGATTCTTCCCTGAACTCTTCACCATCCCCGTGCCAAAGCAATAAACCAAAAGTATCCTCATCAGTATGACCTAGTCGAGAGTCAGTTTAATTTTTTTTTTCCATCTGAATGATCCTATCCCTAAAGGGCTATGGTGTTGTGTCTTTTCATGCCTGAGATGCCCAGTGTCACTGTAGGACACACGTGCTTGATGTGGGCCATCTCAGATTTGTCTTAGTAAGTGTAAGAAATTACTTTTTAGATCCTCAAATTACTTTACCTATCCTGATCACCAAACTTGGTGTTTTAAATGTGCATTTTTTTAATGTAGGTTTTAATTTAATCACTTCACTAAGGCATTATTATTTAAACGTTGGTCAAGGTTTAAAAGTCTAAAATGTGTTTGTTCAGTCAGTTTTATCATGCAGAGTATCTTTATGTTCTTAATTTTAGTGTCCTGTTTTAGGAATAATATTCTTAAGGGTCTTAGTACACCTTGATTAATACCTCTAGAGGTGGAGGGAAATGGGATTAATGTAATAAAGATTTTTTTCCTACTTGGATTCTGAAGGTTGGCTCTGGTGTTGGATTATTTTGTATTCTAATTCCTACGTTTGTGTTTGCATGGGATCAGAGCAAACTGGTGAGTTGTCTTGATTTTTTCTCCCATTTATAATAAAATATTTTCCTTCCAGTGTTCAAACACAAAAGAGAGAGAAAATTGTGTTAATAGGAACTCTCAGAACCCACAACATTGTGGGAGCTCTCAAGGTAGGATTGCTCACAAGTCCCCAACAGTTTCACCTTCAGGCAGCTCATAGTGCAAGATCCCTGAGGCCAGCCTGGGCCTGTCAGAGACACAGGGACTCCATCAGCACACAGCATACATAAACACCATTCACAAGGAGGCTTATGAAGTAAGTAACCAATGTATTATTTAAAAAAAAAAAAAAAGGTGATGACCTTGAAAAGAAGTATTATAAGAAGAGCAATGGCCTTGGAAATAAAATTATTTTACTTGGAACCTTAGCTGCCTTTTATGAATGGATCTAGAGTAAATAACTTGCATCTCTCTGCATCTTGGTCTCTTGTTTTCAAGGATTGTGATAAGAATTGGATTCGGTTACAGGGAAAGCCAGGTAGTACAGGATTAGTCAATTCCTGTTAGTTTTCTGCTCCCCTCCCCGGGATGGTGCCTAAGACAGTATTCCCGTTTTTCAAAATGGTGGCAATGATGATTCAAGGGGCCAATTTCTTTAGCGCTCAGTATGCGCTCTCCTGTGGGAATCATCTTATCATCCATAACTCCTCCTCTTTGCCTGGGTGAGGTATCTCCGTGCTCACCTCCTCCCCGCTTTGCTTGTCTCCTCATCTCTTCCCTTCCCCATCGCCAGCCTTGCCCCACACCATTGTCACCCCGACCTGCCCGGCCCCGCTCACCTGGGACACAGAGGAAGAGAAGAGCTAATGGCAGCCTCATAGTCTTGTCCCACTGGTGTGTCTCCAGTTGCAGCTGGAGCCGCCTCATCTGGGGCCCACTCACCCCATCTCCCTCTTCTGCTTTTCTTGGCATTTCTCTGCTTCCTTCTTTAGCCTCTTAGTTCTTTTCTCAGAGCTGCTCAGAAAATGGAGGAAGCGAGGAGCTCAGGGCATTGGGAAGTCAGCTGACGGCCTGCTGAATTTCATCCTCAGAAACACATTTGAATGCACAGTTCTTGTTTCTGTTCCCTCTGAGGATGATGCCTTTACCATAACTTCACCCGCAGCTGACACACCCTCGAGCCTTTGGCCAGGCTGTCACATTGACTTCTATCTAGATTTTCTGAGCCAGCTTCCACCCCTCCCCAACCCCCATCTATGGATGGTAAATGTCCTGTGGCTGGTGTGGCTGGCATGAGCAGTCCTGAGAAGAAAAGGCATGACCAAGACTTCTCTGGACAAGACCCTCTATTTGCAGGGCCCAGTGCAAAATGAAAATGCCTTTGTCCCATTTACCAATAATATCAAGATAACAACAGTGGAGTATTAACGCAAGACCTTCCAAGTGCAGGCCTGGTACGCCTGCAAAGGTGCACCTCCATGGGCCAGACCTGTCTCTAACCCTTGCTGGAGCAGAGTGTGAGGCTGCGTCCCCTCTACGGGTATACTCTGCTCCTCTCAGCTCCCAGCCCTCAGTCTGGCCTTCCGCCAGAGACCTTGAATGGTTTCCTGTCTTGGTCATGCACTCTTGACCAGGGCCCAGCACTCTGGCACCAAGCCATGCTCAAGCCTCACCTTTACTCTGTGTGGTTAAATGAGCCCCAAGATACCCATGGCTACAAGATTTTCAGTATATCGAATGGTAACTCAGGTGCACTTAGCCAGAAATGTGCCCAATGACATGAAACAGCCATGGGGTACTTATAGAGGTAGGTGCAAATTTGGGATGTCTTAACCAAGAACCCAGGTTCACATAAATAGAAAAGTCTAAAATTCTGGAATCCTATTGCCAAACATTCTTAGCTAGATGTTTCAGTAAATAACTTGCCTGCTTGCTTTTGCTGTACTGGTAGACCTCATACATTCTGATGTTTTGTGTGCATGTGCATGGGTGTGTGTGTGTGTGTGTGTGTGTGTGTGTGTGTGTGTGTGTGTGTATGCACCTTCCCCTTCGTGGTGGAAAGTCATCTCCCGCACCATGTGTTTAGCAATGACATGGAACTGACAGAGCTAGAGAGGAGGAAGTTTGCCAGAAGCTGAAGGATTCTCCATTTCATTAGCTTCCATTTACTTGGGAAGTAAGACCCTTAGGGATTGGGTACCTGAAGAGGTACAAAGATTCATATTCATCTTTTATACCCTTATTTAACTAGTCCTTGTGACATTTTGCCTGAGAATTATTATTTTCTTTTCAACATGACCTTGAAGGAAAATCATTCCCCGATGTGATCTGTGACATGCCCAGAAAGTTCCATCTTGCTATTTATTAGCTGGGGGATCCTAAGCAAGTCACATGATTGCTCTCAGGGCAGGATTTGAATTCCTCCTTCTCAGCTCACCCCACCTGGATGCAGTTGACAGTAGGTGAGGGTGTGTGTGCATGGGTGTGTGTCCCTTTTTGAGCCCCAAAGATGGTTCCATCCGCAATAGGCTCAGACAGCTCAGACAGGCTTCTTAGAGACATATATGTCCTTTCTGTGACTGTTGTCTGCCAGTGAGAGGCCACTCTGCCTCCACTACCCATTTTACACCACCAGCCCTGTCAGGGCAGAGCCCCCAGGAGCTTCTCATGGCCCTGGAAACAAGGAAAAGGGCACCTGCTCCTTAGTCTCCTGGGAGGAGCCCCTTTGGGGCAAGGCAGGTTCAGGGAGCACTACTTAACTTTCTTTCCTTGGAATGCAGTGTCTGAGTCTGTGAAGGGGATAATTCATAGCCACAGACTTTCCCAGAAAGGCACTCTCACCATCCACATTCTGAGCAAATGTAGGGCTGTTGAACCCATGGCTGTATCAGTCAGCTTTTTCTAAGTGATGCTGCTATAACAAAACTCCCAACCCTCAGAATGTTGGAATCACACAGGTTGCTCTCTCACTCATGTTACATGTCTGCAGTGGGCCACCTTTACTTAGGAACCCACTCTAAAGAAGACCTCCCTGTCTGCAACAGGGAGAGGGAAACCACACAGCAGCTCCCAGAGCTTTGGCTCGAAGGGGCACATGTCTCTTGGGCTCTTCGTTCATTGGCCAACCATGATGTCAACAGGACAAAGTAGCATAATCCCCTCATAGGGACAGATGGAAGGAATTGCAAACCTGCAACCAGAGGTTTCTATTAGCTTAGCTGGAATTTCACTCCATGGCATGCTGGCGTCATGGCTTCCTCTAGGTCTCAGGTCAAGGCAGGAAGAGGTTGCAGGGTCTACTTAGCCAACCCAGGTTCATTTCCTCAGTCACAGATAGGACACTTGGCCGTATGCAAAGGCCATGGCAATAGGACAGGAACCAAATTTATTTTTTAAATTTTTTTGTGTGTTAACAACCTCTTAGATTGTCTTACGAGATATTAATACATAGCTAATGAACATAATATTATATAATAGAAGTCATGACAAAGTGTATATTAAACCTAAAATTGTAACTGAATTATAATTATAACTTTTTAAATTTCCCTTAGAGTTACCTTTTCTAGTTTTAAAATTTATTAATTTAAATGGATTAATTAACATATAGTGTATCATGAGTTTTAGAGGTAAAGGCCAGTGATTCATCAGTCTTATATAATACACAGGGCTCATTACCTCACATTCTCTCCTTAATGTCCATCACCCAGTTACCCCATCCTCCTGCCCCACCCCCTTCAGCAACCCTCAGCTTGTTTCCTAAAATTAAGAGTCTCTTATGATTTGTCTAGCTCTCTGATTTCCTCTTGTTTTATTTTTCCCTCTCTTCCCTTATGATGCTATGTTTTGTTTCTTAAATTCTACATATGAGTGTGATCACACGATAATTGTCTTTCTCTGATTGACTTATTTAGTTTAGCATAAAACCCTCTAGTTCCATCTATGTCATTGCAAATGGCAAGATTTCATTTTTTGATGGCTGAGTAGTATCCAATTGTATATACATATATACACCACATCTTCTTTATCCATTGATCTCTTGATGGACATCTGGGCTCTTTCCATAGTTTGGCTATTGTACATTGGGGTGCAGTTGTCCCTTTGGATGCCCACATTTGTATCTGTGCAGTGGGTACCCAATAGTGCTCTTGCCGGGTCATAGGGTAGCTCTATTTTCAACTTTTTGAGGAACCTCCATACTGTTTTCCAGAGTGGCTACACCAGCTTGCATTCCCACCAACAGTATAAGAGGGTTCCCCTTCCCAGAAACCAATTTTAAACCAGATGCACAATGTGCCTTCAAGAGAGATGACCCCTGGTGATGGCACCAAGGAGGAACTTGCCAGGGAAAATCAACAGTCACTTTCACAGTAGGAGAGGTCTCATTTAATTTCAAATATCCACTGCCTGCATTATCAGGAGAACCTCAGTGAGGTTCTCCATGGTATTGTGAAGGTCGGGTCCCAGAGATGGTAGTAGATGGAAAATCAACACATTTAAATTATCTATTGATTCCATGCTTTAAAAAGATGAAGACTTTTGCATCTCACCCTTTGTCCACCCTCCTCTTTCCAGTGCTGTTTTTGCTAGCACAGTGCTCTTTGCACCTATGTTATTTATACTCTCTTCTGTAATACTTCCCGCCATTGCTTAGGGGTTTTCTCTTTTTAAATACATTCATCGCTGACCACAGTTTCTCTTTTTTTTTTTTTTTACATTTAACTTACCCCTTTGTTGGCAAAATTTTATCATGATATAAATTTTCTATTTTTAAAGGGCTCACGGGTGCTGTATTTCATAAGGACTTGATGCACGAGACTGTCTGTTGTCAGAATATTCCCAGGATATTCTCTCATTTGCTCAGAGCATGTAAATTTTCCTTCACTGTTTCTGGAAAGGGGTGTGGTTATCACGTCTGAGGCTAGCCTATTTGTGTCGCACACAACGAGCTCCTTCTGGTATGATCTTCTAATTCGATCACCGTTGCTGATACCAGCCCATAGATTCTGTCTTTATCCTCTGTAACTTTATAATATTCCAGGTGTGGATCATCTGTATAGTCCTTTCCTGGGTCACTATGTGGGCTCTCAGTTACAGCCTGAAACGTCTCCTTATTTCTGGTTAGTTTGTAATTCAATTGTTTACTTTGGCTTCTCTCTTCTCCAAGGCAACAGCCAGTGTGCATTTGTGGAATCACCTCCCGGTCTCCTATACCTAGTTTTCTGCCTCTCCACATTTTTTTGTATTGTGCTCATTTAAAGATTTTATTTATTTATTTGAGAGGAAGAGAATGAGAGAGAGAGAGAGAGAGAGAGAGCATGCACAAGAGGGGGAAAGTCCCAGGGAGAAGCAGACTCTCTACCAAGCAGGAAGTGCAATGTGGGACTTGATCCTGGAACTCCAGGATCATGACTTGAGCCAAAGGCAGTCGGTTAACCAGCTGAGCCACCCAGGTGCCCTATTGTGTTCACTTAAATCTCCCTTCATGAACTTTCCCAAAAAACCACATCTGTGTGTGCAGACATGCTTAATCATTGACTTCTGTGGTTCCTTCCCCTCGCTGTTTCTTCCCGGCTACGCCCTGTCTTGCTCTTCTGCTCCTTCTCTATCCCGAGGTTGGCCTACCTGCTTCTCATTGCCCTATTTTTACTGCAGTCTCTTTACATTTCTAGATTCATCCCATTCTCTGTCATTTCCTTGAGACTGAATAGAGCTGTTTATATGAGCAGTTTTCCTTTGGGCATTTCCACTCAGGATATATGCTCTGTATTAGTTTTGTGCTAGTATTCTTCTCTTTTCTTGCCACCTGTAAGCTTTGGAAGGTGCTACTCCCCTTTTGGATAAAAGTTGGTACTTGCTAAAGACAGTGTGGGGAGGGAGGTGGCTGGGAGGGTCTGCAACCTGGAACCTCCCCTACCCTGAGGACAGGTGTCCCGTTGGTTCTCAGCCCACCCAGCATCACCTACCTGGTGGCTCCTGCTTGGTGCCTATCACTACTCCTTCTCCTCACTGTCCTTCACCCCCATCCCCCACAGTGCACTCCTCTGCCTGGGAGCCCAGGTCACATGCTGTCAACATGCCAAGTCTGCCAATCAGAGTGTAAGACAAAAACTTGACGACACCCAATGTTGGGGGTGGGAGCTGACTGTCCATTAACAGATTCAGACAAGGGTAGAAATGTTTACAACCTTTATGAAAAATTGGAAAAATGCACCAACCAATAATACAGCTATTTTTTTTTTGTAGGAAGACACCCAACAGGCATAGCCATAAATGGATATCAAGCCACATACACAAGAGATTCATTCCACAATTGCATGTAGTTGCAAAAAACCCACAACAATGGAAATGCCCATCAGGAGCAAAAAAAAAAAAAAAAAAAAAACAAATCATGATATGTAGATAGCATGGAATGCAGTGAAGCCATTAAAACATGTATGGATACTGATATGGAGTGATTTTCAAAATACATTCAGTGAAAATAGGCAAGCTTCAGAAGAATACATGTTGTTTTTCTTTGAGGGAGGGAAAGATAAATACCCTTATATATGCTTTAGATGCATAGAACTTATACACACATACACACACACATTGTTGTTTTATTCACCCCAAATGGTCATGGAGAATGTGTGTTTTTCCTGATTGATGGACACAATGTTCTTCTTTAACTCTGATCCAGAGGTTTGAACAAGGATACTTCACTGGGTAGGGTGTCCCTTACCAGGGTGCCTGAGGAGCTGGGAAGCCGGCAGCCAGCAAACCAGGTGACACAGTGTAACAGGGACCAGATACCTGACCCTTAGAGTGTGGGTCCAAGGAAGTGATGGAGACACATTGGGTTTGCACGTGGGGAAGAACGCAGTGCTCAGGGCTTACACTCAGCCTTGCTGGACACACAGCCCCATCTTAAGTCTCTTTCTGGGCAGCCCACCTGAGGGCATCCCAGACCCCCCTCTCTCCCTGGGCCCTGGTCCAGCCCTGAGTCTACCCTTCCCTCTGAGTCTTCTTCATGAGGTCCTGAGTCTTTCTGACAGGTATCATGGGAGATTTTAAGGAAGAAGAAGTAGCCTTTCCCCATCAGCCTCATTGTGGCCTAGATGCTTCCTCTGCCATCTTTTGGCGTTACTTCCCCTGACTGTGGACTAAGGCCTCTTCCCAGCCCCAGACTGCTTATGCTAATGCCCTCCTAAGTGCTTTTCCCACAAGGGTGTCCTCATCCTTCACATGTCCTCTCCTCCCTCTGTCCTCTGTCCCCTTCCCCTCTCCACTCTGAGTCAATTCTTCTGTCCCCTTTTTTCTTTTATGTTTTCCACATTTGTCAGCTTAGTTCTACCTCTTGGGAGGATTTGGTTTGGTTTTGTGTATTTATTCTCTCTTCCAATCTTTGGATGAAATGTTTAGTTTAGGAACTATTATTTCATTTGAAAAACTCCTTTCTTAGGGGCACCTGGGTGGCTCAGTGTGTTAAAGCCTCTGCCTTAGGCTCAGGTCATGGTCTAAGGATCCTGGGATTGAGTCCCACATCAGGCTCTCTGCTCAGCAGGGAGCTTGCTTCCCCCTTTCTCTCTGCCTGTCTCTCTGACTACTTGTGATCTCTCTCTCTCTCTCTCTCTCTGTCAAATAAATAAATAAAAACTTTTTTTAAAAACCTCTTTTTTTGTTCTCTGCTTGCTGATGTTTTCAAAACTCTCCTCACTGTGTGGTCATGTGTTGAGCTTGGTCTGGTCTGGTCTGGTTTGGTCCTTCTCTTTTTATATCCCCCATATGCCTCACATGACTGATCACTGTTGGTTGTCTGACTGTAATGGAAAATGAGCCAGAACATAGTTGATCAAGGCTCTGAGTATGTGAAACAGGGGGTTAGAGGGTGCCAAATTCTTTGAGCTTCCATTCTTTCTTGAACTATAAGCTATGCTTTCACAGGTGGTGACAGGGGGTCTTCTAAATTCCAGAATGAAGCGAACTGATGGTGGCCCCCAGCATCCTCTCTAGCTGCCTCGGTTTCCCCACATATTTTATGAAGTTAAAGAACCTCCTGGGCTATGGGAACATTTGGTTCTTGATCTAAGTGCTGGTTCGTGGGTTTGGGGTCTTTTATGTGCAAATATACTGAGCTGTGCTCTTCTGATGTGAGCGCTTTCTGTGTGTATTTTATACTCCAATGAAAAGGTTTTAAATTTTACCATGAAATCTCTCCAAGCCTGTGCTTACTTAATCCTTTAAATAGCAGCCTCAGTATCCCATTATGTGGCCGTAGCATAATTACCTATTCCTGTTTTGTTGGCATTGACCCTGTTTCCATTTTTCCTCTTGCAAATCTGTGCTACGGGATTCCAGATAGGTGAGATGACGTTATCACATGCCACAGACTTCTTCCTGGACTACAGCTAAGAACCCAGACACATTATACGGACCACATACCTGAGCACTCGGCAAAATGAACCCTATCAGGGGCCCTAAGAGCTCAGGATGAGTAGAGAAAATGGGCCCTAGGGAAGAGGGGTCAGAATCCAGGAGATTTCTTGGGGTTTATGTTTTCTTTCCCTCCCACTAGATCCCCAGCAAGCCTCAGGACAGAAGCTGTAATTCCACCTGCCGCCGCTGGGGGCCGATATCTGGAACGCGGAAGGAGGAGAGTCCTGGATGCCCAGAACAGTTAGGGTCCCAGAACCTGGAGGAGAAACCACCACTGCCTCTTCTCTCTCTTTGTTCTCCTTCTGCTTGGTCCTGGAAGAAACCCCAATCGCAGGAAGTACGCAGCAGACTGGGGAGAGACGAGCCCCAGCTTGCCAAGCTTCCCAGCCAAAGGACCAGGAAGGGGCGGGTGGAGGCTCTGAAAGCTGAGAGGTTGGGCGTTAGGGGGACGGACAAGAGGAAGCCCCTGAAGAAAGTGACCCTAGATCTCCCAGACTTGCGGCCCAGCTGTGCACATCTGATCAGGCCCTGGAAGGAATACCCACTTTAAGAGCTTGGGGAAGACCCTCTCTGGTCACAGACTGGCCACCAGAGGTTGCACGTGGGGGCACATCCGGGGAGCACCTGCAGGGCTCCAGAAAGCTGAACCAGAGCACGTGGGAACCACAGTCCACAGAAGCCACATCAGCACTTGAAGTCCTAACCTCACCAGGGGGTCTGCCTGCCATTAGAGAAACGGAAGTCTTCATTAAAGAACTTTCTGGCAAGGGGCTAGCATTGCTTTGTATGTGTGCGGTGGTTCCCTGAAATGGTGTGTATGTGAAACACATAGAACTGAACACCACCCCCAAAATCGTACCACATGTAAAATTTGGAAAAATGGTTCAACCTATATACTTTAGAAGGATGTAGTTTCTTTTTTTTTTTTTTTTTTTCTCCTTACACCTCACTAAAACTTAACAGAGAAAGAGTGGGAGGGGTAGTTTTGAGGGGAGGTGGATGATGCTGCCCTCCACTCCTTCATAAACTCTTTGCCTCAAGCAGAAACCCCAGGGTTCACTGAGATTCCCCAATCGTAGGAGAAGGCTCAGTTCTACAGGTGAACACAAACAGAGGTCTAGGGCCTGAGTCAGGCAGCCTGAAGATGAGCCATTTTGTCATTATTTGGAGCTAAAGGCCCTCGAGACACTGCAGGCTCCAGAGTAACTTTTGCCCCTCCCTTAACTACATAGAGGAATCTCAGTTGCAGGGGCTTTGCTGAATAAGGATTATTATCAGGAATAAATCTTATCTGAGTAACACAAGCACATGGCAGGGCAAAGACTTGACTACCAAACTTACTGGTTTTCCTCTTCCTGTGAATCGCTTTCCTTCTCTTTGAAGACCCAAACTCCTACCCCTTTCTTTTAATTCAGGATGGCATTTGTACCCCATTATGTCTGACTGCCATGTCTGTGTTTGTTTCCCAAACATATGCTATTAAATTGATAGTCTCCTGTTAATCTGTCTCACATCAGTTTGATTCTTAGTCCAGCTAGAAAGACCTTGAAGGATACAAGAACTCTTCCTCCTCTTCACCGCCTGGAGCTGACCCACCCCGCCCTCTCCTCCTCCTGCTGGCAAAGCCCTAGGATTCTCCAGCTCCTGTCCCCCCCATCCCGGCAAGGCCTTCTGAGGGCAACAGATGTCAGGAAGACCCCATGGACTTTGTCTTAGGAAGGCTAGTCTGGTGGAGGCCGGTGGAGAGGGAGGCCCTGGATGCATGGACCAGGTGTAGGGACAGCCTGACTTTAGGAGTGAAGATGACATGAAATTGCATTTTGAGCACATTTGAGCTGCTAACATGGTAGACAGCTCTACAAAGACACCAGGAGCCAATGGAAGTCCAGACCCGGGCTGGGGGATGGAGTGGCAGAAAGTAGGTACCCGCAGACTGAAGGTGGTGCTAGAGACTGAGGCAGGGAACCTCCTGAGAAGGTCACTAGGGACAGACTCCAGGGGATGCTGCAGTGAGGGGCCAGAGGGAGAGAGCACACCTCATCACGTAAGCCATACACTCCCCAAATGACCCGGCTTTTATCCTAATTTTGAAGTTAGGAAATAACAAAAGAAAAAAAATTAAGAACATAGATGAGAAAATATTTTTAAAAATTTTTTTTAGAAAAATTGAAGGCAGGTTGCCCCTGAGTTCAGTTCCAGACCCTGGAGAGCAGCAGGCATCAGCTGAGCACCAGGGAGACAACCCAGGCAGGACGGACATGTGGCTTCTCTGGGTTCTGCTTCTTCTCCTCATCCAAGGTGAGTGGGGCTGGGGCTTCAGAAGGGAGCACTTCCAGAGCTGGGGCAGGACAAGCACAGGGCCTGTCCCAGGGGAAATGGTAGAGCATTTCACTCATCCAGACACTTATTCATTAAAAAAACATTTTTTAAAGTTTTGTTAAGTGACAACAAATAAGTTTTGTGTTGGGGAAAGAAAATAAAAATGAATAACACAAATAGTGTCCATTTTCTAGTGCATTACTTATCAACCCTGGCAGAGAGATGCATAGAGAGTTAATGAGTGGATGGATGGTTGGATGGATGGGTGCATGGGTAGATGATAGACACATACATGCACACATATGTACACACATATATAAATGCATGAATTCAAGAGGAACTTTGAAGGAGCCCAGAAGCCCAGCCTCCAGCTGATACCTACTCAGTCAAAGTGAGGTTCAGACATCTGGATCATTTATAAACCTGCATAACTGGTCTTGACTTGTAGCTAGAGCTGAGATCTTCTTTTCTGAAGAGCTCAGATACAGGGAGCAAGACAGGCAGCAAAACCTGGGCGTGACAGGCTCTCTGGAGACTTGCTCAACCCCACACATCAGGCCGCCTGAGTCTTGCTCTGCATGAGCCAAGGACCAGACCACCATCCAGTGTTGTAAGCACAACAATGGAGACAGGGACAAATGCTCTGATGGCACCAGGAGTGACCCAGTTGGCTGCAGAATTGTAGACACCATAGAAGAGACACTGTTTGAGCCAAGCCTTGAGGGGTGAATATAAAGGCTTGATTCTTTCAAGCAGAGAAGAACATTCCAGGCAGAGGGAACAGCTTGTGCAAAGGTGTGGAAACTCAGAAGAGCAAAATGTGTAGTAAAATAACAAGCAGTCACCTGTTTGAGTGAATGTGTGTGTGTTAGTTCTGTGCCACATGTTGATTAGAAGGTGAAGTATTTTAAGTGTTTAGGGGTTAGAGTGCCAGCGGGTGGGTGGGGAGGGGTCTCTCTGTCTCACCAGCTCTTGGATTCAGAAGTACACCTGGGACTGCAGTGTGGGCTTTGCGCTGCTGGGGAGAGGAGTTGGCCAAGGCCAAGGGAGGGGTGGTGATCAGTAGCTGGCAAGTGAGGACAGGATCCTGTATTGAGGAATTAGGAGCCCCAAGAGGAACATCCAAGAGAAGAGACAGCTAAAGACATACCACAGGGATGAAGGGACAGGAGGAATGTGACATAGACAGAGACCAGAGACTCCTGGCCTGTCCTCAGGGCAGCGTCAGACGCTCCAGAAGCATCCAGACCAGCCCAGGGCTCAAGGGAGGATGAGACAAATATTGGGTTTCTGTCTTCTGGGACACTTCTCCATCTGCCAGGAGGGGATGGTGAGGGGCACAGAGGGGAGGACACTGACCACATTCTATGAGTATGGCCAAGGATGGGAACCCTACAAGAAGTGGTGGTGCCGCAGGAAGAGCTGGGTTTCCTGCAGAATCCTTATAAAAACCACCGGGACAGACAAACTGGTGAAGAATGGCCGAGCGTCCACCCAGGACAATCCCAGCCGATGCACATTCACCATAACCTTGGAGGAATGCCATCGAGATGACGCAGACACCTACTGGTGTGGGACTGAGAGAACAGACGCTGACCCGGTGTACAAATGATCTGAGATTGTCGACCCAGGTAGGCACTACTCTCTTCTGTGCTCGGGGACCCTGGTACCACCTGCAGAGGAGTCAAACTGCTCTTCTCTCTTCCCCAATGGACGGAGAGGAGTCTGCAAACAAGCCTGAGACTCCACGCGTGTCCTTGTGTGTGCCTGTGTGTGCATGTGCAAGCATCATTAGAGGCACCAAGATTCTGGGAAAGACTCAAGAAAGAGCGAGCCCCACATCTCTGCATGTCTCCACCTGCTCTCCCCAGAGGCAGCAGAGAAGCAGAGACTCAGCTAGACTTGTCCGGGGAAGGCAGCTCCTCTTTCCCTAGTCACAGTATCCCCTTTCCGCCCCAGGCTGAGTGGGGCCTTGTCAGGTGTGCAGGGAGAGGTGGGTGCTAGAAAGCTGTGATCCTGATGGTCTCAGCTGCAGGACAAGAGACCCTCTCCCTGCCCACTCCTTCTCCCTCTCCCTCCTCTGGCAAGAGAAGCACAAAGGAGCAAGAGACTCTGAACCCATTTCTGGGAGAAGGAAAGGCAGACTCCAGCAGAGGGCAGGGGCCCCCTCTCTGGCTGCCTCTGAGCCTTGGAGGGGACTCTGGGCTCCCCCACAGCTGCCCCAGAGGCACTAGGGCCTCCCTGGAGAAAAGCCTCGATAGGGTGTTCAGCTGGGCCCCCCTCCACACAGCCCCACTTCTGGACCCCTCAGTCTTCTCCCCAACATGCAGACACACAGACTAAATGGGAAATACATCTGCTACTCGTTAGTCTTCTCACAGTTAGCATATGCAAATATGGTCTGTGAATGTGGGCAGTGGACAGCTATGCTGGTGTAGAATGTTCCAGAGATTAACTGAAAAAGAAAACAAAGGTGGGTGGATGTGCAGGAGGAGCTGGGGCCAGAGACATGGAGTCTGGATCCTCCAACCAGACAAGCCTTCGCTGGCAGGCCTGGTGCAGGAAGAAAGGCCCCGGCGAGGTGCGCAGGACTGAGGGGACAGCGGGGGCTCCAGGCTCTGGACAGCTGCAGGAGATGGGGGACCCTGGGCCAGTCAGCTCATGGGTCACAGTGCTTCGAGCAAGGCTGAGACTCAGAGAAGAGCTGATTGAAAGCTCCAGGGTTGGGGACGTGGCTCAGACATGCTCAGTGATGCCAAAAGGAGATTGAGCTGATTTTAATTGCTACAGCGCTCCCCACCCCCACACACCTCCCACAGTGGTGAACTGGTGTTTCCCTGCAAATGACGTAATTGCAGGTTTGGGGTGAGAAACCAAAAAGATGCCAGAGCAGACCAATGTGCCTGAGCGATGTCCCTAAGACAGAAGCTTCTCAACCCTGGGGGTGGGGAGTGGAGAAGGCCATGGGAGCCACCTGCGACACTCTCACAGCCTTGCTCTGCTCTGTGTGTTTAGAACTGGATCCAACAGACTCTCCCAAGCCTGTGCTAAGCACCACACCAGCCAGCTGGGACTCCTCACCTCTGTTTACCCAGGGCACCAACAACAGCCAGCCCATGACTCCAATCAACCCCATCAACAGGTGAGCAGGGCATTAAAAGATGGGGTTTTCTATGGCAGCCCTGTGACCACTCCCCTCGGGACAATCTACCAAGGAACCCGCCCCCTTGGCCCCACTGATGTTTCCTGGGAGGGGAGAATCAGCAAGGTCTACACTGACCTCCATCCTTTATACCTCTGAGCACTTAAAGAACTCCCCACGCCCTATGAGGAAACTAACAAAGTGCCTTAGCTGGGCTGTGGGAGAGAAGGCTCTGGTCTCCTTCTGATTTGCCTCCCAACCCACACGAACCTCAAAGAGAGGTAGTTGGTTCCAGCCTCGAGTATGCCAGAGGGAAATGCTCTGTATTCTTTTCCTGTGGCTTCTAGAACAAATCACCACTAACTTGGTGGCTTAAGACAAATAGTTTTATGACCTTATGGTTCTGGAGATCAGAGGTCTGCAGTAAGTCTCCCTGGGGTAAAATCAAAGTGCTGGCAGGGTTGGTTCCTTCTGGGCACTCTAAGGGTGAAGCCCTTCCTTGTCTTTTACAGCATCTAGAAACCCAGCACCCCCTGGCTTGGAGTTCTTTCCATCCTCATAGCCAGAAGTGGCAGTCAAGTCCTCCACACACCACATTACTGGGACACTGGCTTGGTTCTCCCCAGTCCTTATACTTATAAAGACACTGGTGATGACATAAGGTCCACCCGATAACCCAGGATAATCTCCCCATCTCAAGGTCAGCTGGTTGGCAATCATCTCCATCTGCATCATGAAATTCCCCCTTGCTATTTAACCTAACACATTCACGGGTCTGGGGTTTACAACATCTCTGGGTGGGGGGTGGTTACTATGCCCACAGACACTCATGGGCGTGCACCTGTTCCATGGATCCAGCCCTGCCCTCCCCAAGCGTTAGGGAAATGCTGGGAAAGAGGGGGAAGCTGGGATTCCTGCTTTCTCACATTCCCAACATGGCTGAGAGGCTGGGTCATCAACCTGAAACACCCCCCCCCTCCGCCTCCCCGGGCGAAGAAGCATCCAAAGGCAGCCAATTTGCTCTTTCATCAGAGGGCAAACACACTGTCTCAGTTTCACCCCATCAGAGACCAGGGTGAAGGTGCATTCCCTCTCTGGGTCCCGTCTCCCAGAAACACCCTCCACCAGCTCCTTTCCAGCTCCAGTCCAAGTTCTTTTCCTTCTCCAGGACCCTATTCCTTGGAACCTGGCCCCAGTAGACAGTTTGTTCAGTCAATCCTCTGAACGAGGAAAGCACTGGGCTCACGCTTGACGATGAGCTTCTGTCCTGCTGGTGACTATTGGAGACCAGTTGTTCTGTTGAGTGGGAAGTGGAAGATGTAGGATTTTTAGGAGACCAAGCAGCACAGGAAGAAGCCTGTGGGGTGTAAGGACGGGATAGCATCCCCAAAGAGATTGGAACTTAAGAAAAGAACACAAGGCCTTAAAGGATATTTTAAGGAAAGGCAAAGCAGCATGCCCCTCTCTCCAAAAAACCACCTGTGAAATCCACATGACCCATAATGCTCAAGGCAGGATGAAGGACAGAGCAGGGCTGGCCTGCAGGGCATCCTGGTCCTGCTTGTGGAAGAAGACTTGAGGTCAAGGGTGAGGGATCCAGACTCTTGGATACTGAGAGGGACCACCAGGGAGACACATGTAAGCAAGACCCATCATCCATCTAGAACCCCGTACACTATACAGGATGTATGAGCGTACACCCCAGAATGCTACCATGGGGGGTGCAAAGCTGGGAGAGACCCCTCCCTGGAGAACCCTGAAGGTTAATAAATAGATGGACAGGGGTGGGAGAATGCTCCTCTGCTTCAAAGAGGTAATATTAGATCACAGAAGGAAATTTGAGCAGAATTGACACAAGGTAGGACACAAGTAGGATGAGAAAGATGGGCAAAGGCAAACCCTTCAGCTTGGCTGACCTGCAGGTGAGGTGGAGAAGAATTGTGGGAGAGGAGTCAAAAAGCAGGATGAATTCAGGGGCAGATCATCAAAAATCTCCAAACAAACAAGAGCCCAGGGCCAGACAGCTTCCCAGGGGAATTCTACCCAACATTTAAAGAAGAATTAATTCCTATTCTCCTGAAACTGTTCCAAAAAATAGAAATGGAAGGGAAACTTCCAAACTCATTTTATGAGGCCAGCATCACCTTGATCCCCAAAACAGACAAGGATCCCATCAAAAAAAGGAATTACAGACCAATATCCTTGATGAACACGGATGCGAAAATTCTCACCAAAATACTAGCCAGTAGGATCCAAAAGTACATTAAAAGGATTATTCACCACGACCAAGTGGGATTTATTCCAGGGCTGCAAGGTTGGTTCAACATCTGCAAATCAATCAAGGTGATACAATACATTAATAAAAGAAAGAACGAGAACCATATGATACTCTCAATAGATTCTGAAAAGCATTTGACAAAGTACAGCATCCCTTCCTGATCAAAACTCTTCAAAGTTTAGGAATAGAGGACACACACCTCAATATTATCAAAGCCATCTATGAAAAACCCACTGCAAATATCATTCTCAATGGAGAAAAACTGAGAGCTTTTCTGCTAAGGTCAGGAGCATGGCAGGGATGTCCATTATCACCACTGCTCTTCAACATATTACCGGAAGTCCTAGCCTCAGCAATCAGACAACAAAAAGAAATTACAGGCATCCAAATTGGCAAAGAGGAAGTCAAACTATCACTCTTTGCAGATGATATGATACTATATGTGGAAAACACAAAAGACTCCACTCCAAATCTGCTAGAACTTATACAGGAATTCAGTAAAGTGTCAGGATATAAAATCAATGCACAGAAATCAGTTGCATTTCTTTACACCAACAACAAAAGAGAAGAAAGAAAAATTAAGGAGTCGATCCCATTTACAATTGCACCCAAAACCATAAGGTACCTAGGAATAAACCTAACCAAAGAGGCCAATAATATATACTCAGAAAACTATAAAGTATTCATGGAAGAAATTGAGGAAGACACAAAGAAATAGAAAAATGTTCCATGCTCATGGATTGGAAAAACAAATATTGTGAAAATGTCTATGCTACCTAAAGCAATATACACATTTAATGCAATCCCTATCAAAATCTCATCCAGTTTTTTCAAAGAAATGGAACAAATAATCCTAAAATTTGTATGGAACCAGAAAAGACCACAAATAGCCAGAGGAATATTGAAAAAGAAAGCCAAAGTTGGTGGCATCACAATTCCAGACTTCAAGCTCTATTACAAAGCTGTCATCATCAAGACAGTATGGTCCTGGCACAAAAATAGACACATAGATCAATGGAACAGAATAGAGAGCCCAGAAATAGACCCTCAACTCTATGGTCAACTAATCTTTGACAAAGCAGGAAAGAATGTCCAATGGAAAAAAGACAGCCTCTTCAACAAATAGTGTTGGGAAAATTGGACAGCCACATGCAGAAGAATGAAAGTGGACCATTTACTTACTCCGCACATGAAAATAGACTCAAAATGGATGGAGGACCTCAATGTGAGAAGGAATCCATCAAAATCCTTGAGGAGAACACAGGCAGCAACCTCTTCAACCTCAGCCACAGCAACATCTTCCTAGGAACATTGCCAAAGGCAAGGGAAGCAAGGGCAAAAATGAACTATAGGGACTTCATCAAGATCAAAAGCTTTTGCACAGCAAAGGAAACAGTTAACAAAACCAAAAGACAACTGACAGAATGGGAGAAGATATTTGCAAACTGACATATCAGATAAAGGGCTAGTATCCAAAATCCATAAAGAGCTTATCAAACTCAACACCCAAAAACAAATAATCCAATCAAGAGATGGGCAGAGGACATGAACAGACATTTCTGCAAAGAAGACATCCAGATGGCCAACAGACACATGAAAAATTGCTCCACATCACTCAGCATCAGGGAAATACAAATCAAAACCACAATGAGATAGCACCTCACCCCACTCAGAATGGCTAAAATTAACAAGTCAGGAAATGACAGATGCTGGCGAGGATGCAGAGAAAGGGAAACCCTCCTCCTCCTGGTGGGAATGCAAGCTGGTACAACCACTCTGGAAAACAGCATGGAGGTTCCTCAAAAAGTTGAAAATAGAGCTATCCTAAAACCCAGCAATTGCACTACTGGGTATTTACTCTAAAGATACAAACATAGTGATCCAAAGGGGCACATGCACCCAAATGTTTATAGTAGTGAGAATAAGACCCGACCATACTAGAGGGTCTGAAGTGAGTCTAAATCCAACACTAGAGTCACAATGTGTCCAGCAACTGGGAGGTGGGAGACAATAGAAGGGAGAGACCTGGATGATGCCTTTTAATCCCCTCCAAGACTTCCCAGTGAGGGCTCCCCTCCTATAGATGGGAAATTTCATTGATAGCCAGGAGTGGATAAAGAAAAGCATAGGGACTTGGGTTTGAAGTTATTTTCTGTGTTTCTGTGAGAGAGAGAGTGGGCATGCGAGCTGGAGGAGGAAAGGACAGAAGGAGGGTGAGAATCCCAAGCAGACTCGGTGCCCAGCATGGAGCCCGAGGCAGGTCCCCATCTCATGACTTTGAGACCATGACCTGAACTGAAATGAGGTGCCCAAAGCTTAACTGTCTGAGCCACCCAGGTGCCCTTTGTTTTCTGGATTTTTCAAAAAGAGTATCATGGTATATATATACCTCACATATTGAAAGCCTTCACAAGCCAGATGTGTAGTGAATGAGGAATGCTTGGTTTACTGTCACTGCAGTCAAGATCTTAATAGGGATGCAGATATAGGACTATAAATCAGTCAAAACTAAGTGAAGTTTCTTTTTCCCTGGTAAGTAGTTAAGTGTTTTGTGGCGAGGGGCTTTGAAACAATGTACATAGCCATGTGTCACTCTATCTATATTGGTGGCCTCCAAAGACAGGGGACTCACCCGGTGGTCACAAGAACAGTTCATTTCTGTCCCTCACCTTGTCCCTTAGCCTCTCTGGTCCTTTAGGTGCAGGGCTCCAGGGACAGTCTGGACGTCTCCATCCAGACAGGACAAATGAGGGCTCAGATCTGTCCGCTTCATGCCTGTGATGCTGTCCATCTCCAGTCAACTCAGACCACCATCACTTCCTCCTGGGTTTCACCTGAACTTTGCCCTGCCCACCCTCCCATGCTCCCCAGCAGAGCAAGGGCAAGACAGAATGCTGGTCCCTTCCTGTTTAACTTCCTCCCACGCACATTAAAAATAACGCAAGTCTTGTCCTTTTCTAATTTTCAAAGGCATACATATTTCCTTCCAATAAAACACTGGGGCATTGCCAAAGCTGGTGTGTCGGGTTGGGGGTGGGACATTCTGCAGCAGCGGGTGGCTTCTGGTGGGGAACACCTCCACCACATGCCTACAACTGCACCCACACTGTTCTGGGTCGCCAGTCAGGAAACGGTGAGACCTCAAAGCCCAGCAGCCTGTGACTTACCATGTGGGAGCTCCCAGCCTCTGTCCCCTTTGCAGGGCTGAGTCCCAGAGGGGCTCTTTGCAGCAGCCAGCAGCCTCTCCACAGCCCTCCGTGCCCACGGCAGAGGTATCACCTTCCTCTTTACCGTCTTGCCCAACCCTAGAGCAAACAGAGTCAAATGGTCCCGTGATCCATACTTAGATTTTCCTTGTGACATAAAACAGCAATCATTTTGTCATGTCACAGATTCCGCGGTCAGGAATTCAAAAGGGCTGAGAGGCGACAGCCTGTCTCTGCTCCCTCATGTCTGGGGCCTCAACTGGGATGACATAATGCTGGCGGGGTGACTCACATGGCTGGGTGCCACTGTCATCCAGAAGCTTCTTTGCCCGTGTGTCTGGAACAGGAGCCAGGGTGACCCAACACGGAGCCCAGTCCTGACTGTGGACCCAAGACCGTACAGGTAGCCTCTGCATTGGGCCACCGGGTTCTGAGTGGGACAGTCCCCAGCACCAGCATTTCTAGAGCCTGAGCAAGGAGCTACGGGATTCCTCCTGGCCTGGCCTTGGATGTCACACAAGGTTACTGTCCCCAGGCTCCATCCGGGTCTTCCAACGGGGACGAACATTGCTTCTTGGAGGGTGAAAACGTTGCTACTCTTTTCATATACAAAACATAGATGATCCATTGGTAGACGGATCGACTGATGGACAGATCAGTAGAACATGGACGTATACAGCATGTCTTTAGTACTAAAATTTCATAGCTTGGTGGGGGGGCATTTCTAGGAAGAGAAAATGAGTAAACAGGATCCTTAGAAGATAATCATGGAAAAAAGTTGGGGCAGCGCTGCTCTGGGCTTCTGTCTGCAGCAGCCACAGCCCATCCAGACGCAGGGGTGGGGACATACCCCCAACTCTTAATAAAATGAAGTGTCAAGAAATTTGCAGCCCCATGTTGGAACTGCCACATGGAAGAATTTTTTTTTTTAAGATTTATTTATTTATTTATTTGAGAGAGAGAGAGAACCCTCAAGGGCAGAGCCGAGGGACAGAGCAGCAGAGAGGGAGGGATAGGAGAAGGAGACTCCCCAGTGAGTGGGGAGCCCCATGCGGGTCTCTAGCCCAGGACCCTGAGATCATGACCTGAGCCAAAACCATGAGTCAGATGCCCAAGTAGCTACGCCCCCTGGATGCCTCTGGAAGAATATTAATCTAGTGTCTTCATGTCACATTATAGAACGAGGAGCCCAGAAGGGCTGGGGCTCCCGGTCCCAGTCGTAAGCCTTGGGAACAGACTTGGATCTGCCCCAGAGCCAGCCTGGGGCTCGTCCACACGGCGTCCCTGCAAGCCCATCTGTGTACTTGAAAGGTCAGTTCTCAAGCCTGCTGGGCTCCATATGGCCCCAGGTATAAACACTAGGCAGACGCAATGACGTCCTGCCATTTCTCTGCTGTACTCACAGGTCACAGACTACACCCATCAATCGCATGAACTTGTGAAATGTTTTGTTTGGGTCGCAATTTTATTTTTTTTAAATGGAGTTTGTTGCCAACAGGAAAACACAAAAAATTTCACTTCTGGTTTCTCTTTTAAAAAGCAGAAATGCTGGGCGCCTGGGTGGCTCAGTGGGTTAAGCCTTTGCCTTCGGCTCAGGTCATGATGTCAGGGTCCTGGGATCGAGCCCCACATTGGGCTCCCTGTTCAGCAGGGAGCCTGCTTCCCCCCCTCTCTCTCCCTGTCTCTCTGCCCACTTGTGATCTCTGTCAAATAAATAAATAAAATCTTAAAAAAAAAAAAAAAAACCAGAAAGGCTGGAGAACCGCAGGTCCTGCGTGGCCACCAGAGTGTCTAAGACTTTCCAGCTGCTCCCTAGGGTTTCTAGAACACTATGAAAGCTCACAGACTAGAAAGAAATAAAACTGTCCCTTTGTGCGGATGACATAATTATGTAGAAAAACCTAAGGATTTCACACACACAAAAAAAAATATCAGCTGCTAGAAATAAAAAGTGAGTTTAATGAGTTACAGACAAAAAGATCAACAGAAACGCATATACACATACACACACGTGTACACATATGTGTACACACACATAGTCCTATTTCTATACTAGCAACAAGCCTGTAGAAACTGAATTGAAACACACAGTGTTAGTCACAGCTGCTGGACAAGAAGAAGAAACACGGGCTGCAGATCTAACGGAATATATGCAGCATCCATGTACTGAAATTTACAAGACTCTGGTGACCGAAGACAAGAACTATTTAAACAAATTGCGAGAGGTACCACATTATCAACACAGGAGAGATGTCAGTTTCCCCAATATCAATCTGTAAGTTTAACACGATTCCTATCAAAATCCCAGCAAGATTGTCTTGGTAGAGAAAGACAAGCTTCCTCTAACATTTACACGGAAAGGTGACAAAACTAGAGTACTTAAAAATGAGTTTGAGAAAGAATAAAGTACATCACAAGCTTCTCTCTTGACCAGGGTTGTGTTTCCTACATCCCCCCTCTGTGTGTTTTATCTCATGGCCCCTCTGTGTCTCTGTGGCTGAATTTCTCCTTCGGCGGAGTCCTGGACCAGTGCCAGCTCTCCTCAAAGTGCCAGGAGGGCGGAAGCCATGCCAGGGCTCAGATTCCGAGCATGGCCTCCCTGCCTGCACATGCAGCACTGAGGAGCTCAGAGTGTTTTCTGGAAACTGGCATCACTGGCTATGCATGGGGGAGACAAGAGCGCTGGTCTAGATTCGAAAAGCTGAATGGAGCTGGGGACACGTGCTTGTGACAGACTGTGTCCCTCCCTGCACACTGCTGGAAAGGGGCCATTGACAAGCATTTGAAACCATCGTGCCTTCAAAGAGGAAGATTTTGCGTCTCACATTTTGGCCATTGTCCTCTTCCCTCTGCTAATTTGGTCAGCACAGTGTTCTTTGCACCTAGATACCTCTGCTCTCTTCTGTAATACTTCCCACCATCGCTTTTGGGGGGTGGGGAGCGGTTCTCATTTTAAATGTAATCGTTGCTGACCACAGCTTCTTTTTTTTCACGATTTAACTTATCCCTTTGTAGGCAAAATTTCGTCATAATGTAGATTTTCTATTTTTAAACGGGTCACGGGTGCTGTATTTCATAAGGCCTTGCATGCCCGTGACTGCTTGTTTCCAGGATATTCTCTCATTTGCTCAGACCATGTAAATTTTCCCTCACTGTGTTCTGGGGTGGGATGTGGTTATCACGTCTGAGGTTAGCCTATTTGTGTCACCCACAACGAGCTCCTTCCCGTATGATCGAATCCGCTCTCCATTTCTGGTACCAGCCCATATGATTCTGTCTTTATCCTCCAGGTGCCGTAACTTTATAATATTTTGGGTGTGGGCCATCTGAAGAGTCCTTTCCTGGGTCACCGTGTGGGTTCTCAGTTACAGCCTGAAAGACCTCCTTATTTCTGGTTAGTTTCTAGTAATTGAATTAGAAATTGAATTCAATAGAAATTGAATTTACGTTTGGCTTCTCTCTCCTCCAAGAACACAGCCAGCGTACATTTGTGGAATCACCTCCTGGTCTCCTGTACCTACTCTTCTACCTCTCCACCCTTTTTATATTGTGTTTACTTCAATGTCCCATCATGAACTTTCCAAAAGAAACCGCATCTGTGTGTGCAGACATGCTTAATCATTGACTTCTGTGGTTCCTTCCCCTCGCTGTTTCTTCCCGGCTACGCCCTGTCTTGCTCTTCTGCTCCTTCTCTATCCCGAGGTCGGCCTGCCTGCTTCTCATTGCCCTATTTTTACTGCAGTCTCTTTACATTTCTAGATTCATCCCATTCTCTGTCATTTCCTTGAGACTGAATAGAGCTGTTTATATGAGCAGTTTTCCTTTGGGCATTTCCACTCAGGATATATGCTCTGTATTAGTTTTGTGCTAGTATTCTTCTCTTTTCTTGCCACCTGTAAGCTTTGGAAGGTGCTACTCCCCTTTTGGATAAAAGTTGGTACTTGCTAAAGACAGTGTGGGGAGGGAGGTGGCTGGGAGGGTCTGCAACCTGGAACCTCCCCTACCCTGAGGACAGGTGTCCCGTTGGTTCTCAGCCCACCCAGCATCACCTACCTGGTGGCTCCTGCTTGGTGCCTATCGCTACTCCTTCTCCCCACTGTCCTTCACCCCCATCCCCTACAGTGCTCTCCTCTGCCTGGGAGCCCAGATCACATGCTGTCAACATGCCAAGTCTGCCAATCAGAGTGTAAGACAAAAACTTGACGACACCCAATGTTGGGAGTGGGGGCTGACTGTCCATTAACAGATTCAGACAAAGGTAGAAAAGTTTACAACCTTTTTGAAAATATCCATGAAAATTTGAAAAATGGACCAACCAATAATACAGCTATTTTTTTTTGTAGGATACCTAACAGGCATAGCCATAAATGGATATCAAGCCACATACGCAAGAGATTCATTCCACAATTGCATGTAGTTGCAAAAAACCCACAACAATGGAAATGCCCATCAGGAGCGAAAAAAATTAAACAAATCATGATATGTAGATACCATGGAATGCAGTGAAGCCATTAAAAACAAAAATCGTAGATACTGTTAAGGAATGATTTTCAAAATACATTGAGTGAAAACAGGTAAACTGCAGAACAAAATGTGATATTTTTCTTTGAGGGAGGGAAAAATAAATACACTATATATGGTTTAGATGCATAGAATTTCTCCACATCATACACACACACACACACACTCACACACTTACACCCACACAGTGGTTCCAGACCTTACCTTTGGGTAGGGGATGACGATACCATTTTACTTCACATTCTGTGTACTTTTTAAATTTCCTTTCCTAAAAAAGTCACCTATTGCATGGAGCACTGGATGTGCTGCATAAACAATGAGTCTTGGAACACTGAAGAAATAGAATAAAATTTAAAAATATATAAAATAAAAACAAAAACAAGAATCCACAGGGGCACCTGGGTGGCTCAGTGGGTTAAAGCCTCTGCCTTCGGCTCAGGTCATGATCTCAGGGTCCTGGGATCGAGCCCCGCATCGGGCTCTCTGCTCAGCAGGGAGCCTGCTTCCTCCTCTCTCTCTCTGCCTGCCTCTCTGCCTACTTGTAATCTCTCTCTGTCAAATAAATAAATAAATAATCTTAAAAAAAAAAAGAAATCTTTAAAAAAAATCCACAAATAAATATAAAAGTTCGCATCTGCTCAGTATTTCACTAGCTCCCTCTTGCCAAGGAGACGGCAAGTAGTGCACGAAAGAAGAATGTTTCCCTGGGTCAACGGTCAGGTTCACTTGGACACACAGTCAGCTCTGGTCTCCTAATCCCACACCGGGACGTGTCTGCATCCAATGCCTGAGTTCCTCCATGGTGTGTGTAGAAGACGGAGCTGCTGTACTGAATTCAGAATAAGCTGAACGACCTGCTGAATGGGAGGCAAACACCACCCACATGGGTGTGCAGGGAGCTCCCTCCACAGCCAGCCTCCCACTTTGGGGACATGAAACACCCAGGGTCATTTAATGGAAGGCACAGTTTTAATACAGCCACACAAAGGAAGGAGAGTCACAATGTTTATTGCTTACAGCTGTAGGGGAGAGGTGCCCAGTGAACCTGGGAAGGGCAGTCCTCCATCCCAGACCATTAGGGAGCAGGAGCCCCAGAGTAGGGTGGCAGGTCCTCTTACTTACACCGTGGTCAGGACAGAGGTCACTGATTTTTCCTGGGCTCAACTCCAAGTGGTTATTTCGAAATGTGACTCAAGAAAAGTAAAGCAGGAACTTATGGAGGAGTTCTACGATTAGAGCCTTCTCTAAATTCTGGATTTCAGGGGTGAGCAGGGTTGCCCTACTATAAAATGCCTGGGCAGCAACTCATCAGAACAACAGCGGATTGTTTTCAAAACTTGTTTCACTCGCCCCAAATGGTCATGGAGAATGTGCGCTTCTTCTGATCAATGGACAGCTGGTTTTTCCTCAGCTCAGGTCCGGTGGTTTGAACAAGGATGCGGCAGCTATTCAAATCCGTGTCCGGACACCATGACTTCACGAAGGTCTCCCAAGCTGGGCTGTAGTGACACTGCACAGTCACTTGCAGATGGAAGTAGAAGAAAAGAAACGATGAAGAAAAGAAAAAGGTAATGAATTAGAGAGCAAATATAAAATAGAGAAGATCAAAAAACCCAACAATGGGCTTTTCAACGAAGCCAACCCCTCTCAGGATATTTGTGATGAAAGGAAAGGTCTGAATAATCAATAATCAAAACAGGTACATCACACAATATCCCGGGCCTAGTAAAAAGAAGGAAAGGCAATAAGGGGACAGAATAATAAAAGGATATCTAAACAACTGTAGGACAATAAATTTGAAGCTTTAGGGAGAATAAACAAATTTCTAGCAAAAATAATGTGATATCCTAAAAGATATTCACAAAAAGAAACAGAAAACCTGAATCCTCCATCAGCTATTTCAAAGAATCAAATCCATTATTAAAAACCTCTCCAAGGAGCCCCTGGTTGACTCAGTGGGCAGAGCGAGTGACTCTTAATCTCGAGGTTGGGAGTTCAAGCCCCACCTTGGGTGTGCAGATTACTTAAAATGAATGAATGAATGAAATAAAACATCTCCAAAAGAAACTCCAGGCCTAGGGCACCTGGGTGGCTCAGTGGGTTAAAGCCTCTGCCTTCGGCTCAGATCACATTCCCAGGGTCCTAGGATTGAGCCCCGCATCTGGCTCATTGCTCGGCAGGGAGCCTGCTTCCTCCTCTCTCTCTCTTTCTGACTGTCTCTCTGCCTACTTGTGATCTCTCTCTGTCAAATAAATAAATAAAATCTTTAAAAAAAAAAGAAAGAAGAGAGAAAGAAACAAACAAACAAACAAACTAGCTAGCTCCAGGCCCATAGAGCTTCAAGAGAGATATCTTCTAATCATTTAAGGAAGAAAGAATGTTTGTCCTAAACAAAAATTTCCAGGACATAGGAGGAGAAGATGCAGTCCTAAATCCTCTGAATGAGACTAGCACACTCTTGATGACAAAATCTGACAAGGGCAGTACAAAAAAGAAATCTTATAGGCAAAAATCACCCCTAAACATAAACGTCAAACTCTACATCAAAAAAAAATCAGCAAGCTGAATCCTGGGATAGAAAAGCAAGATAATAGTTCATCACTAAGTTGGATTTATCCAAAGAATGTGAAATTGTTTGAATAAGAGAAAACCAGTATGTATAATATGCCACATTAATAGAGTCAAGGAGAAAAATCATGTGATCATTTCACAGATGCAGACAAAAGTCTTTGATAGATTTTAAATAGTCCTTTGACTAGGAAGGCCTTTCCAGACCTTCGGACTCAACCACAGCACCGCGACTGTGCTGGGCCTCTTCCCTCTGAGACCAGAATATGGAACAGGGAGTGGGAATAGCCATTAGGAAGTCTGGCCCCAAACTCCAGAATGAGCAGGGACATGGGGGCACCAGAGGTCCAGGAAATCATTGGCAAGAATTGGAGTCTCTGGATCCTGGGAAACAAGGTCCCTTTGGCCCAAGGACTGAAACTGGGACCATCACTTGCATCTCCATGGACAAAAGACTCAGGCACTGGGATGCGCAGAGAAACACCTGCCCAGAGAGGCTGGATCCTGTCCTGGAGGAGGTGGCAGGAGCTATGAGAGCATCAAAGAGAAGCCCTCTCCCTCCCAACCCAAGGGGTGCTTTGGGGTCCTAGAAGAATTCAGGACTCAACCACTTTGTGTGACAGTTCACTCCAAGTGACATAAGTCACTGGAGAGGAACCTCAGGGAGCATCACAGAGCAGGTCCTGAAGACACATACACACACACACACACACACACACACACTCTTACCTGGGTCAATGGTCACTTTAACTGTGACCCCAAGATCAGTTCCAGCTCTCGCAATCCCACACCAGTAAGTGTCTGCACTGTTCCACCTGAGGTCCTCCATGGTCACGGTGAATGTGCGTGATTCCCAGTTGTCCTTGATGGACACTCGGTCACGCTTCACTTGCCGCTCTGATCCGTCGGTTTGAACGAGGATATGGCAGTCACTCCACTCGGCTCCTTGACACCACCACTTATAGTAGGTCTCCCACCCATGTCCATAGCGACACTGCACAGTCAGTGAACCCCGCAGTGGGCCACTCACTGCACTGGACACTGCTGTGAGGGCAGATGAGCCTGGAAACACAAACCAGAGCTTGTCACACCACACCCTACCCACTGAGGGCAAAGCCACAACCTCCTGCATCACAAGTAGCCCCAAGAAACCCAAGTGCCTGATGAGTTGAGTGACAGTCAAAGAGGGAATACACCTTCCACAAGACAGACCTTTGTCCTTCAAAACTCCACTGGGTCAAAGCCACTGCAGAAATCACCTAAGAGCACAACTCTACCCCTCAGAGAAACAAGAATGTCCCCACGGAGCAATGACAGCTTTCGATAACCCCCCCCCTCCCTGTGGTCAATGTCATCTGGAAGCAAATGACCCAAGCAAACGCATGGCCCCAGTCCACTTCAGCCCATTGTCCTCGTGCAAGATGTGGGCTCTGTGGTTTCAGACCTTTTCGTTTTTCTAGAGTAGCCAGGAATCTGGATTTTGTGTGAAACCTCTCAACTTGAAAATACTGGTTTCATTAGAAAACTTTTTTTTCCCCTAAGTTATTAATTTCTCAGGAGAGACTGACTACAGAAACCTTGCCTGCTAGCTCACCCTAGCTTTCAGTCCTCAGCTCCAGCTCTATAGTCCTAAAGAAGGTTCTTTTCTGGAGTTATCTGTGCTGTCTGCTGAGGTCCGATATCAGTGATGTTCCTTTCGCACAATTAATCTAGAAGATTTCTATCGTTTCACGTGCTGAGATCAAAGAGAACAAAGGAATTCCTGTGTCTTTAGACTCCTAAGAAATTATCGAAACTGGAAAATTCATTATTGGGACAAATTCTTTGGTTTCTGGAAATTGTTTTCCGCGGAATATTGACTATTCAAGTTCTTTGAGGGTTCCTGATCTGTTCTATTGTTTTAGTTTGTTTTTTTTCCAGAATGTCCTGCATTATGTATGAGCATAAAGTCCTGCAATTAGAAAGTATCCTTTATAATGAAAATGTTCACATATGTTTTAATTCCATGTTCTGACCGTAGGTGTTGTGTGGTTTTGGTGTATTACACCTGCCGCAGGATGTCCTCCTCTTCGTTTCTACTCTCCTCCCACATATTTTACACATTAATTTTTTACACATTTTGAAATTAGCTTGTTTTATTTCCTAAGTTATTAATTTCTCCTATGGATAATTTCATTCCTTTTCTTTACTCCAGATTTCCACATGGGCTCTTTTTCCAACTGGTTACGTGAAAGACAGAGGTCATTTTCTTCCTTTCTAAAATGAATTAAAGTGTGTGAAAAGCCAAGAACTTACTTTTGTTGATGGTACAGACTCAGATCTAATGCCCTTCTCATGAATCTGAAGTGTATGCCTCAGGGGTTTTTAGGATATTCACAGAGTTGTGCCAACATCACCTCTAACCCCAGAACGTTCGGTCGCTGCAGAAAGAAAGCCTGTACCCCTTGTCGCTCCCTGCTTTCCTCTTCCTTGAAGCCTTTGATGACCACTCATCTACATTCTGTCTATTGAGTTCTCTCTTCTGGACACTGCCTACGAACAGAATCCTACGATCTTACCTTCTTCTCTGGCTTCAGTCACTTAGTAGAATGTGTGCTAAGGCCCAGTCTACGGGAGGGAAGGGCACGTTTATCTTATCCATTCATCAGCGGATGATACGTGAGTTGTTTTGACTTCTTGCCTCAGTGAATAATGTTGCTATGAGCAGTTATGTACTAGTGTCTGTATTGATTCATGCTGACACTGTGTTCACAGCAGAAGTTCCAGGATGGGTTTTCTCAAGAGCCCATAAGAAGCTGCTGTGATTCTGAAAATTCTCTGGGAAACTCCCACCCATTGTCTTCAGCCTCCACCAATAGAGTAAGGGTTCCCAAGAGCGAGACAGGAAGCCACCCTGAATCTCTCCTCTCCCCATGCACACTTCAGCTGCCCGCAGACAGTAAGGCTGCTCTCCCACCTTCCAAATCTCGGCAGGTGCTTCCAGGGACAAACTCCAGCCCACACAAGGAAGGTGACTGGAGAGAAGGTGATTCCCAGGTTTTGCCCAGGGATGCAGAAGAGGGCTTAGGAGGGGCGGTAGTGATATCAACATCAACAGAGGAGCTTACGCTCTCTGCCCCTTGATCAATTCTGCCCCTATGTTGTCGAGGACTGGATGTTTCTGTTGCCCCACAATTCCTGTGTTGAAGTCCCAAGCTCTAATGGGATGGTATGTGAAGCTGGGGCTTTGGGAGGGCATCAGGGCTAGAGGAGGTCATGATGGAGATCTCAGGGTGGGGTCAGTGCTCTCATGAGAAAAGACACCAGAGATCTTCTCTGTCTTTCTTTCTCTGTGTCTCTGTCTCTGTTTCTCACTCTCTCTGTCTCTCCTCCCTGAACACAAGGTGGGGGTCCCCGTGAGAAGGTGGCTGCCTGAAAACCTGAAAGAGAACTTTCATCACGAACTGAAATCAGCCTGCACCTTGATCTTGGACTCTCCAGCCTTCAAACTCTGAGAAAAGAAATTTCTCTAGTTCAAGCCCCTCGGTCTCTGGTATTTTGCTCTTTGCTCTTATGACTCATACGCATTTGTAACTCTTTTATGAACTTCCAAATTAAGAAAATAGTAGCATACAAGGCACCTGAGTGGCTCAGTCGGTTCTGCAGCCAACTCTAGATTTTTGACCCAGGTCATATTTTCGGAGTCCTGAGGTCAAACCTCATGTCGGGTTTCATACTCAGCGTGGAATCCGTTTGAGATCTCCCCCTCTGCCCCTCCCCCCACTCACCCTTTCTCTATTTCTCTCTTTCTCTGCCTCTAAAATTTTTTAACAAATTGCAAAAAAAAAAAAGAATATAGTAACACGAACGCTTTCCCAATAAAGATTCTGCGTGCAAATCTCTCATTCAAATTGCTTTACCTCTGCACATAGGATGAAGTCAGTAGGTGAGTCAATGGGGTCTTTTTATTTTCCATGATGTCCTCCTTCCCAGAAGGGACACTGTCTGCCTCCTGCCCCAGCAGCCATGGTTCTGGAGGATGAGAAGCAACAGAGCTGGGGCAGCGAAATTGTCCTGTCTTACTAGCTCTTGTCTTCTCCAAGCATCAAGAACCAGCTGCCCTCCAAAGATTTGCCATCCAGCCCAGAAACAGGAAACTTCTTATCTCTGGTCTTCCCTCCCGGTGACACCACTCAGTAAGTCTCAGTGGTTGTGCTAATGACGCTGGACATCAGTCTGGTCCTTGTCATCCAGAGCAGAGACTCAGGCGGCCTGATGTGCAGGATTGAACAAGTCTTCAGAGAACCTGTCACACCCTACTTTTCTGCCGGTCTTCCTCCCTCTATTCTGAGCTCTTCCGAAGAGAGGGTCTTAGCTCTAACTACAAGTCAAGGTCACTGTGCAAGCTTTTAAATGATCCAGATGTCTGAACCCCACTTTGACTGAGTGGATCTCAGCTGGAGACTGAGCTTATGAGCTCCTTCAAAGCTCCTTTGGAATTCATGCATTTATATATGTGCATAGATATGTGTGCATATGGTTTTATCATCTCTCTGTCTATCCCTCCTTCCCTCCCTCCAGCCATCCAGCCATCCATCACCTATCTAGCTAACTATCTGCCAGAACTGGCAAACCGTGCCCTAAAAAACAGACACTGTGTTATTTACTTTTGTTTCTCCAGCACCTTACTTAGTACCTGTCAAGTAACAAAAACTCTGAAGGTTTTTTTTAAAAGAAGTAAGTATCTGAGTGAAAGGTCCTGCCATTTCCCCTGTGAAAGACACTGTCTGTGCCCTACCCCAGCCCTGCAGGTGGTCTGGCCTGGATCCCCCACACCACTCACTCACCTTGGATGATGGGAAGGAACAGAACCAGGAGCCGCCACATGTCCTGTCTGCCTGGGTTTTCTCCCTGATGCTCAGCTGATGCCCGCTGCCCTCCAGGGACTGGAACTGAGCTCAGAAGCAAACTGCCTTCTATTTCTCAAAATTGTTCTTTTATAGTTCCTCTCCTTTACTTCCCATAATTTTTTATTCAGTTACTTTCTAATTTGTTTAATTAGGATAAAAGCAGTGTCATCCTTTGGGACCCTATGGTTAACACGGTTTTTCTCAATGATTTGGGAAAGCGAAGTGTGGTTAGGGTGCCACTTGCCAGTATGTGTGAGGAACGGGGAAGTCCGCAGACGGCAAACCAGATGACACATGCAACGGAGCCTCAGAGTGTGGGTCCAAGGAAGTGATGGAGAAACATTGGGTTTGTACGTGGGGAAACCCAATGCAGTGTTCAGGACTCACACCCAGTCTTGCTGGACACACAGCCCCATCCTAATCTTCCTTCTGGGTAACCCACCTCAGTGCCTCCCAGACGACCCCTCTTTCCCTGGCCTCTGGTCCAGCCCTGAGCATGACCCTTGGGTCTCTCCTTCTCGGGCTTCCCACCGTGGTTCGGAGTCCCTCTGAGACAGAGGGGTCATGGGGAGATTTTAAGGAAGGAGAAGTAGCCTCTTCCCATCAGCCTCATTGTGGCCTAGAAGCTTCCTCTGCCATCTTTTGGTGTATTTCCCCTGACTGTGGAATGGGGTCACTTCCCAGCCCCAAACTGCTTATGCTAATGCCCCCTAAGGGGCTTTCCCACAAGGCTCCCCTCTTCCTTCACGTGTCCCCACCTATCCTCTGTTCTCTGTCCCCTTTCACTCTCCTCTCTGAGACAATTCTTTTGTATTCTTTTTTCTTTTATGTTTTCAACATTTTTGAGCTTGGTTGTATCTTAGGAGGATTTTGTTTAGTTTTGTGTTTTCAGTGTCTCTTCCAATCTTTGGATGAAATGTTTAGTTGAGGAATTGTGGGGTTTTTTAAATATTTTATTTATTTATTTAAGAGGGAAAGGGAGAGTAAGAGGGAGAAACAGACTCCCCACTGAGTCGAAAGCCTGATGTGGGACTGTATCCCAGGACTCTGGGATCATGACCTGAGCCAAAGGCAGACGCCCAACAGACTGAGCCACCCAGGCACCCTAGGAATTATATTTTCATTTCAAAAGCTTCTTTTTTGTTCTCTGCTTGCTGTAGTTTTCAAAACTCTCCTCACTCTGTGGTCATGTGCTGGTTTGGTCTGGTCTGGTTTGGTCCTTCTCTTTTATATCCCAAACATGCCTCAAAGACTGATAGTTGTTGGTTGTCTGACTGTAATGGAGAATGAGCCAGAGCATAGCTGATCAGGGCTCTGAGTATGTGGGGGCAACACAGCATGCGAAGCATGGGTGTCGTAGTGTTCCAAATCCTTTGAGCTTCCATCCCTTCTTGAACTACAGGCTATGCTCTCACACGAGCGGGCAGAGGGATCTTCTAAACTCCAGAATGACAAGGACTGAAGGTGGCCCCCAGCATCCTCTCTAGCTGCCTTGGTTTCCCCATGTATTTTATGAAGTTAAAGAACCTCCTGGGGGATGGGAGTGTTTCTTTCTTGATCTAAGTGCTCGTTGCATGGGTGTTGGGGTTTTTTGTGCAAATGTATTGAGTTGTCCACTCCTGAAGTCTGCACTTTCTGTGTATATTTTATACTCCAACGAAAAAGTTTTAAATTTTACCATGAAATCTCTCCAAGCCTGTGCCTACTTAATCCTTTAAATAGCAGCCTCGGTATTCCATTATGTGGCTGTAGCATAATTACCCATTCCTGTTTTGTTGGCATTGACCCTTTCCATCTTTGCTCTTGCGAATCTATGCTACGGGACTCCAGATCGGGAGAGATGACGTCATCGGATGCCATAGACCTCTCCCCTCGACTCCAGCTAAGAATCCAGACATATTATGTGGACTGGACCACCTACCTGAGCATTCTGATAAATGAACCCTAGCAGGAGATTGGGGAAGGAAGCCAGACCAAGTATAGGACCAATCTAGGTGTGAGTTTTTTGGTTATGCTTTCTTCTCTAACCTCCTGCCTGAGCATGAACCCTGCGACTCACAGCCTGAAAATGCACACTCAGCAGGAACCCTAAGAGCCCAGGATGAGCAGAGAAAATAAGCCCTAGGGAAGAGGGGTCATATTCCGGGAGTGTTCTTGGGGTTTATGTTTTTTTCCCCTCCCACCTGGTCCCCAGCAAGCATCAGGACAGAAGCTGCAATTCCACCTGCAGCCGCTGGGGGCCGATAGTTGGAAAGTGGAAGGAGGAGATACCTGGCTGCCCAGAACAGCTAAGGGTCCCAGAACCGTGGGCGGGGACAATACACTGCCTCTTCTCTCTCTTTGGCCTTCCCTCCGCTTGGCTCTGGAAGAAACCCCAGTAGCAGGAAGTACGCAGCCAACTGGGGAGAGAAAAGCCTGAGCTTGCTAAGCTTCCCGGCCAAACGACTAGAAAGGGAGGAGATGGAGGCTCTGACAGCTAGCAAGAATGGTGGTGGGGGAGGGGGGGAATGGAGAAGAAAGGGACCCTCGACTTCCCAGGCTTGCGCCCCAGCTGTGCACACCTGATCAGTCCCTGGAAGGAATACCCCACTTTAAAAGCGTGGGGAAGACCATCCCCGGCCACAGACTGGCCACTGGAGGGCGCACTGAGGCACATCCGGGGAGCACCTGCAGGGCTCCAGAAAGCTGAACCAGAGCACGTGGGAACCACAGTCCACAGAAGCCACATCACCACCTGAAGTCCTAACCTCACCGGCTGGACTGCCTGCCATTAGAGAAACGGAAGTCTTCATTAAAGGCCATTCTGGCGAGGGGCTAGTATTGCTGTGTATGTGGTGGTGGTTTCCTGAAATGATGTGTGTGTGAAACACATAGAACTGAACACCACCCCAAATTTGACCATATGTAAAGTTTGAGACGTAGTTTAAAAAAAAGAAAGAAAGAAAGAAACGCGTTTCAAACTGTGCACTTTAAATGGGTGCAGTTTATTGAAAACCTTGGTAAAACTTGAGAAAGACAGAGTGGGGGGGTGGAATTTTGAGGGGGAGGACCAGAGTTCCTGCCCCCACCCCTTCATAAATTCCTGGCTTCATAAGTTCTTCATAAATTTAAGGCCCAGGATTCATTGAGACCCCCACACAGGAGAAGGCTCAGCTGTCACACATGAACACAGAGGTCTAGGGCCTGAAGGCAGTACCCGCCCCCCCAAAGAACATGGGGCAACTTTTTTTAAAGATTTTATTTATTTATTTGACAGAGAGAGATCACAAGTAGGCAGAGAGGCAGGCAGAGAGAGAGAGGAGGAAGCAGGCTCCCTGCTGAGCAGAGAGCCCAATGCGGGGCTTGATCCCAGGACCCTGAGATCATGACCTGAGCCAAAGGCAGTGGCTTAACCCACTGAGCCACCCAGGTGCCCCATTTTTTATGAAGATTATTCGGAGCTAAAGGTCATCAAGACACTGTAGGCTCCAGAGAAACGTTTGCCCCTCACTTAACTTCATAGAGGAATCTCATTGGCAGAGTCTTTGCAGAATAAGGGTTATTCCCAGGGATAAATTTTATCTGAGCAACCCAACTACATGGCAGGGCAAACATTTGTTTACCAAACATGTACCAGTTTTCCTCTTCCTGTGAGTAAATTTCTGCCCTTTGAAGCCCCAACTCCCTACCCCTTCCTTTAATTCAGAATGATATATGTGCCCCATTATGCCTGACTGCCTTGTCTGTGTGGATTTCCCACACTTATGCTATTAAATTTGATTTTCTCCTGTTGATCTGTCTCATGACGATTTGATTCCAGGTCCAGCTAGAAGGACTTTGAATGGGACAGGAACTCAGACTACCCAAGAATGCGATGGGACATTTTTGCTCGCTGACACTTGGTGCAGTCAGCAGAATACTTTAACTAGCAGGACACCGCTCACCCCCTGACACTGCTGCAGCTGGGAAGTTCTTGGGACATCTGGCAGAGAGATAGCAGAAGGTAAGATTTCTCGCCATGTCAGACTCCTGGAATCTCTATCTGCACAGACTGGCAGAACGAGAGAGATCAGGGTCCTTTGTCTCCCTCTCAGTTTAGATCAGCAAGTTGTGGAACTAGTTCCTTGGGCTTAGTGACCCTTTGGCTCAATTGGGTTGAGTACTCTTTGGTTGCTGAAACATTTCATCCCAGACATGGTCTCTGTTTTCCTTGGTCTATGTCATGTATGTAGTTTGTCATCTGTTGGTAAGGGACATCTTGGAAGCCAATGTTGCAAAATTTGGAGACACAAGTAGATCACTTAAAACGTATCAGATCATTTACCACCCAAGAAGATTCCCATGATAGGATGAGATGGTCATGGAATGGGACACACAGACACTAGTCACCCCCCAGCTTCAAGAACCTCCAAGCAACAAGGTACACTGTATGAACCCATTATCCCCCAACCTCATGGCACATTCTTCCTTGGTGTTATTTTGGCTCCAAGACAACAAAGGTTTAGAGAAACCTGGTAGATGTTTCCTTTGGTTTTCCTCTATGTACTAAGAGATTGGCTTTATGACCTCTGAGGATATTCTCTTTGATCTCCACCATTCAGAGGATGCACTCACTGGGGTATACTTTGGAGGCCAGTGGAACACTCTGGGCATCCAAGTCTCTTCCTCTCTGTCAGGTTGTGCCACTTTTCAAGGTGTCTGTCATAAGAGGTGTCAGAACCATGAGAACCTTTGTGGTCTCGACCCTCATTGCTTGTTGGTGCTGGAAAGTCTCATTCCAGAAGTACCTAGGGGTTGTCACAGGTGAGAGGTCTGTGAGTGGAGACATCTCACATTTTCATGGGGGGCTGAAGACACCATTGCCACTATACACCCTCACTGCCTGTGCACTGAAGGGCTTTGCTTTTTTAGTAAAGAAGGAGAAGGGGAGGAAGTAAGGAGTAAAGGGGAGGAAGCTTCTGGATCATGGAGGCTGCATTCCGTATGCCCTCTCTGGACATCTCTTGTTTCCTGGGCCCAGTCCCTAAAAGCCTTATTGGCTTGTTGCTAATAAGCGATCCCCCTCATCAATGGCCAGATGATGGATCCTTTAAACTACCAAACAACATCTTGAAAAACTGTATATTTTCTAAAGGGCTCTCAGTTGTCCTATTAGTATCATTGCTAGCCTTAAGGACTCCCTTGACAAGATAGAAGAAGTTCAACTTTAAGACAAAAATAAGGCTTCCCAAGCAGTGTAAATTTCCCTTCCTCTCTTCCTTGTTTCTTTTAGTTTCATTAAGTTTTTTACTGACATTTCAGTAGCTTTTTGTTTTGTTTTGTTTATGTTTTGTTTTACTTCTTTTTTTCACTATTTTTTTTTAATTTTCAGCATAACAGTATTCCTTGTTTTTGCACCACACCCAGTGCTCCATGCAATCCGTGCCCTCTCTAATACCCACCACCTGGTTCCCCCAAGCTCCCACACCCCGCCGCTTCAAACCCCTCAGATTGTTTTTCAGAGTCCATAGTCTCTCATGGTTCACCTCCCCTTCCAGTTTCCCCCAACTCCCTTCTCCTCTCTAACTCCCCTTGTCCTCCATGGTATTTGTTATGCTCCACAAATAAGTGAAACCATATGATAATTGACTCTCTCTGCTTGACTTACTTCACTCAGCATAATCTCTTCCAGTCCCGTCCATGCTGCTACAAAAGTTGGGTATTCATCCTTTCTGATGGAGGCATAATACTCCATAGTGTATATGGACCACATTTTCCTTATCAATTCCTCCGTTGAAGGGCATTTTAGTTCTTTCCACAGTTTGGCGACCGTGGCCATTGCTGCTATAAACATTGGGGTACAGATGGCCCTTCTTTTTGCTACATCTGTATCTTTGGGATAAATACCCAGGAGTGCAATTGCAGGGTCATAGGGAAGTTCTATTTTTAATTTCTTGAGGAATCTCCACACTGTTCTCCAAAGTGGCTGCACCAACTTGCATTCCCACCAACAGTGGAAGAGGGCTCCCCTTTCTCCACATCCTCTCCAACACATGTTATTTCCTGTCTTGCTAATTTTGGTCATTCTAACAGGTGTAAGGTGATATCTCAATGTGGTTTTATTTTGAATCTCCCTGATGACTAGTGATGATGAACATTTTTTCGTGTGTCTGATAACCATTTGTATGTCTTCATTGGAGAGGTGTCTGTTCATATCTTCTGCCCATTTTTTTATATGATTATCTGTTTTGTGTGTGTTGAGTTTGAGGAGTTCTTTATAGATCCTGGATATCAATCTTTTGTCTGTAGTGTCATTTGCAAGTATCTTCTCCCATTCCGTGGGTTGCCTCTTTGTTTTCTTGACTGTTTCCTTTGCTGTGCAGAAGCTTTTGATTTTGATGAAGCGTCACTCAGTCTCACCACAGGAAGTGGACTCTTCATGCCCTTCCTCTGCCCCACACGGCCTCCACCCACCTCCCCTCTGGCAAGCATTCACTTCTTCATTGAGGTAAGAGTCTGGTTTCTGGTTCTGTCTCTCTCTCTCTCCCTCTCTCTGTTTTTTCTTTATTCATTTGTTGTGTCTCCCTATTTAATCTCTGGCCTCATGTCCCTGACTTCACTTCCCTTTCCCTACAAGATTTACAGAGATCTCTCTGGACTGATCTCTAGGATCAAAGCATCCAGGTTGCTCCTATCAATGCTGAAAGCCAGAAAGCGAATTTCACAAGAGCATCGGAGACTGGCAACAAGGTTTACTTTGCTCCTCCCTTCCAGGGCTTGGTACTCCGGCCCTGCCAGCCTCGGGAATTCTAATACAATGTGTTCACAGGTGTATCCTCGACCCCCGCCACAAAAAATTCATGTCCCCTGGACAGAAGCAGGACTTTTAGATTATAAAACCTTTTTACTTCCACTTTGAGAAGGTCCCAACTTTGTAGTTCAGATGTCTCTGGTGATCGGAGTGGCCCAGTGAACAACCGGAACAAAGATTGTCTACTTGTGAGCTACTGTGCTGATTTCTCTGAAGTGCACATTTAGTTGTTCAGGAAAAGGGGCAGTTTTCATTCTCAATGACTCCAAGTTAGAAAGGTGTGAGAAAACTCAAAACGTTAGTGTGGAGACTAACTGTTTTCGGATGTTAACTAACTAGTTAACTAACTAGACTGTTAAGGTGGTGGAAAACACTAGAAGAAACCTGGTCCTAGTCGCGTTTATAATGATTAGTATTAAAATCTAGTAGGTACCACAATGTGTTATTGAAACATCTTTTGTCTCTAGGCACGCTCATTGTTACCAGAGATAAACAAGTTAACATTAATTTCTTTGTGAAATAAATCTAGTTTCCAAAAGTGTGGCTTGATCATTTACGTAAGTGCAGCAAGAATTGTGCTGTATGTTAAAACTGCTTTTTTTCTAAGAGTATCTTTACATAAGAGGTGTCCAGGTGACTCAGTTGAGTGACGGGCTCTTGGTTTTGGCTCAGGTCGAGATATCAGGATTGTGGGATCAAGACCTGCATTGGGCTCTGTACTCAGGTGGTCTGCTTCTCTCTCCCTCTGCTTGTCCCCACTCCCCAAATAAATAAGTAAATAGATACATACATACATACATACATAAAATATTAAAATAAATAATCTCTACATGAAATTTAATAGGGTAGAAGATCGACGGTACCATTTTATTTTATATTCTGCATACTTTGTAAATTCCCTTTTTTAAAAATCCACAAATAAATATAAAAGTTCAAAAATCTGCTCAGTATTTCACTAGCTCCTTCTTGCCAATGAGATGGCAAGTGGTGCACAAAAGAAGACAGTCAGCTCTGGTCTCCTAATCCCACACCGGGACGTGTCTGCATCCAATGACTGAGTTCCTCCACGGTGTGTGTAGAAGACGGAGCTGCTGTACTGAATTAAGAATAAGCTGAACGACCTGCTGAATGGGAGGCAAACACCACCCACATGGGTGTGCAGGGAGCTCCCTCCACAGCCAGCCTCCCACTTTGGGGACATAAAACACCCAGGGTCATTTAATGGAAGGCACAGTTTTAATACAGCCACACAAAGGAAGGAGAGTCACAACGTTTATTGCTTACAACTATAGGGGAGAGGCGCCCAGTGAACCTGGGAAGGGCAGTCCTCCATCCCAAACCATAAGGGAGCAAGAGCCCCAGAGCAGGGTGGCAGGTCCTCTTACTTACACCATGGTTGGGACACAGGTCACTGATTTTTTTCTGGGCTCAACTCCAAGTGGTTATTTCGAAATGTGCATCAAGAAAAGCAAAACAGGAACTTATGGAGGAGTTCTAGAGAGCCTTATCTCAGCTCTAGATTTCCGGAGTGAGCAGGGTTGCCCTACTATAAAATGCCTGGGCAGCAACTCTTCAGAACACAGCTGATTGTTCTCAAAACTTGTTTCACTCGCCCCAAATGGTCATGGAGAATGTGCGCTTCTTCTGATCAATGGACAGCTGGTTTTTCCTCAGCTCAGGTCCGGTGGTTTGAACAAGGATGCGGCAGCTATTCAAATCCGTGTCCGGACACCATGACTTCACGAAGGTCTCCCAAGCCGGGCTGTAGTGACACTGCACGGTCACTTGCAGATGGAAGTAGAAGAAAGGAAACGATGAAGAAAAGAAAAAGGTAATGAATTAGAGTGCAAATATAAAATAGAGAAGATCAAAAAACCCAACAATGGGCTTTTCAACGAAGCAAACCCCTCTCAGGATATTTGTGATGAAAGGAAAGGTCTGAATAATCAATAATCAAAACAGGTACATCACACAATATCCCGGGCCTAGTAAAAAGAAGGAAAGGCAATAAGGGGACAGGATAATAAAAGGATATCTAAACAACTGTAGGCCAATAAATTTGAAGCTTTAGGGAGAATAAACGAATTTCTAGCAAAAATAATGTGATATCCTAAAAGATATTCACAAAAAGAAACAGAAAACCTGAATCCTCCATCAGCTATTTCAAAGAATCAAATCCATTATTAAAAACCTCTCCAAGGAGCCCCTGGCTGACTCAGTGGGCAGAGCGAGTGACTCTTAATCTCGAGGTCGGAGTTCAAGCCCCACCTTGGGTTTGGGGCTTACTTAAAATAAATAAGTGAATGAATGAGTGAATGAATGAATGAATGAAACATCTCCAAAAGAAACTTCCAGAACGTAAGAGCTTCCTGTTGGGTATCTGCTAAATATTGAAGGAAGTAACAGTGTCTGTCCTAAACAAAAAATTCCAGGACATACGAAAGGAAGAGGCAGTCCCAAATCCATTTAATGAGACCAGCATGCCCTTGATGACAAAATCTGACAAGGGCACTGCAGAAAAGAAAAGTTAGAGACAACAAAATCAGTCTCCAATGTAAATCTCAAAGTTCACAATACAAAACCAGCACACTGAATCCAGAGACTTAAGCAAGATAATACACCATTGCCAAGTTGGGTTTATCCCAAGAATGCAAAGTTGTTTGAATGAGAGAAAACCAGTATGTATAATATGCCACATTAATAGAGTCAAGGAGAAAAATCACGTGAGCATCTCACAGATGCAGACAAAAGTCTTTGATAGATTTTAAATAGTCCTTTGACTAGGAAGGCCTTTCCAGACCTTCGGACTCAACCACAGCACCGCGACTGTGCTGGGCCTCTTCCCTCTGAGACCAGAATATGGAACAGGGAGTGGGAATAGCCATTAGGAAGTCTGGCCCCAAACTCCAGAATGAGCAGGGACCCAGGGGCACCAGAAGTCCAGGAAAGCATTGACAAGAATCGGGGTCTCTGGGTCCTGGGGAAAAAGGTCCCTTTGGCCCAAGGACTGAAACTGGGACCATCACTCCCACCTCCATGGACAAGAGACTCAGGCACTGGGCTGTGCAGAGAAACACCTTCTCAGAAAGGCTGATCCCGTCCTGGAGGAGGTGGCAGGAGCTATGAGAGCATCAAAGAGAAGCCCTCTCCCTCCCAACTCAAGGGGTACTTTGGGGTCCTAGAAGAATTCAGAACTCAACCACTTTGTGTGACAGTTCACTCCAAGTGACACAAGTCACTGGAGAGAAACCTCAGGGAGCATCACAGAGCAGGTCCTGAAGACACATACACACACACACGCACACTCTTACCTGGGTCAATGGTCACTTTAACATCGACCCCAAGGTCCGTTCCAGACTTCTCGATCCCACACCAGTAAGTGTCTGCACTGTTCCACCTGAGGTCCTCCATGGTCACGGTGAATGTGCGTGATTTCCAGTTGTCCTTGATGGACACTCGGTCACCCTTCACTTCCTGCTCTGATCCGTCGGTTTGAACGAGGATATGGCAGTCACTCCACTTGGCTCCTTGACACCACCACTTATGGTAGGTCTCCCACCCGGGTTCATAGCGACACTGCACGGTCAGTGAGCCCTGCAGTGGGCCACTCACTGCACTGGACACTGCTCTTAGGGCAGAGCCTGGAAAGACAAGCCAGTGTGCTTGTCACACCACACCCTACCCACTGAGGGCAAAGCCACAACCTCCTGCATCACAAGTAGCCCCAAGAAACCCAAGTGTCTGATAAGTTGAGTGACAGTCAAAGAGGGAATACACCTTCCACAAGACAGACCTTTGTCCTTCAAAACTCCACTCATCAAAGCCACCACAGAAATCACCTAAGAGCTCAACTCTACTCCTCAGAGAAAAAAAGAATGTCCCCATGGAGCAATGACAGCTTTTGATAACCCACCCCTCCCCCTCCCTGTGGTCAATGTCATCTGGAAGCAAATGACCCAAGCGAAGGCATGGCCCAAGTCCACTTCGGCCCATTGTCCTCGTGCGAGATGTGGGCTCTGTGGTTTCAGACCTTTTCGTTTTTCTAGAGTAGCCAGGAATCTGGATTTTGTGTGAAACCTCTCAACTTGAAAATACTGGTGACCAGCACAGAAACAGAGCAAAGGAATTTCTGTATCTTTAGAATCCTAACAAATAGCTACAAAACTCTCTGGCAAATTCTTGACTGAGACAAATACTTTGATGACTGGAAATTGTTTTCCCCTAAATAATGACTATTCAAGTGCTTTGATAATTCTTGAAACTCTTCTAAAGTTTTGGTTCTTTTTTCCCAGAGAGTTTGTCTATTCCATGGAGTATGTGTTAGCCAAAAGTCCTCCATTTAGAATGTATCCTTTATAATTAACATACTCATATCTGTTTCAATTACATGCTCTGACCACAGGTGCTGTGTGATTTTTGTGGATTACACCTGCTGCAGGATGTCGTCCTTCTGCTTCTACTCTTCCTGCACATTTCTACACATTAAACCAGTTTTGAGATGATTTGTGTTACTGTTTTTATTTCCTAAATCATTAATTTCTCGTGTGGATAATTTTATTCCTCTTCTTTCCTCCAGATTACCACTTGGGCTCTTTTTCCAATTTGCTGAGTTAAAGACAGAGACAATTTTCTTCTTTTCTAAAAAGAACTAAAGTGTGTCAAAGGCCAAGAACTTACTTTTGTTGACAGTACAGACTCAGATCTAATGCACTTCTCATGAATTTGAAGTGTAGACCCCAGTGGTTCTTAGGGTATTCACAAAGTTGTGCCAAGAAACCCTGTGCCCCTTGTTGTTCTCCATTCTCTCTTCCCTGAAGCCTTTGATGACCACTAACCTACGTTCTGTCTATAGATTTCTCACTTCACACTTCAGCTGCCCGCAGACAGTAAGGCTGCTCTCCCACCTTCCAAATCTCGGCAGGTGCTTCCAGGGACAAACTCCAGCCCACACAAGGAAGGTGACTGGAGGGAAGGTGATTCCCAGGTTTTGCTCAGGGATGCAGAAGAGGGCTTAGGAGAGGCGGTAGTGATATCAACATCAACAGAGGAGCGTACGCTCTCTGCCCCTTGATCAATTCTGCCCCTATGTTGTCGAGGACTGGATGTTTCTGTTGCCCCACAATTCCTGTGTTGAAGTCCCAAGCTCTAATGGGATGGTATGTGAAGCTGGGGCTTTGGGAGGGCATCAGGGCTAGAGGAGGTCATGATGGAGATCTCAGGATGAGACCAGTGCTCTCATGAGAAAAAACACCCAAGAGCCTCTCTGTCTTTCTTTCTCTGTGTCTCTGTCTCTGTTTCTCACTCTCTCTGTCTCTCCTTCCCTGAACACAAGGTGGGGGTCCCCGTGAGAAGGTGGCTGCCTGAAAACCTGAAAGAGAACTTTCATCATGAACTGAAATCAGCCTGCACCTTGATCTTGGACTCTTCAGCCTTCAAACTGTGAGAAAAGAAATTTCTCTAGTTCAAGCCCTTCGGTCTCTGGTATTTGGCTCTTAAGACTCATATGCATTTGTAACTCTTTTATGAACTTCCAAGCCCAGAAAATAATAACATGCAAGTTTTCCCAATAAGTCTTGTACATGTGTTATCTCTCCCTCAGAGTGTTTTCCTTTTACACATATCATGAAGAAGCCAATGGATGAGTCAATGGGGTCATTTTATTTCCCATGATGTCCTCCTTCCCAGAAGAGACACTGCCTGCCTCCTGCCCCAAGCTACGTGATTCTGAAGGAGGAGAAGGAACAGAGTTGGGGAGTCAGATGGTCCTGCCTTACTAGCTCCTGTCTTCTCTGAGCCTCAGGAAACTGCCTCCAAGGATTTGACTTACATCCAGCCCAGAAATAGACACCTTCTAACCTCTGGTCTTCCCTCCTGGTTACAACACTCAGTAAGTCTCAGAGATTGTGCTTATGACACTAGACAACCATCTGGTCATTGTCATCCAGAGCAGAGACTCGGGAAGCCTGACGTGCAGGACTGAACAAGTCTTCAGAGAGCCTGTCACACCCTGCTTTTCTGCTGGTCCTTCTCCGTCTACCCCAAGTTCTTTAGAAAAGAAGGTCTCAACTCAAGCTACAAGTCACGATCACTGCACAGGCTTTTAAATGATCCAGATGTCTGAACCCCACCTTGACTGAGTGGGTCTCAGCTGGAGCCTGAGCTTCTAAGATCCTTCTAAGTGCCTCAGGAATTGATGGTATGTGAAGCTGGGGCTTTGGGAGGGCGTTAGGGCTAGAGGAGGTTATGATGAGGATCTCAGGATGAGACCAGTGCTCTCAACATAGGGGCATCATGTATGATGTATATATTTGTGCACGTTTAAGTCTGTCTCTTATCTACCAATCCATCCATCCATCCAGCATCTAGCATCTGTCTATCCGTCTGTCTGCCAGAGATGGCAAACAGTACCCTAAAAACAAATACCATATTACTTATTTTTACTTTCTTTCCCCAACACCTAACTTAGAACCTATCAGGAAAAATTTTATTTTAATTTTTTTAACAAGAAAAGTTCTGGATGAGTTAAAGTCCCTGCCATTTCCCCCAGGACAGACCCGGTCTGTTTCCTGCCCAGCTCTGCAAGTGCGATGTCCTGAAGCAGCCAGCCCACTCACCTTGGACGACGGGAAGGAAGAGAACCAAGAGCAGCCACATATCCTGCTGCCTGGGTTGTCTACCTGCTGCTCAGCTGATGCCCGCTGCCCTCCAGGGACTGGAACTGAGCTCAGAGGCAAAATGCCTTCTATTTCTCTAAATCGTTCTTTTAGAGTTCTCCCCTCTACTTCCCTAATTTTTTATGCAGTTCCTTCCTAATTTATTTAATTAGGAGAAACACAGTCTCCTCCTTTAGGAGTCTATGGTGACATGATTTGTCTCAATGATTTGGGGAAGCCAAGTGTCCCACTGCCCAGAACGCCATTTAGCAGGATGCGTGAGGAGCTAGGTAGCCCGCTGCCAGCAACTAGAGCACACAGTGCAACAGGGCCCAGACACCTGACCCTCAGAGTGTGGGTCCAAGGAAGTGATGGAGACATGTTGGGTTTGCACGTGGGGAAGAACGCAGTGCTCAGGGCTTACACCCAGCCTTGCTGGACACACAGCCCCATTTTTAGTCTCTTTCTGGGCAGCCCACCTGGGTGCATCCCAGACCACCCCTCTCTCCCTGGGCCCTGGGCCCTGGTCCAGCCCTGAGCCTGACCCACAGACCCCTTCTTCTTAGGCTTCCCCCCAAGGTCCTGATTACCTCTGAGAGAGGTGCCATGGGGAGATTTTAAGGAAAGCGAAGTGAAGCATTTTCCCATCAGCCTCATTCTGCCCTAGACGCTTCCTCTACCACCTGCTGGCATATTTCCCCTAACTGTGGACTAGGACCTCTTCCCAGCCCCACACTGCTTATGCTAATGCCCTCCCAAAGGATTTCCCCACAAGGATCTCTTCATCCTTCCCATGTCCTCTCCTCCCTCTGTCCTCTGTCCCCTTTTCCTAACCTCTCTGCGACAATTCTTCTGTCTCCTTTCTTCCATTATGTTTTCCACATTTGTGAGGTAGTTCTACCTCTTCGGAGGGTTTAGTTTGGTTTTGTGTTTTTACTGTCTCTTCCTATCTTTGAATGAAATGTTTAGTTTAGGAATTATATTTTCTTTTCAAAAGTTCCTTTTTGCTTTCTGCTTGCTGATGTTTTCAAAACCCTCCGCACTCTGTGGTCATGTGCTGGTTTGGTCTGGTCTGGTTTGGTCCTTCTCCTTTATATCCCAAACATGCCTCAAGGACAGATCGTTGTTGGTTGTCTGACTATAATGGAGAATGAGCCAGAACTTAGCTGATCAGGGCTCTGAGTATGTGGGGGCAACACAGCATGTGAAAACGTGTGTCAGGATGTACCAAATTCTTTGAGCTTCCATCCCTCCTTGAACTATAAGCATTGTTTTCATGGGACTAGGCAGAGGGATCTTCTAAATTCCAGAATGAAGAAGACCGAAGGTGACCTCCAGCACCCCCTCTAGCTGCCTTGGATTCCCCAAATATTTCATAAAGTTAAAGAACCTCCTGGGAGATAGGAGTGTTTGTTTCTTGATCTAGGTGCTGGTTGCAACATATTGAGCTGTGCACGTCTGATGTGTGCACTTTCTGTGTGTATTTGATTCCTCCAATGAAAAAGTGTTAGATTTTACCATGAATCTCTCCAAGCCATTACACCTGTGCTTACTTAATCCTTTAAAAAGCTTCCTTAATGGGGTCCCTTAGTGACTGAATCAGCCAATCGGCCAACTCTTGATTTAGGCTCAGGTCATGATCTCAGGGTCCTGGGATGGAGCAAGAGTCTGACTCTGATCTCGGTCCACAACCTCTTTGAGGATTCTGTCCTCCAGCTCTTCCCCCACCATCAAATAAATACCTTTTTTTTTTTAAATAGCTGTCTTAATGCCCCTTTGTGTGGTTGTAGCATAATTAACTATTCCGATATTGGTGGCCACTCACCATGTTTCCCTGCAGCAGCAAATCTACACTGCAGCATTGCAAATCCGGTCAAATGATGTCATCAGAAGCCACACACCTCTTTCCCAGACATCAGGTAGGAACCCAGACAGAGTACTTACAGATGCTATCCGAGCATTCTGCAAAATGAACCTGAGCAGGAGATTGGGGAAGGAACCCAGACCAAGAGTAAGAGCAACACAGCTGTGAGTTTTCTCGTCATATTTCCTTCTCTAGCCTCCTGCCTGAGCATGAACCCTGCAGCTCACAGCCTGAAAGTGCACACTCAGCAGAGACCCTAAGAGCTCCAGATGAGCAGAGAAAATAGGGAAGAGGGGTCAGATTCCAGGAGTTCTCTTGGGGTTTATATTTTTTTCCCTCCCACCAGGTCCCCAGCAAGTCTCAGGACAGAAGCTGCAATTCCACCTGCCGCCGCTGGGGGCCGATAGCTGGAACGGGGAAGGAGGAGAGTCCTGGCTGCCCAGAACAGCTGGGGTCCCAGAACCTTGGGGGAGGGAGCGGGGAGGGAGACTACCACTACGTCTTCTCTCTCTTTGGCCTCCCTCTGCTTGGCCCTAGAAGCAACCTTAATCACGGGAAGTATGCAGCCGACTGGGGAGAGAAAAGCCTCAGCTCGCCAAACTTCCCAGCCAAACGACCAGGAAGGGGAGAGTGGAGGTTCTGAAAGCTGGGAGGGGCTGTTGAGAGGATGGAGAAGAGGAAACCCCTGGAAAAAGGGACCCCAGACCTCCAAAGCCCGCGCCCCAGCTGTGCACATCTGATCAGGCCCTGGAAGGAATACCCACTTTAAGAGCTTGGGGAAGACCGTCCCCAGCCACAGACTGGCCACTGGAGGGCGCACGTGAGGCACATCCGGGGAGCACCTGCAGGGTTCCAGAGAGCTGAACCAGAGCACGTGGGAGCCACAGTTCACAGAAGCCACATCAGCACTTGTCCTAACCTCACCAGCTGGACTGCCTGCCATTAGAGAAACGGAAGTCTTCGTTAAAGAACTTTCTGGCAAGGGGCTAGCATTGCTGTGTATGTGTGCGGTGGTTTCCTGAAATGATGTGTGTGTGAAACACATAGAACTGAACACCACCCCCAAACTGTACCATATGTAAAGCTTGAGAAGTAGCAAAAACAAGAAGAAAAACGTTTCAGACTGGGAACGATAAGCAGTTGCGGTTTATTCTACCAAATTACACCTCAGTAAAACTTGAGAAAGACAAGGGAGGAGGGAAAAGTTTGAGGGGAGACCAGAGTTCCTGCCTCCACCCTTTCACAAGTGATTTGTCTCAGATGGAAATCCCAGGTTTCGCTGAGACCCCTAATGGCAGGAAAAGGCTCAGCCTTCACAAGTGAACACAGAGGTCTAGGTCCTGTCCACGCACCCCGCCCCCACCCCAGAATGTGCGCGACTTGGGCATGAAGAGAACATTTTGCCCCTCCTTTAACTGCATAGAGGAATCTCAATGGCAGAGTCTTTGCAGAATAATAGTTACTTCCAGGGATAAATTTTATATGAGTAACCTAATTACATGGCAGGGCAAACATTTGTTTACCAAACATTTACTTGTTTTCTTCTTCCTGTGAATTGTTTTCCTCTTTGGAGTCCCAAGCCTCTTCCCTTTTCTCTAAACTCTAGATGACATATGTATCCCATTATGCCTGACTACCATGTTTGCGTGGATTTCCCACACTTATGCTATTAAATTTGATTTTCTCCTGTTGATCTGTCTCATGATTATTTGATTCTAGATCCAGCTAGAAGGACTTTGAATGGGACAGGAACTCAGACTAACCAAGAATGCGATGGGACATTTTTGCTCGCTGACACTTGGTGTAGTCAGCAGAATACTTTAACTAGCAGGACACCGCTCACCCCCGACACTGCTGCAGCTGGGAAGTTCTTGGGACATCTGGCAGAGAGAAAGCAGAAGGTAAGATTTCTCGCCATGTCAGACTCCTGGAATCTCTATCTGCACAGGCTGGCAGAACGAGAGAATCAGGGTCCTTTGTCTCCCTCTCAGTTTAGATCAGCAAGTTGTGGAACTAGTTCCTTGGGCTTAGTGACCCTTTGGTTCAATTTGGTTGAGTACTCTTTGGTTACCGAAGCATTTCATTCCAGACATGGTCTCTGTTTTCCTCAGTCTATGTCATGTATGTCGTTTGTCATCTGTGGGTAAGGAACATCTTGGAAGGCAATGTTGCAAAATTCGGGGACACAGGTAGATCACTTAAAACCTGTTAGATCACTCACTACCTCAAGAAGCTTCCCATGATAGGATAAGATGGTCATGGAATGGGATAGACAGACACTAGTCACCCACCAGCCTTAAGAAAACCTCCAATGTTCATAGCAGCAATGGCCACAGTCACCAAACTGTGGAGAGAACCAAGATGCCCTTCAAAGGATGAATGGATAAAGAAGATATGGTCCATATATACAATGGAGTATTATGCCTCCATCAGAAAGGATGAATACCCAACTTTTGTAGCAACATGGACAGTACTGGAAGAGATTATGCTGAGTGAAATAAGTCAAGCAGAGAAAGACAATTTTCTTCTGGTTTCACTTACTTGTGGAGTATAAGGAATAACATGGAGGACACTGGGAGATGGAGAGGAGAAGTGAGTTGGGGGAAATCAGAGGGGGAGACATACCATGAGAGATTGTGGACTCTGAGAGATAAACTGAGGGTTTTGAAGGGGAGAGGTGGGGAGTGGGGTGAGCGTGGTTGTGGGTATTGGGGAGGTCATGCATTGCATGGAGCACTAGGAGTGGTGGTGCACAAACAATGAATTTTGGAACACTGAAAAAAAGTAATCAAATTCAAAAAAGAAAACCTCCATTCAGCAAGGTATATTCTATACAACCCACAGTCCCCAACCTCATGGCACATTCTTCCTTGGTGTTATTTTGGCTCCAAGACAACAAAGGTTTAGAGAAACCTGGTAGATGTTTCCTTTGGTTTTCCCCTATGTACTTTATGACCTCTGAGGATATTCTCTTTGGTCTCCACCATTCAGAGGATGCACTCACTGGGGTATACTTTGGAGGCCAGTGGAACATTCTGGGCATCCAAGGCTCTTTCTCTCTGTCAGGTTGTACCAGTTATCAAGCTGTTTGTCATGAGAGGTTCCAGCCCATGAGAACCTTTGTCGTCTCGACCCTCAGTGCTTGTTGGTGCTGGAAAGTCTCATTCCAGAAGCACCTTGGTGATATCACAGGAGAGAGGTCTGTGAGTGGAGACATCTCACATTTTCATGGGGTGCTGAAGACACCATTGCCACTATACACCCTCACTGCCTGTGCACTGAAGGGCTTTGCTTTTTTAGTAAAGAAGGAGAAGGGGAGGAAGTAAGGAGTAAAGGGGAGGAAGCTTCTGGATCATGGAGGCTGCATTCCGTATGCCCTCTCTGGACACCTCTTGTTTCCTGGGCCCAGTCCCTAAAAGCCTTATTGGCTTGTTGCTAATAAGCGATCCCCCTCATCAATGGCCAGATGATGGATCCTTTAAACTACCAAACAACATCTTGAAAAACTGTATATTTTCTAAAGGGCTCTCAGTTGTCCTACTAGTATCATTGCTAGCCCTAAGGACTCCCTTAATAAGATAGAAGAAGTTCAATTTTAAAACAAAAATAAGGCTTCCCAAGCAGTGTAAATTTCCCTTCCTCTCTTCCTTGTTTCTTTTAGTTTCATTGAGTTTTTCACTGACATTACAGTAGCTTTTTGTTTTGTTTTGTTTTGTTTTGTTTTTGTTTTGTTTTACTTCTATATGTCACTCAGTCTCCTCACAGGAAGTGGACTCTCCATGCCCTTCCCCTCCCCCACACGGCCCCCATCCACCTCCCCTCTGGGAAGCAGTCACTTCTTCACTGAAGTAAGAGTCTGTTTCTGGTTTGTCTGTCTTTTTTTTTTTTCTTTATTCATTTGTTGTGTTTCACCTTTTTAAACTCTGGCCTCACGTGCCTTTTACTTTCCTTTCCCTACAAGATTTACAGAGATTGCTCTGGACTCGATCTGGATCTGGACTGGACTGATCTCTAGGTTCAAAGCATCCAGGTTGCTCCTATCAATGCTGAAAGCCAGAAAGCGAATTTCACAAGAGCATCGGAGACTGGCAGCAAGGTTTACTTTGCTCCTCCCTTCCAGGGCTTGGTACTCCGGCCCTGCCAGCCTCGGGAATTCTAATACAATATGTCTACGGGTGTATCCTCGACCCCCGCCACAAAAAATTCATGTCCCCTGGACAGCAGCAGGGCTTTTAAGTTATAAAGCCTTTTTACTTCCACTTTGAGACGGTCCAACCAAATTTAGAGAGGGATTACAAAGATTATTTGACTAGATTTATAACCTTCTCTTCACAGAGGAAAAAATGACCAAAATTTCTTCTGTGTCCTTTCACAAATGATCAGTTGAAGGCCAATAGTCAGGTGTAATAGAGCCAAACTTACATTGCATATCCAGAAAAAAGGGCTTTTGTTAAAATGCTTTAGACAGACTTCACAAAGGCATAAATCTTTTTGGTTTCCCTTTTAGGCAAATTCTCCCTAATATAAAGAAGACAATTCACTTAACAAGATGGGGCAGTGGCTTGCTATGCGGGCTATAATCAGGTCTTTGAGGAATGAGAAACTGTCCTTCTTGTAGCAATCTCTACAAAAGGATGACTACAGCTCTAGAAACAAGTTAAAGCTCCCTTCTCTCAACTTCCAAACCTTGCCTATTACTCTCAAAATGTTTCTGAATATTGTCAAAGATCAGGGAAGGGGTACCTGGGTGGCCCATCAGTTAAGTGTCTGCCTTTCGCTGAGGTCATGATCCTGGTGTCCTGGGATGGAGCGTGGTGTGGGACTCCCTGGTTTTCCCTCTCCCTCTGCCTCACCCTACTCCTGCTCTCTCTTGCTTGCTCTCTCTCAAAGATATAAATAAAATCCTGAGTAGTGACTAACTAAATAAATAATCAGGATATTGGAGGAAAATATTCTGAATTTTCTTAATGGAAATTTTATACACCAATAACCCTGAAACTCAAGAAAAACAATTATTTTCAGGTTCGGTCCCATGAAATCATAAATCTCATCATATCTTTGAAATGTAAACACAGCCCACAATCTCCTGAGACTGAAAAGAAAGGAATAAAGAGGGAAAAGAGATTAAGGTAAACTTAGGACAAAGTTTTTAGTGAAAATAAATAAACAATCGAGGAAACTATTTAAAAATTGTGCCTATAATGCCCTCTTCACAAATATAGGTATAAACAAAATTAAGATTTTATGTGCATCTTCTCTGTGTATTGTGTGTGTGTGTGTGTGTGTCTCCGTATAAGTTGTAAACGTGAGATATTTTCTCTACCAATGGGAGGTATTGTTAAAAATAATTTTCAAGGAGCGCCTGGGTGGCTCAGTGGGTTAAGCCTCTGCCTTTGGCTCAAGTCATGATCTTAGGGTCCTGGGATCGAGCCCCGCATCAGGCTCTCTGCTCAGCAGAGAGCCTGCTTTCCCCCCTCTCTCTGCCCACTTGTGATCTGTCAAATAAATAAAATCTTTTTTAAAAATTTTTTTCAGAAGATCTCTATTTAGTTAGTTTGAGGGCAAGCACTCCTAAGCATTGGGCATTCTATACTCAGAAAGGTAAAAACTCACCCAAATGTTTTTCAGGTTCACACAATCTGGGATAATATTCAGTAAAGCAAATTAAGTTTGTTGGTTTACTTAAAATGAATATGTCTTTAGAGTTATCACCATTAAATATAAAACTTTTATTCTGCTTCTGTCTACTAAAAGTCAAATAAGATCATGGAATCTCTGTTGCAAACTGCCCAAAAGAAAAACAAACCTTAGAATAGTTGTTGATTTTAACCGAATGCCTTGTTAAGTTTTAGGGGCAGTCTGAGCCTAATTGTTAAAAACAAGTAAATTAAACAGATGTAAATAAGATTAAAAACAGAAGTTTATCTACTTTTGTCTTATTATAGAGAGACTAAAAGTAAATGTGGGTCTATTAATAATCAGATTTCAAGCTTTATTGGAAGACTATATTATGAAAGCAGCACATTTCTAAATTACAAAATGCATTCATCAATTTGCCCATCTAAAGAATTCTGTTGTGACAGAGCTCACAGTTGCTTACAACTTGGTTTTCATGGGACATTAAAGTTTTGAAGCATGGGAATTCTGAGAAACATAATTAAGACTACTAGAAATAAGAACTCTGTACATGAAGTAAGTAAAATATGTGTTGTTGGTAAGAAAAAGCATGAAGAAGAAAAAGACATAAATGTTGGGGGAAAAGAAAATAAGTTTGTCCTTACGTGAGGCCGGTTATTTCAAGAGGAAGCATTTAGGACAAAATCTAAATGTAAAAAAAGTTCTAGAAGGTTTACAAAGAAAGGATCTTTGGAAAAAAAGTGTGGCCAATACTGGTTAAGATTATGATATGCTTAAATAAGTAAACGAGTTTTAAAGATTTTTTTTTTAATTTGATAGAGATCACAAGTAGGCAGAGCAGCAGGCAGAGACAGAGGAGAAGCAGGCTCCCCACTGAGCAAAGAGCCCGATGCGGGGCTCAATCCCAGGACCCTGGGTTCATGACCTGAGCCGAAGACAGAGGCTTTAACCCACTGAGCTACCCCGGCGCCCCAGTAAATGAGTTTTAACATCAAAAGTGCAATGGTGCAAAGTTTTTGTTTTGTCTTTGTTAAAAGTACAGTTTTCTTGAACTATTGGTCTGCTCTCTGTAAGAAATTGTAAGCAAAATTTTTTCTTGGGGCACCTGGGTGGCTCCGTTGTTAAGCGTCTACCTTTGGCTCAGGTCATGATCCCCGGGTCCTGGGATCGAGCCCCACTTCGGGCTCCCTGCTTCTCCCTCTTCCATTCCCCCACTTGTGTTTCCTCTCTCGGTGTGTCTCTCTCTGTCAAATAAATAAATAAAATCTTTTAAAAAGTTTTTTTCCTTATCACTTAAGTTATCTGCCTAAAAAACTATGATTCTAGTTGACAAAATAATTTCCTCTGTTTATCACATCTTTGATTACTTAAGAAAATTGAGTCTTAGTATGAAGGGAGTTACATTTTGCTCACAACGCTGTAACTTTCTGGGTTTGCCTTGAGTATCTTGTACTGTCACTTCGGTTAAAAGGATGATTAAACATTGTTTCATAATGATTTGTGATCCTATTCAAACATTCAAACAATTTTGATATTTTGTGACATACTTCCCAAAATCAAATTCTAAAATAAAGTCTTTTTTTTTTTATTTCTTTTCAGCATAACAGTATTCATTGTTTTTGCACCACACCCAGTGCTCCATGCAATCCGTGCCCTCTGTAATACCCACTACCTGGTTCCCCCAACCTCCCACCCCCCGCCCTTTCAAACCCTCAGATTGTTTTTCAGAGTCCATAGTCTCTCATGGTTCACCTCCCCTTCCAATTTCCCTCAGCTCCCTCGAAAGAACCAAGATGCCCTTCAGTGGACAAATGGATAAGGAAGATGTGGTCCATATACACTATGGAGTATTGTGCCTCCATCAGAAAGGATGAATACCCAACTTTTGTAGCAACATGGACGGGACTGGAAGAGATTATGCTGAGTAAAATAAAGTCTTTTGACCACAGTCTGGGTGTTCCAAAGAGCCCGTGGAACATTTCAGAGATTTTGTGACATTAAACTAATGAGTCTTATTTGGTACCTTACCCTCTATGGGAAGCATTGCCGAAGAAGTGATACAAATTTATGTAGATAAAGTATTAAAATACTTGTCCTAAAAGTTATATGAAACTCTTAGAAATCTGATGTCTTGGTGTGATATTATCTCAAAATTGAGGAGAGTTGGGGGTTGGGTGAGCCTGATGGTGGGTACTTAGGAGGGCACGTATTGCATGGAGCACTGGGTATGGTGCATAAACAATGAATCTTGGAACACTGAAAAAAATAAGAAATAAAGAAATAAATGTTGTGTGTCACAGAAATAATCAGGCTTCCTTGTTGGCTGCACTGGAAGAACTCTAAGCAGATCTCCAACCTTGGCCATTTCTAAGTCTTTCCTCATTTATAGACAGTTACACTTACTCTCAGATGTCTCGATAAATGTGCAGATATGCTTCCTTTCCCATGAGATTCATGGAAGAAACTCTGAGAACAAGTTTCTGATAACCTTAGGACCGTAAATCTGAACTAAGTGAAAATATCCAGAAGTAGTACAAAAACTGGATTCAAGCAGAAGAAGAATTAATAACACAACTCTGAACAACTTGAGAATAATTATACTCTTTATGACTTTTGGGTTGAAACTTTGTTACTTCTTTAATGCTTTGCTTTTGCAGATGTAAGGAAACTTTGTCTCCTAAGCTGACTTGGAGCGATTGGATAAGATATACCTTTGTGAACAAACGGAAGCATTTCCCTTTTCTCTTCAACTGAACCCTCCAAATTTCTAGAACTGTCAGTGAGTATTCTTTAATTTTCATGGCCATCTTTTTATTTGCCTCAGTTCAGTAAATCTGTATAGTCTCGTGACAGGACACATTAGAAGTGTGGACGTCTGCTCCCTACTGCCTGCCTTGAGAACTCGGAACCTGGCTTAACATTTCCTCCCATCATTATTCATGGTATTATTTTGTTTCCATAGAAACCCCTCTTACTTAACACCTGATGATTTACTCCATAGGCCTGCTGTTGTGAATCCAGCGGCATCACTGTCTTCTGAAATGAGTCTGCCTAAACTGACCTGGTGTTGGGACTAATACACTGGTTTGAAGAGAAGAAACATCCTACCGGTGCAACTTTTAATGTGTGAAACTTCAGAGAGGTTCAAATTTAAATTTAATCTGAGCAACTCTTCTATCTGGCAGAGGAAACGAAACATTTGCCTACCAAAGATTTACTTGTTTTCATCTTCCTGTGACTTTATTTCCTTCCTTTTGAAGTCCCAAACCCTGACCCCCTTCTCTTAATCCAGGATGACATTCAAACCCATTGTGTCTGACAATCATATTTCTGTGCATTCCCCATATATATGCTATTAACTTGTTTTTCTCCTATTAATTTCTCTCATTTCAAGTTGATTCTTAGTCCAGCCAGAAGGACCTTGAAGGGGACAGGAACTCTTACTCCCCTTCGCTCCCTGCACCTGGCCCACTATACCTTCTCTTACTTCTGCTGGTAAGCCTTTGGCTGCTACATCCCCAAGAACCCCTTCCCAGCAAGGCCTTTTGAGGGTGGCAGGTGCCAGGAAGGAGACCGCCATGGGCTTTGTCTTAGGAAGGTTAGTCTGTGGGGTCAGGTGGAGAGGGATGTGCTGGACCCTAAACTGACTTTAGGAATAAAGATGACAAGAAATTACATTTTGAGCACCTTGGAGTAGCAAACATAGTAGACAGCTCTACAAAGACACCAGGAGCCAATGGAAGTCCAGACCTGGGCTGGGGCTGGGGCTGGCAGGAAGTAGGTGTGCACAGACTGGGGGTGGTGCTAGAGACTGGGGCAGGGGCTCTCCTGAGAAGGTCACCAGGGACAGACTCCAGGGGCTGCTGAGCGAGGGACCAGAGCAGGGAGAGAGTCCACCTCATCACGCCAACAATACTACCCAAAGACGGGCACTGCCTTTCTCCTAATAAGGAAAGTAGGAAGTAACCGAAGGAAAAAAAAAAATTAAGGGAAATAGATGACAGAAACTAAAAAGGATTAATTTAGAGAGAATGAAGGCAAGTGGCCTCTGAGCTCAGTTCCAGTTCCCGGAGGCCAGTGGACATCAGCTGAGCGCCAGGGAGACAACCCAGGCAGGCAGGACATGTGGCCGCTCCCGGTTCTGTTCCTTCTCATCATCCAAGGTGAGTGGGGCTGGGGCTTCGGGAGGGAGCACCTGCACGGCCGGAGCGGGACACAGACAGGATCCATCCCAGGGGAAGTGGCAAGCAGGGCCTTCCACTCATCTGGACACTCCATCTTTAAAAAAAAAAAAAAAAAAAAAATTTTTTTTAAAGTTTTGTTACCTGGCAGGTACTAAGTTGGTGTTGGGGGTAATAAGAAAGTAAACAACAAAAACAGCATCTGTTTCCTAGGACAGTACTTGTCAGGCTTTTCAGATAGAGATAGCTAGACAGGTGATGGATGGATGCACGGTAGATGATGCGAGGGCATATACAGGCACACATTTGCACACATACACGTAAATGCATGAATTCCCGACCAGCTTTGAAGGAGCACAGGGACTCAGTTTCCAGTTGAAATCCACCCACTCAAAATGGGGTTCCAGTATCTGAATCATTTAAAAGCCTGCACAACTGACCTTGACTTATTCCTAGAGCCTGGATCTTCTCTTCTGAAGAGCTCAGATACAGGGAGGAGGACAGGCAGCAAAACCAGGGTGACAGGCTCTCTGAAGACTTGCTCAGTCCCACACATCAGGCTGCCCGAGTCTTGCTCTGGATGAGCCAAAGACCAGACCACCATCCAGTGTCGTAAGCACAACGGAGACAGGGGCAAATGCTCTGACAGCCCCAGGAGCCACCCAGTTGGTTGCAAAGTTGTAGACCCCATAAAAGAGACAATGTTTGAGCCAAGCCTTGAAGGATGAATATAAGAGTTGATTGCCTTCAAGCAGAGAAGAGAGAATATTTCAGGCAGAGGGAACCGCTTGTGCAAAACTATGGAGACTCAGAAGAGCCAGGTGTGAGGTAAAATAACAAGCAATCGTGTGTGTGCGTGGTAGTTGTGTGTGTGAATGTGTGAGTGTGTCTGCTTAGTCCAATGCCATGTGTCCATTCAAAGGGTGAGGTGAGAGGTTTTAGTTGTTTGGGGGTTCGCGTGTCAGCGGGTGCGTGGGGAGGGACCCTCCGTCTCAGCATCTCTGGGATTCGGAAATACACCACGGGCTGCTCTGTGGGCGCTGCGCTGCTGGGGAGAGGTGTTGGCGGAAGATGCGAGAAGGGTTATGGTCAGTAGCTATCGATTGAGCAGAGGCCCCCGTGTTGGCAAAGGGGACATCCGAGAGAGGAGACAGCAAAAGTTATACTGCAGGGGATAAAGGAACAAGTTGGGATATGGTGATTAGACAAAGAGCAGAGGCTCCTGGCCCATCTTCAGGTCAGCACCAGATGCCCCAGAAGCAGCAGGACCAGCCCAGGGCTCAAGAGAGGACAAGACGAAGGTCGGGTATCTGTCTTCTAGGCCACTTCTCCAAATGCCAGGACGGGGTGGTGAGAGGCACAGCAAAAGGCACACTGACCACATACTGTATGTATGGCCAAGGATGGGAATCTTACAACAAGTGGTGGTGCCGTGGAGAAAATTGGATGTCCTGCAAGATCCTTGTAAAAACCACCGGGTCAGAGCAACTGGTGAAGAAAGGCAGAGCCTCCATCCAGGACAACGCCAGCCAACGCACATTCACCATGACTTTGGAGGATCTCCGGTACGACGATGCAGGCACCTACTGGTGTGGGATTGAGAGAATCGGCTCAGACCTGGGGTCGAAATTTTCTGTGATTATTGACCCAGGTATGCATTACCCTGCTCTGATCTGGGTCCTGGTACCCCCCAACAGATATTCCAGGACTGTCCCTCTGTCTTCTCTATGGAGGGAGGAGAGTCTCTTAACATGCCCGAGAATACACGTGTATGTTTGCTTGTGCAGCTGTGTGCACGTGCAAGCAAGTTTGGGGGGGGGCACCAAGATTCTGGGAAAGACTGGAAGAAAGAGCGAGCCCCACATCTCTGCATGTCTCCACCTGCTCTCCCCAGAGGCAGCAGAGAAGCAGAGACCCGGCTAGGCCAGACTTGTCCGGGGAAGGCAGCTCCTCTTTCCCCAGTCACAGCATCCCCTTTCCGCCCCAGGCTGAGTGGGGCCTTGTCAGGTGTGCAGGGAGAAGTGGGTGCTAGAAAGCTGTGATCCTGATGGTCTCAGCTGCAGGACAAGAGACCCTCTCCCTGCCCACTCCTTCTCCCTCTCCCTCCTCTGGCAAGAGAAGCACAAAGGAGCAAGAGACTCTGAACCCATTTCTGGGAGAAGGAAAGGCAGACTCCAGCAGAGGGCAGGGGCCCCCTCTCTGGCTGCCTCTGAGCCTTGGAGGGGACTCTGGGCTCCCCCACAGCTGCCCCAGAGGCACTAGGGTCTCCCTGAAGACAGGCCTGGAAAGGGTGTCAGGCTGTAGCCCCCCTCAAACACAGCCCCACTTCTGGACCCCTCCGTCTTGTCCCCAACACACAGATCCACAGACTAAATGGGAAATACATCTGCTACTCGCTAGTCTTCTCACAGTTAGCATATGCAAATATGGTCTGTGAATGTGGGCAGTGGACAGCTATGCTGGTGTAGAATGTTCCAGAGATTAACTGAAAAAGAAAACAAAGGTGGGTGGATGTGTACAGGAGTGCAGGAGGAGCTGGGGCCAGAGACATGGAGTCTGGACCCTCCAACCAGACAAGCCTTCGCTGGCAGGCCTGGTGCAGGAAGAAAGGCCCCAGAGAGGTGCGCAGGACTGAGGGGACAGCGGGGGCTCCAGGCTCTGGACAGCTGCAGGAGACGGGGGACCCTGGGCCAGTCAGCTCATGGGTCACAGTGCTTCGAGCAAGGCTGAGACTCAGAGAAGAGCTGATTGAAAGCTCCAGGGTTGGGGACGTGGCTCGGACATGCTCAGCGATGCCAAACAGGACACGGAGATTGAGCTGATTTTAATTGCTACAGAGCTCCCCACCCCCACACACCTCCCACAGTGGTGAACTGGTGTTTCCCTGCAAATGACGTAATTGCAGGTTTGGGGTGAGAAACCAAAAAGATGCCAGAGCAGACCAATGTGCCTGAGCGATGTCCCTAAGACAGAAGCTTCTCCACCCTGGGGGTGGGGAGTGGAGAAGGCCATGGGAGCCCCCTGCGACACTCTCACAGCCTTGCTCTGCTCTGTGTGTTTAGAACCGGATCCAACAGGCTCTCCCCAGCCTGTGTCAAGCACCACACCAGCCAGCTGGGACTCCTCACCTCCGTTTACCCAGGTCACCAACAGCAGCCCGCCTGTGACTCCAACCAACCCCATCAGCAGGTGAGCAGGGCATTAAAGGATGGAGCTTTCCACGGCAGCCCTGTGACCACTCCCCTCGGGACAATCTACCAGGGAACCCCCCTTGGCCCCACCGATGTTTCCTGGGAGGGGAGAATCAGCAAGGTCTGCCCTGACCCCCATCCTATATACCTCTGAGCACATAAAGAACCCCCCCACTCCCCACGAGGAAACGAACAAAGTGCTTCAGCTCGGCTGTAGGAGAGAAGGCTCTGGTCTCCTGATCTGCCTCCCAACCCACAAGAACCTCAAAGAGAGGTAGTTGGTTCCAGCCTCGAGTATGCCAGAAGGGAAATGCTCTGTATTTTTTTTTTCCTGTGGCTTCTAGAACAAATCACTGCCAACCTGGTGGTTAAAGACAAATAGTTTTGTGACCTTATGGTTCTGGAGATCCGAGGTCTGTAATGAGTCTCCCTGGGCTAAAGTCAAGGTGTTGGCAGGGCTGGTTCCTTCTGGAGGCTCTAAGGGTGAAGCCCTTCCTTGTCTTTTCGAGCATCTAGAGACCCAGCACCCCCTGGCTTGGGGTTCTTTCCATCCTCAGAGCCAGCAGTGGTGGTCGAGTCCTCATCACACCACATTACTGGGACACTGGCTCTCCCCTGTCCTTATACTTATAAACATGCTGGTGATGACATAAGGCCCACCTGGTAACCCAGGATAATCTCCCCATCTCAAGGTCAGCTGGTTGGCAATCAACTCCATCTGCATTATGAAAGTCCCCCTTGCTATGCTATGTAACCTAACACATTCACAGATCTGGGGGTTAGGACATCTCTGAGGGGTGGTGTTATTCTGCCTACAGCTGGACGCAGGCGGGCACCTGTTCCATGGATCCAGCCCTGCCCTCCTCTAAGTGCTAGGGAAATGCTGGGAAGGAGGGGGAAGCTGGGATTCCTGCTTTCTCACATTCCCAACATGGCCGAGAGGCTGGGTCATCAACCTGAAACGCCCACTCAAAGAAGCGTCCAAAGACAGCCAGTTAGCTCTTTCATCAGAGGGCAAACACACCCATCAGAGACCAGGGTGAAGGTGCATTCCCTCCCTGGGTCCCACCTCCCAGAAACACCCTCCACCAGCTCCTTTCCAGCTCCAGTCCAAGTTCTTTTCCTTCTCCAGGACCCTATTCCTTGGAACCTGGCCCCAGTAGACATTTTGTTCAGTCAGTCCTCTGAACCAGGAAAGCACTTGGCTCATGCTTCATGATGAGCTTCTGTCCTGCTGGTAACTGTTGAAAACCAGTTGTTCTGTTGAGTGGGGAGTAGAGGATGTAGGACTTTTTGGAGGCCAAGAGACCAAGGAAGCCTGCAAGGTGGAGAGATGGGATAGCATCCCCATAGGGAGTGGGAAAAGAGTACAGTGTCTTAAAAGACATTTTGAGGAAGGGCAAAGCAATGCTTTTGCCCCTCTCTCCAGAAAACCACCTGTGAAATCCACATGATTCATCATGCTCAAGGCAAGACGAAGGACAGAGCAAGGCTGGCCTGCAGGGGGTCCAGGCCCTGCTTGTGGAGGAAGACTTGAGTTCAAGGATGAGGGGTCCAGACTCTTGGATACTGAGAGGGACCACCAGGGGGACACATGTAAGCAAGACCCATCATCCATCTAGAACCCCATCCACTATGCAGGATGTGTGAGCATACACCCCATACGTGCTACCGTCGGGGGTGGGGGGCAAAGCTGGGAGAGACCCCTCCCAGGAGAACCCTGAAGGTAAATACCCAAGTTGAACAGGGATGGGGATCCTCCTTGCTTCAAAGAGGTAATATTAGATCAGAGATGGAAATTTGGGCAGAACTGACACTAGGTAGGACACAAATAGAATAAGAAAGACAGGCAAAGGCAAACCCTTCAGCTTGGCTGACCTGCAGGTGAGGTGGAGGGGAATTGTGGCAGAGGAGCCAAAAAGCAGGATGAAATCAGGGGCAGAGGTGCTGACCCCAGGCTAAGCCTGCAGGGAGGCCCTAAAGGCTTACCCTTGGTTGAGCAGCTTGGCTGTGCCCTCAGAGGGGCTTCCGAGCAGGGACCAAGGCTTGCTTGTCCTGCAGGCCTGGGCTCAGACATCAGGTCAGGGAGGAAGGGGCTGGGGTTGTCCCTGAAGAGGGAGCTCACTGCTGTCACCCTGTTCCCTGCACAGGGCCCTGCTGTGCAACTTTCACTTTGTGCTCTTGACCTTTGTGAAGGTGCCCAGGCTTGGGGTCCTGCTGTGGACTGTGGTGGGGCTGAGCCAGGGTCAGAGGGACCCAGGGAGAGAACAGAGTCAGTCTGAACAGGAGAACCACAGCTCCCATGACACTGATGCTCCTGTACCCTCTGACCTCTGAGCAGGTATCGGGCGGTGTTGCAGCTCCAAGAGAGATCTGATCCCCGTCAGGTGGGGACTCCTCTCGTCCTGACCTCAGGCATAAGCTCTGGCTCCCTCCCTGCTCCGCACAGGTCGGGGAAGATGGCCTCCTCTGTAGCAGCCAAGAAGCCTCCTGTGTGGACCCCCCTGCTGCCTCTTTTCCTTGTGACCCTGGAGGGGCTCTGCCAAACATGATGGACCATTGCAGCATGCAGGACTCTGGCCAATGATGGGTTTTAAATTCCCCAACCAACCAGTAACTATAAAAACCAGAATTAAACCAAAAAGCTTGAGGGGGTTGCACATGGCCAGAGACCCCTGAAGGCCAGGTGTACAGAGTCCTGCCGATCCTACCTGCTGCCCCTTCGGTGCCTCCTGGAGTTAGAGTCACCCGAACATCAGATGGAAGACAAGGTTCAACCATCTCCGACCCACATCCCATCTGTTCGCTCCATACCTTTGCTATTAAATCTATGGCTTTTCCTGGGCTCTTTTGAAATTATTTCACTGGGACACTATTTCAGTCTTTTATATGTGAGAATAAGACCCGACCATGCTAGAGGGTCCGAAGTGAGTCTAAATCCAACACTAGAGTCACAATGTGTCCAGCAACCGGGAGGTGGGAGAAGGGAAGAAGGGAGAGACCTGGATGATGCCTTTTTTCTTTTTTAAAGATTTTATTTATTTATTTGAGAGAGAGAGAGACAGAGTGAGAGAGCATGAGAGGGGAGGTCAGAGGAAGAAGCAGACTCCTCATGGAGCTGGGAGCCTGATGTGGGACTCGATCCCAGGACCCCGGGATCATGACCTGAGCCGAAGGCAGTTGCTTAACCAACTGAGCCACCCAGGCATCCCTGGATGATGCCTTTTAATCCCCTCCAAGAGTTCCCAATGAGGGCTCCCCTCCTAGAGATGGGAAACTTCATGGATGGCCAGAAGTGAACAAAGAAAAGTATAAGGACTTGGGTTTGGAAGTTATTTTCTGTGTATGTGTTTCTTTCTTTCTTTTTTTCCTTAATTAGGGGGAGAGAGAGAGAGAGAGAGAGAGAGAGCATGCGAGCTGGAGGGGGAAGGACAGAAGGAGGGTGAGAATCCCAAGCAGACTCCGTGTCCAGCGTGGAGCCTGACGCAGGTCCCCATCTCATGACTTTGAGACCATGAGCTGAACTGAAATGAGGCGTCCAATACTTAACTGTCTGAGCCACCCCAGGTGCCCCTGTTTTCTGTATTTTCAAAAAGAAAATCATGGTATATATATATATATACCTCACATATTGAAAGCCTTCACAAGCTAGGTGTGCGGTGAATGAGCCATTTTCAAGCAGCAATACTTGGTTTTCTGCCACTGCCGTCAAGATCTTAACAGGGATGCGGATATATGACTATAAATCGGTCAAAACTAAATGAAGTTACCCTTTTTTTTCTGTGTAAGTAATAAGTGTTTTGTGGGGAGGGACTTTGAAACAATGTAAATATCCACATGTCCCTGTATCTGTATCAGTGGCCTCCAAGGACAGGGGACTCACCCGGTGAGAACAAGACCAGTTCATTTCTGTCCCTCACCTTGTCCCTTAGCGTCTCTGGTCCTTTAGGTGCAGGCTCCAGGGACAGTCTGGACGTCTCCATCCAGACAGGACAAATGAGGGCTCAGATCTGTCCGCTTCATGCCTGTGATGCTGTCCATCTCCAGTCAACTCAGACCACCATCACTTCCTCCTGGGTTTCACCTGAGCTTTGCCCTGCCCCCCCCCCTCCCATGCTCCCCAGCAGAGCAAGGGCAAGACAGAATGCGGGTCCCTTCCTGTTTAACTTCCTCCCACGCACATCAAAAAATAACACAAGTCTTTTCCTCTCTTAATTTTCTAAGGTATACATATTTTTTCTCAGCAAAGGTTTTGTTCTTTGGTTGTTGCTGGTTTTTTTGTTTTTTCCCCCTCCTGTCTTCCACTTAATATTTTTCCTCTTTTTTGTGTCCATATTTTTTGAACCATTTTGGGGGAACTACGGTCTCTTTTCTGAGCTCCTTTTCACTGAGGTCGTTGTCTGTAGTTTCTCTGAGAACAAGCGGCGTCGTGGAGCATTTCCTTTCTTATTGTTCTTTTCTTTTTTTTTTTTTTTTTAATTTCTTTTCAGCATAACAGAATTCATTGTTTTTGCAACACCCCATGCGCCATGCAATCCGGGCCCTCCCTAATACCCACCACCTGGTACCCCAACCTCCCACCCCCCGCCCCTTCAAACCCCTCAGATTGTTTCTCAGAGTCCACAGTCTCTCGTGGTTCACCTCCCCTTCCAGTTTCCCTCCACTCCCGTCTCCTCTCTAACTCCCCATGTCCTCCAGGCTATTTGTTATGCTCCACAAATAAGTGAAACCAGATGATAATTGACGCTCTCTGAAGCAAATTTTTTGCTGGCACTCTGTTCCTCTCCTTGAGCCCCTTAGAAAAGGTGCTGGTTTGTTTTGTCTGGAGTTTTCCTTTGAAGGAGGTCAGGGCATCACCGAAGCTGGTGTGTCAGGTTGGGGGTGGGGCGTTCTGTCGCAGCAGGAGTCTTCTAGGGGGGAACACCTCCTCCACAAGCCAATGCCTGCAGCCACACGGTTCTGGGTCGCCTGTCAGGGGAAACGGTGAGACCTCAAAGCCCAGCAGCCTGTGACTTACCATGTGGGAGCTCCCAGCCTCTGTCCCCTTTGCAGAGCTGAGTCCCGGAGGGGCCCTTGGAAGCAGCCAGCAGCCTCCCCACAGCCCTCCGTGCCCACGACAGAGGCAGGACCTTCTTCTTTACCGTCTTGCCCGACCCTGGAACGGACAGAGCCAAATGGTCCCATGATCCATACTTAGATTTTCTTTGTGACATAAAACAGCAATCACTTTGTCATGTCACAGATTCCCTGGTCAGGAATTCAAAAGGGCTGAGAGGGGACAGCCTGTCTCTGCTCCCTCATGTCTGGGGCCTCAACTGGGATGACATAATGCTGGCGGGGTGACTCACATGGCTGGGTGCCACTGTCATCCAGAAGCTTCTTTGCCCGTGTGTCTGGAACAGGAGCCAGTGTGACCCAACACGGAGCCCAGTCCCGACTGTGGACCCAAGACCCTACAGGTAGCCTCTGCATGGGGCCGCCGGGTTCTGAGTGGGACAGTCCCCAGCGCCAGCATTTCTAGAGCCTGAGCAAGGAGCTACAGGATTCCTCCTGGCCTGGCCTTGGATGTCACACAGGGTCACTGTCCCCAGGCTCCATCCGGGCCTTCCGACAGGGACGAACATTGCTTCTTGGAGGGTGAAAACGATGCTACTCTTTTCATATACAAAACATAGATGATCCATTGGTAGATGGATCGATTGATGGACAGATCAGTAGAACATGGACGTATACAGCATGTCTTTAGTACTAAAATTTCATAGCTTGTGGGGGGCATTTCTAGGAAGAGAAAATGAGTAAACAGGCTCCTTAGAAGATAATCATGGAAAAAAATTGGGGCAGTGCTGCTCTGGGCTTCTGTCTGCAGCAGCCACAGCCCATCCAGACGCAAGGGGTGGGGACATACCCCCAACTCTTAATGAAAGGAGTGTCAAGAAATTTGCAGCCCCATGTTGGAACTGCCACATGGAAGAATATTTTTTTAAGAGCAGCAGAGAGGGAGGGAGAGGAGAAGGAGACTCCCCAGTGAGTGGGGAGCCCCATGCGGGTCTCTAGCCCAGGACCCTGAGATCATGACCTGAGCCAAAACCATGAGTCAGATGCCCAAGTAGCTACGCCCCCTGGATGCCTCTGGAAGAATATTAATCTAGTGTCTTCATGTCACATTATAGAACGAGGAGCCCAGAAGGGCTGAGGCCCCGGCCCCAGTCGTAAGGCCTTGGGAACAGACTTGGATCTGCCCCGGAACCAACCTGGGGCTCGTCCACACGGCGTCCCTGCAAGCCCATCTGTGTACTTGAAAGGTCAGTTCCCAAGCCTGCTGGGCTCCATATGGCTCCAGGTGTAAACACTAGGCAGACGCAATGACGTCTTGCCATTTCTCTGCTGTACTCACAGGTCACAGACTACATCCATCAATCGCATGAACTTGTGAATGTGTTTTTTGGGGGGTTACAATATTATTTTTTAAATAGAGTTTGTTGCCTACACAAAAACACAAAAAATTTCACTTCTGGTTTCTCTTTTAAAAAGCAGAAATACTGGAGAACAGTGGGTCCTGCGTGGGCACCAGAGTGTCTAAGACCTTCCAGAGGCTCCCTAAGGCTTCCAGAACACTACGAAAGCTCACAGACTAGAAAGAAAATTGTCCATTTGTGCGGATGACATAATTTTGTAGAAAATCCTAAGGATTTCACACACACACACAAAAATACCAACTGCTAGAATTTAAAAATGAGTTTAATGAGCTACAGGAAAAAAGATCAATACAGACGCACATACACATATACACACACAAACATACACACATACATGTACGCACACACACACACACACAGAGTCCTATTTCTATACTAGCAACGAGCCTGTAGAAACTGAATTGAAACACACGGTGCTAGTCCCAGCTGCTGGACAAGAAGAAGAAACACGGGCTGCAGATCTAACGGAATATATGCAGCATCCATGTACTGAAATTTACAAGACTCTGATGACCGAAGACAAGAACTATTTAAACAAATTGCGAGAGGTACCACATTATCAACACAGGAGAGATGTCAGCTCCCCCTTTAACACGATTCCTATCAAAATCCCAGCAAGATTGTCTTGGTAGAGAAAGACAAGCTTCCTCTAACATTTACACGGAAAGGTGACAAAACTAGAGTACTTAAAAATGAGTTTGAGAAAGAATAAAGTACATCACAAGCTTCTCTCTTGCCCAGCGTTGTGTTTCCTACATCACCTTGTGTGTGTTTTATCACATGGCCCGTATGTGCCTCTTTGGCTGAATTTCTCCTTGGTTGGAGTCCTGGACCAGTGCCAGGTCTCCTGGAAGGTGTCACGAGGTGTCCTCCCCTAACAGAAGCCACACCAGAGCTCAGGTTCTAAGCATGGCCTCCCTGCCTGTAAATGCAGCACTGAGGAACTCGAGTGTTTTCTGGAAACTGGCATCACTGGCTTTGCGTGGCGGAGACGAGAGGGCTGGTCTAGATGCAAGGAGCTGAGTGGAGCTGGAGACGCGTGCTTGTGACAGACTGTGCTCCTCCCTGCACACTGACATGCACTCAAAACCACCTGAGTCCTTCCCAGGACTGGTGTGCCCCATGGTGGCTGTGGCAACATGCCATCCCAGGGAGCCTCCTGGCTGCAGGAAGGAGGTGGTTATTGCCCTGGGGGAACACTGAACCCGGAAGCTTTTGTGGCAAGAAATTCTTGCCCTTGGGAGGTAGGCATGAGGGCAAGGAGCTAGCGGATCGGGGGTGGAGAACGGAGGACCCCGGAGCATGAGCCCAGGAGACTCGTCCTTCCTGCACCTGAGGACTCGGAGCAAATGTCCTCTGAGAACCAGGATTCTCCCTCAAGACACAGGACCCCATACCCCCAAGAAGACCTGGGTCCCTCCAGGATCCAGGCACAGCAGCTCCCCCTGCCCAGGAGTCTGGAGTTTGAACGTCTCTCTTGTCCAGTCCAAGGGGCTACGTTCCTGGACAGGGCCTTCCTGGGGACGGTGCACTACATTGTGGATTATCTTCCTTCGGCTTTATTCCTCCACAGCCCCTCAGAGGCCTGTTCACCCAGAGGACAGCACCAACCAACGTCAGGAACAGGGGAAGCTTCAAGAAGACCAGGAGCAGGAAGTGGACACTGCTGAGCAAGGACCTGTGGGGGTACATAGGGACAGGAAATGACTGCCTCCTCGGGGGGAGGTCCAGGACCCTTCTCTCCCAGCCTGTTCCTGTGCCCTGACCCTAGAGCCCTCATAACTCAGGATCAAACTTGGAAAAGATGTGCCTGGGCAGCCCTTCTCTGGGGCCCCATCACCTCCCCTCCCCTGACCGTGCACTACTCCTAGGAATTCTGTTAAGGAGAGGTGATGGGGCAAAGAGAAGAGGCGCCCGGCACTGCCTGCTTTCCAGAAGCTTCCTCTCTATCCCTTCCTCTCACATTTCTCCGTAACAACCTACTTCCTGAAAACTACCCGCACCCTCACTTTAAAGCCCTGACCCTTATCCTTGGCCCTACAGAGCCTGAGAGCAACATGGTAGCCCTTTCTGGGTATCTTTGGGAGGAGAAAAGTAGCCTGGAGCCAGCTCATCTCTCTCCAAACCCCCACAAGAAGCACCTGGATCTCTGGTTCAGCAAAGACCTTTGGAGGTAAGCCCGAGTTAGGGCTCCAGAACCAGAAGCCAGAGTCCAGAACCAGAGGGGGAAGGAGAAGGGGAGGGGTGGACATGGGCGGAGCCGCATGTGCACGTGAGCCAGCCTCCTGTTCCCCTGCAGCTGCTGCATGGGGACAACCTTCCTAAAACAAGTGATACTTTCCACATGAAGTCCCCACGCGGCCACTGAGAATGTAAACATCGTGACCCAAACTGAAGCAAACCCAGCAGAGAGGTAAAAAGCTCACAGTGTGTTGCCAGCCCCCACCCCAGGGTCCCATAAGGCTGCTGAACCCCATCTTCTGTGGTCTCTAGGCTGGGGGCCCTTACCCTGAGCAGCAGGTCAACAGCTCCTCCGTGCTGAGGTTCTGCTTGGTGTTCAGGCCCGGAAAGGCAGCAGGTACAGCCTGACATGTGGTCCTCCCTGTGGTTTTACTTGGTGCTGGAGAAAAATCCCACATGAGGGGCTACTCCCTCCCCAGCCATCCGCTACGTGCCCGTTTGGACCCAACGTTATGCATGACGGCCCACTGGAAGAAGGGAATTGAGAGATGCTCCGAAGCTAGCGTCAGGCCACTTCCAGGATGGCGTGAGCTGCTCAGGGACCAAATGAGACTTTTCCAGAACTGGTCAAATGAGCCACCTCTAGTAAGTGTCGGATCTTTCTTTCCATCCCAAGTCTGACTCTGCCTATGGAGAGAGCAGGGGCAAGCCTGGAGAAGATGGCCCTGTGGCCCAGGAGCCTCAGAGAGACTGTAGGAGGGGGCTCACAGCACCTTCAGATGGAAACTAAGGCCACTTTAACTCCCTGCTAGGGAGGAGCTAAGCCTCAGGTGTCCGGGCTATTGGTGTGACCAGTGTCTCTGCCCCAACCTCATGACTGCCCGAAAAAAGCAAGCCTCCAGAGCCTTCGCCCTCCCAGGGCTCCCAGGACAGGCTCCGTTTCATCCAACTACAGCCCTTGACATCTTGGCCACTGAGGGTTCACTGACGTATGTGGCACCATCCTTGCCCTCACACAGAGCAGAGGCATCTAAGTTGATGGGCTCAAATCAATAGAGAGAGGGCAGAGGGGCAACCTGCCATCAAATACAGAGAGAGCACAGAAGGCTCAGACCTCAGGGGCCATCCGGGCAAGCAGAAAGGAGAGAAACAAGGAATGGTGACACCTAGAGGAGGCCATGGGGATTATGAGATATTTTTAGAACAGGAGAGAACCCAGCACGAAGTTCTGGGCTGAGGGGAAGCGAAAGCATGGATAATTGATGGAGGAAGATACAAATGAGCAAGGAGGGAATTTGACTCGAGGAGACAGGGAGGCATGGAGCTCCAGGGTGAGGAGCCAGCCTCAAGAGAATTGTTCTCGAACGGGGGGAGGGAAACCGCCCTCAACCTAGAAGGGAAAGGGGGAAGAATGAGTTAGGCATCACAGAAGTTTGTAGGGGGAGAAGAAAAGAAATTGAGAGAGTTCGCGTCTGATATTCCGTGCGCCCTTGGTAAGAGAGAAGAATGGGAGAGTCATATTAGAGACCATGAACTTGTATGGACACCCCTCATCACCGGCTATGACTTCTCCAGCGCTACTGCAGCAGATAGATTTTAGGTGGGAGATCGATTTGCCCTAGACTGCCTAGGATCTGACCCAGTTTTAGCACTGAAAGCCCCACATCCCAAGAAATTTCTCAGTCCTAGGCAAACCCCAATGGTCGCTCACCCTAATTTTAGGGTGGATCCAGGGATGACGGTTTCGAGAGGCAGGTAGGAAAATGGTGCATGACAGGTGAAGAAAATGTAGTCCTCCTTGAGAGTAGGGCCTGGCTTAGGAAGGAAGTGAGATCAGGGCAGGGGAGGGGTAGGCAGTAAGTGGGAAGAGAATGGAGAGAGGGATCCAAGGGCTGGAAACGTATGTGAGATTGCAAGGAGGGCCAGCGGGGGTGAGGGTGTGGGAAGACTGATGCACAGAAAGTTGTCTGGAAGTACAGCGTCTTCAGGTAGGGTTCTGGGCATGGACCAGTTTGGGGTGACAGCAAGATGTGCAATGTTGCCATGGAGTGGCTGCAGAGTGGAAATGCAGGTCACTGCAGTTGAGAAGGTCCTGGAAGCTGAGACAAGTTACTTGTTAAAAACTCCCAAGACAATGACAGGAATTAGGGGTGTCGGGGAGTAACCTAGAAGCCAGTGGAAGGTCATGCCAAGGAGAAGTAGAGGGTGCGTGTGGTCATGTGACACAAATGTTAAAGGAACAGGTAGGATAGTGATAGGTTGTGGTGGGGGACCGGGAGAATTTGAACATAGCTTCACCACCCTATAGCACATGGAGGTAGGAAAAAGAGCAGCTTGCACTCAAGAAGCCTATTTCTTGAAATGAGAGGAGTGAGGCCAATTTCAGGACAGTATAGTCGAGAGAATATTGTATGAGTCAGCTGAAGATGTATGTATGAAGAATTTGTTTCCTTTGGTACAGATTCCAAAGGTCATGGTGGAGATGGTCTTGGTGCAGCATGGAGGGGCCTCCCGCAGTGGAGTGAGGTCCTGGCCCTCTGAGAATGAGGGTACCTTCAGCTACACACCCACACCCATGCCAAGGCTAAAAAGACAGCTGTCTCTCACCCTGCCCTCAACATAGGCTCTTGCCAATACTACTGGGATGAGGACTAGACGACCCATCCATAAGCTCTGCTGGTGGAGTGAGAGGATCTCTTACCTGTGGAAACAAACACGTTAACGTGGAATGAAGGGTCATGTGACCACACATCCAGGAGCCATACTGTCTGAATTCTGCACCAGTAGGATCCAGCATCGTCTGCAGTGAGGTTCTCCATGGTCACTATAAAGCTGAGGTGATCAGCGTGGTCTCTGATGGACACACGCCCACTCCTCTCTTCTTTCTCTTCTCCCTTGGTCTCCACAATCTTCTCACATGTTGCGTCATACTGTCCTCGGCACCAGTATTTGTTATACCTCTGGTATACCTCCTCGTACCAACACTGCACACACAGAGAGCCACCCAAGGTGCCTGTCACAGAGCTGGGGCCCATCAGGGACAAAGAGCCTGGAAGACATAAGCCACATCCCAGGGCTCCATCTCAGTGTCCCCCTACAGCAGCTGTCTGCCTGAAGCCCAAAGGGAAAGTTGCCAGGGAGGTGTAGACGGTTCTGGGCTCAGAGATGTGGGCCTGGAGGGACATCAGACCTTAGACTTAAGCCAGAGGGTAGGAGAAAGAGCTTCCACTCAAGAAGCCTATTTCTTGAAATGAGAAGAGTAAGGCTAATTTCAGGACAGTATAGTAGAGGGAATATTCTGTGAACAACCTAAAGATGTATGAAGAATTTATTTCCTTTGGTACAGGTTTCCAAAGGTCATGGTGGAGATAGTCTTGGTGCAGCATGGAGGGGCCTCCCAGGCAATGGAGTAAGGCCCCAGCCCTGTGAAAGTGAGAGAGCCTTCAGCTACACACCCCCACCCATGCCAAGGATGAGGAGACAGGGGAGAGTCACCTCTCTCCCTGCCCTCATCATAGGCTCTTCCCAACACCACTGGGACTGAGGACTTGACAAGACCCAGAGACACTCTTCAGCATGACATTCAACCTTGTCTCCATGTTCAGTCATATCCCCTAAGATCTATTGGTGAAGTGAGAGGATCTCTTACCTGTGGAAACAAACACGTTAACGTGGAATGAAGGGTCACGTGACCACACATCCAGGAGCCATAGTGTCTGAATTCTACACCAGTAGGATCCAGCATCGTCTGCAGTGAGGTTCTCCATGGTCACTATAAAGGTGAGGTTATCAGCGTGGTCTCTGATGGACACACGCCCACTCCTCTCTTCTTTCTCTTCTCCCTTGGTCTCCACGATCTTCTCACATGTTGCGTCATACTGTCCTCGGCACCAGTATTTGCTATACCTCTGGTATACCTCCTCGTACCGACACTGCACACTCAGAGAGCCACCCAAGGTGCCCGTCACAGAGCTGGGGCCCGTCAGGGACAAAGAGCCTGGAAGACATAAGCCGCATCCCAGGACTCCATCTCAAAGGCCCCCTATAGCCGCTGTCTGCCTGAAGCCAAAGGAGAAAATTGCCAGGGAGGTGTAGACGGTTCTGGTCTCAGGGATGTGGGCCTGGAGGGACATCTAGACTTAAGATCTAAGCCAGACAGTCTGGAGACTAGAGCCAGCAAGAGAGGTAGAGATCTGTGCCCTGTGAGCCTAGAAACACTGAGTAACCACACAAGGATCCTGCCATGTGGGGATAGGGAGAATGAGAACAAAGCTGGAGAGGGAGCAGCATGAGCTGGCTGTCCTGCCCTGTCTTAGCCTTTGCAGGCATGAGATTCAGTGAGGCAGAAAAACACTTCCCTTTGCAGTGAACCTCTGCATTCAGGTTTTCTGCAATTCAGAGTTGCTCTGTAGGAGCACAGCTTCTTGTTTACTCCACTCTAGAGGTGCTCTCAAGAGCGGAAAAATAAACCCCTGGCCTTCCTCCAGCCCCGAAGGAGGAGCGACACACAGCTAGGAAGGGCTGGGTCCCAAGGAGACTCTCACAGGCTCCTTGACATGAGTTTGGGGCATGAACGGACCACCCCTAACCCCATCACTGTCCCCAGGACCTTACCATCTTTCTTTACCACCTTTCCCCCTTCTTTTCCTAAGCTAGCCATACAGCCCTCCATAAATGTAAAGTGGTCACATTTTTCCAACGTTTGTAACCGCAGGTGTTTGTAATCCCAAAGGGTAGGGGGTGAGAGAATGCTGGAACAGAGAGTGGGGAGCGTAGCCAGGAGCTGGGATGGGAAAGAACAAACAAACAAAAAGAACCAAAACTTCAGTCTCTACAAGTGACTCCAAAGCTTTTATCAGGACCCAGGAGGAAGTCTAGCTGTAAATGGACATGAAGCTGAACCTGTGGCCTCGGAGAGACCAGCCAGTCCACGTGAAGGGGTGGGAAGAAGTTTCCATCTCTAGTTTACCTGCACCCAAGCAAGGGCATTTAGGCAATTTTATCAGAGTTAAGCAAGCAGATGTGAGGAAGCCGTGATATGCTGGTAAACCAGCTCTCTAGGCAGGGAGCAAGGCAGGGCGCAGGAGAGTCAAGGAGAAGCCTTGGCTCATAGCGTTTCCCAGTTTCTGTGGCCTAAACATGCTCACTATGACGAATTTCATGCTAACAATATGCTGCCACCGGCTGTAGGGTTGGGGAAATAAGTCCATGATCAGCTCTTGTGAGTGGGTGCGAGCAGGCTCCAGCCACTGCTGCTGTGGTGCCTATTTCCTTAATTACAGCGGCTCAGAAAAAGTCCATCATCAGGAGGAAGAAGAAGAAGAGGAGGAGGAGAAGGGGGAGGGGGGGAGAAAGAAGGGGGGAAGGCAGAGAAGAAAAAGAAGGGGAAAAGAGAAAATATCCATTATTATTTTCATCCTCATTTAAGACATTTTGAGCGTCTCCCATCTGTAAAAAGATACATCTCTTAAATGTCTTTCTGAGTCTAAGATCTCAGTGATGAGGGCCCCAGGGGACCTTGAAGACCATCCTGTGTTACTGAGAAGAAAATGACATTTTGGCCAGTGTCACCCAACTGGCCTTCTTTCTTGAAACCTCTGCCTTTCCCACCCACTATTCTGGGACAGTCCATCATTATGTTGGGCAGGTTCTATGTCTTACCCAACATAAAAATTACTCTACAAACATGAAGAATACCACCTAGTTTTTACCCTGAACTTACTTTCCACAGAGAATGGGCTCTCCTGCATGTTGAATGTCTTTTTTTTTTTTTAAGACTATCTCCTCCAAAACGATTGTATTTACCTAACTGCACAACACCTTGTTCTAGCAGGGGTTTAAGATGCATGCTGAGGGTACCTCTTTGGTCCCTTCTTTAATTCCTGCTAAGAAACCTTTCCAACCCCTTTAAACTAAGTTCTGACACATTCTAAACTATTGCTAATGCCTGAACTGTCCATGATCTTTAAAGAGATCGACACTTTCACATAAGCTATTCTCTCTTTCCACTCAGCAAACTCATTCATTCTTCAAGACCATAGTCCAGGGAAGCCTCCATAAGGACTTGCACTGGGTCAAGAGCAGTGTTTGGGGCCCCTGTTGTGCAGCTCCACACCACATGAACAAATTTCTACACAAAGTTCTATGCTGTATCACAGTGACTTGACTCCCTCTTTCAACCGTGAGTCCCTGAGTGCAGAAGTTGCTTTCCTGACACACAGCTGGTCCTGGAACACAGCTGGTGCTCAATAAGCATATGCAAATCTGTGATGAATGCTTCAGTGGATAGAAGAATGTACAAATGGATGAATGGATGTGTCTTCCTTGTTTCTGCTGGGATCTCTGGCTTGAACCCAGGACAGACATTCTACCCACTGTTCCACCCCCTCCAATAACAAGTGCCCAAAACCCCAGCCCCACTCACCTGAGAGGCAGAGAAGGAGCAGAACTGGGGACAGCCACATGGTCCTGTCTCTCTGGCTGGCGTCCCCAGCAAATCCAGGTCCCCGCTGTAATCCAGGTGTTTGCGACAGAGACTGCGGTGTCCACTTTCTACTTGCTCAAGTTTCCTATGTGCTTCTGTCTCTCACCTACTTCCTTTTTCATCTCCTAGATACTTCCTAGTTTGAAGCCCTACTTGGGAGAAAGGGAAGAGTGTCAAGAGATCAGAGAATGGACTAAGAACAAGAGAAATCTGCTGTTTTTTTCTTCATTTAATGGCAATATAATGTTTGGATCATACCCCGAGTCTTCATGCAAGTCGGTCCTAAAATATGAAATCTCCAACAGAGGAAAGCCTTTGTCCCCATCTCTCATTCTTCTTCCTGTCCAAGGCTACTTGCTTGACCTAACCAGCTGTCCCTTCTCTCTGACTACATACTTTTGGGTCATAAAACACCCCACTTAAATATCTGCGGTGAGGACTCCCCGTGAATCTCTCAACCACTACCTCCATGTGGTTGATCTCATACCTCTTCCTCTAACTTAGTCTCTCTTCTGGGCTCTGGACCCAACTTTTTGACGGCTTGTGAGGAAGCTCCACCTGCTTGTACACCCTTAATCTAATTCAGTATTAAGGTGTTGGTGAAGGGCAGAGATCCCGGAGTCATGCGGATTTAAATCCCACCTCCATCATGTACTAACCATGTACCCTTGGGCATGTTGCTACATCACTCTCATCCCTAGCTTCTTCATCTATAAAATAGAGCCATAGTAACCATCCTCATCTCACAGAAATAAAGGAGTGAACAAACATAAAGCACTTGTCACAGTGCCTGGAACATAGTAACTGCTCAGTAAATGTTAACTCTTTAGAATAGTCCTGGATCAGGACTACTTCTCATCTGGTCTGTCAAACAACTATACACTCCCTTCAATTCAACTTGAACATCAGAAACATATTCTTCTCGAAGACACAGGTATTGGTTTTGCCCAAATTATTTAAGTTTACAACAAAGGTGTGAGGCAGATACCATTATCCCCACTTTATAGATAGGAAGACAGAGGCACAGAGAGGTCCTGAAACCAGACATCATCAAATCAAGTCCATAAATCCTAGTCTAGTTTGTTAGCCGTAGGGATTTGGGGGGAAAGCTGTCTGGTGTCAACCAATGCCCAGAGCCATTCTGCTTGACAGCAGGAGGTCCATAGGGCTCTGGCCTGCCCACCCCCACCAGCCAACAGTCAGAAGCTCCTGGAACACATACATTTGGGAGAAGAGGCTTAACTCCTAGGAGAAAAGGCTCATCTTATCACTGTCTGCTCCACCACACCAGAGAGGAGGTAGAAGCGGGGCAGTCCAAAGCTGAGCACAGACAACATTATTAGGGAAATGCAGCCACCAAGGAATGCAGATCAAAACCATGGTGAGACACTACTTTACACCTGCTAGGAAGACTACCATCAAGAAGTCAGATAGTAAGTCTTAACAAAGATGTCAAGAAGTCAGAACGTCCATATACGCATTCATGGGAAGAAAAGTGGTGCAACCATTTTGGAAAACAGTCTACAAATTCCTCAAAGGATTGCACGTAGAGTTGCCATAAGACCCAGCAATTTCACTCCTAGGTGTACACCCAAGAGAAATGAAAACATAGGGGCACCTGGGTGGCTCAATGGGTTAAGTCTCTGCCTTCGGCTCGGGTCGTGATCCCAGGGTCCGGGGATGGGTCCCGCATCAGGCTCTTTGCTCAGCAGGGAGCCTGTTTCCCCCTCTCTCTGCCTGTCTCTCTGCCTACTTGTGATCTCTGTCTGTCAAATAAATAAATAAAATCTTTAAAAAAAAAAAAAGAAAGAAAGAAAGAAATGAAAACATATGTCCACACAAAAACAGGTACACAAAGGTTTTTAGTAACTTTATTCAGAATAGCCAAAAGGTAGAAACAACCCAATGTCCATCAGCAGAAGAACAGATAAACAAAATGTGATCTAGCCTCACAATGCACTATTACCCAGCCATTAACAGGAATGAGACCTGCTAGAAGGTAAAGCTGAAAACATTACTCAAAGTGAAGGAAGCCAGTCACTGAAGACCTTATAGTATGTGATTCCATTCATTGCAAAGACGAGAACAAGGAAATCTATAGATACAGAAGTCATGTAGTTGTTGCTTAGGACTTGGGGAGATTCAGAAAGGGAGGATAGCTAGAAAGTATGGAGTTTCCTTTTGAAGATGATGAAGATGCTCTAAGATCGGGTGTGGTGATGGCCGCACCTATCTGTGAGTACGCCAAACGCCACTGAATTGCATACATTACAGGGGAAAGTTGCATGATATGTGAACTATACCTCAATAAAGCTTTATTTTATTTTATTTTTTTAAGATGAGCCCAGAGAGGCAGGAGAGCGGCTGGTGAGTGGGAAGGGAGAGGTAGGGATGGGAGATGGGTCTCAGAATGGTGTTTTCCTCTGCACCCCCACACCATTCCGTGTCTTTATTCCTCATCCACAGCCCAGCACATGGGCCTGGAAAAACCAGGCTTTTCCGAGCATCAGCAGCAGGAAGTGAAGGGACCAGGGTACAGGAGATGGCATCACGCAAGAGAGTTGCCTCCCAGAGACAGGTGTCTGGACCTCTCTTTCCCACCCTCAGCAATGAGCAACCCATACATAGGAGAAAAGTCAGAAAGCTCAGCTCCAAAATGAGAAGAGAAAGAATAAGACCCCTGCCCACGTAGGCACAGCTGAGCAAGGGAAGGATGAAGCAGTGGCGAGAACCAGCTCGTCCGTAATCTCTTCTACTAACATTTCCTTTATTAAAAAAAAAAAATCCACACACCTCTTGAAAGGCAATCAAGATAGAGTTCTAGGAAATAAAATAATTAAATGACAAATGCATTTTGAAAACGGAGGAAAATTTGGTGGACTCTGCATCAAACAATGGAGAGGAAGAATAATGTGGGTCAAAACCCTAATGATGAAGGAAAGGATTTCTCTGGGGCCCGTCCAACTCCTGAGAGGACAAGCCACACAAGCACTAATAAGCAACTACCATAGAAATAGAGCCTGGTGCTGGGTATCAAGGAGGCTCCCGTCTTGCATGGCGCGCGCTCTGGGTGGGGTGCATAAACAATGAATCCTGGAACTCTGAAAAAATAAAATTTTTTAAAAAGAGAGAAAGAAATAGAGCCTCTGGAGTGGAGGTGTGATGCCCCTGAATGGGTGTCAAATCCGGATGCCAGGGTGTGAGGAATGCAGACGTTGCTGGTGCTTTTGAAAGAAAAGGAGGAAGCTTTGAAATCTGATTCAGTGGCTTTCCGGCTTTCAAAATTTCGCCATCTCCCCTTTGGCTACAGTCAAGTCCAGACCCTGCTGTGATACACCAGACCCAGCTCCTGGCGGGCCTCCAGCCTCTCCCTGTCCTCCACAGCTCACACTCCGGGCCCCGGCCACTGTAAACGATTTCCAATGCCCAACAGCAGGTGCTCCCTTGAGCCAACAAGCCAGGGCACATGGTGATCTCTCGACGCCCATCCAACCTCCCATCCACCGGCCCGGGCACATGTACCCTCTCAGCTTCCTTCGAGATGCAGATAAATCCTCCCTCCCAACTTGGGCACTGGCAGACTTGACCCCTGCCTCTGAGCCACGGCCCCACCTGTGTTCATGTCATTCTCTCGTAACCCCGCCCCAACATGCTTTCTCGGGTTTTCTGTCTTCGGTGTTGCTCTGTTTTGTTTTGTCTTGGGAGGTTCCCTCAGGTCCTGCGGGTTGAGTTCACAGGCCCAGGAAAACCTACCCTTCACCAAACTTGTCCTTTCTTTACTTGGTGCTTTCAGTCCTGTCCCCTCTTCACACACCTCAGAGACAAGCCTTCAGTGGACGTCCTTGCCTCCGCATGATGATGCAGTACATAGGCTTGCTTTGTAGGCATATGCTTCAAACCACACGGTTTCGGGCCATCCATCTCATTCTGGTGTTACTTTTTTTATGCAGCACCGGGTCCTGAAGTCTCATCTGTGTCACTGAGTGTCCACTTTACTGTTTCCAGCTTCGGCTTCTCCTCCGCGGCAGATGCCCGAGGCCACGCATCAGTGCCCGGTGCTGGACGTCTAGGTGGCCCCCAACTCCTTGCCTCCATGAATGGCACCTAATGAACATTCTCTAGCACACACCCCCTAGGGGCCTGCAGAACCTGTTCCCGGGATATACACCCAGAGCAGGGGTTCCAGGCCCCCGGGGGAAACATACCCTTAACCTGACAGATTGCTGACCAGAATGGCCATATTGGGCAGTCAGGTCTCATTCCTTGAAGCCAAAGTTTACAGTCAGAACCTGTTTCACTGAGGGGAATGGAGTCTTCACCAGCTGTGCACTGTGATCCCTGTGAAGTCTCCCCCACCCCTTGATGCTGGCCAGCCGTTTGGTCTGGATTTATTCAGTCAGGTAAAAAAAAAAAAGTATATATATATGTAATAGTTTCTCAACTCTTACTGAAATCTCTCTGTCTAGACTCTCCACAGCTTAAGAACAATTCAGGATCCTTGTTTGGCCCCTCAAGGGAAATAAACCAGGGCCACCCACCAGGACCTTCGGGTGCATTATCCACAATCGCTTCCTGCCTGCACACACCACAGAGGACTCTGGGCGTCTCGTGGCTGCACACCCAAGCCGTCACTAATGCTGCCTGAAGTGGCTCATTCTCCCAACCGCCCCCTTACTGCCGCCCCAGACAAGCTGTGCTACTTCATCAGGTCTCCGGGGACATGGGGTCTGCTCCTCTGAGGCCCCGCACACCCCAGCACCAGGCCTCTGGCTTGTCCTCCTTCTGCTCCTCGTGGGAAGCTTGGCTGTTGTCCCCTCTAACTGCCGGCCTCCCACTCCTCCAGAGAGAGCACCCCTCTGCCGCCTGGCACCTCTCTAGCTCCCCGTTCCTTCATTGGGATGGTGGAATCCCCCTCCTAAGGACTGCTGGGAGGCGCGAAGGAGATCCCTGGTGTCAAATGCTAGGCACAGACCCTGGCGCAATGTAGCAACTGATACCACACACACACACACACACACACACACACACACACCCCGCGAGCTGATGAAACGTCCCCCGCCTCTGTGTCGGGCGGTGAACAGCCGTGGTCTCCATATCCTCCCGCCCATCGGGGTGGGTGGAAACGGTTTCCTGGGACCCGTGTGTCACCTCTCCCGAACTCACTCCATTCTTTTCTCCAGGGAAGGTTCAGTAAGTGACAAGTCCCAGACCCACTCACCTGAGGCCGAGAGGGGGCGGAGCTACAAGCAGACTGGCGGTCCAATCTCCCCAGCCCCCGAATGTCCAGATCCTTATCTTCTGACATCTGGCCTAGGAGCTCCCGGCCTCGATACTGTCACTTCCCATCTGTATTTTGTTACTTGCTTCCTTCCTCTGCCACTTCTTCATTTTGAGTTGCAAAGTTATTGGGAAAGGGGAAGAACCTGCTGAAAAAGAGAGTGAACCAAAAGCAAAATGGCAAGGGGAGCTTGGTGGCACCTCATCCCCTCACCTGCTGAGGGCATGCCCACCCATGGCAGGGCCCACCGGGCTGGATCCCAGGTTGCCCTTGGCTCTCAGCCCCATAGATCCACAGCTCCAGCCATGCTCTGAGGGAAGCAACTTCCCACCATGGTCACAGCACTGGTCCTCTTGGGGGGCAATTTCTGGTCCAGCTGTGACCAAGGTTTACATCCTGCTCAGTTCAAAGCTTTTTCAACCTGGACGCTCCCCTTCGGGTCACACGGAGGAGTGGGGACATACTCCAGTCTTACGGTTCTAGAGGTTGGAAATCCGAAATTAGGTTTGCTGGGCCAAAGTCAAGGCGTCAGCAGGGCTTCGTTCCTTCGGAAGCTCCAAGGCAGACTCCACTTCCTTGCCTTGTGCCACCGGCATGAGACCCCCACCACTCCACCCTCGGCTTCCGTCAGAATGTCTGCTTCTCTGCCTCTGAACCTTCAGCGTCTGTCTTAGAGGAAACTTACGATAACATTGGGCCCACTGGATCACCCAAGATAATCTCTCCATCTCAGAATCTTTAACTTAATCCCATGTGTAAAGTTCCTTTTGCTGAGAAAGGGGGTAACGTGACACACACTGCAGAGTACGTCGTTCAAGTGATGAACCTTGAGGTCCAACCTGGTTGGAGGAGAAAGTGAAGAGAAGGGACCTGCTGTACTGGTCTGGATAAGTGATGTTAGCTGCTGTAACTGGCAGCCCTAAAGTCTCAGGGGCTCCACGTGAGGTTGAGGTTTCTTTCTCACTTACTGCATACTCCAAGGAAAGTCAGGGAGATCGCTAAGTGGAAGGATCTAGACTCTTTCCAGCATGTGATGCCAACAGCTTCAATACTGGTCCCTGTTTTCACCATGCAGTGTGTGTGTGTGTGTGTGTACTACATAGACGTCTTATGGCCTGGCACAGAAGTGGTGAAACTGACTTCCATCCACATCCAGAGGAACCACAAGACAGAGGCTCTGTATTGGAAAGTCATCAGAAACAAAGTAAGCGAATTCTATGCCTGCTCTTTAAAAACATGCACTTTGGGGTGCCTGGGTGGCTTAGTGGTTTAGGCATCCAACTCCTGATACCAGCTCAGGTCATGATTTCGGGGTCATGAGATCGAGCCTGAATCAGGCTCTGCACTGGGCATGGAGGCTGCTTGGGATTCTCTCTCTCCCTTACCTTCTGCCCCTCCCCTCCCCTCTCCTCCCAGGAAGGTAGTCTTTTTCCCTATCCCTCCGACTAAGGACAACTAAACCCTGAACATGACACATAAAACAAAATAAGAAGGTTCTTAAAAGTGGAGAGAAAGTAGACTGGTAAGGGGCCTTGGGAATCAGAATTTTCTTTCGCTTCATATATCCAGACTGGAGAAGCCAGCAACAGGAAAATAATAACAGGCACGGGGCGGGGGTAGGGCGGGGGGTGGTTGTGGTTGGGGGGGGGGGGAATCACACAGAAGCCATCTCTCTTGGCAAAGAACCAGGAAAGGGTCAACCTAGCAAAACTAAAGCTTAGAGAGTAACTTCTCTACCTCCAGCCAAACCACGGAGAAAGTAGGGGCCACCACCCACCCAGGGCAGCACAGGCAGCACAGGGGGAGCAGCTGCTAGGCACCGAGCCCCTCCCAGCCAGGAAGCGGAGCTAGTGGAGGCCCAGGAGAGAGCCAGAACACACTGCCTCACCCTTCGGGGTTCAGACAGCCTCCTGGGCGTGCCGGCTGGCTCATACCACGCTCTGTGTACTTGTACAGGTCCGCACACGTTCCAGCATGAACTCGGGGGCACTGTCGGTCCAGGTGGCGTCGTCTGCAGCCTGCACTGCTCTGACCAGGGCTCTGCCTGGTGCACTCCCGGGGGGGTCTCCAGTACCTGGCCCGAAGAGGGGGTTGGTTCATGAGCACAAATTGAAGGGAGAATGAGAGGGAAGACAGCAGCCTGGACACAGTTGGGGAAAGCCAAAAGAATGTCCTGTCAACGGCATCAGGCTATTTTGCATTAACCAAGTGTTAAAACACAGAAATTCAGCGGATACATTGGAAGATCTTAGAGGCTTTATTGTTCCTTATTATGAGCCAAGGAAGAAGAAGGAGCAAAGGCCGGACTTCGCTGCAGCTGGAAGCCTCCAGGCCGCCGGGCTGAGGCAGAGAGGTTGTAACTCTCTATAGCTCCCTCCAGGAATGCCTTTAATGGTTTATGGCTTTGCTCTTGTTAGTGTTGCTTCCCTCTGATCACGGAAAATGACCGCCTGCAAGACACACATTGACAGCCCTCGTTCAAACACACGGCCCACTGATACACATCTGAAGGGTCTCATCCCTGATGTTTTCTCACACAGTGGTAAATAAACTTATCTCAAGAGCAGTTCAACTTATCTGAAGAGGTCCTGGAGACCTTGCTTCTAACATGCACACATTCCTTAGAGACCTACGCTATGCCCTAACCCCCGCTAACTAAAAGTATATAATCAGTCACTCCTCACAAGCCCAGGCCAGTTCTTTCTGCCCATGAGTCCTGTCCCTGAGCTATTAAAAAAAAAAAGAAGAAGAAAGAAAGAAAAGAAAAAAGAAAAAGCACCTTTGGGCACAAAACCATCTCAAGAATTCTTTCATGACTGTTATTATTATTGTGAATCATGTGGGGCGTTGCACGGTGGTGACCCAGCATGAAAGAGTCCCCCAAGGCAGAACAAAAGAGAAGTTTATTGAATACAATGCCAGGCAGCAGGCAGCACAGCAGAGGAGAGGCCGTCTGCCACAAGGCAGTGGCCACAGTTATACAGTGGAGTGCGAAGTTATGGAACATACAGCATTTTCCCCTTTCTGGTAATCTTAAGAACTGTGCCTGGGGGGTACAGTTCTGGGTAAAAGCCTCTGCCTTCAGCTTAGGTCATGATCTCAGGGTCCTGGCATCGGGCTCACTGCTCAGCGGGGAGCCTGCTTCCTCCTCTCTCTCTGCCTCTCTGCCTACTTGTGATCTCTGCCTGTCAAATAAATAAATAAAATCTTTAAAAAAAAAAAAAAAAAAAAGAACTGTGCCTGGTTGTAACTGGTTGGTGAAGGCTTATGGCTATTTTGAGGTGGGTCGCTTCACGAGCCTGTGGGCCCTCCTGCCTCGCTCAGTTTCTAGTGCTGAAGCCTGTTGCCTAAAAGTGACCTCTATAAGTGAGGCTGAGCATTCCTCCGAGCGGCATCCCACCTGAGAGCTGCACAAAATGGAAGGTTTTTAAAGCAAGGAGGGCGGGGCAAGGAAGTTACTAGCAAAAGAAAATAAGGATTGTCCCAGGCAAGGTCACCTTCCCTGAGGGGCAAGAGCAGGGGGGTGGACCCCGCAGATTCGCTCACCATCTCAGACTGATTGGCGTAGAATCTGCCTGCTAGGAGAGCCGGATGCTGCTGTTAGGTTGGATTCCAAAGACTGTTTCTTTGTAACACAAGCAACACACTGAAGTTAAAGGAAATTGAAAACAGAGATCAAAACCCCATTTCCAGCCTCAAACAATGAATTCATAGAAAAAGACCTCTCTGCTCTCTTTTGACTTGCAAACTTAGCTCCCCTGGGAAGAGGGCGGGTCGCGGGGGGCAGGGGGGGGGGATGCCCTTCTGGGCTGACTTCAGGTGTGTGAACATACATATTCAGCACTCACTTTCCCAGGCTTTCTTGGGAAGGATTTCATTTTAGAGGACCACAAAAACTAGCTTTTATACATAAATTTGTTTTTTTAATAATTTAACACCACTTTAGATGCTGCCTCACTTTTTTACATAAAACTTCATCTTTATTTAAGGAAATCCGTTCGATAAATATCAAAGTTATTTCTTTCTTGCTATAACATATCATGCATGAATCACAGTTGGAGGCTCACGGAAGCAGAGCTGCTGGTTTGCAGAGGGACCAACCATGCCAGAGAAACTTGTGCTTTTGCCCCAGGTCCCACAGCTGCAAGACTGTGGAGCCAGGAGCAAGCCAAGTCTTTGCATTGCTGTTTGTTGTCTAAAAGTCAATCATTGAAGGTGGAAGGGGAAACTAGTCGTCATCAGAACACCTTAATGGGCATTAGAAAAGGGGGAATATGTGCCTTTCCTCACCACGCAGGGTTTCTCCAGACAATACAGGAAATGGGGAAGGAATTCCAGAGAAGGAAGCTGTGAGTAGGGACCAACACAATGGGCACATGCATGAATCTCTTGTTACTGGCTGAGTTGTATCCTCCCGGACTCTTATGTGGCAGTCCTAACACCCAGGACATCAGAATGCGACTGTGTTTGGAGATAATCTTCAAAGAGGTGATGGGGGGCAGGGGGGCGGTGGCACTGGGTGGCTCAGTCAGTTAAGCACCCAACTCTTGGTTTTGGCTTAAGTTGTGATCTTGGGGTTGTGAGATGGAGCCTTGAACCAGGCTTGAGATTCTCCCTCTCCCTCTACCTCTCCCCACACCTCCACCTGCTTTCTCTCTCTCTCTCTCTCTCTCTCTCTCGCTAAAATAAATAAATCTTCCAAAAAAGATAAAATAAAGAGGTGCTTGAGGGTAAAATGAGATCATCATCATTGGTCCTAATCCAATGTGACTAGTGTCATTATAAGAAGACATTAGGTGGGGCGCCTGGGTGGTTCAGTGGGTTAAGCCTCTGCCTTCAGCTCAGGTCATGATCTCAGGGTCCTGGGATCAAGCCCCGCATCGGGCTCTCTGCTCAGCAGGGAGCCTGCTTCCTCCTCTCTCTCTCTGCCTGCCTGCCTGCTTGTGATCTCTTTCTGTCAAATAAATAAATAAAATATTAAAAAAAAAAAAAGAAGAAGAAGAAGACATTAGGACATAAGTACACAGAGAGGGAAGATGGTGTGAAGACACAGGGTAAAAATGGTGTCTACAGCCAAGGACCAACGCCTCAGGAGAAACCCACCCTGCAGACACCTTGATCTCAGACTTTCATCCTCCAGAACTGTGAGAAAGTCACATTCTATTATTTAAGCTACGCTGGCTCTGGGGCTTGGTTACAATAACCTGTAAATAAGCCAGTGTCTGTGACTCTCCTACCCCTCAAATTTATATGTTGAAATCCTAATCCCAGTGTGGTGGGAAGGCCTTTGGAGGGTGATAAGGTTGGAAAATGGAGCTCTCATAAATAGGATCATACCCTCATAAGAGGCCAAATAGCTCGCTCACTCCTTTTCTGCCATGTAAGGATACAAAGAGAGGTCAACCATCTGCAAGCCAGGCAGAGGGCCCTCCCCAGAGCCCAGCCTTGCTGGCTCCCTGATCTTGGACTTCTAGTCTCCAGAACCATGAGGAATGGCTATTGGTTCATAAGCCACCCTATTGGTGGCCCTTCGTTAAGCTGCCTGATCTCACGGAGACACTCGGCTACATACAAGGTGGAGGGAGCACATGGAGCTCTAGATCAAACCATCAGCCTGTGTGGCCTGGCAGGGAGACACACACCAGCCCCACCCCTACGCCCCCACCCCACCCCACCCCTGTGTCATCCTCAGGAAACAAGGACAGGAAAATTCTTTGCAGGTCACCAATGGGGAAGTGGCCCATGCCACAACAAATGTGGCACTTCTGTCAAGTTAAGAGGCTGGGTGACAGGGGACACTTGGAAAAATCAGCTGCCAGCAGTACTGGGTGTTGTTTCCCTTCTGACAAAGCAGAGGGACTCGAACTGTGGCCACTGCTCTCAAGCAGAGAAGGCAGAGGCCACCTGTTTCCTGTAAGAGACACACAAGTCTGCTCCAGGGAGAAGGAATAGCCTGTGCCAACCCTGATGTAGAGCCTCTTTGTCACCAGTTAGACCTCCAAGTACACCTGCTTGGACTCTCTAACCTTGGTCTTATATTTTCCCTTAAGCTCTTCTTTCTGGCTTTCCTCTTAATTCAGACAAAGGAAACCCAAAACCACTCTTCAGGTGACAGCCCTGTCCACCGGCACCTGGGTGGCTCAGTCGGTTAAACATCTGCCTTCAGCTCAGGTCATCATCCCAGGGTCCTGGGATCAAGCCCTGCATTGGGCTCCCAGCTCAGCAAGGAGTCTGCTTCTCCCTCTCCTCTGCCAACAGCCCCCACCCCACTCATTTCACTCACTCATTCACTCTGAAATAAATAAATACAATCTTAAAAAAAAAAAAAAAAAGACCTCCCTCCAAAGGCCCAGACCACCTGACCTTTTGAGCCAACCAACGCCCCAACTCATTGACCATGCAATGACCCCCTAGAATGACCTACCATTACCTTTACCTCATTATAATACTAAAATGTCTACCCAGGGAGGAGCCTCAGCCTCATTTATATAACATACTATGTATGCATAGACAGGTTTCCTTAAAGCGCATGTGCTATCTCATGCCTACCTCTACTAGGATGGCAAGGTTTCCCTATCCAAATAGCCATCCTAACCCTGAACAAAAGGAACCCATTCACCCTCTCCTGGGGAATCACGGCTTTGGAAGCCATTGCCTGTGATCTCCTTATTTGCTGCAAATAAAGTTTGCTTTGGGCCACGACTCATCCTGGTGCAGTTTCTGAGTCACCCAGGAGGGAAGAAGTCACGTTGCCTCAGTTACACCGTGGGCTTAGGACGCCCTTCCCTGCGGCCTCCGATGTCCCTTTCTCTGTAACTCAGTATGGGAGAAACCTCGCAGCACCCAAGACCAAGGTTAAAACCGGACCTCAGCACAGATGGAAACTGTGTTTGTGTTTCATGTGTCTCTGCACCAGAGAAAAAAATATTAATTTTTAAAAGCGGTGGGGAGGGAAGTCAGAACACCCTTTCCCTGCTGGAATCAGTGTGCAGTACTTCCCCCAGAGGTTCTACCACCCACGGCACAAAGGCAAAAGCCGTTGTTACTCCTGACCTCCCCACCTCCACTGGCTGAGCAAGACCAGCTCAGGGGTCCTGGACACTTATCAGCATTGAAGCTTCCCACCCTCGTGTACCCACTTTACAGGTGAGAAAGTGGAGAGACGCCCAGAGAGATTAAGATTTTTTTTGCCCCCAAAGGGCAAAGCTAGAAACTTTCCAGATTGGGATGGAACAGAACTTTGGCTTGGCTTGGGTCTCTGGATTGCTATCATCAGGACCACCAACCACCTGGAGTTGGCGCCTGAATGCTGGGCATCCCTCGGATGGCGCTGTTCTCTTCCTAGTGAGTCCCTGCTCCCTCCACCTCCCCAGCCCCAGCCCTCCAGGCGCGCTCCTGGTGCTAGAACTGGCCTCCCACCACCCTGGGACTCGGAGAAGCAGAGTCAGAACCCTCACTGTTCTCACTGCCTCGACTGCCAAAATTTAGGGAGCATCTACGTCAGCTGGACTGAAATAGCTTCCATTTTTCTTACTGCTTCCTTATGGCTCTTTTCTCTACACTTCAGTTTGTTTTCCCATCATATCAAAATTTGGGAAAATACAGTTTTTCTGAAAGAAAACAGGAAGGAAAGCTATTAACAGTGACAGAAATGCTGTGGCTTTGACTCTCTTAATAATTAGATTCACAGGGCACCCAACTTCTACAAAGAATCCCACAACTTCCCAAAACAGATAAGTCACATTTTTATTTTTCACTGTGTCCTCAAATGTACTGACCACACAGATTTTTCCAGAGTCAGGACTGAAGCTGGATCTTTGCAGAACAAATCTTATTAGAACTGCTGACATGGGGGCGCCTGGGTAGCTCAGTTGTTGAGCAGCTGCCTTCAGCTCAGGTCATAGTCCCACAGTCCTGGGATCAAGCCCCACATCAAACTCCCTGCTCCTCAGGGAGCCTGCTTCACCCTCTCCCACTCCCACTGCTTGTGTTCCCTCTCTCGCTGTGTCTCTGTCAAATAGATAAATAAAATCTTTTTTTAAAAAACTGCTGACATGGACCTTAACACATTCTATTATTATTAATTTAACAACCATTAAATGAGCATCTGCTAGGCGTCAGTCCCTGTGGGTACACAGATGAATAAGAAATGGTGCATCAGCCAAGATCTTGGTAGCAGGTAGATGGCGCAAGCAAAATGGTATGATTGAAGATAATATAATGAGGGGAATATTTACAATGATCCAGGAAGGAGTTAAGGGAAATCAACAAAAGGACCAGCAGCAGCAGAGAGCCCTTACCACCTCTAATTCTAAAGGAGGGCAGAGAGGGGATAAAAACCAGATCCCAGCAGAGCCCTTGTATAGACCTCCCAGGAGTTGAGGGTGTGGACCACCCAGCAGGAGTGGAGTGGAAGGACACAGATGCTCCCAACTTAACAGAAACACCTTCTGCCCTTCTACCTCCCACTGTCCACTAGCTGAACCCAACCAGAATTTAGAGAGTGAGGTTATGCCTCCTCTCCAATGAGACCCCCTCCAGAATAGGTACCATGTTTGATTCATCTTAATAGTCCCAGGATTTAGTATAGTGACTGGCTCCTAACAGGTGCTTAGTAAACATGTGCTGTGTGAATACATGAATGAATGAATGTCCATCTACCTGGTGACCAGAGGCAGGGTTCAGCATCCACCTGATAATTGCCTTCCAAAACGATGTGAAATGGTACAATGATCCCCAAGCATGCCCACAGAATTAGTTTGCAACCTAGCTGCCCGACAGAAATAGGCCATTCAGACATAGTCACCCAACCACCTCATATAAACATGACAGGTGTCCCAGTTCAGGTTGTCCAGAGACAACGCCAGTCAGGTCTGATGAACCAGAAGGCAGGCAGACTCCAGGTGGACTCCAAGGGTCCATCTACATTGGAGAAGGGAGCTTGAGATCAGAAGAAGCAGGGGAGGGGATGACAGCCAAGGATCTCTCAAAGCCCTTCTTCCTGCACCTGATCCTGGGAGGAGGGTAGCTACAGGTGGCAGCTGGTGAAGCTGTCCTCACCAGTCCTCTGTGACATATGGAGGGACAAGGAACATTGCCTCCAGGGCCTCATGCCAAAGTGTGATTCAAAAACAGAAAGAAGGACACAGCATGGCCACTCTGGGACCCCAGGGCCCAGCAGATCTGAGCTTGCCTGGAGACACTGACCCTGGTGTCCAGGGACATGCCAGCTGCCTTGGCAGTGGTGGTTCACTTAGGCAACTTCAATGAGCAGGAGCAGAAGATGACCCAGGATCTGCTAACTATTGCTGAGACATGCCTGGGGCACTGCCAGAAGAACTGAAACTTGTCCATGTTGGTTTGATCAAACAGAGCCTTACACCAGAGTCATCCCATATCATCGTCCATGTGGGAATTCGTACCACTGCCTCAAGCACAAGATGGTGGTGGTTTGATCTTGGCCACTCACCAAGCGCCACAGGTATAGATGACTCATCAGCTCTGACTACCCTCTTAAGCCCATCAGAAACGACTGAGTGCTAAGGGTCAAAAATTTGGCTTTTTTAAAGAACTGGCCTCAGAGGAATGTGATAAGGAAAGTTTCCCAAAGGGAGCAGTCAATAATATCAAATGGGACAGATGGAAAAGTTGACCTTCAGGTCTAGCATGAGGATGTCACTGGAGATCTTGACTGCCAGAGGTCAAGGTAAGAGGGGAAAATTGAGATGAATACCAGAATGAGGTTTCCCTGTTATTTTCTTCTTTCTTACCATGGGCTTCCGGTGCTCAGGCCCCTCCACCTTCTCTTACACTTGGAACTTCCTCCCCAGTCAGGAACACAGAAGCGTTTTAGCTGGGTCCAGACAAGCCTCTTGCCCTCCTGTCCCAATATCCACAGTGTTCCAGCCCTAGTGAAGTAAACCCCACTCTGTCCCACCTTGAAAAGTCTTGTACTGGATAGTGCTACCATTGGCTCCTGCTCTGCCTCTGCTTCTGTCAACCCATCATCACTGGACAAATTGGAACATTGATTGGTACCTGCCTCTGCCACCCAACACCATGACTTAACTTGTCCCCATAGGAACCTAGCAGAAGAGGAACTCAGAAATGCTGAGATGAGAATGGTGCATTCCCATAATCTGGTTTCTCAATGAGCGCTCGAGGCCATCACAAATACCAAGAGCGCGCAAGGAAAGAAAAGCCATCAGAGACACTGATTCAAGCTTTCCCTACCAAATCATGAATGCCAGCCTTGCATAGTTCACTCCCTGACAAGAAATCTGGGTCAGGTAAGGTCAGGATTAGCACTGTTGTTATTTCTGAGTAAAGAAACCAGATCAAATAAGTGTCTTGTTTAAAAAAAAAAAAATGTATCTTCTCTCCTGACCTCCCTGCATCCCTACATCAACCCACACTTCTCCCTCCAGTTCTCCCTCCAGAGGAGTTCCTGTAGAGTATCCCACCATAGCCTGGAGGGGTGGAGGCTCACTGACCAACAAAGGAGGTCAAGAGCCATCAGAGGTGGTGCCACATACAGCATGGGTCCACCTGAAATTAAGACGGACATTTATGAAAAGTTGCTTGCTGTTGCCAGACACTGCTCAAAGTGCCTCTGAGGGCCATCTTGTTTAATCCTCTCAACTCTGTGAGCAACCTCACTTTAAGAGATAGAGAACCGGGTTCAAAGGAGTGGTTCTCTCAGGAACTCACAGCTCATGAGGGAAGAGCTGGGGTTTGAGTTCAGACCCGCCAGGGTTAACCTTCATACCACACTCCCCTTCTCTGCAGCTTCTTTCCCACCTTCTTATGCAACCAGAAGTGGATGACATTCATGATGGTCACCATAAGACACATGGTCACCACACGCTGCAGGGACCCAAATTTGTCAAGAAAATGGGTAATAGAGGCAATGCCAATAGTTCTTCTTTCCATGCGCACCTGCTGAAGACCACCTGCCCCAAAATTACTCTAGAGAGAGAGGAAGAGAGAATCAAATCCCTCAAGTACTTTTCTATGGTGTACCAGTAAGTGTCAACAACACCAACAGTCCTGCAGATTCTCCATGGTGACAGGGTAGGTGTGCTGACTGTGATCATCCGTAATGGAGACCTGATCTCTCTTCTCTTTGTCTCCAGTTCCTTTGGTCTTAATGATGGAGGAACAGGACTCCCAAGTGGCTCTCCAGTACCAGTGCTCCCCAAACAGCTCCCAGCCCAGCCATGCTGGCATTCCGTTGACCCTTCTTCAGGCCATTCTCCTAGCCACAGCGTCCCACTAAGAACTGACCTGAAAAACAAATGCCCACATATCTTCTCGATCCTCACAGTGGTCCAGAAATGCCATACTCTGACAGCAACACACACACACACACACACACACACACACACACACAAATTAAACAGGAGGGATGGTAACTTATGAATGGAAAGAGAACCAACATTTGTTGAGAGCCTGCTATATGAGAGACCTCGAGGCAGCTCTCCATGAGAGATACTGTAACTCCGTTGTACTGATGGAGAAACCGAGACTCAGGGAAGTTGTATGACACTTCCAAGTTCACAGTGACCCACAGTGAAAGAGGAGGCATTCGAGACAACTTCTGCCTGACTTCTTGTTTTGAACACCAGAATTTATCATGGGGCCAAGGGACAGGAGGCACCTGCAGCTGCTGGATGCTTTAAAATCGATGTGCTTAGTAAATGCTCATTAATAATTATAAAAATGACTCATATTTATTGAAAGTTTGTATCTATTATCTCACTTCTTTCTGACAATAGCCCTATGAAGAAGGAACAATTATTATCCCCATTTCACAGATGAGGGAACTGAGTCTTAGTGAAATTAAGTGCTTTATCTACAGTCAAAAAGCCAAGATGTAGCAGAATCAGAGTTCAAATTCGCTTTCCTTTCTCCCCAAACCTTGTGCTATCAGCCAGTTTATTTTCAACCTCTATTGGTCAAAAAAGGCCCGTGAAGATAAAAGAACAGCCATTCCCCTCCCGACCTTTCTCTGAGTAACCACTATGAATTAAGGGTGCTGTCAACAACACCTCCGTTCATTGCCTTCTTTTTAGAAACCCCAAAAACAAAGATGGGACTCCAAGGATCACAATGGTTCTGCATTTCTTCAGGCACATGTGCAAGCTTCTACCCACAGACCCGAGTTTCCTAGTTGGTGAGCCCCATAGTAGAACACATACCAATACATACAGTCAAATACAAAGGACTGCCACACATGCTCACTTACTAGTCCACACTAGTCAGCAAGAGAAGAATAAAAAAAAACAAGCGTTTAATCCTGAAGCCACAAAGATCTACACAAGTGGTAACTTAGGAACTATTCAACATTGCATAGTTGCTTCTATATCTGGCCTATGTAAAGTTTTTCTAGCGAGATAAACACAACACCAGGCAAAGTGGGTGCAAGGCAAGATTTATTAAAAACACTCTCCAGCGAAGTTTTAGGGCCCAGGAGAAGGGGAGCCAGGAAAGTTGTGCCAGGAGGAGTTGGGCACCCTTGGGCGAGGTTCCGTGACTCTGGAAAGCAGAGTGGCAGAAGTCGTGACCAAGGCAAGGAGGAGGGGGCTTTTAAGGCGTCTTGAAGGGAGCTCAGGGGTTTTTTGGCAAGTTTCCCTTATTCGGATATCTCTCCTGCTCGTCAGGGTCCCATTGGTCCACTGGAGCCCAGGGCAGGGGTCTCAAATTCCTGCTTGGGCCTTTGTTCTCCTGTCCGAGTTCAGGTTTTGTGGCGGGAACTTTTGCCATCTTAAGTAGCCCTTTCTGCCAGCCCAACAGTTTTGATTCCCAGAGTCCCTAGTTTCAGTGTGAGCTCATGTTGGGGAGCAGAAAAAGGGAATGCAAGAGGAATGCATCCCTGAGGGATGCCTTAGGTAAACAATGGTGAGATGCAGCCACAAAAGCTACTTGGGGCTTTCTCTGCTCATTGGTTAGGAGGTTGCAGACTTAATTGTTTGTTGTCACCCTAAATCACCAGGCAGCGTCTTTCTAATAGATCCACAGAACTGTATAGAGACTCCCAAAACAAACTCACATATACATGGCCAATAGATTTTCTATCAAGACACCAAAAGCAGGCAGAGGATCTGGTAGTCCTGCAGATATGTCTCTTGCTTCAACTGTGTTTGGACAAAACAGACCCAGGAATGCCCCTTCAACCAGCCAACAACCACCCTCCAACTTTTTTTCCAGTAGCAACCTTGGGACCCATCTTCTTGGCCACCAGCTGACTACAGGACCAGACAACAGCCAATTTCATGCTTACCTCAAATCAACCATGAGCTCCCAGATTCCTCAGAATTTTTCCACCAAGGTAGAGGCCGCCATCAACCACCCAGTCAACGTGCATCTGTGGACCTCCTATATCTACCACTCTCTGGGCTTCTATTTCCACCATGACAATATGACTCTGGAGGGTGTGGGCCACTTCTTCCACAAGCTGACTGAGGAGAAGTGCAAGGGTTCCCAGCATCTCTTGAAGTTGCAAAATCAGCATGGTGGCCGCACCCTCTTTCAGGATGTCCAGAAGCCATTCCAAGATGAGTGGGGGGAAACCCTGGACACCACGGAAGCTGTACTGGTTCTGGAGAAGAGCCTTAATGAAACCCTTCTGGATCTGCTTGCCCTGGGTCCTGCCCGCACAGACCCCCATCTCTGTGACTTCCTGGAGAACCACTTCCTAGATGAGGAGGTGAAACTCATCAAAAAGATGGGTGACCACCTGATGAACCTCCTCCAGCCCCCAGGCTGGGCTGGGCCAGTATCTCTTTGAGAGGCTCACTCTCAAGCATGACTAGGAGCCTCCAGAGACCAGCAGCAACCTTTGAAGGGGCCTCTATGTCATCCCCTGGTGCCAGAGCTTGCGCCTTGGCCTCTCCCTAAAACCACGAGGCAGCTTTTTAACCACCCTGGAACCCACTCCCAAGCTCTGGACCAAATGGAAACAATAAGGCTTTTTGCAGAAAACAAACCAAAAACAAAAAAACAACCAAACAAACAAAAATAAATAAATAACTCCATGCAAAAGGAAAAAGTGCCAGAACAACAGAATATTCACATGGAAAAAAAAATAAACCTTGACTTCTACTTACTCCATACACTGGAATTAATTAGAACTAATTCATTAATTAATTTTAAAATGATCACAGACTTAAACATAAAAGTCAGACCTGCAAGGCTTTAAAAAAAAAAACAAAAAAGGCTTTAGAGAATATCTTTGCAACCTTGAAGTAGGCAATTACCCTTATAGAACATAAAAAGCACCACCATAAATTAAAGATTGGATTTCATCCAAACTAAAATTTTCTGTTCATTAAGTTAAATCACTTAGAAGAGGAAGAGGCAGGGGAAGCATATAAGCAAGACCTGTGTCTCGCCACAGACGGTAGACATTGAACATCAAGAATACATAAAAACCCCTTATAAATCACCGATAACAAAGGCAAACAACTCAGTTTTTAAAAATAGGCCAAAGACTGGAGCAGATGCTTCACTGAGGAAGATGAATGAATAGCTAATGAGCATATGAAAAGGTGTGCAGCCTCATTAGTCATCAGAGAAATTGGATTTAAAGCCACCTTGGGAGATGCACCTAGGTGTCTCAGTTGATTAAGCGTTCAACTCTTGGTCTCAGCTCAGGTCTTGATCTCAGGGCTGTGGAGCCTACTCTAAAAAAATAAAATAAGGGGTTCCTGGGTGGCTCAGTAGGTTAAGTATCTGCCTTTGGTTCAGGTCATGATCTCAGGGTCCTGGGATCGAGCCCTGCATTGGGCTTCCTGTTCAGCATGGAGCCTGCTTCCTCGTCTCTCTCTGCCTGCCTCTCTGCCTACTTGTGATCTCTCTCTCTCTCTCTCTCTGCCAAATAAATAAATAAAATCTTAAATATATATATATATATATATATATATATATATATATATATATACATCTTACCACAATTTTTTTAGAAAAGGACAGGAAATGGGCACATACCTGCTTAAGAGATTACCTCTGTTTGAAAAATCATAATCTTCACAAAAATGACTGCATACACACAGGCAACACATGCAACCTACTCCTCCTGTCTTTCTTCTCAGCTATTTGATCTTTAGTGCCATCACTAACTTCAATAATTTTATATATTTATTTCACAGACAAAGTAGGGACATAAATAAGCTATTAACAGATAAGATATTAATATTAATTTCAACAAAAATTTTAAATGTATCTCCCACACACATAAAACCCCACAACAAGAGGCCATTTCCCAGCCCCTTGAATGACAACGAAAACTCGGGCTTCCTGTGTCCTCATCAATAAAGTGGGAGGATCCTTATCTCAAGGCTGTGAAGTCCTGTCCCATGAACTCCTACATCATAACATTAATGGCCATAGAAATCAATCCTCAATTTCCTCCAAGCGATGACGCCCACAGCTCATTGTCTCATGCCATGATCTATGAAGTTCAGTTGCCTCCTGATATGTTGCCAGGAAGTAGCTAAGTGAGAGCAAACATAATTATCAGGAAAGATAAACAACCAAGAACTGTAATGGCAGAGCATTTGCAGGAGGTCCGACCTGGGGCTTACACACTACCTTATTCAGTCTTCACATCTGCCCTATGGAGTTACTTTCTGACAGTGCACTGAACCAAATCAAACAAAGTTCAGCATGAGACTCTGACTTTGGCTTTTTTAAAAATTCTTACTTTGTTTTCTGTCTTCTCCTCTAACCTCATTTCCCCTCCCTTTCACTCACACAAATGCCCTATCTTGAACATTTATTTTACATAAATTTGGAATTGGTCGGCATCACATCCCATGGCTTTTTCAGCCACCCACCAAAATTCTAAATTTTTTCCAGGAAGCTGAAGGTCATTCCTCCATCATTCCAGATCCCATATTCTATTGGTTCTTCCTCTAGTAACATGCCATGTCTCACTCGTTGCCACCATAGTCCGTGCTGGGGTTATCCTTGTTCTCATCTCAGCCTGTGTCTGTGGCCAAGAGCCACCAAGAACTTCCCCGAGAATAGTCTCAGCCCCAATTACAGAAGAAGTAGAGGGTAAGTGTCTACATGAGTCAAATGCAGAGCACCAGATTGCTGAACGCTCACCCTTCTCATCCCCAGGCACTGCCTCCAAGCCGTGAGGTTGGACTTGGTTGGACAATCATATCTAATAACCAGAAAAGAATCCAGAAAAAATAGTTGGGAGTAATGACATGTTAATGTCTCACCAGCAGACCGTGACAAGCCTATTACCAAGACAAACATAGTACACCATTAAAAAACAGAGCAGGCTGAATGAGCTTAACATAAGCAACTTTTGACGGTACCCATTCCTGGTTACTAATTCAGTTTTCATCAAGCAGTGTTCAGACTGATCATCTGGTCTCCTGAATAGACCTTCCACCTGGTAAGTAAATATAACCAGTTATCATGCCATGAATATTTCCTGTTCCAAATAAATAAATTAGAAACTGGCTTAGAAATGAGTCCCTCCGGGGATATGGATGAGGTGAAATATTCTCATCGTTGTCACTGATCAACTCTTCTCATTGAGAGTAAGTCTTACCGCCTTTTCTCTACCACAGGACTAAAGACTTAGATGAGCAGATTTTTGCTGAAAGGAAAAACAAAATTGATTTCTCTTCCATCGAAGTCAAGCTCTGCCCAGAAGCATGGTGGTGTTCACTGAACAGAGACTACCCCATAAAGCCCCGCCTAAAAGCAAGTTGGCTCTTGCCCATCCTTGTCTACCACTTGCTACCTCCACCTGAACACCTTCTTCTGGGCATGCCCCCCTAGATGCTGTCCTCACCACCCACTCACCCCCACCAGTCCTTTCACTTTCTTCACTTGCCCCTGGCCTCAGGCAGTTGGGAGGAGCACTAGATTGGGAGTCAAAACCCCTGTGTTCTAGTCTCAGATCTGCCATTCACATGCCAAATGACATTGGGCAGGTCAAACACACTCTGAGCCTCAATTTTCTCATCTATAATGGCTTTGAGAGTTAAATGAGTTGATGAATAGAAAGTTCTTGGAAAACTAAAAAACGTCATTATTATCTAAAATTTCAAAATAAAAAAATTTTTAAATGCTATATACAGGTGAGGATGGTTGGAATTAACAGTCCCCGGGATAATACAGTTGATATTATGAGTTCCTCTACTAGCACCTATGAAGGGCTGCAAAAATAAACAGAAAGTCTTTGCCATTTCAATTGTTCCCCTGGTACTCAACATGTTTACTCATTTTTCCATCGACACTTCTGCCCCAGCCACTTGGAAGAGAGAGTAGGAAGGTGGCCACAAACAGGTTCGTGGCTCTAACCACAAAACTCACTTCTTCCCTCTACACAGCCCAGCCATGTCAGACTCTATCTGGGTCAAGTCCACAAAGACCAGGACTGTATTCTCTTACTTCTGCTTTCATGCCTATCTCTCATCATTGTGGCTTCCATTCACAAACCCAATCATTTTTTATTCTGCTGCCTTTTTTTTTTTTTTTTTTAAAGGAAGAAACTGAGAAACAAGTGTCAGGCAAGCCAGTGCTAGAAAACAATCATATGGCAATCTCCTTCTGTTCTCAGAGCCCAAAAAACCCCCAACAGCACTGTGGCCATGGAAAGGAAATCAGTGTGCCCCAGGCCCCATGCACTGGTTGTAAGGTCTCCTTGAAGTGTTAAAAGAGCACCTTGAACACAAATGTCTATAGTGGTTTTGTTCATAATTGCCAAAAATTGGAAGTAATCAAGATGTTTTTCAGTAGGTGTATGGACAAACAACCTGTGGCCCATCATGCAAAGGAATATAATTCAGTGATAAAAAGAAATGCGAAAGACCATCATAATGACATCTGACCCCACTCCATTTTATCTCAACCCCTCCCATTTTTTAAAGACTTTATTTATCCATAAAAAAATAAAAAAATCTTTAAAAGATTTTATTTATCCATTTAAGAGAGAGAGAGCACAGGCAGGGATAGGGGCAGAGGGAGAGGAAGAGGGAGATGCAGGAAGAGTCTCCCCACTGAGTGGGAAGCCTGACATGGGGCTCCATCCCAGGACCCTGAAATCATGACCTAAGCCAAAGTCAGTGCTCAACCAACTGAGCCATCCAGGCACCCTTTTAGCCCCCCTTTTAACAACTAAAAATTAACATCTATTCAAAAACAGTAGTGCCTCTGTGGAAGTTGTGAAATCCAGTACCATATAACAAGAGACCCAGGAGAAATCTCACCCGCCCACCCTGGGTAAAAGGCAGACAGATCTCCATAAAGTCTGCAGAACCAGCAGTATGAACTGGGCCCCACCCTCTCCAGCTGCAATTGGGGAACATCTGGAGAGTGCTAGTGGGCAGATACCCACAGATGAGAAAGCTTTGTAGAAGTCCAGTCTTCCCAAGGACAGATGCCAACTCCACTGAATGAAAAAAAAAATATATATATATATATATATATGCAAGTTTGGACCCATTGAAGAGGATGAGGAACTTTGTCAGCAGAACCCCTCCCTCAAGACAGCACAGCAGTCCAGCTGAACTAGCCTACAATGACCCCTCTCGAGGGGATAAGGGAGACAGTGAGTGAATGCCTGACTTCCCCAGCTGTGTGGGACACTTACTGGAAAAAAAAATTTCTTTACAGCAGCAACCAAACTTTTGAAGCAGGTTCTCTGTGACAGGGTGAAGAAAGAAACCAGGAAAGAAGCAGATAAGAGTATCAAAAAGCATGAAAGGGATGTGGTTCTTGCTTGACTGCCTTCAGGTCTCCAACAGGAAACTCTGCCCATAACCTGATGAGAGAACCTCAGGAAGGGACCTCCAGCCTGGCCTGTGGGAACCCTAAAGACCCCAAGTGTTGGGGCACTTGGGTGGCTCAGTGGGTTAGGGTCTCTGCCTTCGGCTCGGGTCATGGTCTTGGGGTCCTGGGGTGGAGCCCCGAGTCAGGCTCTCTGCTCTGCAGGGAGCCTGCTTCCCTTCCTCTCTCTCTCCGCCTCCCTCTCTGCCTGCTTGTGATCTCTGTCTGCCAAATAAATAAATAAAAATCTTAGAAAAAAAAAGAGCCCCCAAGTGTTAAACCCACACCTCCCTGCCCACTCTGCAGCCAGCTCCCTGGGCACATTCCCAAGTGTAGTGGCAAGAGCAAGCTCTGGCGGACAAGGAGTGGACTCCCAAAACAGGCCAGGCTCTATGGGAAACGAGAACTACAAACTTGAGCTATAGCGCCAGCTTCTGGAAAAGAAAAGAAGTTTCCAAAAGCCAGTGAGTTTCAAGATAGAAGACACACAAACCTAATTCTGCCACAAAAGGGAGCAAGAAGCAGGAAGCAGGTGTAACTGTACAAGGTTGGAGAAAGCCCCTAATACAAGCAAAACTAACGAAAAATATCTCCAACCTGAAGCCAACTGATAAGATTGGAGGAGGTGATTGCCACTTCAAATGTGAAAACATCAACAGAAATCTCCAGGGAACATGAAGAATCAAGGACACACCTCTTTAAAACAATACAATAATCCTCAAGTAACCAAACTCAGACGCAAAGTTCTGCATTCTACCTGATAAAGAATTTGAAATAGCTGTTTTGAGGTCTCAAACAAAACACAAGAAAGCAATTGTACAAAATCAGGAAAACAATACATGGACAAAATAAGAAATTTAAACAGGAGATAGAAATCGTTTTTTTTTAAAAAGGAACCAAATAGAAATTCTGGAGCTGAAGAATTCAAAGAATGAAATTTTAAAATGCAATAGGAGAACATCACAGCGGAAGAGACCTAACGGAAGATAGAATCAGTGATGTACCGGCTAGGAATTTTGAAATAATCTCAGAAGAGAGCAAGGAGATAAGAATGAAAAAGAGCAAAAAAGTCTACATGGTCTATGAGACCCCATCAAAAGTACAAACATCAGAATAATTGGAGTTCCATAAAGAGAAGAGAGGTAGTCAGAGGCAGAAAGTAAATTTAAAGAAATAATAGCTGAAAACTCCCAAACCAGAGGAGAGACTTAGACATACAAATTCATGAAACTAATAAATCATTTTCTCAATACAAAATGAACTTTGCCAAGACACATTATAATAAAACTGGAAAAATGCAAAGATAGAGAAAATTTCTAGAAGCAGTGAAAGAAAAAAAAATGATTATAACCTACAAAGGAACCCACATTAAGTTATCAGCAAATTTCTCAGCACAAATTCTACAGACCAGAAGAGAATGGAATGATACATTCAAGGCATTTAAAGAAAGACTTTATCTGGTGAATTCATCTTTCAGAAATAAGGGAGAAATAAAGACATTCCCAGACAAAAAGCTGAGGCAGATTATCACCACTTTATCTGCCTTACTAGAAATGCTGAAAGGAGTTCTTTAAGCTGAAATGGAAAGATGTTAATTAGTAACATGAAAACATATGAAAATATATAACACACTGGCAAAGATAAATACACAGATTTAGAAAACTGTAATTCTGTAATATGATAGAGTGCTAGCCACTATGGTATAAAAGTTAAGGTGAAAAAAGTATTAAAAATTACCATGACTAGGGACCCTGGGTGGCTCAGTCAGTTCAACATCCAACTCCTGATTGCATCTCAGATCACAATCTCAAAGTTGTGAGATCAAGCCTGGTGTCAGGCTCTGCATTGGGTATGGAGCCTGCTTAAAATTCTCTCTCTTGGAGGTGCCTGTGTGGCTCAGTGGGTTAAGGTCTCTGCCTTCAGCTCAGGTCATGATTCTAGGGTCCTGGGATAGAGCTCCACATCGGGCTCTCTGCTCAGCAAGGAGCCTTCTTCCTCCTCTCTCTGCCTGCCTCTCTGCCTACTTGTGACCTCTGTCTGTCAAATAAATAAACAAATAAATAATCTTTTTTTAAAAAAAAGATTCCCTCTTCCTCTCCCTCTGCCCCTCCCCCACTACACTCTCTCTCAAAACAATTTTTTTAGTTTTTTTATCTATGTTTTACGAAGATCTCATGGTAACCACAAAGCAAAAAACTCTGGTAGATTCACAAAAGATAAAGAGACAGGAATTAGAGCATGCCACCATGGAAGATCACCAATTCATAAAAATAGGCCAAAAAAACAAAAAACAAAAAACAAAAGAATGATACTACAAAACAGCCAGAAAACAATAAGATGGCATTATTGAGTCCTTACATATCGATAGTTATTCTAAATGTAAATGGATTGAATTCTCCAATCAAAAGGCACAGACTGGCTGGATAGATAAAAATAAGATCCAACTAAGTGCTGCCTACAAAAGATTCATTTCAGTTTTAAGGACACATATAGGCTCAAAAGTGAAAGAGTGGAAAAAGATATCCCATGCAAGTGGAAACCAAAAGAAAGCAGGGGTAGCTATATTTATATCAGACAAAATAGACTTTATATCAAAAATGGTAACAAGAGACAAAGAAGGTCTATAATGATAAAGGGTTCATTCATCAAGCAGATACAACAATCATAAATATACATGTACTGAACGTCAGAGTACCTAAATATATTAAGCAAATACTAAGAAATATAAAAGGAGAAATAGGGAACATAGTAGAGGACTTCAATAATAGGAGAAGACTTCAATACCCCACTTCCAACAGTGGATAGATCATCCAGACAGGAAGTCAACAAGGATATGTTGGACTTGAACCAAATGGACCTAACAGACATACAGAACATTCCATCCAACAACATCAGAATATACATTCTTTTATAGTATACACGGACCATTCTCCAGGATAGATTGTATGTTAGGCTCATCTCCAGAGAACCTCTTGCTTCAATTAAGATAGCTTCCAAACTAAATTTCATTTAAACAGGAAGTTCAGCAACAAAAAGTGGACTACTAAATATTTTATACAAAGTATTTTGTATAAATATATAGTATGTGCAACCTATAAGTAAATGATAAAGAATAATAATAAAATGCACACTTGTGTGCCCCCACAGCTAATGAAGAAAATTTCCTTAGTTCTTTTTTAACTCTTGTTTCTTGATTTAAATGTAATATATATTCACCACAGAATTTTTGCAAGATCCAGAAGGTAAAAAACAAAATCCCCACAATCCCCTTTCCTCACTGCTGATATTCTGATAACAATGCTTCCCTGTTTATTCTGGATGTGTATTATTTTTTCTGAAATTGAGATCCTACTATACAAATTGTCTCCTTTTTTCCATCATGACCATTTTCCTTAGAACACCTAAGTTCTTACTATCCTTTCATCCCCAAGATTCCAAGAAACAATCCCTAAATATGCTTACTTTTGAATTGAGAGTTGCTTTTTCCAAAAAGAAGTAGAAGCAGGAATTGATAGATGGAGAAAATCTTTCTTGTCTGGCTTCAACCTGAAATGTAAACTAAATTAAGAGGTTGATAAAATGCATCCTGTGTGTCTGGCACAGGGCGGTATCTGGAGAGTAAATGTTGATTGATGATTGAGTCTCAGGAGGCTGAAAGCATCTCTGGAGATAAGAGCAAAAACAAAAACCAGCACTTCCATGAAAAACAAAAACACCCAAGAAGCCTTCTTTAAAGTCCAAACCAAGTTCTGGGTCCAGGATGGATTCTCAACATGTACCAAGAATACGTGCCTTGTCATTGCATCTTATTTAATCATTATTTACCCAGAGGATAAGACACAGTTCTGAGTGCTTTGATGGAAGCAATGAAGAAACCAGCATGGGTATTGCTCTAAAGGAGTCAGCAATCTGGTGGGGCAGGTAGGGCATGCAGACAAATGACTCTATACCATGTGGCTCCCTGAGTACAGTAGATGCTCAAGGACACAGTAATAGGAGACTCACAGAGCTTTACTACTGGAAGTATCTTAGAGTGGAAAGAGACCTCAGAACAAGTGCTATCTCATACTTTTACCACCTGCCTATGTAATGCGACCAATAATATGTGTCTCCCTTGATTTTATGAAGACGAAAGTGACAGTGAGCATAAACTATAAAGGTGTTACAAATGTAAGATATAATTGTGAAGATTCTCCTCATCCCAACTCATTTCCAATTGGAGAAACAGGGAAACTGAGACTCAGAGGAGCAATAACATGTCTTGCCCAGCAAGTCAGAAGCAAAGTGAGGACTGGAATTGTGGTCTCTAGATCCCAAGTCCAGAGTGAATCATCGGGTGTGCTTGCTAAGAGCAGCAAATTATCCTCAGCTCCTTCCTAACCCATCCCGGATTCAGGTGTTCTTTCCTTCTTTCCACTGTTTCCTATGGATCTTGATCATGGCCCTTTGGATTGGCTGTTGTCCCATGGAAGCCTGAATAAAGTCCTAAAGTGGAGTCAGGAAGTGCTTCCATTAATGAGGTTTGGATTCTGGGTCTCCCACCACCTCCATGGCTTCTAAACATTCACTGCAGATTCTGCTATACCTGACCCCACTGACCATGTACACTCTGCCCCAGGGGATCGATGTTATTAGCAAAAACCTTACTGCTCTGGGTCCACATTCATGCAACTGAGCTGCTGGAAACAAAATGGAAATTCATGCTAAGAATGCAAATGATGGGGTGCCTGGGTGGCTCAGTCGGTTAAGCGTCTAACTCTTGATTTCAGCTTAGGTCATGATCTCAGGGTGGTGAGATTAACCTCTACATTGGGCTCTGCACAGGGCATGGAGCCTGCTTAAGATTGTCTCTCTCCCTTTCCCTCTGCTTCTCTGTCTCTCAAAAAATAAAAAAATAAAAATGTTTTCTAAACGTTTTCAAATAAATCTTGCACTTTATAAACTTTACATTTATAGGTGTTTTATGATTTCAGTGGTTAATCCCCCTAGGACTATGTGTACTGGGCAGGCAGATTTTGTTGCTCCTCGTTTTTTTTTTAAACATTGCCAATTTTATTTATTTTAAATTTGGAAAAACTGGTCATTATTTTCTGGTTATTTTATTATTCACTCTGGTCTCTATTTTATTTATTTATGATTTTTCCTTATTTCCTTCCTCTACTAAATTTTGTTGCTTCTCATTTTATGAAGAAACTGACTCTCAGGGTCTGGGATTGCTCAAGGTTTCATGGCCAGTGAGTGCCAGAGTTAACGCAAATCCAATTCTCCTAACCCTCAGTTGGGGTCTCTGTTTCCTTAGACTCTACCTCTGGCAAAATCTATTTCAGGTGCAGATCTCAGAAACTGAACTAGAACATACTTAGGCAAAAGGGGGCATGTATTTAAAAAAATAAACTAGGATATTATATATAATTCAAAGATAATCCACGGGGAACGCAAAGATGCAGCTCAATCTTTGGGACAACTGGAACGAGACAATCAAGTATGCCTTGAACCCTCTCCCCCTGCTCCTCTGTGGGCTCTAGTATCTCTCTTTAACAACAGTTTCCTTCAGGAGGAGGGACATATGGCCACTAACATTTCTCAAGTCTACCATCTTCTGGGATTCCCTCCCAGAGAAAGCCCTACTCCCTTCCTGAGTCTTGGTTAAAAGAAAAGGAAGTCCGGAAGAACTGAGATTGTCCTGGTTTTCATCAAGTATCCATTTATGGACCATTCAATTATGGCCAAGTTGGCAGGGTCGTTTAAAATGGTGCCACATCCCCCTTCATTATAGACATGCATCTGGGGGATAACTGAGACTGAAAGTAATGACGATTCTCACTAAGAACAGGGGAGTTGTACCTGGGTATTTACCCCAAAGATACAGATGTAGTGAAAAGAAGGGCCATCTGTACCCCAATGTTTATAGCAGCAATGGCCACGGTCGCCAAATTGTTGAAAGAACCAAGATGCCCTTCAATGGACGAATGGATAAGGAAGATGTGGTCCATATACACTATGGAGTATTAGGTCTCCATCAGAAAGGATGAATACCCAACTTTTGTAGCAACATGGACGGGACTGGAAGAGATTATGCTGAGTGAAATCAGTCAAGCAGAGAGAGTCAATTATCATATGGTTTCACTTATTTGTGGAGCATAACAAATAGCATGGAGGACAAGGAGAGTTAGAGAGGAGAAGAGAGTTGGGAGAAATTGGAAGGGGAGGTGAACCATGAGAGACTATGGACTCTAAAAAACAATCTGAGGAGTTTGAAGTGGCAGGGGGGGTGGGAGGTTGGGGTACCAGGTGGTGGGTATTATAGAGGGCACGGATTGCATGGAGCACTGAGTGTGATGAAAAATAATGAATACTGTTATGCCGAAAATAAATAAAAAATAAATTAAAAAAAAAAAAAGAACAGGGGAGTTGTAGGCATGAAAGTGGCTGAGATCACCCAGTGAGTGTATAGAAAGAATAGAAGGAAGGGAGGACAGAACCCTGGGGAGTGGGGTCGGCGGGAGGATGAGATTTCAAGAGTGAAAAGATAGGAGCCCAGGAAGGAAAGAGGAAATGAATGGCAGAACATACAGATGGACAATGAGGAGAACCCAGACAGACAGGAGCCAAGTGAGTTTGAAGGAGGAAGGAGAAATCAGCAATGTTGAGGTCGAACAAAATACACAGAGTGGCCTTGGGATCTGGCAGAGCAAGGATCATTGGTGATCTATCCAAATGCCATTTCAGTGGAGGTGGAGGAGTGGAAGCCAGTTGAAGATGAGAAAATGCAGACTGTGAGTGTAGTTCTTGAGGAACTTAGATAGGAAGGATGGGAAAGGATTAGGAGATGAAGTGACAGAGGTGAGGGGACAGTCCCCTCTATCTTAACCACATGGGTTTATGGAGCAGATATTCCTGGACAGTAAGCCTTATGCATGAAACTCCCCATTAGGCAACCAAACATCACATCAAATGCTCACACTGGGCAATGTAAGAAACTATTTCTAATAAAAATGGCTAATTTTATTGTCATAAATCACACAGATGGGACTCAAAGCTCACATTCTCACCCATTCTTCCCACTACCTTTCCATTGGTAGATGGAATGTCAAGGTGTAAATTATCCAGAGGGAGATGATAGATCAACAGATAAGCCCCTCTCAACCAAACCCTTTCTTGAAGACTTTCCCTAAGGGGGAAGAAAATGGTCTCTTCTCCTATGTCTACTACCATCTACCTCCATTCCTACCAAGACTCTCTCCTATCTCTCTAAAAGAAACAAAGCTCTATTCAAATTATAATTTCAGACACAACCATTAATTGTGGACCAATCAGCAATTCCAGACAACTGAGAGATCCAGCGGGCAGCTCTCTATCCTCATGACCCCTCCCCCCAAGTCTGGATCTCCCCTTCTCCATGCCTTGAGCTGTGGAAAACTTGAGGGCAGGCAATGAGGTCATGTGAAGACTGACTCTACATCAGACATAGGCAGAGTTAGACTCTGGGGATTTTTCCAGACTGACTTCATTCAGTGTGTCTCACAGCCCCTGATCTCCGGGCAGACTGTGGTGGCGTAGAGAATAGGACTAAACAAAATACCTCAAACACCAACATTGACCTCCTGCAAATGGGAAGAACGTGAGACCAAAGTCCCCTCCTCCAATATCTCATAAAAATAGGTTCCCCCTAGTTCAGACACAGCCAAAGCCTGTGACCTCACTTCAAATACGGCTGTGAGGTGTCAGGTTGCTGATGCTCACCTGACTGTCACACGTCCCTGTCCTTTGTCACATCCCCCCCATTGAGTTTTTTCATCAGTGTTTTTCTCTCAGTCTATCCCTGATTTTTACAGCAGGTAGATGAAATAAGACCTTCCATCTGTTGCCACTAATAAAATACCAAGCATAAAGAAATATCCTCTCTGAATTAAAAACTTTCCATGTTGAACTATGACCTTGAAGGTTACTTTTTTCCTTCCTTTTTCCCTTTTCTCTTTAACTTCCTTCTCCTATGATTCCTCTCTGCCCAGCCCAGCCTACTCTCTCCTCTCTTTTTTTTCTAAAGAAAAATTATACATATCTTATTCTTTTTTTTTTAAAGATTTATTTATTTATTTGACAGAGATCACAAGTAAGCAGAGAGGCTCCCTGCTGATCAGAGAGCCCGCTGCGGGGCTCTATCCTAGGACCCTGAGACCATGACCTGAGCTGAAGGCAGAGGCTTAACCCACTGAACCACCCAGGCGCTCCTACATATCTTATTCTTAAGTAGAAATATATGCATCTGTTACTCTGTTTCAGGAGGACTCATTTTATAGTGCACAGTGCTGGACGCTAGGGGACTGGGGGTCAACCCCATTGTAAGGTGCTCCCTAGAGCGACCTCGTGTGGCCATATGGGGTTATGTACCCCCTCTTCTCCTAAGAAATCTAGATGCACCTCATAATTCCACCCAGTAACCTCCTCCTGCTCCAAGGAAATTCTCCTAAACTCTCTTGGGGGAAGTGAAGTCCTTCTGAATGGTTTCCCAAAGCACAAGGGCTGAAATGGATGTGAGAAGCCACTAATCCAGTAGTTTGTAAAATCTGTCTTCATGCCAGGGTCACCCACAAAACTTTATAGTCATGCAAATTCCCAAGTGTCACTCCAAGAGATTCTTATTCAGAAAGTGTGGGGACATCCATATTTCTGATAAGGGCACCCGACCTCCTCAGTCCTATAGGAGCCCATCTGAAGTCTCTATTGGGAAACATTCATAGACCACTTCCCTCCAAATTCAGTGTTTGAGTCTCCTCCATGGTGCCCGGGCTCAGTGGACACTCAGCCTATGCAAAGAGCTCACATTATATCCCAGGCTAATAAGAGCAGCTGCCATCTCTTGAGCACCTACTGTGAGCCCAGGCACCGCACAAGGAGTTATGGATTATCTCATTTATTCCGCATAAAAGCTTCTGAGCTCAGTATCATCACTAACCTCCACAGGGAAACAGAGACTCCACAAATCAGGTGCGATGCCTGATGTTATAAGCTAGCAAGTAGAGTGTGCTAGTACCGTGTGAGCCCTGATGTGCTGACTCTGGGGGCACACTCACAGCAATGCTTTGATGTCTAATTTTTCCCTTTTTCTTCTGTGTTACCCTCCATTTCCAATTACAACTTAAATTCCTCTAAAATTGAGAATTGCATGCTTTAATTCTTTATTATAATAATTTAATACAGTATGTGTCATATATATGGTATTGTATAGTAATGCTAGCATGGGGGGGGACAACATAAATGAAGCATGTAAAAATGAGCATATAGAGACCACCAACTGTATGCTAAGCATCCTTTTACCCATTTATTCCTCATGACCCTGTGAGGAGGCACTAATTGCTCCCCATTTTAAAAAGGAGAAAACTGAGGGGCACCTGGGTGGCTCAGTGGGTTAAGCCTCTGCCTTCAGCTCGGGTCATGATCTCAGGGTCCTGTTTTCCCCATTCTCTCTGCCTGCCTCTCTGTCTACTTGTGATTTCTCTGTCAAGCAAATAAATAAGATCTTTTTATTTTTAATGAGAAAACTGACACTTAAAGATGTCAAGAAATAGTCCAGTTCACACACCTGGTAAGTGGCTCAGGTGGCTCTTGGATGAAGACTGTCTGAATCAAAATCCCAGGTTTGTTTCAATAGGTCTCACCCTTTTCCAGCAGAAAGCCCCATAGCCCTATCCCCCAACATGGTTTGGGGATTTTTTTTTTTAAGAACTGATTTATTGGGCGCCTGGGTGGCTCAGTGGGTTGAGCCGCTGCCTTCGGCTCAGGTCATGATCTCAGGGTCCTGGGATCGAGTCCTGCATCGGGCTCTCTGCTCAGCAGGGAGCCTGCTTCTTCCTCTCTCTCTCTGCCTGCCTCTCTGCTTACTTGTGATCTCTCTCTGTCAAATAAATAAATAAAATCTAAAAAAAAAAAAAAAGAACTGATTTATTGTTTTCATCATTTTATTTTTAGAAATATCTAGAACCTATCACCCCAAGATGAAAATTCCCATGATCTACCAACTGAGCCAGCCAGGCACCCCACACCCTCGATATGATCATGGTCATGGTTGGTGTCCTTATCAAAAATATGGATTTCTCCAGGTATGAGGAATGCCACACTCTCCACCAAGACCAAGGCAGCACATGCAGTGGGTTTGAATAAATGCCTCAAAGATGGAGAAATAAAGATAAATGTTTGCACATGTACAAAAGACATATGTGTCTTTTGTAGAACAGTGCTTTTCACAACAGATTAAAACCAGGAATAGCCCAGGCCTCCAGCAGTGGAAGAACAAATTTTTTTTTTAAATTGTCATCTATTTACTCAACCAAACATACACAGCACTCAAAGCAACAACCTACAGCAACACACAAAAATAATGATGATTCTGAGCAATATAATCTTAAATTTTAAAAAAACTAAACTAAAGTGGAGGGCCTGGGTGGCTCAGTTGGCTAGCTGTCTGACTCTTCATTTCAGCTCAGGTCTTGATCTCAGGTTTGTGAGTTCAAGCTCTGCACCGGAGGAAAAAAATTATAAAAGATGTATTTTTAGAAATGCATGCAAATGCAACAGAACAACCTAAAAAAAATGGGAGTAATGGACCCAGGAATGAGGACGATCACAACCTCAGATGGAGGAATGGGAGGAGTGGGAGGTGAAATACGGTGAAATGGAGATTATTGTCAAGGCCTTAGCTTTTGTTTTGAGATTCTTATTACATAATAAGGAAGGAGGAAGGAAGGAAAGAAGGAAGGACCATTCGTGGATGAGTCATGAATGTGTCAGACTTCTATTATTTTGATTATCCCAATGCAATGCACCCTGAGGTCCAATTTTTAAAAAAAAAATTGGCTATTAGATACATAAATGGTTTGGTACCCTTCTATTATGAGCTCTTAGAAGGAGGGATTGAATTTTCATTTCCCAGTTTTGATACTGAGTTGTGTGCCTTGAGGAGAAAATCACAAAAGCTAGCACAAAGGAACCCAGAGCACCTTCTGCTTCTCCTGGAAAATACGTGAAATTGACTACACTGATCCGTGCAGGCAGGTGGCAGGCGGTGTAAGAGGGCTGGCCAGAGTCAGACCATGGCCAAGTGTGACTCCAGCAAAGACAGATCCTCAAAAATATGATGTCTCCTGCACAGAGATGCGCACGCACACACACACACACCTGCTACTGACTATAGAAAAAATCATTTCTCATGTGGAAAAGAAGTTAAGCTACACAGGGGCGCCTGAGTGGCTCAGTGGGTTAAAGCCTCTGCCTTTAGCTCAGGTCGTGATCCCAGGGTTCTGGGATCGAGCCCCACGTCGGGCTCTCTGCTCTGCAGGGAGCCTGCTTCCACCTCTCTCTCTCTCTGCCTGCCTCTCTGCTTACTTGTGATCTCTGTCAAATAAATAAATAAAATCTTAAAAAAAAAAAAAAGAAGTTAAGCTACACAGAGAGGAGATAGAACAGAATGGGGCAGCTGAGAAGAGTATAAGTAAACTTTATTGACTTTCTCATTTTGTCTGGGCTTCCCTCTCTATTGGGCAAAAGAAGCTCATCTCCCTGGGCTATGAGCTTAGCAGTTCTCCAGTGCACAGTTGCCAACTTCTGAGACCCTGCCAGGGATAAATGTAAATGTCCACAAGGAGGAGAACATGAGCTGCAAAGACCTTTGAGCCCAGTAGAGGGGCGGCGCCTGCCTGATTGTTGGGTTGGTCCCAAGGTCAGCAGTTGCTGGCTTGTGTGTAAGGCAAGAGAGAGCTCAGTACTAATGACCATTACAAGGACCACCAGTGCATGGAGTCCTAACCCCTGGGGGTTGTCCTACTTCCCCCGGCTCCTGGTAGGACAGGCACTAGAACATCGCTCTGTTCTTTGTGGCATTCACATTACGTACCAGTAATTGGCACAGATCTGGTGAGAGCACCAGGCACTTCTGTACGTCTGGAGAGGAAGACCCCTTTTGCTTCTCTTCTCTGCAACCCTGACTGAGAGTGGCAGAGAAGGTTGAAATGTAGAATAAAAAAAAAATCCTGTATGCCAGGGAGTTTTTCCATCTATAGAGCTAAAAACACTGTGTGAATCTCCACAGTCCCTTCCTGAACCACAATTCCTGGTTGAGGAGTCCACGTGAACAAGGCAACTGCAGGATGTGGGAAGTCTATCGACTTCAGGCCACACTGATGGGGACTGAACCTCCGCTCTGTCTGCCACCTGCATGATCTCCGTGATGGATTTGATGTCCCTGAGCCTCGCCCCCACCATCCGTATGATGGGAGGAAGAGTAGCCTTCTCCAGAGGATTACTGGGTAAGGTTAAATTAGGTAATACATTCAAATGAATCTGGCATATGGTGCACATAATAAAAGTTCATTCACTCATTATTCACCCTTGTCTCTCCCAGAAAGCATCCAATAAAGAAGTTAGGAGAAGATAAGGCAGCAAGAAATCTGCACAATCTTAAACAGTTGCTTTTGCTCAGGTCATGATCCCAGGGTCCTAAGATCGAGCTCCACATCGGGCTCCTTGCTGGGCAGGGAGCCTGCTTCTCCCTCTCCCTCTGCCTGCCTGGCTACTGCTTCCCCTGCTTGTACTCTCTCTCTCTCTCTCTCTCTCTCTCTCTCTCTGTCAAATAAATAAAGCCTTTAAAAAATAAATAAGATGACTGGGTGGCTTCATTGGTTAAGAAATCTGCATAATCTGTTATTGTGGAGAGCTGCCCACTTGGCCTTATAGAGAATCTCCCTTATTGGAAGCTGTTTGTCAACTCTCAACAATGCAACTCCTTGGGGTGCTGGGACAGGGGAAGACACCATATGGGGGCATTTCTCTGGAAAGAAAATTTGGTACCAAGAAGCCCCTTCCTAAGTAAAACCCTCTCTGCCTCCCCCCTTCCTCCTCATCTCCAGGTGGGCAGAGCTGGTGACCCCCTTCTCCAGACTTGGAGCATGCTCAGTCCATATTATCCAGAGTGATAACTCCCCATATGAAGCAAATATACCAGGCACTGGGATGAGCACTTCCCATGCCTTATGTCTTTTAATCCTCTCATTAACCCTATGAAGGAGGAAAATGAAGGTTAATGAAGTGAATTAATATACTGAGGTGCAAAGACAAAAGATGGCAGAACTAGAATTCAGACCCCTGTCTGCTGGCTCCAGTGTTTTAAGCCACTGCACCACACTGTCTGTCTCCCTTGTACCCCATCGTGGTCCTTATCCACGTGTATATATGCTGTATATATCTGTTAGTCATGGTGTATATATCTGTTAGTCATGCCTAATAGGCTGTCAGCTCTTCAGAGACAGGAACTGTGGCTTTTTTATCTGTTTGCCCCAGCATCTAGCACAGTGCCTGGCGAAGAATGAATGAATAAATGAAAGAAGGAACCATCTTCTCCTGAGTCAAAGAGAGAGACAGCACCACTGTTCTTCCTAGGAAGCTTTGTAGGGTGAGGAGAGGGCAGGTGTCCAGAATTACAGGTTACACCTTCCCTGAAGTGCACTTCTCATTCACATTAGGAGCCCAAAGCTTAGCCATGAGAGAGATGCCAAGCCCTTCGCTAGAAGAGAGAAGTTTGCTGGATCTAATGCTAGAAAACCCATCCCATCCCTTCATTTCACAATTTTTTGTGGCATTAAATCCTCATAGAATTTATTCTGGATATTTCCTTCAAATCCATTGAACTGAGCCATTTTCTTGTTTCATATTCATTACTGTGGTTTACAGATTATTTCCTTAGTGATCCCAAATGAAACTGCCACCTAATCCCTACAAGAGGTTCTGCTCAAAATTTCAGAATGAAAGTAGTATATTGGTTAAGAGTATGGAACCTGAAGTCACATATTCCTAGGTTCAAATTCCAACCTGCTATGTAAGTTTCTTAAAATTCTTTAATCCTATTTTCACTTCTATAAAATGGATACAATAATAATTTCATAGAATTACCATTGAGATTAAATGTGATATGTATAAAACATTTAGCATAGTGTCTGGCACATAGTAAATGCTCAATAAACATTCGTTTTTAAAAGTTGGGTCTAGAGGGCGCCTGGGTAGCTCAATAGATTAAGCCTCTGCCTGTGGCTTGGGCCTTATCTCAGGGTCTTGGGATGGAGCCCCACATCGGGCTCTCTGCTCAGGAGGGAACCTGCTTCCTCCTCTCTCTCTCTCTCTGACTGCCTCTATGCCTACTTGTGATCTCTCTCTGTCAAATAAATAAATAAATAAAATCTTTAAAAAAAAAAAAAAAAAGCTGCTCCACACCACTCAGCATCAGGGAAATACAAATCAAAACCACAATGAGATACCACCTCACACCAGTCAGAATGACTAAAATTAACAACTCCAGAAACAACAGATGTTTGGTGAGGATGTGGAGAAAGGGGAACCCTCCTACACTGTTGGTGGGAATGCAAGCCACTGCAGCCACTCTGGAAGACGGCATTGAGGTTCCTCAGAAACTTAAAAATAGAGCTACCCTACTACCAAGAAATTGCGCTACTATGTATTTATCCAAAGAATACAAACAGTGATTCAAAGGGGCACATGCACCCCAGTGTTTATAACAGCAATGTCCACAATAGCCAAACTATGGGAAGAGCCCAGATGTCTACCAACAGATGAATGGATAAAAAAAGATATGGTGCGTGCGGGTTGTGTAATGGATTATTACTCAGCCGTCAAAAAATGAAATCTTGCCATTAGCAACGACATGAATGGAACTAGAAGGTATTATGCTAAGTGAAATAAGTTAGTCAGAGAAAGACATATACTATGATTTCACTTATATATGGGATTTAAGAAACAAAACAGATGAACATAGCGGAAAGGAAGGAAAAATGAAACAAGATTAAAACAGTGAGGAAGACAAACCATAAGAGATTCTTAACAATAGGAAAAAGCAAACTGAGTGTTGCTGGAGGGGAGTTGGGTAGGAAGATTTGGTATCTGGGGCATGGGCATTAAGGAAGGCACTTGGTGGAATGAGCACTGGGTGTTTATATGCAACTGATGAATCATTAAATTCTACCTCTGAAACTAATAATACACTATATGTTAATTAAATTGAATTTTTAAAAATCTTTTAAGTTGGGTCTAGTACAGGGACAACTAAGGTGGTCACAGAGGTGCTGGTACTCCTAGGATAGAGTTCAGTTCACTCTGACATTAGGGTTCCCTCAGATTACCACCAACTCCATGACCAATCGTCTAAAAGTTTAACCTGCTATCAATCCTGCCCACACACAGAGATCTCAGAGCCATTCTAATGCCTCATTCGTAAATATGAAGGTAACCAAGAATCCTTAGGCACTGTTTTTAAAACTCTGCAACATGAAAGAGAAAAACCAAAATAAATAGCAAAATTGACCTAACAAAGCAGAGACAATTTAAGGAACAAGAGAGAAATGTTTAAAAAGAAGATTTGAGAAGATACGGCATCCATAATACAAAGGTATAAAAAGGAATTAAGCATAGTAGTTCCTCAAAAAATTAAAAATAGAATTGCCACATGATTCAGTAATTTCACTTCTTCGTATATACCCAAAAGAATTGAAAACAGCGTCTCAAAGAGATATTTGTACACTGATGTTCATAGCAGCATTATTCACAATAACCAAAAGGTAGAAGGTTCCCAAGTGTCCATCAGTGGGTGAGGGAAATATGGTATGCACCACTATGTTTACTGCAGCAATATTTACAATAGCCAAAGTATGGAAGCAGCCCAAGTGTCCATCGATAGACAAACAGATAAATAAGTGGTGTGTGTTTCTGTGTGTGTATACATATGGCAGTGTGTATATACATCTATAATGGAATATTATTTAGCCATTAAAAAATAATGAATCCTTGGGGCACCTGGGTGGCTCAGTGGGCTAAAGCCTCTGCCTTTGGCTCGGGTCATGATCCCGGGGTCCTGGGATCGCGCCCCGTATCCGGGCTCTTCACTCAGCTGGGAGCCTGCTTCCTCCTCTCTCTCTGCCTGCCTCTCTGCCTACTTGTGATCTCTGTCTGTCAAATAAATAAATAATCTTTAAAAAAAAATAATGAATCCTTGCCATTTGTAACAACATGGATGGAGCTAGAGAGTATAATGCGAAGCAAAATAAGTCAATTGGAGAAAGACAGATACCATATGACTTCTCTTTATGTGGAATTTAAGAAACAAAATGAACAAGTGAAGAAAAAGAGAGAGAGAAACCAAAAAACATGCTCTGAACTATAAAGAACAACTAACAGTTACAAGGGGAGGAGGGTCAGGTGATGGGTAGCATAGGTGATGGGGATTGAAGAATACAGTTACCATGATGAACACTGAGTCATGTATATAAATGTTACATACTATATCGTACACCTGAAACTAATACAACACTGTATGTCAACTACACTGGAATTAAAATTAGAAACTTAATTTAAAAAAAAGATTAACAAAAAAAAATTGGAGAGAAAACAAGAATATGTGGCATGTACGTACAATAGAATATTATTCAGCCTCTAAAAGGGAGGAAATTCTGACATATGCTACAACATGGATAAGCCTTGAAGATACTATGCTAAGGGAAATAGGCCAGTAAAAAAAAAGATAAATACTCTATGATTCCATCCCAATGAGCTACCTAGAGTAGTCAAATTCAGAGACTGAAAGTAGAGTGGTGGTAACCAGGGCTGGAGTGTGCTTCATGTGTACAGTTTCCTTTCAAAGATAAAAAGAGTTCTGGAGATTGGTTCCATAACAATGTGAACACACTTAACACTACCAAACTACATACTTAAAAATGGTTAAGGTGGGGGTCACCTGGATGGCTCAGTGGGTTAAGCCTCTGCCTTCGGCTCAGGTCATGATCTCAGGGTCCTGGGATCAAGCCCCGCATCAGGCTTTCTGCTCAGCGGGGAGCCTGCTTCCCGCCTCTCTCTCTGCCTGCCTCTCTGCCTACTTGTGATCTCTCTGTCAAATAAATTTTAAAAAATGGTTAAGGTGGTAAATCTTATATTGTGTGTATTTTATCACAATTTAAACATGGTAATGGGGAACAAAAATAATTGAAAAAAATTGAAAGGAATGTTGCTAAAACTTTAAAATGCAATGTGCTTAAAGATGAAGTTGAGGAAATGTTTTAGCTCATAGAACAAGAGGACAATGAGATTAAAAATATGAGATTTTTTAAAAGGGCAAAAGGAACAGGGGCGCCTGGCTGGCTCAGAGCATGTGACTCTTGATCTCAGGGTCATGAGTTCAAGCCACACGCTGGGCATGAAGCCTATTTAATAAATAAATAAACACACACACACAAAAAAGGAACCATCCAGAAGTGCAACATCTCACTCCTTGGGAACTTCAGAAAATTATTAGTAATAATAATTAAGGAGAGAAAAAAAGTTAAATCAAGAGACTTTCCCAGATAGGAAAAATGACACACATCTTCAAACGAAAAGGATCTACTGAGTGCCTAGCACAATAGACATAAAAAGGTATACAATTAGATAAATTAACATAAAACTTCAGAAAACCATGGATCAAGACAAGATCCTAAAAGCTGTCAAAGAAAAATAAATAATAATACAACTTATTCCCAAAGCTGAAGAATTAGTCTGACAATAGACCTTCTGTTAGCAACACTTCCAATCAGCAATACACTAACCTCCTGTTAGTGTACAGAAGACAATTCAGTAATGTCTTCGGGCTTGCAGGAAATCGCCTTCATTGTGAATTCCAAACCCAGATGAAACTGAGTAAGAATAGAACAGGTGCATTTGCAGATATGCAAAGACGCAGAAACTCAACCTCCCATGCCTCCTTTTTTTTAAGAAGTTATATGAGGGTGCGTGGCTGGCTCAGTCGGTAGAGCATGTGACCTGAACCCAGGGTTGTGAGTTCGAGCTCCACGTTGGGTGTAAAGATTACTTAAGAATAAAAAAAAATTTTTTTTAAGTTATTTGAGTACATTCTCAAGTAACTTCCTCAAATACTTTCCATGAAAAGTAAACCAAGAAAAGTGCACCAAACTCATGTAAGAATAAATGAAGAAAGAGGAAGTTAGGGACCACATGGAACACTGAACCCACATAGGAATGAGGTTGAATCAAGTTTATGGCTGTGTAGCAGCCCAGAAAGCAACCAGCTCAGACTGAAGCAGGAAAATAAAGTCCTATAGCAGAGAGGTTTATGAGATTGTATAGGAAAAAACTTGGAAAACAAGACTTGAGCGTGTGAGGAAGCCCCAGCATTCAATCTTTAAAAGCAGTTAGAAATTCAGTGGGGAAGGAAATATAAGAAAATCATTATCTAAATAAAAAAAGAAAATGAAACAAACAAAAAACAAGAGTTCAGGGCTGCCTGGCTGGCTCAGTCAGTAGAGCATGCGACTTTTTATTTCAGGGTTGTAAGTTTGAGTTCCACATTGGGTATAAAGATATTTATCTTTAACAATCTAAATAATCTAAATTTAGATCTAAAGATCTAAATATATTTAATAATCTAAATAATCTGAAGGTGGTTTAAAAATAAAATCTTTGGGGCTCCTGGGTGGCTCAGTGGGTTAAGCCGCTGCCTTCGGCTCAGGTCATGATCTCAGGGTCCTGGGATCAAGCCCCGCATTGGGCTCTCTGTTCAGCAGGGAGCCTGCTTCCCTCTCTCTCTCTCTCTCTCTCTGCCTGCCTCTCCATCTACTTGTGATTTCTCTCTGTAAAATAAATAAATAAATAAATAAAATCTTTTAATAAATAAATAAATAAATAAATAAATAAATAAAATCTTTAAAAAACTGTGTCAGAACAGGAAGTGACTGAGATTCAAGAAAAGAATTAAATGGTTATCAAGGGAGAAGGATAGTGAAGAGATGGAAGATATAAAAGATACAGTGAAGAAGGTATGCATTTCCTCTCCCAACAAATAGAAAGGCAATCAGAAACTTCAGAGAAAACAACAGATATATAAAATGGCAATGTACAGATTAAAACAGTGTATGTTTTTAGCAATGGGTTTTTATTTTTAAAAAGAATATTTTTTAGGTTGGTGATATAAGCCTTTGAAAATGAAACACAATCATAACATGCTATTTGGCCCTGCAAGTAAAACTGTGTTTGTCTAAGGATAGCAATTTAAATACTGAAGGTTTGGGAAAGAGTCCACACTTTAGAATAAATCTATAAAAATTACAGAAGATACAGGGAGCCTGGGAGGCTCACTGGGCTAAACCTCTACCTTCGGCTCGGGTCATGATCTCGGGGTCCTGGGATCAAGCCCCACATCCGGCTCTCTGCTCAGCGGGGAGCCTTCTGCCCCTCCTTCTCTCTCTGCCCGCCTCTCTGCCTACTTGTGATCTCTGTCTGTCAAATACATAAATAAAATCTTTTTAAAAAATTAAAAATAAATTAAAATCTTAAAAAATAAAGCAAAACAATTCAAGGATGTCAAAGAGGGGGGAAATGTCAGTAGATAAATTCAATAAACACAACTTCAGTGAGGTGATCCAGGTTAACAACATCAGTGATAAGTCAAACACATCCTCTTGATATGATGTATTGATAAGGAAACTTTACCTCCATGGTCTTCCTCTCAAAAAATACATAACCTCAGTCTAACCACGAGAAAAAAATTGGACAAATCCAAACAAAATACCTCACCAGTACTCCTTAAAACTACCAAGACAATCAAAAACAAAGAAAGTCTGAGACATTGTCATAGCCTTAAGTTGCTTCAGGAAACATAACACTTAAATGTAATGTGAGATCCTGGATTGGGTCCTGAAACAGAATAGAGATATTAGGTAAAAACTAGGGAAATACAAATAAAGTATGGATTTCAGTTGATAATAAGGTATCAATATTGGTTCATAGTTGTGACAAATGTAAAAACATTAATAATAGGAGAAAGGGGGTGTGGGGTATACAAGAATTCTTTGTACTACTTATGCAACTCCTCTGGAAACATAAAATAATTCTAAAACAAAATGTTTATTTTTAAAACATGTATCTGACAAAGTTTGAGAGATACAGCGGGAAAGAAGTGAAAGGAAGGATGGGTGATAATAAATGATAGTAAGGGGACCCGGTGGCTCAGTGGGTTCAGCCTGTTCTCAGGGTCCTGAGATAGAGCTCTGCGTCAGGCCCTCTGCTCAGCAGGGAGCCTGCTTTCTCCCCTCTCTGCCTGCCTCTCTGCCTCCTTGTGATCTCTGTCTGTCAAATAAATAAATAAAATCTTAAAAAAAAAAAAAGACAGTTGGAGTAGCTATATTAATTTCAAACAAAGAAGACTTGAGAACAAAGAAAATTATCACCAGTAAAGGGGGCACTATATTATTATGATCAAGGAGTCAGTTCTCCAAGAAACGTATGCATCTAAAAACAGTGTCAAAATACACAAAGTAAAAAACAGAACAAAATGGAGAAAAAGATGAATCCACAGCTATAGCTGGAGACTGCAAAACCCTCTGTCAGTAACTGATAGATCTAGCATGGAGAAAATTATAAAGATATAGTTTCCATGAAGAGCACTATCAATCAACTTGATCTGCTTGATAATTGTAGAATACTCCAGCCAATGAAAAAATACACATCCTTCTGAAGTTCATCTGCAACATTCACAAAGATAGATCACAAAACACACCTTAGCAAATTTAAAAGAGTAGAGATCACACAGAAGACGTCATTTTAAATTAATATTAGTTATTTGAACACAAACAGCTCTAGAATGAAGAAAATTTATCTTTTATTCTATTACATCTTATCTTTTTTAAGGTTTTATTTATTTATTTGACAGAGAGATCACAAGCAGGCAGAGAGGCAGGCAGAGACAGAGGAGGAAGCAGGCTCCCTACTGAGCAGAGAGCCCGATGCTGGCCTCAATCCCAGGACCCTGAGATCATGACCTGAGCAGGAAGCAGAAGCTTTAACCCACTGAGCCAACCAGGCGCCCCATTCTATTATATCTGAATGGACATATTCCTTAAAGAATATCTACTTTCCTTTACTTTTTCAAAGCTTTTTATTTTAATTCCAGTATAGTTAACATACAGTATTATATTAATTTCAGGTGTACAATATAGTGACAATTTTCCTTTGCTTTCTTTGCTTGCTCAACATTAAGCCTTCTGATATCCTCTGCCTGGCCAATTCCTATTTATGATCAGTCCAAACTTAAAAATTAAAAACTTTAATATAGTATAACAAAAGCATAAACAAAGTTAGTAATTTAAAAAATCTATAGAACATAATGAAATATTTATGACATAAAGGATTGATGTCCTTAATATATAAAGAGCTGTGTAAATCAATAAGAAAAAATGAGCACATTTATTCTTGGCTCTTAGCCCACACAGCAACAAGAATAGTATCTTTAAACCCCAAACTCCCCTACTTAAAGTTTTTCAGTGACTCCTCATGACTCTTAGAATAGAATCCAAAACTCTTCACACAGCCCACATGATCCGGTCCTTACCAACCTCTCTAGACTCTTCTCCCACCATCCCTCACTCCTCCCTCTCTGGACTCCAGTCAGGTTGGTCTTTTTCAGCTCCTTGATACCATAACATTTTTGTACATGCTGATCACTTTTTTTAGAGTCACACCACCACTCCCTTCCCCTGACTGATGCCCACTCTTTCTTCAGATCTCAGCTTAAATATCATTTCTCAGGGAAATCTTCTGTCATTGACTCCATATCATTTTGGATCCTCAATTGTATGTGCTCTTCCTAGTCCTTAAGCCAACAGATGAAATCGTGTTTCTGAATCCTCAGAGCTCAGAGCCATACCCTTACCCTTCCCAGGAATGTGAGGCTTGGGACAAAGCAACCATTAGCTTCTGGAACCTTCTTATCCACAACAGTCATGGATGATGAGGAAGCCCAGGAGAAAGTTATGATAAGACTTTCTCCAAGCTATTAGTCCTTAAGTTCTTTAGAATAGGTAACTCTGGGAACATAATGAAATCTATGGGACTTCTCCCCAGAAAAATGCTCATAAGTGAAACTTTTCATAATGTTTTCATGGGTTCACAATTCCCTAAAGTCCATCTATTCACCTCAGGTTAAGAACCCCAATTGTAGGCCTAGTGAAAATCTCATACACACAAACACACTGGTTACTGGCTTTGTTCATGTAATCACTATTTACTATCAATAGTATAGTGATTCCAGTGGTAATTATAAATAAAATTTTATTTTATTTCAATTTATGGTTTAAAAGAAAAGACATATTTTATGTACATTTTCTCATTTACTCTTCATAAAAACCGAGTGAGATAGGCACACATTCCTCTACCTATTTTACAAATAAGAAAACATAATCCCAAAGACGTAAGTGATATAGCTACGGCCACTAGCCAAAACGGAACTAAAATCCAGAAGTAAACTATACCCTTTTAACCTTAGGCCTGGCCCTTCCCCTCCATATTGATCAATGGCCAGTGGTAATAGGACTTGTACCTAGTGATATAGCTACCTGCTGAACATCAGGGTCATCATATGAGGATAACCCCCAAAGCCAAAATCTCAGCTCCCATTCCCATGGTCTCCTATTCTAGATAGTGGTGTAACTGCAAATGGGGAGGGGGAGTCCCAGCAGAAGAACTCCCCTAGTGCTTAGAGGAAGTAGCCAAAGCTTCCCATCTCCCTGCCCAGAGTGCATAACAGCAAACATCCTTTGTGTTCTTAATTCATGCCAGACATCCTTCCATGCTATTTACATGAATTAACTTAGTAAATCCTCAGAACGACACCAGTGCGTAGGTACAATTATTATCTCTATTCTGTGGACACTTAGGGAAGGTTAAGTAACTTGCCCCAGGCTACACAACTAATAATTTTCAGAGCTCACATTTGAACTCTGAGCCTGTACTCTTAATCAAACCGTCATTCTGCCTCTCCTGAGCCAATTGTTCCCTACTTTTGTGGGTCACGCGCACCCTGGATAGCCCCTCTCCCTGGGAAGATGCGGTTAAGCAGAATGTTGCAAAGTAATTCAGGACTTTAAGGACTTGCAAGCCCCATCATCTATGAACCTCATACATACTGGAGGGAGCTGTCCAGGGACCAAAAGAGAATCTGCACCAGCGCCGCAGGACTTCGCCCCTGCAAACGCGGGAGGAGAGTTGAGCGGTGCGGTATGACGGGGATGCTCTTTCATTGAGAATCAGGGAGAGTGAGCTCCCGGGACCGCAATGCCCTGGAAACGCAGCCGGACGCTGAGCCTCCGAAGTCCGGTAGCTGAACCAGAAACGCACCCACCACCGGTGAGACTGAAATCTTGCGTCTCTGCCAGCACCTTGGAGTCACAAGACAGGCATTTTGAGCGGACAGGATCTCAGAACGCGGGTCCCAGGCGGAGAGGGACACTATCGCTGTAGCTGGTGCTGAAACGCCATGGTTGCGGAAGGGAGGGGCCGCCTGTCCGCCCACCCCCACCCGCGACCACGTCCTAGGTACCGCGCAGCCACCGCCGCGGGAGCTGTCCAGTGCTGAACCCGGATGCGGCCCGGCCCGCGGGGCTAGACCCGAGCCTGCCGCACCCAGCCGACCCTGGACCGAGCTTCTGGGAGCGCTGACGCAGAACGCTGGGAAGGCAAGAAGCAGTGGACTCCACGCCGGGCATGGACCAGCAGAGACTGGACTCCTACCAATGGGGACCTAGCCGCGACTTCAATGAGCACGTCCTGCATAAGGTAAGAATCTCCTGCAGTCCCCTGCCCCCATCCCAACGCTGGGAGAGGGCGCCGTCAACAGTTCTCTCCGCTCCCCCGACTTGGCTTTGGGACTTAAAGAGAAACTAGCCGGTATCTGTGAGCCTGGAACGCTTTCTGTTTGATCCTCTTTACGGCTCAAAACACATATGCGTAAACACTGGGGGAGGGGCCGACGCCAGAGGCTCCGATTATCAGGAGCTCCGTTCAATTCTTTTAAATCACCTGTATCCTGTTCTCACTCGCTTCCTCCTGCCTCTCATCCATCTGCACTCCTGTGTCGCCTGAGCACCCTGGCCGTCCGTGACCCTTCTGGGAGGCTGTTTGCCCTCTCACCCCAACCGTGCCTCCCAAGCTCCAGCCCTGTCAGGTTTGGCCGTTGTGGTCAGAGACCTGAATTCTGGGGTGAAATTAGACATCAAAATGATCTACAGCAGAAACAAACTATTATAAAATTAGACTGCCTTCTGGTTCCGGAAGGCTGCCCTCCAGCCTCGACTCACTCAGAGCCTACCAAAAGTGTTTGCTTATTTCAAAGCTCTAACTCATCCCTTGCTTCCCTCTTTCAAATTTCTTATGCAACTCAAGTCTCAATAATGTAGGTTTCCTCTTGAAGCGCTTGTTGGGGAAAAGTAGCAACCTCTGTCTAGACAATTCTTTTAACCCAAAATCCATCACTTCAAAAGAATCAGAGCCTTGTACTCCCATAAGAAATCGTGGATTGCTCCCCATCCCTTGCGTTGCCCTCCTCATTGAGCCCTTAAATATCCTGCTGTGCTAATACCAATTTATCTGTTAGTCCCCTGAAAAGCTGTGCATGGTCCTATACTTGGAGATTATTTAAATCAAACTATCACTCTAAAAATTCCATGAATGCGGGGCACCTGGCTGGTTCCGTCAGAAAAGCATGTGATTCTTGATCTCAGGATCCTGAGTTTGAGCCCCTTGTTGGGCAAAGAGATTACTTAAATAAATAAATAAATTTTAAATAATAACAATTCCATGAATGCAAGCTCTTAAGTAACCCGATTCACCGTCTCCCCCATTACACAGTTTATATTTGAGGAACTGAAAGTCCAGAGAGGGGAAGTGACTTGTCTAAGAAAACAAGGTAGTAAATGGCAGAGCTGGTACTAAAAGCCTGTAATTCTGACTCCAAGTCTAATACCTTTTTTCTCTCTACAAGGGTGGTCCACAGGCCAGCAACACTGACATTACCTGAGAGCTTGGTAAAAATGTGAGGGCACCTGGGTGTCACAGTCACTTAAGTAACCAACTTTCAGTTTCAGTTCAGGTCATAATGTCAAGGTCATGAAATGGAGCCCTACATTGGGCTCTGCGCTGAGCACGGAGTCTGCCTGAGAATTTCTTCCTCTGCTCCTCCTACTCACACACACACTCCCTCTCTCTGTGTGTCTTTAAAACAAGTAAATAAATCTTTATTTAAACATGTGAAATCAAAGGCCCCACCCCGGACCTACTGAATCTGAATTTGTATTTTAAAACGATCCCTAGGGGCACCCGGGTGGCTCAGTGGGTTAAGCCTCTGCCTTTAGCTCAGGTCATGATCTCAGGGTCCTGGGATCGAGCCCCGCATCGGGCTCTCTGCTCTGCAGGGAGCCTGCTTCCCCCTCTCTCTCTGCCTGCTGCTCTGCCTACTTGTGATCTCTCTCTCTGTGTCAAATAAATAAATAAAATCTTTAAAGAATAAAAATAAAGTAAAATAAAAATAAAATGATCCCTAGAACATAAATATGCACAATAAAATTTCAAATGCATGGGCTTGTGTCACACTGGCTAATTCTGACACAAATGAAGGAAAATCAAGTACTAAGAGAAGTGCGTTTGTAAATTTGAATAGTCTGTGTGACTTCTCCCTCCAGGTCCCTAAATCCCTGAGGTATAAAGAAAAAGAAAAATTCATAACAATTGCTCCAGCCAGGAAGTTTTAAAATGGTTGCAGTTTGAAGTGAACTAGAATAATATCTGTGTTCTTTGAGGTTGTGAATCTAGACCCAGTAGAAAGTGCATATAAGCAAAGGAATATAATTACAAATCAGTTACAAAAGCATCCTGGTAATTAGATATCTGGGTTTCTCCAAGTTTAAGCTATCTTTTAAAGATGTAGATATTCGTTTTGGCACCTAAAGATTTGCAGGTCAAAGTTTTCAAATTATTGATAAGGGTGGTCTTTCCTACCTCAGTGACCCACATATGAAATACAGGATGTAGCCCACAAAACCTTCACTTCCTTTGAGTTTATTTATTACCGAATTGAGAAAGAGCCTGCTTTCAACAACTTCCGATATATTGAAGACAAGTGTCTCCCAGCTAGTGAATGCCGGGTTTCTTCAGTGTGGTTGTGAGCACCTTGAGAGCAGAAGCTGGAATAAAACCTTCTGTGGTGCCCAACAGAGGAACATGTGTATAGAAAATTGTCTTTTTCATGTAATGTTGATCACCTCCTTTTAATATTATTTTATTATTGTGAATGACTTTTTCTTTAATTTTTTTAATTTATTTTCAGCGTAAATGTGAATGACTTTTTAATGTGATCCATCTAAGAACTTTTATGTAAAAGGGTAGAGTGTCAACGTATTTGTATTATTTTTAAGTTTGCTATATAATAGAATCCAAGAAATTATTGTTGATTCACTTGAACATATTGGCCATGAGAAGTAGGACTCCCCTCCAACAGTCACTGCTAGGAAGAATGATCTTTTAGATCAAGTTTTTATTGAAGTATAACAAACACAAGAAAACCCCAAACCATAGTGCATACCCTAATTATTATCACAAAGTAAGCACCTCTGTGCAACCACTACCAAAATAAAGAGAGAGAATATTGCCAGCTTCCCAGGAACCCCCCACATACTCCTTTCCACACACTACCCCTGCTGGTCCCCAGAGGTTACATTTATAGAGGAGGGAGTACCATTTAATATTTTGATGGGGCTACCAGAGTTTTATGTAGACTAGTTTTAAGAACTTGCTAAGGATGAAACTTAGCTCTATGGTGAGCTAATGCTCTATGGTGGTTAGAAACCCCAGGCTGGGAATCAGACAGAACCTGATATAACTTTGAATGACATCTATGAGCCTTATTTTCTTATCTATAAAATAAGAATAATATTATCTGGCTTATTGTCTTTTGAGGGAAGATGTTAGATAATATAATGTAAACATGTAGATGTAAATATATGTTTGTCATATATAGAAAGCATTTAATAAATGGTGGTTGTTATTAGGGCGCATATCTCCATCTTCGGGGCAACGTCAATAGGTATCACATTGAGTGTCACCTAAAATAATGAATTTTTGTGAGAAGAGCAGCAGCTCTATACACAGACACACATGCTTACATGCATCCATTCTTCACGGGCAAATCCCATGGGATTAAGCTCACACACCCACCATCAAGAATTCCATGTGAATATCCCAACTCTGATATCCTCAGTAGAATATTCCTTTCTCTGGGAGGTGAAGCATGGGACCCAATAACACCTCTCATTAAAATGCACCTATATGAAAAACGTATGACAAATATCCTCAGGATTGGATGGCATTGGCACTTTAGCTAGTCCCAAGAGTTAGAGGGTGACCCAGATGAGCCTGAGTAACTCTTAGCATATCCCTGGAGTGTGGGCTGGAAGCTGGGAACTGCTTGGAAACATTGAGTTCATCCATCACATGCTTGGAGTTTTTAAATAGAGCTGCTGTTGTTCTCACAAATCTGAATATTTGATGCAACTAAATAATTTAAAACATGTGAACAACCTTGCTTCTCTTTTGCTGAGAGAACTCATAGACCTCTCTTGCTACCAGTATAGTCTTGAGAGCCATCAAGGGCAATGGTGTGACCTGGAAGTTCAGGAACAGCCCACAGACTGAATTCTTGCGGTGCCAGGACCAGACCATAAACTCTAGGAAAAATGAGGCACAGAATTTTGCCCCAGATGCTAGTGAATCAGGACACAGAGACTTCAGTACAAGAGCTTACTTCCTAATTCACCATCACCAGCACTCTGATGCACACCCACATGCCACTATTGTTCCAATAGGGACAAATAATTACTAAACAAATGTCACTCTCCTCTGTAGCATCTCAGAAAGACCACTGACCAGGGGGCAAAAAAAATGTGGCCTGTCCATCCATTCATTCAGGGCTTGGTCCTTGTTGAAAAAAAATTGAATTATCAAGGTCTCTGTACTACGGGGATTTCCATTCCCTCTAACTCTACTCTAACACCTCTTCTAGCCAAGTAAGGAAGGCTAGAGATCATCTCTAGTACCCCCCTCTTGACTTGCACTGCTTCTTCACCTCCTCTGTCTACTGGTCATCCTGTGATTTCTGTACCTTTAAGTGGTACACCCATCTTACCTGTTTATTCAGCAAACATGTATTGAGCATGCTCAAAGCCTAAGAAATTGTGCTGGGTATTATAGAGAAAACACACACACACACACACACACAAATCGTTTCCACTTTCAGTAAGCTTGTAACTATAAGACATGCACATAAGTTGCTATAATACTGTGTAGACTCTCACATGTGCCCTCAGAAAGATACAAGGAGATACAGAAAGGATAACCCAGGAAGAAAGGGTTACTTCTAACCCCTATTTGAAATGGCCTCTGATTAAGAGTTAATAGCTAAGAGAGCCAGAGTTCCACACACCCGCCAACCTTGCTCTCCCACTGGGCCTTTGCCCACTGATCCTGGAGAAAGCTCTGGATTCAGCAGTGTTTTACTTCCCTGACAGAAAACTTTACCAAGGATAGAGCCATCCTTGCAAAGGCCATACCCACTACTCGGTCTCCCTCTACCATTCTTTATCCCTTGGGAACTTTTTTTTTTTTTCAATTAAACAATGTTCATGGAACACAAATTTGTGGTAAAAGAATCTAATTCCACAGGAAAACCTGTACTCCATAGGTGAAGAGATTTTACCTTCAAGTGAATTCATCATACCTCAATAAACCAGTTGTGGGGTTTTGTTTTTTTTTGTTTGTTTGTTTGTTTGTTTTGTTTTTGAAGAAAACATATGGGGCACCTGGGTGGCTCAGATGGTTAAGTATCTGCCTTTGGCTCAGGTCTTCATCTTCAGGTCCTAGGATCAACCCCCACACCGGGCGCCCAGGTCAGTGGGGAGTCTGCTTCTCCCTCTCCCTCTGCCTCTCCCCATCCTTGCGCTCTCTCCTTCTCTCTCCCTCTCTTAAATAAATAAATATAATCTTTAAAAAAAAGAAAGAAAGAAAAATATGTAAAACCAGAGTGAGAGCATGATCTCCAGGATTGCCAGATTTCCATCCTCAGCTCAGGAACAAGCAAAAAAAAAAAAAAAAAAAAACGAGGAAACCCTAGCTGCCCACTGTCAAATGTTTCCATTTGCTTGTTTTCCTTTCTTGCTTGCTCTGGAGGCTTTCAGATAAATAAATGAAGTGTGTGTTACGTCACCGAGGCTCTCAGGCCGTCTGGGACTCTTTTGACTGATCTGTGAGTCCTGCCCAGATCCCAGGGCAGGCAGCTGGCTTGGGGAGTGGTGCTGGTTGGTTCTCTTGGGTAACCTCAGCAGGAAATGAAGGTGACTCGGTGCGACCTCCCAAAGTCCGTTTCCCAGATTCTTCAGACTTTCCACCCAAGCATTCGTCGCTCTAACTTGGGGTTCCTGGGTCTTTGGGGAGAAAATGGCCGAGACTCACTAGTGTTGGTCCACTAGTATTTACACCTATAAGCTGTTCTGGGGAGTGGCTTTGACTTCCTTCATTTCAATGGCAGGAAACCCAGCTTTACTGGAAGTAAGCAGACAGTGGCAAGCCCCAGGCTGGGGAACTGTTAAATGGGAAATCTGAAGTGGCTCTAAACCTATCCCAGGATGCTCCTTGCTTCCATTCTCCCCTTCTCAGGCAAGAGAAGCAGTCCCTGGAGATGGCAAGTGGGAATGGAGCTTACAGCTCCTTTGCCAACTCACAGAGCTCTCAGGCAATACACTTCCCCAGCTGGGAGCAGCCCTGGACCGTCCTCCCACCCACCAACCAGGGGAGGTCTTCTGAGGCCAAGTGAGAGAGCTCCAAGCCAACAGCAAACAACAGTTTTGGAAATGTTAACCCCTCACTGGCCCTACCAGTCAAAACCTCCCCAGACCTCACCCAAATCCTCAAGGCAGCAAGGTCCTATAATTGTTAAAACTGGCAGAGCTCGAGAATCCCCTAGCAGGGGCACCTGGGTGGCTCAGTGGGTTAAGCCTCTGCCTTTAGTTCAGGTCATGATCTCAGGGTCCTAGGACTGAGCTCCGCATCAGGCTCTCTGCTCAGCTGGGAGCCTGCTTCCTCCTCTCTCTCTGCCTGCCTCTCTGCCTGCTTGTGCTCTGTCAAATAAATAAATAAAATCTTTAAAAAAAAAAAAAAAGTTCTAAAAAAAAAAAAAAAGAATCCCCTAGCAGATGCTAGCTGTTGCACTGACCTTGATGCCAAACTCTGCTCCCTCGTTTCTTACTTGTGTTTCTGCTTATTAGCAGACGGTTTTGACCCATCCACATGAAGCTGTTATTTAATACTTTGTGCTTCTGCAAATGGCCTACTTTTTTTTTTAAGATTTATTTATTTATTTGAGAGAGAGAGAGAGCGAGCGAGCAAGGGAGAAGCAGAGGGAGCAGGAGAATCTCAAGCAGATTCTGTGCTGAGTGCAGAGCCTGATACGGGGCTTAATCCCACCACCCTGAGATCATGTCCTGAACTGAAACTGAGAGTCAGGTGCTTAACCAATTGAGCCACTCAGGCACCCCTGGAATGGCATACATGTAGGTGTCTTGAAGCACTCGTCCTCTGCCCTTGGCTGCCACACACACACACACACACACACACACACACACACACACACGCACCCTCCTCTCACAAGCTATAAACAGCCAGTGATAATGATGCATTCTTGGTCTATATCCCTCCTTATCTTTTGTTGTTAAGTGCCTTTTAAAGGCAAAGCAAACCTTTCTCTTCCTCTGCCTCCTCCTCCCTCTCTCATTTGAATCTTGCATCCACACCCCTCCCAGAAATCCTGCTTTCTAAAAAGCACATCTGCCCAGTATCGGAGCAATACCCCCAGGGGACCGTCAGGAACCCGTAGACCAGCTTCTTCCGGCCCTTCCCAACTTCTGACCCAGAAGCTCTTAACCTTGGAAAGGAATGGTGTTGCTGGTAGAGACTCAGCCCAAAGGAGGCAGAGCCCCTTTCAGCCCTTCAGGATGCTGCTTCCTCTGTGGGGGGCAGTCTGCACCCAGATTCTTCCCTGTCCCCCTTCTCAGGTTTTATTAGGTTGTGAACTGAGATGTATAAAATCATCTCTGTGCTATAATCTAGAGGGACCCAGTGAGACTAATAATTGTTAGTGATAAATGATAAAAATTAACACATGGTTCATCAGTGGAGGATTTTACAGTTTACAGAACACTTTAATATATGCTATGACACTTAACAATTACCACATGCTTTTTCCAGGAGATGTTATTATCAATTTCATATTATAAATAGGGAATAGAGGCCAGATAGAAAAAAAAAATTAAGTTACTTGCTCAAGGTGACAGCAAGTAGGTATTGTGGGAATTTAAATAATAGCAGCAAACGCCTAAAAGCAGTTAAGTGCCAGGCACTGTTCGGAGCCCTTTACCGCATCAATCCTACAACAACCCTATTTTAATCTCATTTTAAAGATGTAAAGTCATAAAAATATATCATATGTTTATAAAAATAAAAAATAAAATAAATAAATAAAGATGTAAAGTCAACAAGGGGTCGCCTGGGTGGCTGAGTCAGTTAAGTGTCCGACTCTTTATTTCAGCTCAGGTCATGATCTCAGGGTCGTGAGATCCAACCCTGCATCGGGCTCTGTGCTCAATGCAGAGTCTGCTTGAGTTTTTCTCTCTCTCTCTCTAATAAATAAATAAAATCTTATCAAAAAGAAAAAAGATGAGTAAACAAGCCACAGAAACATTAAGAAACTTGCCTGAGGTCAGCCAGCTCATAAGTGGCAGAGCCCAGACTCCAACACCAGGCGGCTGGAGATCCAACGGGGCAGGGTCCGGAGAAAGCCAAGAGCTTTGCCAAGGGGGTCACAAGGCCATGGTGGGGTGGGGGTGGGGGGGTCACAGCATCACATGTAGGGTGTCGACAGCAGCCCGGTATGTAGCCCCCAGCTCTGTAGGACTGCCGCCTGGTTTTGTTCACTCACACAAGAGTAGATCCATCTCTCCAGGCACGCTTGTGTTAATCAAATTCGCAAGACTGATGCATTGCTCTAGATGCCAAACCACATTATAATCAGGGGATTGTTTGCTAAGCACGAAATCCAGAAAAAGAGAGACGTGGAGGATTCATTTGTCTGATGAAACCAGGCTGATGTGGTGTGATGTTTAGCTACATTATAAGCCCAGCTTGGTTGTGCAACTCCTATAGCCGCCCCTTCTACCTCGGGGCCTCTCTACCCTGACTCCTGCCTCCCCAGCTGTACTTAACCTTAGTGTCAGTTCAAGGGAGTATGTGGTTCTCTCCAGATTTCATTCCCTGCACCCCTTTAGGAGCCAGTTGCCTTTGAGACTGAGAATGCCCAGGACTTGACCTGGTTGGGGGAGAGGAGGTGGGGATGCTCCCTCTTTGGGAGCCTCGATCAGATGCACTGACATTTGTCATCTTATATCTCTCTCCATTTCTCTCAATGCCCTTGTCAGGGCCTTAGGGATTTGGATTTCAAGGGAGAGAACCATGAGAGAAGAAAAAGGTGGTTGGGGCCATTTTCTCACATCCCACCACCACCCCATAACACATGCCCTCCTTGAAACTGGATGTTGCTGTTGAGAATCTTGAGAATGAATTCAGCCAACTCCTGCTGGGCACCATGTGCTTCTGAGGGCCTGGAACAGGGCCCATTCCCTGCCCAAAGGAACTGAATGTGACAGTCTGGGTAGGTCCCTGGGCTGGCATGTAGATGACCCAGGCCACATCTGACTTTAGGCCTAAATGACACATGAACTTCAGTGTCTAGAAAGACGACTTAAAGGTCATAGGAAGTGGTAAGTGGGCCCTTGGGAACCAGGTCAACTGTTTGCAGCTCCCTCAGGGCTACCAAGTTCTGAGTGCTGACTCAGGGACTGATCTGAAGGGCTGTAAAATCCACAGCTCCAGGAGAGGGTCCCAGCACTGAAGGTCAGAATGACTCTGGGCCCCCAAGGTAGGAATTCCTTTAAGTCTGTGTCCAAGACAAGGAGGAACTCTCCAGTGGACTAATGAGAAGTGCCTGAAATAAAGAAATAAAGACTGATGACCCAGACTTGGCAGATTTGGATAAGTAGAAGCAAAACTGGCACCACCTCCCTGAACATCTTCAAAGGTCTGAAATGATGAGTGTCCAAACCCAAAAATCCCAGGGTTCTGATCCCTGCAGATGACAGGTTGACCAAGGAAGAGACTCTTGGGAAAGACAAAGGCAAAGGGCCAGGTGAGCTCTGCAGTCAAGCCCTCAAGAACCCTCACTCCTCCATGCCCGAAAAGCCAGGTCTCCTCCAGACATCATAGTGCAGCACCACAAACACATGAGAGTAGACCCTGACCACCACCTGTCTGGCTCACCCTCTGCTCTGTCCACTACCTACCATGTCCACCCCTGCTCTGTCCATCCCCTGACTTGTCCACCCTGCCTTGTCTATCCCCTGTCCTGTCCAACCCCTGCCCTCTTCACCCTCTCCCCGCTCATTGATTTGCTTAGAGCAAGAGGCAGCTCATTAGCTAAAGAAGAGAAGGGACTTGGGTGTTGAAAAGACTAGGCTTCTCTCCTGGCTGTGGTCCTCGCCAACTGTACTTCCTTGGTCATTCCATTCAAATAGCGCTTTACAGTTTGCAGACACTTGCATATACGCAGTCTCCTCTGATTTCCACAGCACTCCGCAAGCAGTCCAGACATCACTGTTGCTTATAAAAGGGGAACTCTCATGGTCAGGACCCTTTTGGTTGTCAGTGACAAAACCCAAGTCAAACCATCTAAACCAAGAAAGAAAATTCATTGGCTCCTGTAACTGAGAAGCCTGGGGATGCTATTCTGTTGGATCCAGGGATTCAAACAATGACATCTGTCTCTGTCTCTCAACATTCCTCCCTTTAACTCAGTGTTATACACAGGAAGGCCTCTCCTGAAGGAGTCACATGACTACCAGCCGCCCCAGGTCACAGCCCCAGGGCTGGTAGTTTCCACTAAAGTCCTAGATCTAATGCTTATTGGACTGAAATGAGTCATGTGCCCACCCCTGGAGGAGAAGTCAGTCCCACCCAAGCCCTTCAGCTACAAGTGGAAGGGAGTGTTTTCCAAGGAAAATGAGGGTGTGTTAGCTGTAAGCTAGTCATGCAAAAACAAGAGGACCCCGTGGTAATCCCAGGGGAAGCTGGGTCCTGATATAAAGATATAGATATAGATATAGATATAGATAGATATACATATACATATATTTTAAATAGGCTCTCCTCCCAGTGTGGACCAAGACCTGGGCTGAGATCAAGAGTGGGTCGCTGAACCGAGCCACCCAGGTGTCCCCTCGTTGTTGGGTTTTTTTTTCCCCTTTTTTCAGTATTTTTAAATCTGAAGTGACTGAAAAAGAACTGAACTTGTCACTCTCCCACTGGGCTAGTTGTGTCCCATACATGGTGTCACTTAAGACTGGATACCCAAACTTAGATAATTAATAGCCAGACTTAGGTAATGAACTGATGTCACCCTATAAAGCTTATTGGAGCTGTGGAGCCAGGCCTCACCCTCTGGGTGGGAGTAGACTTTCCTATAGAGGAAACAGATGACCCAACTTTCAGCCACCCAGGAAGGAGGTCAATGGGGGGGCACTGGATGAGGACACAGGTTGGAACGAGAAGAAGCTCTTCCCCTGGTTTTGGGACCAAGTTCAGATAGTGTGAAGATACCTGAATTTTTCCAGTGGGGGTAAGGCATGAGCATTCTACGGCCACATGAAGGCAGTGATAACTGAGATGGCAGTCTCCCAAATAAGTCCAGCTTCGTGGTTGGACAGTCACCTTTGGTCTCCACCTTTGGAAGGGCCCTATGATTGTTTCAACACCATATTGTCACTGTCTTGGGATCTTCTCAATATTTTTGGACAAGGAGTCCCATGTTTTTATCTGGTGTTAGACCCCAAACTGTGTAACTGTTGCTGCTGTCAAATAAGCATCCTTAGAGGATCTGGGCACCTGGGTGGCTCATTGGGTTAGGGGTCCAACTCTTTTTTTTTTTAAAGATTTTATTTGTTTATTTGACAGACAGAGATCACAAATAGGCAGAGAGGCAGGCAGAGAGAGAGAGAGAGAGAGGGAAGCAGGCTCCCTGCTGAGCAGAGAGCCCAACGCGGGACTTGATCCCAGGACCCTGAGATCATGACCTGAGCCGAAGGCAGCGGCTCAACCCACTGAGCCACCCAGGTGCCCCTCTTTTTTTTTTTATAATTTTTTTTAAATTTTATTTATCTGACAGAGAGAAACTAAGCAGAGAGGCAGACAGAGAGAGAGGATGAAGCAGGCTCCCTGCAGAGCAGAGAGCCCGATGCGGGGCTCTATCCCAGGACCCTGGGATCACGACCCAAGCCGAAGGCAGAGGCTTTAACCCACTGAGCCACCCAGGCGCCCCGGGGGTCCAACTCTTGATTTCATCTCAGATTTCCATCTCAGGGCCATGAGTTCGAGCCCTGAGTTGGTTTCCATGCTGGGCATGGAGCCTACTTAAAAAAGAAAAAAGAACCCTTGTGGGATCCGAACCTAGGTCTGGGCAGTAGTTCTGAGCTATTCTTTTGGGCACATTCCCTTCTTTTGATCTCACCCCAAGCCAGGTTTCATATGAGCCATGAGGAGCCAGAGAAAGATTATCTCATGCTCTGGGCAGAATGGCAAAGGAGTGATCCGTATCTCCCTCCCCCCAATGCTGTCACTGTGTCACCAGTGATGTTCCCTGGCCGGAAATGGTTGTGCCCAGCACAAGAGCAATCTGCAAGGGTCATGGGCAGCAGGAAGCATGTCGTGGAAGGCAGATCAGAACACCCAAAGGTAGACAGGTGAGACCTCAACCTCATGGGTATGTACCTGCAGTGTAGGGCTGGGGAAGAAGTTAATGAGACTTGTCTTTGTGACTTGAGAACTGTGCTGGTCAGTCAGCTTTTGTTGGTTATTAGTTAATCATAGGAGCCATTATTATTTTTTAAGATTTTATTTATTTATTTGACAGAGGGAGAGAGAGAGATCACAAGTAGGCAGAGAGGCAGGCGGGGTCGAGGGGAGCAGTCACCCCACTGATCAGAGAGCCTGATGTGGGGCCTGATCCCAGGACCCTGAGATCATGACCTGAGCCGAAGGCAGAGCCTTTAACCCACTGAGCCACCCAGGCACCCCAGGAGCCATTATTATTAATACCTAATTACAAATTTGGGAAATGTAAAACAGAAAAATTACCTGTGATGCCACTGTTTCAAAACCCATATCTTGAATAAAAATGGAGTTGCTCTCTAAAAATATACATACCTCTGACCTTTGAATAGTATGGGTTTGAACTGCACAGATCCACTTGTATGCAGATTTTTTTTTTTTTCAGTAAATACCATACAGTACAGTACAGTATTTCTCTTCCCTGTGATGTTCCTAACAACATTTTCTTTTCTCTTCCTTACTTTATTGGAAGAATACAGAATGGATTACATATAACATGTAAAATATGTGTTAATTGGCTACGCTGTCAATAAGGCTTCCAGTCAATAATAGACTAAGTAGTTAAGTTTTGGGGGAGTCAAAAGTTATATGTGGGTTTTCAATTGTGCAGGGGTCAACACTCCTAACCCCCCGACCATTGTTCAGGGTGGGCTGTATATATTTATACCCACCTCATAGGCATTTTGTCATCCATATTTCACCCTCATTATTTTTTTAAAGATTTTATTTATTTATTTGACAGACAGAGATCACAAGTAGGCAGAGAGGCAGGCAGAGAAAGAGGAGGAAGCAGGCTCCCCGCTGAGCAGAGAGCCCTATGCGGGGCTCAATCCCAGGACCCTGGGATCATGACCTGAGCCGGAGGCAGAGGCTTAACCCACTGAGCCACCCAAGTTCCCCAACACCCTCATTATTTTTAATAATTGCATGGTATCTCATTGTGTGAACACATGAAAATTAACAGTAAATCTGAAATGTTGAAGCTTATCAAAAGGTACAGATAATACCGTAACAAAAAAAAGAAATGTCCCCTGTATCCACTACCTGTATTTACTAAATGCTAGCATTTTGCTTTAAAAAAAAAAAAAAAATGCCTTAAAGGAGCCTTCTAGGAGGCATGTGAGTGGTAATTCCAAGGGACCTCTCAGAACTAGATGGGATCTGCTGGAGAGATGTGGGTGCGGACCCAAGCTATTACAAATCGGGAACCAGAAGGTTACCGTGGTTGTTTTGAAATCACAGGCCAGAGGGTGTGGCACTTTGGTGAAACTCCATTATGCAAAGGAGTCAATGGACCCCAAGAGACAAGGCCACTCAGCAAGAAAATAAAACACAGAAGCCCACCCTAGGGTGTCTGACCCCAGGTGCTGAACTCTTCTGAATTAGCATGCTGACATCACCCTCCCTGGACCCCCCGGGGTTCTCAGGGAAAGCAAGGCTTGACCTGGAAGCTGCCCCTTCTGATGCTGACTTCCCGCAGTTCTAGTGCAGGTGACAATGTCAGCCTGGCCCAGGACACACACTGGAGCAGAGTCAGTGCCGGTGGAGGACATTCATTCGCAATGCAGATTCAAGACTCTCCTCCAGAGCTGTCCAGATGCCACTGGAAAGGAGCTTACTGCAGTGAGTCACCAGTAATTGGGTCTCAAGGGCAAAGGAGCCTAGCAACATTACCTCCTGGGGATTTGCCTCCATGAAACCCAACTTCAGGATAGCAACCCCAGGAAAGAAAGCCTAGATTTAACGGACTCCAGCACCACCCTGGGGAAGATTCGCCTTCATTTTACCTCCACTTCCTCTCTTTTCTGTTCTCATGTCTCACTGTGTTTTAAGAGAAAATACTTTACCTCTCCACAGCTCCTACTTTTACTTGCCAAAAGTTTCTGGGGAAGGTCACAGGGTCTCTGGGATTCAGTCCTTCTGCTTTTCTGGCTTATTATTAATCTTGCAGAGGCAGTGTGAAATTTTGAAATGAGGTCATTGTCTGAACTTTGCAACTCCTTCCAATGACCCGAGGGCTGGCACCAGGCTGAGTCTGAGACCAGAGGCCGTGATCTTTTACTTCTTTGTCGAAGAAACTCTCACCATCCTTGACAGAGGGCAGCACTCTGTGGGGGAATGCTAGAAGGAAACTCTGTGTGACTGCTTTTCAAATGGCAAACCAACTGCCAGATCCTGAAATAACACAAAGTCACAACTGGGCATTGGTTGAGAATGAATTAAGGGAGGAAAAATAATATTAAAATAAGAAGAGCTGCATAGACTTGTCAGTTTGTACAGAATGCCCCATGATGCAGACCAGCTCACTTGATGACCTTGCTAATTAACATGAAGCAAGGAAAGTGGGTCCAGGGTTGTGAGGGACCCCCAAGCCACCTTATACAAGCATATCCCTCCTTGGGAGGAAAAAAAAAAGGCAAATAATGAGCTGTGTAGCTTTGGTAGCACTGGTAAACTCCATTTCTTCAGTAGAGTGACAGGTACATGGGTGTTTGTTTCATTATGTTTTATAACATATCTACACATTATATAGACTCATCAAATATTTTATAACTTGAAAGAATAAGCTAAAAGGGGGCGCCTGGGTGGCTCAGTGGGTTAAAGCTTCTGCCTTCTGCCCAGGTCACAATCCCAGAGTCCTGGGATCGAGCCCCTCATGGGGCTCTCTGCTCAGCGGGGAGTCTGTTTCCTCCTCTCTCTCTGCCTGCCTCTCTGCCTACTTGTGATCTCTGTCTGTCAAATAAATAAATAAAATCTTTAAAAAAAAGAATAAGCTAAAAAAAGGACAGGATTGGGGACATCTGTGTCTGAAACCCAGAATACAGGAAGGTGATGGGAAAGGGTGTGGGAGGCTTCAGAAACTCCCCAGGATGGAATTTTTATGCTGGTAACTGTAGTAGACACCTGCTCTCTGCTGAGTGGATGCTCTACCACACAAAGGTCTAGAATGTCTCTTCTGCATCTGTGACCTTAGAAGCAAAGTCTCGCCCCTTCTTTCATTCTGAACCTGTCCTCAGGGATTCCTTCAGCAGAACTGAGTCCTTCACTCTTTCTTGATGCAAGAACTGCACACCCTCAAGACGGGGCCATGTGAGTTTGTGGTCACAACGGACTAGTTGGGGGAAGGGCTTGTGCTGGGCAGGGGGAAATCTGACTGAAGAGGCCCTTTTCCCAACTGATGTAGGGTCATGGGTCCCTCGTGAACCACAACCTTAGTCAGCGTCCAGATGCATTTGATTACTAGAGGACTCTGAGGGACCCTAGGCCACAATAGCTGGGATGTAACGGAGAGAATCCATGTCCAGAGAACAGCGTAAATGAAATCAGTGGCTGCCAGTCCTTGGTCCACATGTGAGTACCAGCCCTGGACAAAGTATCAATCAATTTGTAGGAGATTACACAGACATCCTAAGCCATACTGGCAGAAAGCCATCAACTGTCCTTTCTTAGGAAACCTGCCCACTATGCTGGCTTGGGCATACTCAAATGTCCTTTCTTTTATGAAATTAGGGTCATAATAGATAGTTTAATAGAAACGTTCTTAACCAAACCCTCTCTTAAACAATGTGCCAGATTAGCCAACCCTCTTCAATCTTTTGGTCAATCATACACACTAATGAGAATTATGTCAATTAATCCATATATAAAGTAATCAATTAAAAGTGCAAACAGGACGCCTGGGTGGCTCAGTTGGCTGGACGACTGCCTTTGGCTCAGGTCATGATCCTGGAGTCCCGGGATCGAGTCCCACATCAGCTCCACGGGGAGTCTGCTTCTCTCTCTGACCTTCTCCTTGCTCATGCTCTCTCTCACTGTCTCTCTCTCAAATAAATAAATAAAATCTTTTTTTTTTTTTTAAGTGCAAACAAAGGAACACCTGGGTGGCTCAGAGGGTTAAGCCTCTGCCTTCGGCTTGGGTCACGGTCTCCAGGTCCTGGGATAGAGCCCCGCATTGGGCTCCCTGCTCAGCGGGCAGCCTGCTTCCCCTCTCTCTCTCTGCCTGCCTCTCTGCCTACTGTGATCTCTCTGTCAAATAAATAAACAAAATCTTTTTTTTAAAAAGTGCAACAAAAAGGATATTGACCAATGTCATAAGAGGGTAAACAAACAAACAAACAAACAAACAGTCATTTCTACAAAAACTAGATTGAATGCTTTGGAAACACTCAATAAAAGCACGTCATTTAAAAAGTTGTCCAAAAAAAATGCTAACCAAGTTAGGAATGAGCGAGAGAACTGTAAAATATCAGGAGGAAAAACATAAAAATGTAGCAAGGTTTTGCAATCCGATTGCTTCACAAGTGTCTAGAGTGTCTTGCTCCATGTCAGAGAAATTGGAACAAGACAATACCACGTGGGCGGTTTGTGCAAAAACCAGTGATGAGCTCTTCCTTCAACAGACCCGTAAGCAAAGAAAAGGCTTAGGTCTACATCTGACCACTAGCAAATTACTACACATTTAGATATTTTTGAGTAGAATGAAGTCACTTAAAGAAAGAACATACCTCCTTTACAGTGCTCTCATTTCAGCAGCTTTTTCAATGATCTGACCAATTCTCAGTTCCATTTACATCGGAAAAGAATACACCTACTTGGTAAAAGAAAAGGCTGACCCCAATAGCAATCCCTCCCAATCTAAAAAAATATTGGTACAGGATATCAACTGAGTCCAGCAGTCTGGCCTTCTCAAGGCTAAGTGGCTATGAACTCTATTTCCAAGGTGTCAAGGGAAGATAGGTTATCAGTCTCACTTCAGTGCAACATTTATCTTAATCATGTATTTTGAGATTACTGGATAGGTATATTTCTCTCCCTCCACTAATTCTCAAGAAAGCTCCATCTTTGGGGCACCTGGGTAGCTCAGTCAGTTAAGGGTCTGCCTTTGGGTTTAGGTCACGATCGCAGGTTCTGCCCCCCAGCTGGGCTCTCAGCTCAGCAGAGAGACCGCTTCTCCCTCTGCCTGCCGCTACCCCTGCTTGTGCTGTCTTGCTCCTACTCTCTCTGTCAAATAAATAAATGAAATTTTTGGGAGGCTGGGAGTGGGGGGAGAGACGTCTCCTTCTTCTGGAAGCCAATACTATGTTGAAAGGAGACTGCCCAACCCTACAATTTTCATAAATGAGATCTTTAAATATTAATAATTTAAAAAACAAAGGAGGGAAACCCCAGCAACTTTAGACAGGCTATAAATAATTAGGCATTCAGTCAGGGCTGAATCGTAAAATATCTTGGAACTTGTCTGAACAGAATGTGCTTTCCTAGAAACCGTACAGCAAAATCGCCCTTGCCACTCTCACTCAGACCAGAGGAACCATATCTGAACTTCCTCATTCTTACAGTAAAGGTGCTAGTCTGGTACTTACAACCTGCCTTAGCAAAATCTTTACTGAGTGGCCGGATATGACCGAGACCACACCAAGATACCAATCTATAAACATTATGAAACAGTTTCCTTTCAAACAGCTTGCTTGTGTGTGTTTGCCTCCCTTCCCCTGGCCCTGACTACTTCCTCCCCAGCACTCTCTAAATTTCAGTTCAAGCTTGAACAAACTGGGCTGGATGCAGGGTGGATCCCTACAGACATGACCCAGACCCAAAGAACCCAAACGCTTCCCATGAGGACCACCAGTCAGAAGTCTGCTCAGTCCAGCTGCCGAGTGTAGAATGGGCCGGACAGCTTTCACAAACATCATGAGCAACAACCCCACCTCTCAGGACATGAGAAGGTCCCTTTTCGGACAGCCACTCACCCAGGTGGCTGGCATTTTGGATAAAGACATTATCTCCAGTGATATATCCAGCAGACATCTTTTGGAAGCTTGAACAAGGCAACCAAAAGTGATCAGAGTGGATCTTTCTTTCTAAGTGGATTCACCATTCCTCAGTTCAGCTAGGCTGCCAGAACCTTCCATCTCCAGCCCATATCCACCATTGAGATAAAGGCAGAATCAACCAGACTCTTCCAACCAAACCAAAATGAGCTAAATTCTAGTCTTCCCTGTTTTTTTAGATTTACATCAGAAAACTGTCAAGGCACTAATTTTCACTAGTGTCTGTGATAGATTGCCAGAAAGGATGTTCCTCACTATCCAGAATAACCATGTACTTACAGGTTCTGTTTGTTGCTGGCCGCTTAAAAACTCAACAATAAACTACTTTATGCACGATAGCTAAAACGGCACACGATACACTGGCCCAAGGCTTGCTTTCTTTCTTTTTTTTTTTTTTAAGATTTTATTTATTTATTTGACAGACAGAGATCACAAGTAGGCAGAGAGAGAGGGGAGAAAGCAGGCTCCCTGCTGAGCAGAGAGCCCAATGTGGGGCTCGATCCCAGGACCCTGAGATCATGACCTGAGCCGAAGGTAGAGGCTTAACCCACTGAGCCACCCAGGCGCCCCCCAAGGCTTTTTATTATTCTTATACTTCAACTCACTCTAGCCTTGCTCTGCTTTGAGCTTTTTCACTTAAAAACCCTTCTAAAGCCACTTCTTGCTCTGGATCAAAACAGCCTCACTGACCCCACCAGCTTAAATGACCAGCACGATAAAATTAAGTTTGCCTAGGCTCTGCAAATTTCCCCAGAATGGTAGAGCGCTTGGGGTTCTAGGGAATCATTTTTCAGGGAGCAGGAGCAGAGAACAGCTCATGCTAGGATGGACATCCACCAAGGCCACCTCCTCCAGACCACCTGGGGTGTCCATAGCTGTGAGAAATCAGCAACCCCAGGACACACTAACAGCCACCCATAAACACGATTACCGCCCCTGTACCTGCTGGGGCACCTGCGTGTAGCCCAAGGCTAGCTCATCATTTCTTCCCAAGCCATGACTCCTTTCCCCAATGCTTCATCCAAGTCCCCACCAGAAGAGACCTAAGTGAAGTGATAGACCTTTGTCCTCCAGTCAGGAGGAATCATGGCCCTTTCTGTCTCTCCTGGCTTTGGGAAAGGAGAAAGAAATTTCTCCACTTTGTGTTTCTGGGAGTTTGATGCTGAAATTCCTTAGGTTGTCCAAGTAGCCCAGGACCCTTTTCGTAGAATGACAGACACAGGTGTCCCTGCTCCTGAAAGCTTGTCCTGTGTTCCCATGCCTGGACTCTCGCGTTATTTATTCATTCAAGGCAACATAAAAACATTCAAGAATCCACAGCGTACAAGACCTCAAATCTAGGCACGGGGAATACAGCAGTGAATGAGACTAAGTCCTCGCCTTCAGGCAACCTACAGCCTCGTGGAGAGGGGGAACAATAAACCCACGTTCCAATAAACAAGTTCATAAAGCTGGGCCTGCTATGAAGGAAGTAAAACAGGGCAACAGGACAGAGAAACTGGAGGTGGTAGCAGGAGTTACTGCCATGAGGGTGGGCGGGGAAGTCTACTCTGGGAGGGGCCATTTGAGTTAAGATGTGATGATAAAAGGAAGCTAACTGGTCACACATCTGTGGGGAGAACATTCCAGAAAGAAGAACCAGCAAGTGTCAATGCCCTGAGAAAAGAGAAATCTTCATTTTTCTTTTTTTTTTTTTTTCTTAAGCTTCATCTTTTCAAAAAGAGAGTAGCTAGAGCTGGGATCATAGGGGCAGGCAGGGACCCGTGCATGCCCAGGGATGTCCTGGGCTACAGAAGAACCCATCTGAAGGTGATAAGCCACAAGTGACGGGTCTGTGCCTTAAAAAGATCATTCTGGCTGCTGGAAGGAGAATGGTCTCTGGGGCCGGAAAAAAAAAAAAAGAAGGGCAGCAGGCAGGGGACTGGCTGGTTGCTTGGGCTCGGCTGGTAACCACGGAGACAGCGAGCCATGCCTCCACACTGGGATGTGGGACATACTCTGGAGGGCGGGCTGCCAGGACTCTAGAACAGAGGTGGTAAGCCTGGCACCCTGTGAATACCCGTTAATGATCCCTGCACAAGTAGCCCACAGACCCCCTCTTCCTTAGACATGTCGTGCAGGACAGTGTCCCAGACACCGGACTCAAAAGCCCAAATGCCCAAGTTCAAATTTCCACTCATCTGCTTCCGAGCGACTAAACTTGGTACGTCACTGAACCTTTCCAAATCTTGATGCTTCATCCGTCAAATGGGGGCAATGATTAAGACACCCTCATAGGGTTGTTGCGAGGATTCAGCTGGTTACTGGGGATAGAGCATTTAGGGAAGGAGCCTGCCACACAACATGTCTGTTTCCTCTTGACGTCGTAACAAATGACCACACGTTTACTGGCTTCATTAACACCACATCAGTTTATTCTCCTACAGTCCTGAAGCCCAGCAGGACAATCTGTTCCACTGCACTGAAGTCAGGGTGTTGGCAGGGCTGGTTCCTTCTAGAGGCTCCAGGGGACACTCCATCACTTGTCTTTTCTGGCCACATCACTCCAGCCTCTGCCTGTATCATCGGCTGCCATCTCCTCTTGTGACCTTGTCTCCTTACAAGGACCCTGGCGATTACACTTAGGGCCCCGCTGAAGAATCCAGGATACTCCCCCCATCTCAAAATCCTCGACGTCCTACATCCACGTGACTCCTTCTGCCATATTCACAGGTTCTGGGGATTGGGACACAGGTAACTTTGGGGGCCATTATCCACCTCACCACATATGGTAAACAATAAATAAAGGTTAATTATTATTATAATCATTATTATTATTACTCCCTTGGCAGCTGCAGAGTATATATCCTCAACCCCCTTCCAAGCTGTATGGGAGAAAAGCCAGCTCCCTCCCGAAAGCCCCCTGAGACCAGGCTTCAGTCACTGGTTGGTCCCCGTGAAGCGACTGGGGGCAGGAAGCAGACAGAGCAGGAACAGGCTCACAGGCCTTATGTGGGGTGGGCGAGGGGCGCCTGGAGCCCAGGCTTAGATCTCCTGATGCTGCTGTATTCCATGGATTCCTCGTGACTCCTGCTGGGAACGTGGGCAACGTGGAAGCTCATGTTGCAATAGGTTGCGTCCTGATTCAAAAGCTCCCAAGAAAGATCTGCATAGGGAATCTCATCCTTCTGGAGGGGGGCCTGGAATGAAGAAGCCCAAGGGGTCAGAGAGGCCGGCGAGTGGCTTTGCCCATCGAAGGAGGAGGCCTTGGATGAGGTGGGAGCACAGAGCCTTCAGGGAAGGCTACGCCCACACCCTCCAGCTCCCGCCCCCTTGGCTCCACCAGCTCCCGGAGTTCAGCCGCAGCAGGAGACCCTCCCTCCCCTCCACGCGAGGGCAGCATCCTTCACGTGGAATTCGGGGCCAGTCCGGGTCCCTGCTGTCACTACAAGGGCCATGTCTACTGGGACTCAGGGCCCCCAGTGCTGAGACCAAAGGGGGACCCTCCCAAAAGCCCAAAGCCTGGGGCAGTTGCACAGGCAAGTCTTTCAGTGGCTGTGGCTTGGCCCAGCAGCCGCCCCTCCTCCTCTGTGCCCCCGCGGGCGGGAGAAAGCCCACCCTCAAAGCGAGGATAATGGCAGATCTGGCTCCAAACCCCACAGCAGCCCCACTGAGAACACACCATGGTGACATATTCCACTTCTGGCTGGTCATCCTGGGCAGAGGAGGAGGGCTTTGTGCAGCCCTTCTTCTGGGAGGACTTGTGGGAGGTGCTGGTTGACTGCAGGGCCAGGTTTGCATAGCAGATATCCGCCTCCCCCTCCGGGGGCTGGACCACCTTGGAGAGAAAGCCCAGGTCCTCTTTCCCGCTGGGTCACAGACCTTGTGCTTCCCTTTGTCCCCCTCTCCCAGCTTCCTCTGAAACCCCTACACCTGCCCCCTTCTGGCTGTTTCCAGCGTCACTACCACCCCCCGCCCCCCATCCTCCCAGGCCCTGCAGCTGGGCCGGGAGACACTTGGGCACATAGTTTGTGTGATACATTTGGAGCCCAGTGCTTCTGGGAGAAGGAAAATGAAGATGGAGAAAAAGGAGCTGTCTGGGGTCTCTGGTCTGACCTCGGGGACTCTCTTACCTGCTCTGGGGATACCCCAGCAGCTAAAAGACAAAAACAATCAGAATTAGAAAGCCCATCCCTAGACTCTGAGGACTCCCCCAGGCCTGGGGAAGAGAAATCTGGGGTGGGGGGGAGTGAATTAGGTTCCAGGCTCAGAGAGATGAGACCTGGTTCTAATTCGGACTCCCCAGATGACATACTGGGTGACATTGCTCACTTCACCTCTCTGAGCTTCCACCTGAGAAACAAGGAGACCTCGCCCACCCCCCAGTCCCCCACCCCCCCACCACCGTCACAGAAGGGTGATTAGCTGATTCAGTGGCCCTGCCACCAATGGGCCCCCCGTGGGGTTAAGTTTCTTTATGCATAACTGCAGACTCAGACCACTTCCCTCCCTGGAATGCGTGCATTTCCCTACTGGGCTGGTCACTGGGGAGTCAACTCAAAGTCACACCTGCCTCCCCAGCTGCCCAGGAGCTGCATCCCCCCCTCCCCATTTCCATGGTGTTTGATTTATATCTGTCTCATCGCCTTTGTCCTACTGAATTCCAGTTAGTCCTCCGGTGGGCTGCAGGCTGCTGGGCGGCTGAGCCCGTCCCTCCTTGCATCACGGGTGCCTGGCCAGTCCTAGAACACAAGTGTCCCCTCCAGGCTGCCCCCTGAGTGGGGTGCACAAGCTGGGTCAGCATCTTATGGACCAGCTTTCGAGTGCCTGTGGTTCCTGGTTCTCTCTGCCCACCGCCCCCTCCAATTTTAGAGCCAACAGAAATAAGTTCCAGCTCTGGTTTTTTTTGTTTCAAAGGCCTAGATATTGAGAAGCACAGAAAGTACTTAATACTTTGGTCTCAGACATACACTGGGGAGGAGGTGTAATGAGCAAGAATGAGTCCTCCCCCTCTCCTTGGCTACAAGAGTCTCCAGGCTGTGGTGGGGGAGGGGTGCTGGAGAGCACCCCAAAAGAGCTGAGGCCCTGGTGAGTTCTGAGGAGGGGGTTACATTTTCCAAGAGGATGTGGAAGCAGAGCCAGCCATCCGCCCCACACTCAGACCCACACTCCAGCCCTTAGGCAGCGTCCGCCGTATCTGATCACCTTCGTTCGATTGCCTCATCTTCCTCAAAGCCAAGAATGAGGCCGCCACCAGGAGAAGCAGCAACACAGCCACGGTGAGGGGAATCAGGATGCTGAGCTTCAGGGAGTTAGAGCTGGAAACGATAAAATAGCACCATGCGCCCCGCCCCACCTCCTGCTTCGGGGCCGCACCCCAGCCACCTGGTAGCAAGGAGGGCCACACACCTTTTGACCTGCGGACCTGGGGTTTCTAGCTTGGGAACCCCATTCCTGGGTGCCCTCAGAGATGGTTAAAAAAAAAAAAAATCTCTTTTTTTTTTTTTCTTTAAAGGAGAGGAGGGTTCCACAAGGTTTCTTTGGTTCTAGACACCTAACTGAAATTGCATGGCAACAGGGTGTGGAAAGGTCTCTCTGCTTCTACACTTGCCCCTGCTGTCCTGGAGTAAGGAGTGTCCCCCACCCCCACAATTCAGGTTCATTCAGAACCTGTGAAGGTGACCTATTTGGAAATCAGATCTTTGCAGATGGAATCAAGTTAAGACGAGGTCCTACTGCATAGGGAGGGGTCCTAATCCAATGGATGGTGTCCTCACAAGAGGGAAGGTAGCCACACACAGATACACAAAGGAGGAAGGCTGTGTGACAACAGAGGCAGAAATTGGGGTCACGGTGTCACAAGGCAAGGAGCCCCAAGGATGGCCAGCAGCGACCACGTTCTCCCTTTAAGCCCCAAGAAGGAGCCAACCGTGCTGACACCTTGATCTCAGCTTCTGGTCTCCAGACTGTGTGTAAATAAACGCCTGTCCTTGAAGTGGCCTGGGATGGGGTGCTTTGTTAAGGCAGCCGGAGTCTGAGTCTAACGCAAAGACTATTCAACACTAGTCACAGTATTTGTAGAATAAACTCATCAATCAATGAATTAAGTAACTCTCTCTGGCACCTGAATTCTCTCTCCACTGCAAGTATCTGGAGGGCAGACAGCTTGATCATTCTGTTCGTCCTAGTATCCTCTCGTACTCCCCAAGACAGTGAGGACATGAGCGAGAGCTCGATAATTATTTTTTGAATGAATGAATGAATGAAACCATCTCACACTGATCAAAGACCTGAAAATACAGCTTTGATTCATAACTATTGCTTATTGAAAGCAGGTTAGTAAAAAGGAACTCTTGAAACAGAAGGCAAATGGGAGAGTGGGAGAGCAGGGGTCCTGGGTGGGGACAGAATAACTGGGGACCTCCCATCCAGATTCTACAAGAAGGTCCAGCAAAAGGAGATCACAGCAGTTCTAGACAAAGTCAAGAGGGCCAAGGAGGAGACAGAAGGAGGTCTCTCAGCTTCCAAAAAGCTATTTCAGCTGCACTGGCTGGGCAGAGTGCTAAGAAGCATGAGAGAGACTCAGTTTCTTTCTCTATAAAATGGGCAGTTGTATCTGCCTACTTGTCCTCATGAAGCAGGTCCAAGAATGAAGAGACACTGGACATAAAAGCCCTCTGTGAGCTGTCAGGTGTTCTCAAGATGGAGCAAACCAGGACTGCTGCTCTTGCCGTAATAGTAATTAGGGGAAACAGGATGTCCCCAAGCCCTTCCTGTTCTCCTGGTATGTGAACCAAGAGCCATCCCTGTGGCCCCACAATGCTGGTGCCCCCCACACACAAACACACACGGGCCATGCCATCTGCATTGACTGCCTGCTCATCAGTCTCCCTCCCTGCACTCTGAGCCCCTGGGGAGAAGCTCCCTGTCTATGCCTCCAGAGCTTAACAAGGGGCTGGCCATGGAGAAGTTAACTCAGTAAAAATGAGATAGAAGAATGAATACACCAGCACATCTACAAACCATACTGGGCTCCAGGAGGAAGGATCTGGGGGGCTCCAAGGACAATGTAGGGCCTGATAGCAAGTAGGAAGGCTTGCCATCATCCTCACCTTCTCAAAGGAGGCGAAGGGGCTAGGGACAAGCTCTGGCTGGCTGGCACCTGGGACTACGAAGGGTTCTTCCCTCCCACCCCCAACTCCACAACTGGAAGAATTTGGGCCAAGTAGACCACCGGAAACAATGCACCGGAACTGGCTTACCTGTCACTGGACTGGTAGCTGGTCGCAGTCTCTGCTGTCCCAGTGGACATGGTGGTTGAGGGGGTAGTGGAGGTTGGTACTGTAGTTGGTGCTAGGCATACAGACCAAATTATACACTGTTCAGCCTGCTAACCTGTCCACAGCCCTGCCCGTGGCTTTGAACCTGCCTGGGGGTGGGGGAGCGCGGGGAGCCTGGAGCTGGACCATGGGAAGAGCCTATAGCCTGGACTGCTCATATCTCCCTGGCCACTAGGAGACTCAGCCTCAGAGGCAGGAAGGGCTGAGTACGGGTCCAGGGAGGATGTCGAGCAGGCCCTGGAAGGGTTAGAGGGGGCCTAATGTTACCTGGGGGCAAAGGCAGCTGGAGCTGAGCTGGACTTAAAACCCTCCCACTGCCCATGACAAGGCCTCTGCCAAGGTCTCCCCCAGTGTCATTGATCCAGAAAGGACAGAAGCAGAAGGGGGTGCTGGTCTGGTGGCTAACACTCCCAAGATCTGTGACTCCTAAGGTCAGGACCACCCCTAAACAAACTCAAAATGTCCTTTGCCTTTGTTTGGGCAAGTTATTAAGCTTCTATGGGGAGAAGAGTCACTTCTCAGGAACATTTTCCAGATTCAATAAGACAGTGAATGTGCTGTGCTTTGCGACGGTCACACGCCTCGCAGGTTCAGGAAGGGTGGGGCTCTGTGGACTCTGCGCTGTCCCCTTGCCACAGGTCCCTGTGATCTGGTGCTGCCTGTCCAGAGGTCAGAGAAGCAGAGCCCAACAGACCAACTCATTCAAACCAAGGCAGTGGGACCTCTGAGCTGTACTTCCCAGGAGTGTCTGCATTCTAGAAGTACTGAGGAAGAGAACATCATTAAGCCCAGATGTGTATATGGCTTGTAATGAGATTTCAGGCACCAGAAATGCAGCTCTTTGAATGGGATGCCTTTTCGGACCTCAGAAATCAACCACAGTACCCTGACTGTACCGGGCCTCTTCCTTCTCAGCCTGGGTATGGAACAGGAGGAGGTGGGAATAGTTACTCTCAAGTCCTGGCCCCAAACTCCAGAACAAGCAGAACTCCAAAACACTGGCAAGAACTGTTGTCTCTGGGTCACATAGAAGAAGATCCCTTTGGTCCACGGACTGAAACTGGGACCATCACCTTGACCTCTATGGACAGTGGATGCAGGCGTGGCGCTGTGCAGCGAAACACCTGCCCAGAAAGGCTGGATCCCATCCTGCAGGAGGTGCTGGGAGCCACGAGGGCATCTAAGAGAGGCCCTGTGTCTCCCAAGCCATGGGGTCAGTCGGGGTTCTGGGAGTACTCAGGACTCAACTCCCCTGTGTGACAGTTCACTCTGAGCGACACTAAGTTATGAGAAAGGAACTTCAGGGACCAGGACAAAGAAGACCCTGAAGAGATCCATCCACACTCATATACAAACTCTTACCTGGGTCAATGACCACTTTAACTACGACCCCAGAGTCAACTCCAGTCCTTTCAATCCCACACCAGTAAGCGTCTGTATCGTTCCACCTGAGCTTCTCCATGGTCACCGTGAACATCTGCGATTTCCAATCGTCCTTGATGGACACTCGGTCACGCTTCGCTTCCCGCTCTGATCCGTCGGTACGAACGAGAATATGGCAGGAACTCCACACGGCTCCTCGACACCACCACTTATGGTAGATCTTCCACCTGGGTTCATAGCGACAGTGCAAGGCCAGTCGGCCCCCAACGGGGCCTCTGACTTCTGCTGGACCTGTGATGTCAGCTGAGCCTAGAAAATACAAACCCATGTGCCCGTCATATCCCACCCCACCCACGGAGGGCAACGGCACAGACTCCTGCATCACAAGTAGCCCCAGTAAACCCAAACGCCTGATGAGTTGAGTGACAGTCAAGGAGGGAATACACCTTCCACAAGTCCTTCCACTTTGTCCTTCAAAACTCCACTGGGTCAAAGCCACCATGGAAATCACAACTGATTTCCACCACGGAAAGCACAACTCTACATCTCAGAGAAACAAGAATGTCCCCACGGAGCAATGACATCTTCTGATAATCCTCCCCTCCCCCTCCCTGTGGTCAATGTCATCTGGAAGCAAATGACCCAAGCGAAGGCACGGCCACAGTCCACTTCAGCCCACTGTCCTCGTGCGAGATGTGGGCTCTGTGGTTTCAGACCTTTTCGTTTTTCTAGAGTCACCAGGAATCTGGATTTTGTGTGGAACCTCCCAACTTGGAAACACTAGTGACCAGCACATAAACAGAGCAAAGGAATTTCTGTGTCTTTAGAATCCTAAAAATTATCTACAAAACTCTCTGGCAAATTCATGATTGGGACATACACTTTGATGACTGGAAATTGTTTTCCCCTGAATATTGACTATTCAAGGACTTTGATGGTTCTTGAATCCGTTCGTTTTGTTTTGGTTTGTTTTTCCCAGAAAGTTAACCTCTTTCATGGAGTATGGATTAGCATAAAGTCCTCCATTTAGAAAGTATCCTTTTATAATTAAAATGTCTGTATCTGTTATTATTACACGTTCGGACCACATGAGGTCTGTGAGTTGTGTGGATTTCACTTGCTGCAGGATATCCTAACCTCCTCCTTGTTTTTTCCTGCATTAAACCACTTTTGAGATTAGTTTTTATTGTTTTTATTTCCTAAGTTATTAATTTGTCGTATGTGTGATTTTATTCCTCTTCTTTCTGAGAGATTACTACTTGCCTTCTTCCAGTTTGCTAAGTTAAAGGCAGTGATAATTTCCTTCCTTTCTAAAATGAACTAAGGTGTGTTTAAGGCTAAGATTTTGCTTTCGTCCATTTTAAAAATTGAGATATAAGTCATGTATCATGAATTTTACTCTTAATTTTAAAGCATCTATCTGGGGTTCTTGGGGTATTCAGAGAGTTGTACAGCCATCACCTCTAATTCCAGAATGTTTTTGTTACCTCAAAAGAAACCCTGTGCCTGATTCACCCCCCACATAACCTATGTCCTGTCTGTAGATTTCTTTATTCTGAAATCTACATTTCATGACCACATAGTCATACAATGTGTGGCCTTTTGTATCTGGCTTCATTCACTTAGCGGAATGTCTTTTAAGTTCATCCCTATTGTAGCGTGTGTGGGCACTTTGTTCCAGGGTAAGGACAGGGACATTTTGTTTACGCGTTCATCAGTGGAAGCTATTTGAATTAATTTCCCTTTTTGGCTATGTCGATTAATGCCTCTCTGAACATGTATGTACTACTGGTATTTGCATGGAGATATGTTTCCGTTCTCTGGAGTATAACATACCATAGGACACTTAAAACGGTAAATGAAGAGGGGAAGGGTTTCCCACAAGCATGGCTGGATCCTGTCCCCTCTCGCCATGCTCCACTTAGGTCAATGCAAGGAAATTAAGAAGGCCAACATAAAATAGCAAATCACTTCTTAAACTAGAGGGACATAGAAGTGAGCCTTTATAACATCTCTGAGTGAAAGGGAGCACTTTCAGGGTGCCTGAGTGGCTCAGTGGGTTAAGTCTCTGCCTTCAGCTCAGGTCATGATCTCAGGGTCCTGGAATCGAGACCCGCATCAGGCTCTCTGCTCAGCGGGGAGCCTGCTTACCCCCCTCTCTCTGCTTGCTCTTCTGTCTACTTGTGATCTTTCTCTGTCAAATAAATAAATAAAAATCTTAAAAAAAAAAAAAAAAGACTCCATTTAGGTTAAGGAGGGCATGTATTGCATGAAGCACTGGGTGTGGTGCATAAACAATGAATCTTGAAACACTGAAAAAATGAAATAAAAGTAAAAAAGAAGAAAGACTCCATTTAGAAAGTTGGTAAGGGGCAAGAAAAGAAAAGGCACAAAGAGAAAATTCAGGTGGATGATAAAATTGGAAGTGTTCCATTTAAACAATCTAGCAAATGAAAACATTTTAAAGTGATGTCATTTTCACATATGAAGCAAAGTTAAGTTTTTTGACTACTATATCGCTGACATGGGTGACGTGACATGGACAAGAGGAGCAGCTGCTGTTAGAGATGTAACCATTCAACCATTACGGAAGGCAATGTGGCAATTATGTATCAAAATAATCATGCCCTTTGCTCCAGTGATTATATGTCTAGGATTTGGTCCTCAGGAAATAATCAGAGAAGCTAATAAGAACATATGCACTAAGATTCATTACATAATTATTTAAGTGGTTTGTCTTTTGTTTTTGTTTTTTAAGATTTTATTTATTTATTAGAGAGAGATCACAAGTAGGCAGAGAGGCAGGCGGGGTGGGGCAGGTTTCCTGCTGAGCAGAGAGCCCAATGAGGGGTTTGATCTCAGGACCCCGAGATCATGACCCGAGCCGAAGGCAGAGGCTTTAACCCACTGAGCCACCCAAGCACCCCTCATTACATAATTATTTAAGGAGCAAAACTGAATGAGGTTAACATCCATCAATTAGGATAATAAATAAACAACAAAATATAATGCAGACACTGTTAATTATGATTAGAAATACTGTTAATTATGTGGAAAATCCTATGAGGTGAAAATATTTTTTTAAACATCATATACAGCACAGTCTCAACTAACTTTTAAAATATGCGTAGAAGATGGGGCACCTGAGTGGCTCAGTCATTAAGAGTCTGCTTTCGGCTCAGGTCATGATCCCAGGGTTCTGGGATCAAGCCCCACCTCGGGATCCCTGCTGGGCGAGAAGCCTGCTTCTCCCTCTCCCACTCTCCCTGCTTGTGTTCCCTATCTTGCAGTGTCTCTCTCTCTCTCTGTCAAACAACAACAACAAAAATTCTTTTTTAAAAAATATGCATAGAAGAGGGGCGCCTGGGTGGCTCAGTGGGTTAAGCCTCTGCCTTCGGCTCGGGTCATGATCCCAGGGGCCTGGGATCGAGTCCCGCATGGGGCTCTCTGCTCAGCAGGGAGCCTGCTTCTCCTCATCTCTCTCTCTGTCTGTCTCTCTGCCTATTTGTGATCTCTCTCTCTGTCAAATAAATAAATAAAATCTTTTTAAAAAGAAAAAAACATATGCATAGAAGAATAGATTAAAAGGAAACCAGTAAATATTAAATGAACATCAGGTTGCCTTGGGCATTAAGATGAGGAACACAGAATTTTTTATTTTTCCGGATTCTTCATTTTTTCTGTACTTTCCTAAGTATCAACAATGAACATTTACTACTTTCAAAATGATGGGGCGGGGGGGGGGGCGGAATAATGCCTGGGCGGGGCTGTTTCGCGGCCTGGTGAGCAGAATAATGGATTCCTGCGGATGTCTACATCCTAATCCCCAGACCCTATAAAATACTGTAAAGCAGCTCACACGATCAAATGGGACTTTGCAGATGTGACTAAATTAAGGGTTTTGAGATGGAGAGAGAATCCGGGAGCGTGGGGCGGGGCCAAGGACCTTATCAGAGGGAGGCAGGAGGGTCAGAGTCAGAGAAGAAGGGACACTGAAGGTCAGGTGGGGCCACAGGCCAAGGACGCAGCAACCTCTGGGCCGTGGGAAAGTCAAGGAATCTGATTCTCCCTCAAAGCTACCAGAAGGAACGCAGCCCTGGTGATCCTTTAAGACCTTGACTTCCAGACAGTAACATTATAAATTTGTGTTCTTTTAAGCCACTAGGTGTGTAGTCATTTGTCCTGGCAGCCTTAGGAAACTCCTAAGCTGACATTAGCCCATCTCACCTGAGCGCAGACGTTGGGCCTGACTCTTGAACCATCTGCTCCACTAGCTTCCTGGAAAGGTCTGTCCGGGGGCCCACTCCCCACCAACCTTGGCAGAGCACTACCCTGCTGTCTGAACCGTCCTGACACTGGAGGCAGCCCTGATGGGGCGTCTGGGGGGCTCCGTCGGTAAAGCATCTGCCTTCGGCTCAAGTCATGATCTTAGAGTCCTGGGATCAAGCCCCCAGGTCCAGCTCCCTGCCCGGCAGGGAGTCTGCTTCTTCCTCTGTCTGCTGCTCTCCCTGCTCATGTCTCCTCTCTCTCTCAGATAAACAAATTGGCAGCCCTGAGCCCCAGGGAGCAGCACCCCCAGCAGGCATGGTTATTTCCAGACTAGTCGATCAGGAGTAACCCTAGTTGAGGAAGAAGATATGCCTCAGGGAATGTTTACGGGCTCACCGTCAGGGAGGCACAGGATGGACCCCAACTCCAACATGGCACAGGACGTCAGCCAGTGACCACTCCGGGCCGGCACACGTGGGTCTTGTCCACGTCCACCACCACTTAGGGTGAAACCAAATGTGGACAAAGCAACTAATATTTCTCTGAAAATAGCAGCCACAAATCTCTTCCTTTCTCACAAAAAATGAAGGCTGTAAAGCCAGTGGGAGCTCTGGCTGGTATTTGTTTCTTGTATAGCTTGGAAACAAGGAACTCTTCAGAGTGAGAAGCGGTGCGGGGTAAATGGGCGTCTTGTTATGGGAAGTTCCCGGGAGAGGCTGGTGAGGGGGCACAGGTTCACAGCACAGACCAGGTTCCTGCTGAGCACACAGCTGTGCCTGCTGGCTTCCAACTGACATTTCCACTCTGCCTCGGTCACACCCATACACGTGCACATGCACACACACCCCAGCATTATTCTCACATCTGCTCACCAACTTCCCCTGTTTCCAGATGTCGGGGGGGGGGGGGGGGGAGAAGCAGTCCTTTATGTGCATTCGCTGCCCTGCCGACTTGCCCCCTAACGGCTCGCCCAGAATCGGCTTCTCCATCCCCACGACCCATCCTCAGCTTTGCTTTTACAAGCCTTGCGGTCCTGGACACGTCACTTTCCTCCCCTAAGACTTTTCCCCCAGACACAGTGATATCCTCCCAATCTGCCCCCTCCGGGCTGCTCTGAAGCATGTGAGGAAGCCACACGGCCCGTCCATCTCTCAGGCCCGCTCAGGGTCAGGTCAGCAGGCTCGGGCCCCTATCACAGCCTTTGTGCTCGCTGACGCGCGGGTCCGAAAGTCTGCCTGCAATCCTAAGTGCCTGCTCCTTCTCAACCCCCGGGCCTCTGCTCAGGCATCACCTCCCAGAGGCTCCTTGCAGTAGCCCCCCTTCATCAACAGCACCACCCCCCTCCGTGTGTCCCCCGAGGCTCACAACGTCAGGTCCCCGAGCTCAGCTCTCCTCACAGCACCTACCACTTCGTGGAGGTATCATTATCACTTCTCTAACTGATGGCATGAATGATCAAATTCGACCACAGAAAGGACCGTCCACTTGCCATGAACACCTGCTTCCAGAGCCTCGGATCCCTACAATGCCAAATGCTACCCAGAGATTTTTCTACCAGAAGTCGACTGCTGCTGATTCTCCCCTCTGCTCCTTGATGACGTTCAGGCTCACATACGATTCCCTTACTGTACAATTCGCCCTTTTATAGTGTACAGCTCGGCAGTTCCTGGACATGCACAAAATTCGCAACCATCACTACACCGAATTCTTTTCTATCACCCCAAAAAGAAACCCCTTACTCATTAGCATTCACTCTCCTGATACCTTCCACCCAGCTCCTGGCAACCACTAAATGTACTTTCCATTTCTATGAATTTAGGTATTACGGATATTTCGTAGGTATGGAATGATACAATAGAGGGGCTCTTGTGTCTGGATCCTTCCGCTTAGCATAATATTTCCCAGGTTGGTCTGATGCGGGACTTGATCCCAGGACCCTGAGACCATGAACTAAGCCGGAGGCAGAGGCTTAACCCACTGAGCCACCCACGCGCCCGGTATGCTACATTTTATTTGCTCATCCGTCAGCTGATGTACATTTAGGTTGTTTCCAGTTTTTAACAATTATGAATAATGTTGCCATGAACGTCTGCATACAAGTTTTTTTTTTTTTTTAAGATTTTATTTATTTATTTATTTAATTGTCAGAGAGAGACACAGAGTGTGTGCACAGGCAGGCAGAGGCCGAGAGAAAAGCAGGCTCCTTGGTGAGCAAGGAGCCTGATGTGGCCTCAATCCCAGGACCCTGGGATCATGACCTGAGCCGAAGGCAGTGGCTTAACTGACTGAGCCACCCAGGTGCCCCTGCATACAAGTTTCTACATGAGCATATGTTTTCAGTTCTCTTGGGTATACACCTGGGAGTCGAATGGCCGGACCATGTGGTAATCATGTGTTTAACATTTTGAGGAATGTCAAACTGTTTTCCAAAACAGCTGCCCCATTTACATGCTCACAGGCAATACATGTCCTCTGTAATTAATGGCAAGAGTCCCTGGTGTTCAGTTCTTTTTTTTAATTAACATATAATGTATTATTAGCCCCAGGGGTACAGGTCTGTGAATCATCAGGCTTACGCACTTCACAGTATTCACGATAGCACATACCCTCTGCAATGTCCATATCCCCACCACCCTCTCCACGCCCATCTACCCCAACAACCCTCCGCTTGTTCTGTGACATTAAGAGTCTCTTATGGTTTGTCTCCCTCCCGATCCCATCTTGTTTCATTTATTCTTTTCCTGCCTCCTAAACCCCCCCATATTGCATCTCAATTTCCTCATATCAGGGAGATCATATGAGAGTTGTCTTTCTCCAATTGACGTATTGCACTAAGCATAATACCATCTAGTTCCATCCCTAGTGTTCAGTTCTATGGAAAAGAAAAGTTGGGGATTATGGCAATCATATTCTTTTCCCTCTCCATGAGATACATTCACTCACTCAACTAATACTCGCTATTTGTAACCTATACCTGGTATGTTTGTAGGAACAAAAATTCCTGCCTTCCTAAGGCTTATGTTCTCTCAAGGTGGGAGAAGGGAGGAGTCAGACAGTAGAGAAAAATAATGCAAGGGAACTGCTATTTTAATGAAGTTTCTTATCAATGAAGGCCTGAGTAAAAATCAAAGACATGCAGGATATGAGGGACTGGAACATGTGGTTATATGAAGAAGAGCGTTTGGGGCAGAGAACGGCAAGTGCAAAGGCCCTGAGGCAGAAGTGCACCTAACATGTTCAAAGACCATGTAAGAGACCATTCTGGCTGCGGTGGGTTGAGCCGAGAGAGCAGAGTAGAAGAGGCGATCGGGGAGGTGATGAGGTGAGAGAACCAGGTGGTAAACCTTTTAGCTTCTGTAAGGACTCCGTGTTTCTACCCTGAGTAAGACAGGAAGTCATTAGAGGGTTTTGACCAGAGGAAGGACAGCATCTGGCTTGCATTTCTCAAGGATCATTGTGGGATATGAGAGATGAATGCCCCCAGCTTTTGCTTGAGTACCTAGAAAAGATGGAGTTGCTAAACACAAAGATGGGAGAGAAAGGAATTTGAGAGGAGAAGATATGCTGAGGTCACATCCAAAATGCCAACATCTTAGTGGAGAGTTGAGTGGGCACTTGACTAAAAGATTCTGGGGTCCCGGGTGATGTCCAGGCTGATGATACAACATCAGGCATCATCTGTATAGAGGTAGTATTTAAGCCAAGAGAGGAGAGGAAATCAGTGAGGGAATGTCTTTAGAGCTCTAGAAAGAAAAACCCAAAACTGAGCCCTGTGGCACTCCAGCATTTCAAGGTCAAGAAAATCCCTTAATTTTTAATCCAAATGGTATCCATCTGCTCACAGTTTCCTTCCACCACCATCCCCATCTTAGCCCCTCGGCAACTTCTACTACTTCCTTCTACCCCAAGCACCTAGAACCACGTCTTCCTCCCTGTCTGGCAAACCCCCAGATTTCCTTCCTCCAAAGCCACCTCCATACTCACTCCTTCCCTTCCTCTAAGACATTCTCGAAGGCAACAGCTCTCCCGAGCAACCAGGGCTCCTCTGCTTCTTCTACACCGGGGGGCCCCTTAGTCCAAGTCTCTCCGGAACAACTGGCCCCTGGGTGGTCAGGAATTACACGCTGTGCTGGGGTGGCCGACACACACAGACTCACTACTTCGAGACACTGCTTAGAAACACGGCCTGCTTCCAGCAGGACCCGCGGCTGGGCCCCCGCCTCCCTCCACCAGCCGCTTCATCCTGCCCCAGAAGCTCTTCTCCAGTACAGACCCAGGCCCCACTCACCTGCAAGCCGGAAGAGGAAGAGGAAGAGGAAGGACAGCAGCAGGTACATTCTCTCTTCGCACAAGCCCCCCTTGGTGGAGCCAGTCAACTCCGACTCAGCCCCAGCAACTTCCACCCTTCTGCTCGCCCCAATCCGGCACTTCCTCCTTCGGCCTCTTCCCACTGGTGAACAAGCAAAAAAGAGGAAGGAGCGAAATCTCAAGGCAACAGGCAATGCAGCGCGTCTCGGTGATCATGAGTAAGCTTTTGAGAAATGCTCTCCTGTCTGCAGCCATGAAGGAGTGTCTTCAAAGAGGACTTTGCCACTCCTTCTAGGCCTTGGGGAAATTTGCAGACGCAGACCCAGGGAGTGGGGCTGGCTCTTACTCAGTCCTTCTCCTCAGGTGGGAAGACTGGACAGAGGGATGCCGGCTCCATCACAGAGGTCTTGCAGAGCCGAGGTTGAGGGACACAATACTAGACACAGGGGATGTCAGGGTGTAGCCTTGGGAGTCCAAAGGCCAGGAGTGTGGCTGCGGGGGGACAAAGTCCGAAAGCCAGAAGAGAGATTCTAGACCAGAGTGGAATGAGGGGGAAGAGAATATCAAACACCAGACAACAAAGAAAGGCGCTCAAAGAGTAGGGATATGTGAGCAGGGACCTACTGGTCCGATGGGCAAGAGGGGCCGCTGTCCTCAGAACATACTGGAAACTCTCACTGCTGTGCCCCAGACCACCAAGTAAGAGCCTGTGGATATTGATACCAGCCGGAATCCTCCAGAAACTTGCCGCTTAGACCAGGGCCTCCTTCCTGAAGAAAGCTGCTCCTTGCTCCTGGCGACTACCCCCTCGCTCATCACCCCTCGCCTTATCATAACTACTTACAGAAGTAGGAAGAAGGTCAGCCCCAGCTTTGCCCGTCTTACTCCTTCTTTCTGCCAACTTTGTGCCCATCGCCCATCCCTCCCACCAGGACCCCAGCAAGGCCCGGGGTGGAGCACAGAAGCCAGGACATGTTGGGCCCTTTCTCATATTTTGCCCCTGGAGCCACTTTTGCTAAGTGTCACACACATACCCTGTGACATCTTGAGAAGCAAGTGAGTCCCAACGAGGGACATACGCCCCTTACAGCCTGACCAGGAATGAGTGGGTGTGCAAGCGGCCTATTTGCACACACACAAAACCACAATGGCTGATCAGCCAAGCTTTTCCAGGATGTGGCCAGAGACAGCCTTCCACTTTACATATCTCCAGAGCATAAAGTAAGGTCAATGACTGGGGGTTAGGGCTCGGTCAGCCCTCCGTCCCCACTCTCACCAAGCCCATAACTGCACAGTTATGCTGAGAGACATCGGCCTCTGCTGACAAGGACACTATTTGGCTCCAGGGGAAATGACCTAGGAGTTAAGCAAGCTGGGACACCCCTGAAAACCAAGGGGTCAGATGTTTTGAGAGTTGTAGGTAAACTTTCCTTTCTTGCGAACAGGCGGTAAGGAATGACAAGCATCTGAGCAGCTCAAAATCCTGCCTGGGGCCCAGCCCTCTGCTCCTGGGCCCAGCTTACCCAAGTGTTAGGAGTTAGTTGGACAATTAGGCAATCAGGGTCAGTGTCCCCACAAGAAAATAGGACAGCTAAGACGAAACCGTTCCAGCATCCTGTCTTACAGCTTAGACAGGACCACCATGGCCTCCTGTCCCAGCCTCTCTGCCGGAGTCCCTTTTGCAAAAACATCCTGAAACAATTAACCTTAAATCATTGGTCACTATCACAAGTTGAGGCAGCCCATCTCCAGACGTCTGCCCAAAAGATCAACACGTGAACAATAAGCCAGTAGGTAGACGGGTGTCTGATCAGAGCCCTGATTCACAGGGACCCACAGTCAGGATGCCCAAGATACATCTGTGGAAGAGCTTAGCACAATCCCAAGATTTGAATGCCAGAGCGGCAACCCTCTCGGGTCCCCTCCCTCTCCGGGGGCTTTGTCCTCTCACTCAATAAACTCCGCCTCGCCGCCCACCACTCTCCCTCTGGTCTACCTGTTCACTCTTCCAGCAACGTGACCAAGAACCGTGGGCACTGTGGGAATAAAAATCCTGTCATACAAGGAGGATTCCCTTTAGGGTCGAGAACAGTATCATCTGAGGGTCTCTGAATGGTCCACACAGATCCTTGGAACAAGTGCCTCTGACACTACAGGAAAGTCGGGCTGTTCTGTGGGTCCTGCATCCTCCAAAACCTAGTGGAGGTTTTGCATAAGTCAGCTCCCTCCCTGGGCTCCCGTGTCTCCATCTGTGAGAGAAAGGACTGGATGGCTCATCTGAGGTGCCCCTGCCCTAAAACACCTGTGGATGTGTGTGTGCATAGAACACACATGCTCATGTGTGGGTACGAGTGCTTGTGGAGATGTGTGCGTGCATGGACGAACATGTGTGGTGTGTTCGTGTTTGCATGTAAGCATGTGTGGGAGCTGTATATACATGTGTGTGTTTTACTGCTAGAGCGATGTGTGCACACATGGATGAGTTGTGTGTGTGTGTGCACTGTGTGTGCTGTAGTGGTTTATGTGTATACATGTTGTGTGTATACATGTGTGTCACACATGCATTGATTGGGTTCTCCTGGTTACAAGGGGCAGAAACTTGTTCAAGCTACTTCTCATGGTCACTTTGGTCTTGCAAACTGCCGTATTTTCAGAGCTCGATCTATTCGTGGGGGAAAGAGATCTTGTTCTGAAAGGGCTGGTTTTGTTGGGTCTCTCTCCCTCGGGATTAGAAGATCCATGAGGACTGTATTCCCAGTGGCTAACACCACCTCTGGTACATCGGAGATGCTCAATAAATAATTGTTGGAAAATGAATACACAGGGGCGCCTGGGTGGCTCAGTGGATTAAGCCACTGCCTTCGGCTCAGGTCATGATCTCAGTGTCCTGGGATCGAGCCCCGCATCGGGCTCTTTGCTCAGCGGGAGCCTGCTTCCTCCTCTCTCTCTGCCTGACTCTCCGCCTACTTGTGATCTTTCTCTCTGTCAAATAAATTAATAAAATCTTTAAAAAAAAAAAAATGAATACACATGGGGCGCCTGGGTGGCTCAGTGGTTTGGGCCGCTGCCTTCGGCTCGGGTCATGATCTCAGGGTCCTGGGATCGAGCCCCGCATCGGGCTCTTTGCTCAGCGGGAGCCTGCTTCCCTCTCTCTCTCTCTCTCTCTCTCTGCCTGCCTCTCTGCCTACTTGTGATCTCTGTCTGTCAAATAAATAAATAAAATCTTAAAAAAAAAAGAAAAGAAAATGAATACACAAATGAATTGTTTTCACTGCACTGTCGTTCTTCTCCTGGCCCTGGAAGCTCCGTCATAAACCACAGCTTTTCTTAGCAACCATCCTGAACTCAGTCTGCTTGGACCCAACCACACATCATCTTTTCTACCCACTGCATGCTACGCTCCATATTTTACATAGTTTTCACATGAAATCCTCATTACAAATATACAGGAGAGGCAATGTTATTCCTATTTTTCAGACAAAGAAATCTAGGCTTAGAGAGCAAGTAACTCATCCAAAGTCACATGCTAGTAATGGGCAAAGCCAAGATTCAACCCTGGATCTGGCTCATAAAGCCGACCATCCTGCCTCTGGCTAGAGAGGCTGAGACAGAAAGCAGCTGCCCTTTGGTCCTGCTCAGTGCTCGCAATGAAGAGGGAACCTGACAGCCAAGAGTTAACAAAACAGCACATCCTTGAGCTGGCTGTCAGCCAAGTGTCCACTCCACAGCTATTTCTAAAACAGGTTCCCCCAAAGTGAAAGAATGTCATGTTGTCCTGAACTGGAAATTGGTTTTGAAAAGCAAGTCACGGATAACAACAACCTTAACCCTTTCCAGATCTAATGCCACTTATCCGCAGTCTATGGAATGGGAAACTGGGTCTCAACCAAGTTCTTATCCAGGCACTCAGGCAGACGCAAAGTGTGTTTTTGAGGAAAACACAGGTCTCCAAAGTGTGGGTTAACCCTCTGGAAGGACAAAGTGAAAGAGCTCTGTGGTTTTCGGGTCAGGGTGTGAGCTGCTTTGCCTCCTACCCCTCCAGTATCTAAGGTAACACTCGCTGAAATCGACAAAGTGAAATTGGGGCTATTCAGGCTCCCTCTGTGCAGAGGACCTGATCTTTTCTTAAGCACTGTTTAGTGGGCTGGCTTTAATTGGAAGAAATAAAATTAAGCATTTGTTCAGCAACAGTTAGGCTAGACATGGGCCTTCCTCTTTGCTTTTACCTGAGTTACCCAGCATGGCATGCCTCCCCAGCACATATATAGACATAGTTCTTTCTTTTTTTTTTTAAGATTTTATTTATTTATTTATTTATTTATTTATTTATTTATTTTGACAGGGAGAGAGATCACAAGTAGGCAGACGGAGGTGGGGGAAGCAGGCTCCCTGCTGAGCAGAGAGCCCGATGCGGGACTCAATCCCCCGACCCTGAGATCATGACCTGAGCTGAAGGCAGAGGCTTAATGTTCAAATGAACATAAAGAATCCATTTTAAATCACTCCCGATCCGCCCCCCATGCAGAGACAACCACTGTTTAATATATGTATGTGTCCCCAAAACCAGTGTTTCGCTCTTTTCTGTGGAAACGCTACTTATTCCCATTTAAGCAAAGGATCACTCATGAGTTTACTTCATCAACCAGTTTATTACACGTATTAGGGACTTTTGATACAGAAAAGTACAAAAAGAAAACATGGCCCATGATGCCCACTCTCAAATACTCCCAGCGAACACCTTTTTTTTTTAAGGTAATGCAAGCAAAGTTTTGGAGAAGACGGGGAGAAGGAAGGATGGAAGGAGAGAGGGAGAATAGTAAGAGATAAAGCAACAAGTGAAAATCTTCTCTTCATTCCTCAGAGGTAGTCACAGTCACCTCTGCTGTCTCCCTGAAAAAAGTTTATGCATAATCAGTATATACACCCAAGTGAAGTCAACATAAGTCAGCACACAAGCATACCTCTCTGCCCTTTCTTTTACTCCATGATTATCATTTTTCCCAAACAGCACATACAAATCTACCTCATTCTTTTCTTTTTTTTTTTTTTTTAAATAATCTCTACACCCAATGTGGGGCTTGAACTCATGACCCTGAGATCAAAAGTTGTGTGCTCCACGGACTGAGCCAGCCAGGTGCACCTACCTCATTTTTCTATGGGTTCCACAGCATTTCATCACATGGATATTCTACAGTTTATTTAAGCAGCCCCAGTTGCTGAATTATTGGCTCTTACACATGCTACCATGAGCATCCTTGTACACACATCTTGGTGAAATTTTGCAAGTAAAACCATAAAACTGCTGAGTCAAAGGAATTTGCATTTGTAACTCTGATAGATATTGTCAATTGTTCTTCAAAATGCCCCAGTGGGGTGCCTGGGTGGCTCCAGTCAGTTAAATGTCTGCCTTCGTTCAGGTCATGATCTCAGGGTCCTGGGATCAAGCCCCACAGTGGGCTCCCTGCTCAGCAGGGAACCTGCTTCTCCCTCTTCCTCTCCCTCTGCCCATAGCCCTGCTTGTGCTTGCTCTCTCTCCCTCTCTCTCTCTCTCTCAAATAAATAAAATCTTAAAAACAAAACAAAACAAAATGAAATGCCCCAATGTATCCTCTTACCAACAGTGCATGTAGGAGCACCTACTTCCCCAAATTTCAACCAATATTGACCATTATCATACTTTTATCAAAGCATTAGGTGTTATATCAGAGAAACAGTGCCAGTATAAAATACATTGGGAGAGATTTCATTCAAGGAACTGACTCTGGGAACCTGGCAAGTCCAAAATCTGCAGGGCAGACTGGCAGACTGGAAATTCTCAGGCACAAGCTGATGCTGCAATCTTGAAAAATTGCTGCAATCTTGAAAACCATAAGATACTCTTAATAATAGAGAACAAACTGAGGCTTCTGGAGGGAGGAGAGTAGAGGAATCTTGAAAAATTCCTTCTTCCTCAGGGAAACCTCAGTTTTGCTCTCACTTCCTTCAATTAATTGAACGAGGCTCACCCAGGTTATTGAAGACTTACAAGTCAACTGATTGTAAATTTATAATAATATCTATAATGTATAATCTATATACCCCTAATATACCTTCATAGCAACAGATAAACTAGTGCTTAATTAAGTAACTAAGTGCTACCGCCTAGCCAAGTTGACATATAGAACTAACCACATTACAAACACACACAAAATATACCTGTTCATATTCTTTGTTCACTTTCCTATAGAGATAATCTTTTGAGAGCTCTTTCTATTACTACATGTATTAACCCTTTGTCTGTCTCGCAAATATTTCCTCTCTGTCATTTCTCATTTGATTTCGGTATGTTCTGTCATTATTTCTGTGCAGTCAGATCTACTCATCTGAATTTGTCCTGTTAAGAAAGTCACTCAGAGCCACTTTTGGAGCCATGGTAACTACCCCGTTCACCTAGCCCTTCTAAATGTTCCCCCCGAACCACAAAGTCACAGGAAAGCGGGGTGCTGAGGCAACATTAGCCCAGTTCCCACTGAGAGGTGTTTGCTAACAAACAATTTAATGTCAGGCCCTGGTTTTAGTAAGGGTCAATAGAAAACCTAGAGGATACAAAGAATTTATCAAACTCAACACCCAGAAAAAAAAAAAAAAAAGAAAGAAAGAAATCCAGTTAAGAAATGAGCAGAACACATGAACAGACAACAGACATTTTTCTAAAGAAGATATCCAGGTGGCTAACAGACACATGAGAAGATACTCAGCATCACTCATCATCAGGGAAATGAAAATCAAAACTACAATGAGACATCATCTCACACTGTCAGAATGGCTAAAATTAACAACTCAGTAAACAACAGATGTTGGCAAGGACATGGAGAAAGGGGAACCCTCTTGCACTGTTGGTGGGAATGCAAACCGGTGCAGCCACTATGGAGAACAGTATGGAGGTTCCTTAAAAAGTTAAAAATAGGGCTACCCTAGGCCCAAAAATTGCACTACTAGGTATTTACCCAATGGATACAAAAATACAGATTTGAAGGGGTACATGCACCCCAATGTTTCTAGCAGTATTATCAACAATAGCCAATCTGTGGAGAGACCCCAAATGTCCATCAACTGATGCATGGGTAAAGAAGATACAGGTTGTGTATGTGTGTGTGTGTACATAGTACATGTACAATGGAATACTACTCAGCCATCAAAAAGAAAAATCTTGGGGTGCCTGGGTGGCTCAGTCAGTTAAGGTCCAACTCTTGGTTTCAGCTCAGTTCATGATCTCATGGGTCGTGAGATGGAGCCCTGCGGCAGGCTCCATGCTCAACAGGGAGTCTGCTTGAAGATTTTCTCCCTCTGCCCCTCCCCACACTTGTGCTCAACATGCTCGCTCTCTCTCTCTCTCAAATAAATAAATATTGTTTAAAAGAATGAAATCGTGCTATTTGCAATAACATGGATGGAGCTAGAATATATTATGCTAAGCCAATTAGAGAAAGACAAATACCATGATTTTATGCAATGTGGAATTTAAGAAACAGAACAGATGAACATATGGGAAGGAAAGAGAGAGAGAGAAGCAAACCATAAAATACTCTTAATAATAGAGAACAAACTAAGGTTTATGGAGGGAGGAGGGTAGAGGATGAGCTAGGTGTGTCATGGGTATTAAGGAGTGCATTTCTGATGAGCACTGGGTGTTATATATATATGTGATGAATCACTAAATTCTACTCCTGAAACCAAAATCCATTAACTAAATAAAATTTAAATAAAAATTTGACAAGAGGGGCACCTGGGTGGCTCAGTCATTAAGTGTCTGCCTTTGGCCCAGGTCATGATCCCAGGGTCCTGGGATCAAGTCCCACATCAGGCTCCCTGCTCAGCAGTGAGTCTGCTTCTCCCTCTCTCACTCTCTCTGCTTGTGTTCTGTCTCTCATTCTCACGCTCTCTCTCTCTCTCTCTCTGTCAAATAAATAAATAAAATCATTTAAAAAATCTTTTTGAAAAGAATAAAATAAAGCTATAGGAAACACTTTGCATTTTCTGCAAAATGACAATTGCCCATTTTGTCACTTAAGGTCCCTTATATAAGAATCCACATAAGACATTCCTCTCTGCATCGCAGGAGAAAATACTCACTGATTGAAAAGACTCAACCAGTAAGTACTACATACCCCATCTGGTTTCCCATTTTATCTTGGCTGCCAGGAAATCTAGAAGCAAATGTAAGGCTAAGATATAGGTTCAAACCACCTCACTGTGGGGTAGAAGACCTCCTCAGGCAGCATCTTTATTCACCCTCTTGTATAGTTTTATTTTAAGCCACCTCAAATTCCTTTTGGAAGTGGATAAAGCCCAAATGGAAACAATAAACAAAATGACTTAAGACATAACATCAAACTGAGGGCTGTTGGAGGGGAGGTGGGTGGGAAGAAGGGGTAACCGGGTGATGGGCATTGTGAGGGACACTTGATGCAACGAGCACTGGGTGTTCTACACAACGGATGAAACACTAAATTCTACTCCAGTAACTAATAATACAGTATATGTCTGAATTTTTTTTAATTTTAAATTTTTTTTTAAAGATTTTATTTATTTGTCAGAGAGAGAGAGAGAGCAAGAGCGAGCACAGGCAGAGTGGCAGGCAGAGTCAGAGGGAGAAGAAGCAGGCTCCCTGTGGAGCAAGGAGCCTGATGTGGGACTCGATCCCAGGACACTGGGATCATGACCTGAGCCGAAGGCAGCTGCTTAACCAACTGAGCCACCCAGGCGTCCCTAAATTTTTTTAAAAAGAACAAAAACACCTGTCTCAATGGTGGCAAAGCTGGCACAAAAGTTTCTGCTAGAACCATGATTAATTAACATTTTCACAAATGCTCCAAGGGAGGGAAGGTACAATGGAAAATCTGGATCTGAGGTTGACATTCAGCTTCCCTAAGCAGGGAAATTTGGAGGCAACCTAGAGAAACTTTAGGAAAATCCTGGCAGCTGTTGTGGAGAGAGTAACCCCATTGTGTATCTAAGGTAATGGATTTAGGCAGACTCATCCCTAAAATTTGGGGGACCAAGGCTAGAATACAAATGGCTAGACCAAGGCTAGAATACCATATGTCTCAATAGTTTAATGTTCTAAATCAAGCTTTAAAAAGCTATCACATCAAGTGTGTCCTCTCTTCCTACTCTGACAAACATCTTCCTACTGACCTGGAAGCCAGGTTTGAATACAGGATTTTCAGAAGTTCTGCACCAAAACATGGCAGCAGCATCCTGCCCCTGCCCCCAGGCAGAATTCAGCAGGACCTGGAATGCTAAACCCTGTCACCCTGGACCTTGGCCCCCCAACAAACCAAAGAAGGTCCCAAGAAGATGGAACTATTTTCACATGATGAGAGAAGAAAGTGAATCCTTCACCCTGAAAAGGAAAAAGATAAAAGGGAAAAGATTTTCAATGGGTTATATTTTCTAGTAAATGGAAAAGGTGGACGTGGAGGGACTGACCTCTCACCTTCTGGAATAGTCTGTCTAGGAAGCACTTCTTCAAGCCCAAGGAGCTTGATTTGAGATGTAAATTATTAAAGCCACTGCACACAACAAACAAATGAAGCCCTTTAACCCAGAAGGAAATAGAAACTGAATTGAATTTGGTTTGGGAAGTGGAGGTGGGGAACAGCAGTCAGGGGACATCCAAAGTCAGCATCACAAACAATCTCATGTCTACCCTGCTGCCTATTCAATGCCACTGTCAGAGCCAAACAGTGTTGGGGCCATGGGTCCAACCTCAGGAGACCCTGTCAATCACTACGCTTTTACATTTTTGGTGTTTTTTTATCTTTATGGCTTTGTAAGTCCAGCTAAAGTTGGCATCTCTTGATTGAGATGAGCCTCTCCAATGACTCTGAATGCTTGTCTTTGGAAAGTAGCTATTGTCCATTTTGAAACTATGGCATTTACAACTCGTTCATTCATCCATCCATCCACCCATTCATTCATTCATTCATTCATTGAGAGCCTGCTGAGTACCAGCTTCCAGGTGTATGTATATTTCATCTCCATTGCTTATGATTTTCTTCCAAATATAGCACCTGACCTTCCCAACTAACTCTCCCCACTACTTCCTCCAGGTACAGAAGTAGCCATTCCCTTCTTTCCCAAACTCTACTTCTCTTGAAATGCTGACCTCTCCAATGTTCCAGGGCCAAGTGCCAACTCTTCCCAAGGCATATGTCCAGACATTCTGATTTTTTTAAATTTTTTTTTAAACTCTCCCATACAGGAGACCCATTGTGTTACTCTCTCAAGAATCTGGTGCCAAGGGCGCCTGGGTAGCACAGTGGGTTAAGCCTCTGCCTTTGGCTCAGGTCATGATCTCAGGGTCCTGTGATCGAGTCCCGCATCGGGCTCTCTGCTCAGCAGAGAGCCTGCTTCCCCCTCTCTCTCTGTCTGCCTTTCTGCCAACTTGTGATTTCTCTCTGTGTGCGTCAAATAAATAAATAAAATCTTTAAAAAAAAAAAAAAAAAAGAATCTGGTGCCAAAGAGAACTAAAAGTGCAGGGAATTTATTAAGGGGAATACCTATGAAAAAAGTGGGGTAGGAGCACCTGGGTGGCTCAATTGGTTAAGAGTCTGACTTTGGCTTAGGTCATGATCTCAGGGTCCTGGCATTGAGCCCCACGTGGGGCACTGTGCTCAGCAGGGAGTCTGCTTGTCTCTCTCCTTCTGCCCCTCCCCCCATTCTTTCTCTCTCTCTCTCTCAAATACATAAAATTTAAAAAAAAAAAAAAATGAAGAAGTGGGGTAGAAGCCAGGAAAGGCAGGGAGATCCCACAGACCATGAGGCAGGTCTGACCCCAACTGAGGGAGACCGCCATGCAATCTCTAGAACGATCTGTAAAATCGTCCTCAAGCCAAATTCAACCATAAGGGGAATCCTGTGTCAGCCAGCAACAGGCCTGCCTCAGTGTCCCTGCCACACTCTGCCTTTGGCTGGGAACTGCCCGTGATAAGGATGGCCTTGATGCAAACACATCTATGGGGGACTCAGGGGACACAGTGGGGTCTCTCAGTCAGTTATGCCTCCTCTATGGTGGGAAGTCCGAGAGGCAAGTTCTCATGGTCACCTCAGATGTTCATTAACGGGGGGTGAAACAGGGTCCCTTCTATGTCTCTTCAGTGACTTCAATTAGGGAGTCACGAGTTCGGGGTGTGTGTCTGTGTGTGTGTGTGTGTGTGTGTGTGTGTGTGTGTTGAGAAGGCGCCCCCTCCCACAGCCACCATGACGTCTCCGCAGCCCAGCTCCCACTGCAGACTCTCATCCCTCTCTTGCTCCCTTTCAGACCATCCTGGTGGGTGACAGCGGCGTGGGGAAGACCTCTCTGCTGGTTCAGTTCGACCAGGGCAAGTTCATCCCAGGCTCCTTCTCGGCCACCGTGGGCATCGGATTCACAGTAAGTGCCCCCAGACTCCGGGGCCCTGGTGTGTCTCTGTCAGGGTCCCAGCAGGAAACAGGTGGATGCTCACGCTGGATCCTTCAAGGTTTATCATGAAGACTACTTACCAAGGCGGAGGCAGGGTGTTGGGGAACGGGGTGGGAGGCGGTGGTTTGGTGCAATGCCCGTGCATAGTGCAGGGCTCCGGTCCCAGTCCTAGACTAAAAAACAATAACAACAACAAAAAAAAAAAAAAGAAAAGAAAAAGAAAAAACAACAGAACTCAGGGACAAAAGCCTGCATAGGGAGGGCTGGCTACCAGGAGCTCTGACCCTCAGTGGAGAAACACACGCACTCCCCACCCTCCTGGAAGCTAGCCAGGGTGGGCAAGTCAGCTCCCTCCTGCCGTGCGCCCTTCCAGCTCTCCCATTTCCTCCTGGGGCTCCCCACGGGCTAGACCCAACCAGAAACTAGAAAGAATATCTTGATACAGATTGCTCGGGTCCTCCTTCCAGGGCAAGAAGAATGTGGAGAGGCAAAGGGATGACTTCAGATTTTAAGTATAGTCCAAATTTAACACTGTTGTGTGGGTCCTAGGGAACTGGCAGGCCAAGAACTAAAGTTTTATTCTTAGCACTCTGTCTCTCCCTAGATATCCTCAGGATCAGGATGGAGCAAGAACACAGGGCCGGTGGGACCACACTTAGGGCTGGGATGCAGCGGCATCACACTTGGTGGGAAGAGGCAAGAGGACCCCAGAGACTGGGCTTGCCCATTGGATCACAGGAAGGAAAGCAAGGACTCCTGATGGCCAGGGGTTCAGAGTAAAGCAGAAATGAAAGCCTGGCCAGCGTGTATGCCAGGGGCCTGGAATCCAACCCGAGACACCAGCGCCCAGTGTTTGTTCATGACCAGCCTCCAGAGTGCTGGGAAGGGCAGGGCTGAGTCCCAGGAAAGCAAGGTTGCCCAGAAAAATTCCTGAGACCTGGGACCAGGCTATCAGGCTAGGCATTCCCCCCACTAGGGGCCTGTTCCCCATCTGCCCCTCAGCACATGAGGTCACAGGGGGCCCTCACAGCCACCAGCCATCTCCCCCAACTCCACACCCATCCTCCCACCTGTCAGACTCGGAGGGCAGACAGTGGGGTGGACGTGGGTGTGGATGTGGTTGGGAACACTCTGATTCACACTCCACAGACACATAAGGGTGGGGCCTCCAAATTTTGCCGCTAGCCTGATAAGAAAAATGTGGCACCTGGCCTCTAAGAAGGAAGAAAGAATGTGGTCAAACAGAGAACCCGAAGCAGGCTGACACAGGACAGGCCTGGCTCCCCCAAACTGACCACAAGACATAGGATGGTCTTGGTCAAGCCGACAACACAAACCAGAGCTGGAAGTCAGAAGCCCACCTTCCCCTCCGCAGGCTCTAGGAGGGGCTCCTTCCTGGCCTCCTCCAGCTTCGGGCAGCTCCCGACAACCCTTGGTACCTCTTGGCTTGTAGATGCAGCACCCCAGTCTCCAGCCCTGTCTTCCCAGAGCCTCTCCTCCCTGTGTGTCCGCTCATCTGCTTACAGGGACACCAGTCATACTGGATTAAGGACCCACCCGACTCCTGCACAACTTCAAGTAGGGACTAGAGGCTAGGGACTAGGGGCGAGGACAGCCACAGATGCTTTGAGGGATGCAATGCAACCCTTGCAGGGGAAGGGGAGCGAGGGCCACGCCACCCCCTCGCTCTCATTTCTCGTCGTCCATTACCCTCTTGCTCTGAAAGCCACTGCCCCTGCAGGGTTCCAGTGTGAGCACTTAAGAGCTCCGAGTGGGCTGGGGTGTTTTTCGCAGCGGGTGACTCTGGCATCCAAACAGCAGGCGATTACACACGTCTGCAGAGTTCCTGACAGCTTCTCGGCTCCCAAAGCTGGCTCTCTGAGGCCCGGCGCCGGAAAACAGCTCCAGCCGCTGCCAAAAAATCACAGGGCCAGGGACACATGGACACACAGTCCCCAGCAGGCCTATAGTCTCCAATAAGCCACACCTGCTTGTCTTACCCCCCCAACACCTAAGTCAAGGGGTGCAGGTGCCCCTCCCCCCTACGCACCCTCAGTCAGTCCCTTTGTAATATGGCCACAGAACCCCTGAAGCCTACTGGGAACAAAACCGCCCACACTCTCATTCTCTGTCACCAGGAGCTGCAGGATTGCTGGGATGTCCTGCTTAAAATGATCCGCGACTTCATGAATTCATTTAATACCAAACATTTAAGGCCTGCTTCAGGCCAAGGGACCAGGGCCTGGGGGCCAGGGCCGGGCTGCATAAGGCCAGCCGCCCCCACCTTCAGGAGTTCCCAGATTGGGGGGGGGGGGGGGGCCTTTCCCAGGATGGCTCATTCTGGGCGCAGCCCAACAGGTTAGGGAGAAATGAGAGGTGATCTACACTATAAAGGGTCAAAGTCCTAGCACCCAGCTAGGGACCGTGAGAAACCACAGTGTAAATGTGGGGCAAGGTGAATTTCAGTGGGTAAATAAAATCATATTCAGATGAGCTCGCGCTGGGGTGCATTAGCAAAGCAAAACTGCCTGAGCGCCTTCCTCGCCGCGCACGTCTTCTCTCAAAAGCTGCGCCCAGGGGTGCCTGGATGGCTCAGTGGGTTAAAGCCTCTGCCTTCGGCTCAGGTCATGATCCCAGGATCCTCGGATCGAGCCCCACATCGGGCTCTCCGCTCAGTAGGGAGCCTGCTTCCTCCTCTCTCTCTGCCTTCCTCTCTGCCTACTTCTGATCTCTGTCTGCCAAATAAATAAATAAAAACTTTAAAAAAAAAAAAAAAAAGGCAGCGCTCGGCCGCTCTCTAGAGTCCCCGGCCCACAACCGGCACCCAGGAACACCCGTCGGCCTCCAGCTGGCCGGGGCTCCGGCGCCGCCTGCAGGCCGCGCTGTGCAGCGGCAGCGAAAACCGGGGCGCCTGACCGCGGGGCCCCACAGATGCCGGACCCTGCGAGTCAGGCTGGATTTCCAGGGACTGTTACCCGGGGAACCTAACCCGGGCCGCGGGCGACCTTGGGGGACCGGTCCTGGGGCTGGATTTGGGCCCGCCTCCCCAGAGCGCGATGCCCCGCCAGTTTGCTCGGGGGCCGCCTGCCCTGCCCCCCGAGGCGCTGACCCTGCGATCGTGCGCGCCTTCGCGAGCCAGCCTTCTACGGGCAGGTGTCGTCTGGGTGGGCGGACGGAGGGAGGAGCCTGTCGGGGTCTGGGCCGGGGCGGCGGAGGGTGGGAGGATGAGGTGGAGCCTAAAGCGGGGCGGTCCCTGCGCTGTCCCTCGCCCGCCACCAGCCCTAGCTCACCTCTGGTCCAGGGGACATGACGGGCATGTCTGGCGCCGCTGTCACTCGGGATGGAGAGGCCCCCGAGGACTCCCCGCCCTGCAGTCCGAGCTACGATGTCACGGGCAAGGTGGGTGGTCACTGCGCCCAGCGCTGGGGACTCCCCAGCCTGCTCTGAGGGCCACCCCTTCCCCACGCCCTTTGCCCTGAGATCCCGGTCCAGCCCCCTTTCTGGCTGCGTCTTCTTTGGACTCAGCCCTTCCCCCAAGGAGCCGGGTCTCCCCGAGCAGGGAGGAAGGGTGGAGACAGCCCCCGGCTCTACGCCCTAGTCTGGGGCTCTGGACTGGCTCAGCAAGGGTGGGGAGAGGGGGGTTAGAAGGACTGAAGGACTCCCCACACGGCGGACCCCAACCCCATTTCCTTTTGCTACACCCTGATTGCTAGGATCCCCCGGAACCCCGTGCTTCTCCGTACGGGTTAAGCTCACAATCCTCCTGGGCCCAGGCACCCACCAATGCTGGAATATGGGGATGCCTGGAGACGAGGAGGGGACGCCCCCTGGCGGCGGAGCAGTTGCCGTTAATGCCTTTTCCCCAGCTAAGCTCCCCGCGGAGACTCTTAGGCCCCAATCTCCGTAGGTCCGGGGGGGGGGGGGGGGGCGGGGGGGGGGCAAGCTCCCGCAGCCATTTCCTCCCGCCTTCTTCCAGGAGGGTGTTGCTAACCAACTTGAAGCCCCGCCTGAGAATTTTTAGAACCTGGGAAAGATTCTCTTGGTTAGTCCCAAGTGTCCTGTGGGCTAGCTTGGGTCGCCTCTCTGGGGCTGGATCCCTCTGAAGGGGGCAGCCATGGACAGAAGCAGGTGAGGGAGGCGATGGACTCTGGTCTGTCTGACCTCCCTCTGGGCCCCTGGAGGAGGCAGGGACCAGGAACTCTGAACGAGAGGCTGAGGGAGCACAGAGCTTCCACTCTTCCTCTGAGGTTGGGGAGGAGTGAGGGGCTGCCCTGTGACATGCTGCGGGGCCTTGAAGGAGGCTGGCCTCTTTCTGTGCCTCGGGGCCTCCGCCACCCCCACCCCAGGCTCTCTCTCACTAGGAGCTGGGGCCTCTACCCCCCAGTCTTTCAGGGGAAGCCACTTTGCAAGTCACCCACCCGGAGCCGTTGAGATAGGCGTCCTGTGTGGGCTGGTGGCAGGAAATGGGCCCCTGTGCCTTCAGGGGAGGGGGAGCTGCTAAGGCCCAGGCCCCACGCTGGTGGGGACCGCCTGACCTCCTGGCCTGAAAAGCCAGCTGGCCTGTTTGTCTAGGAGGTGGCAAGGCTGGGCAGTTGTGTTTGGTGGAATCGCCTGGCTGGGGGGCTGGGGGACTGGTGAGCATCTTTTGCTCAAGACAGCTGTGATCTGAAAAGTTTGCAGTTCACCCTCCCTCCTTCCTCCTCAGGGGCCAGGACACAGGAGCCAGGGAGAAGTGCTGGCTCCAGAGGGCTGCCCGGCCTCCAGCCCTCCATCTCCTGTGGGCCAGGCAGCATCTGTAGGAGGAGCCTGGCAGAAGCTCCTTGGGCCAAATTAGAGGGAATGGGAGCCGCAGGCAGGGAGTACCCAGCCCCAGGCCACTCTTCCCTGAGTCTCAGGCACTTGACATCAGCATTTTTGGTCCAAGTCATTAACAGACTCCAAAGAGACCTCGGTGAGATTATCCTTCCTCCCTTCTAGCCACTGTGGAAAGCATGCCACAGAACAGTGAAGGAATCTTCCCGAAGTCCCCCAGTAGCCATTTACAAGCCAGGACCCCAGCCTTCACGTACCTTTTGCGCAGTCCACTTACCTTTCCACCAAAGTTAGCTAATCCTAGTACCCCGTGCCCACAGCAGGAATGCCTTTGGGCTCCGCTGTCAAGGTCAGAGCCTCAAAAATAACTCAAACCTAGTCCCTGCTCAACCCATTAAGTATCTAACCAGCCAACTGGGAAAATCCCAGCATTAGGTCCAGACCTCTGTTCTCCAAGCTTGAGGAATGACTGGACAGAAGGCTCCCTCTCCCTGTCCCTGTCCCCGCTTGTCTTGTCCCTGAAAGGAGATCATGAGCAGAGACTGACCAGACAACACGAGGGCAGGGACACACCCCTCCCCACATTCCCTCCCCTAAAGTGACCCAGAGATGCTAATTTGCATCCATCTGACCCACCTGGGAGGCTTCTGCGGAAGAAACTTTAGACTCATCCTCTCCCCGTTTCGGTATAAATTTCAATCCTCCCGAGTTTATGCAACACTTTTATAAACATAAAATGTCATTAGAGACTTTCAGATAAATTCTGTGACCAGAAAAAGAAAAGAAAACAACAGCAGTGGTAATTTTAGAACGTGCCTTTGCATACAACCGTGCCCGCCCCATCAGATCTGATAGCCTTCCTTGGGTGATAATCCCTGTCCACGGTATTAACACTTCCTTTCTGGAAGAGGTGGTTCTTTGGGGCCACTGAGCACATCTGCTGACTTGTGAGTGCTGAGGTCTCAACGCAGGAAACTGGGTGAGGACAGGAGAGTCAGTGGGAGGGCCTGAGAAATGAGCTGAGCCAAGGAGTCGAGAGGAAAGAAAGGGTGAAGGCAGCATCGGGCTTTCTAGAAGCAGGTGGCCCTCAGTACTGACAGCAGCCTTCCCTGGCCTTCTGGCCCTCTTTCCAGGGTCTCGCCCTGGAAGCCCAGAAATTTGCCCCAACTCCCCAGTAACTGCCTCTGCGCCCCCCCCCCCCCATCTCCTAGGTGATGCTTCTGGGAGACTCAGGCGTTGGCAAAACCTGTTTGCTGATCCAATTCAAAGACGGGGCCTTCCTGTCCGGGACCTTCATAGCCACGGTCGGCATAGACTTCAGGGTGAGGTGGCAGCAGGCTCTTCCTCCCAGCAGCAAGCCGGGGCAGGCCAGGACTCAGGCACAGCGTGCTGTCCTCTCCGGCCCTGGCTCCTCAAAGCCGCTGTGGGTCATTCCCCAGAGGGCACCAGGGGTGCTCCCCCTTGGGACCACAGAGGGAGCCAGGTTCAAGGAGTCCAGGCATGGTGGAGGGGCTCTCTGCCCACCTACAGGATCTGAGCAATGACACACTGAGTCTTAAAATTCTGCCCCAGAGCAGGGCAGACACATCCCAGAATGGGAGCTGAGTTTCCTGGCCTTCCGCTGTCTTGCTCATGGCCCTCTGAGCTAGGCCCCTCTGGCAAGGCCTCAGAGGTCAACAGGTCTTTCTGGAGTTCCTGGAAGCACCCCACGGCACTGGGTTGAAAAGCTAAGCTCATCAGCCTCCCTCCCTGTGGTCTCGAGGAACCCACCCTTACAAACCCGCGTCAGGGCTGTATAGCGCTCTGCCATTCTCCACCCACGGGGTCCAGGACAGTAAGGTCTAACCCAGGCGGTGGGGTGAGGGGGCAGCCATGCAGGGGCCGGCTGCCTCCCTCCCAATGGGAAGGAACCCAAGCTTCACTTAGGAGAACTAGTGAACAGCTAGAAGGAAAGACCACCCTGCAGACCCATCCTCTGCTGTGCCCAGGACGTGCGGGGTGGAGGAGGCGAGCATCTTATCTCTAAGGGCTCGGTTCTGCAGGCTGGGGCTGAGCTCCAGGAGGCACCGATGAAAGTGGGAAAGAGGCGGGGCCCCCAGTGTCCAGCCCTGAGTCACCTTCTGAGGTCAGGAGAGTCAGGCCCTGGCATGTTGTAAGAGGAGCAGACGAGTTCCCAAAAGAACTCTGCCATGGGGCGGGGTGGGGGGGAGACGGGGTCCTGCTGCCCTGAAGAGGAAATCTGACTGGAGATGTCTAGGGGGCTCACTGCACCCCCTCAAACCCCGGGAAGCAACCAGAACAGAACGTCTGCCGCTCTGTAGGACGTCAAGGATCCAAGCCTTCCCCGCCATCCAAACCCACCCTCCCCCTGCCCCTGTCTCTTTCAGAACAAAGTGGTGACCGTGGATGGTGTGCGGGTGAAGCTGCAGGTGAGACCAAGTCCAGAACAGCCGGGGAGAGGGGAGGATGGAGGGCCCCGCCCCTGTTCTGCACCCGCCCCTGCTCTGCACCCAAACCGCAGGAGGCCTGCAGCCCTGCCCTGAGCCTGGGGCAATTTCCTGTGGGGCGCAGAGGAAACAGCTTTTGTGCTTTTGTTTGTTCAAGGAGGACGAAGAGGGCGGCCCAAAAAGCAGTTCCCAGGCACACTCTCTACCGTCAAACGCTCACGGGCCGCTCTCTCCACGTGCCTGCAGACGGGCCTGCTCTGCTCCAGCTCTTCTCCGGTTTCCCAAATCTCATCCGCTCTGGGAGACTGGACGCCCCCAAGCCCTGGGCTAGGGAAGAGGCCGCAGCCTGAATGAGCTCGTGAGCTCCGTAACAGCACCGCGGACATCATCGGATGTTCGGAAGGCCCTGAGCCCCTAGTGCAGGAAGTGTCCCCCCCACACACACAGCTGTCGGACTCCGCGTGGGTTCCCTCCACGCAGCCCGGTCCCGGCGCACTGCCTCCCTCTGACCGTCTGTCCATCCCTTCCTAGATCTGGGATACAGCCGGGCAGGAGCGGTTCCGCAGTGTCACCCATGCTTATTACCGAGATGCCCAGGGTAAGCCCTTCCCCAGCCCACCCGGGAGACCCATCCTTCTGCCCCACGTCCCCTGTGTGATCTCTCTCTCCCCCTGCAGCCTTGCTCCTGCTCTATGACATCACCAACAAGTCTTCTTTCGACAATATCCGGGTAGGTCCCCTTCACGCGCCCCTCAGCAGCAGCCAAGGTGGGCCCTCCGCGAGCGAGGACTGCTTCCTGCTTTGTGGGGAAGGAGGCAGAGCAGGGAACACTGCCGCCTTTTTCAAAAGGCGCTGTGACTCAGAAGGAATAAACTGCCGCTGGGCATCTGGTCGGCCTGTGGGCGGGGAGGCCAGGCAGGCCGCTGGGTGCCTGTGCCACCTGCTCAGTCCTGGCTGTGACTCGTGAGTGCCATTCCTGACAGAGTTCGCCCAGTACCCAGCTCCGCCCTGGACAACTACCCAGGTGGCAACGACAGTGAGCAGGTCTGTCCTTACCAAACTATTGCAGAGTAGGGATAAGTCAGTAAGTACAAGCACTGAGCGCGGACGGCACCATAAGGGTTTCACATCTCCCTGATCTCAAGGGATTGGCAAGCCCATGGGGGGCAGGGGGCGCTCGGGGAACAAAACACATAGATATAAAGCAGCTTATACAGAGGATGGAAATCCACAGCACGTGCATTGCCACCTCCAACTTCAACTCCCTACTCCTGGTAGACATCACTAATCCATCACAATCATTCCGATCACTAAGCCCTTCTGTGTCGCTAGAATCCTCCGTGAGTCACTCCGGGAAATCGCTGGGGACTACCAGCTGATTTAGGAGATAAAGCTCTGCCATCTGCATCTTCCATAGAACGGGGAGTTGCACACTTGGGGTTGGGTCAAGGAAGGCTGATCCGGACCAGAGAGGCCAGAACAAAGAGGCAGATAAGAGAAGGCAGGGGGCCTGTGAGTAGCCCAGGGAAAACCAAACGGGCAGGAGAAGAATGAGCCGAGGGAGGGAGAAGGCCTGGTTCTCAGGCACAGCCTGGCTCAGCTCACCCTCTCCCACAGGCCTGGCTCACTGAGATTCATGAGTACGCCCAGAGGGACGTGGTGATCATGCTGCTAGGCAACAAGGTGAGCGAGCCCATCCCTGCGCCTCCCCTCTCACGAGCCCCACACAAGCCCCAAGAGGGTCAGTTGCATGGCCTTCCAGCAGAGGATTCTTCCCAGACTCCAGGTCAGGGGTCAGACCTCTTTGGCAGCTTCATCCCATCTCACTGCCCTCTTAATGTTTTGGAAATGGCCCCCTCCAGGGAAAGCCCAGGCTGCCCTCTGAGAGACCCAGGGTGGCCGAGACGCTCAGCCCCCACTAGATCCCAGTAAAGCAGTCACAGATGAAGAGCTAAAACCCGAGTCCAAACTACGGTCACCCCTCTGAGGCTGGTCACCACACCCCTCCAAAGGAGAGTTTCCCATCTCCCCAACTGGCAGTAGGATCCCCTGGCTGGGAGTTGGGTAACTCAGCCTGAGCAAGGCAGAAACCCTGGCTCCAAGCCAATCATACCACCTGCAGTCCCACAGGCCACCAGCAGAGGGCAGGCAGAGGCTGCTCCTGCAGGTAAAGGGGTCAGCCCAGGCAGGAGAGGGCCCGGCTGGGGTGGAGGTTTCCTTCCCCAGAGTGACCCACCTGGGCTTGACAGGCGGATGTGAGCAATGAAAGGGTGATCCGTTCGGAGGACGGAGAGACACTGGCCAGGGTAAGTGACTGCCCGTGGGCAGGACGAGGGGTGGGGGCAGTCAGAGGCTGGCCCTGAAGACATTCTCTTCCTGGCAGGAGTACGGAGTTCCCTTCATGGAGACCAGCGCCAAGACAGGCATGAATGTGGAGTTAGCCTTTCTGGCCATTGCCAAGTAAGAGCTGAGCATGGACGGGAATCATGTGGGATGGGGTGGCACCATCTGGGAATCCAGTAGGGCCTGGCCCCTGGCCCAGCCCCTGGCCCTACAGGCACTGCACCTCCTAGGTCCAGTAGCCCCGGGGTCATGGGAGTCGGGAGGGTGCAGTTCCTCACTCCCTGCCCAGCCCACTGCTTCTTCCTCTTCAAGGGAGCTGAAGCACAGAGCCCTGTGGCAGCCCGATGGGCCCCATTTCCAGATCCGAGACTTTGTGGAGTCCCAGAAGAAACAGCCCAGCTGCTGCTCCTTCTTATGAATCCCAAAGGGGCTGAAAGGAGACTCCAGAGGCCCTCACGGATGCAGCCTTCTCCCCCAGAGCTGGTTTATTCTGAACGGATGGGAATCGGGGGACCCAGGGCACAGCCCCTTCCCAAGAGGGAGCTGTACTCCCACTCTTACCTTAGTTCCTGTAGCTTCCCTACATCCTGGGGGAGGGTAAAGTATTTATTTCACTTTATTGATACATAATGTAATACAAAAAAGGAGGGGTGGGCACCAGAAAACCACGAGACAGAACGGGTGGTCCTTTCGCCTGCTGGTACTAGGACTTAGGGGCCCCAGGCTCCCTCCTTGCCTTGACAAGGGTGGTATTCTCCAGCTCAGCAGCAGAGGGCAGTGATGCACTTCTGCAGCAGAAGGGCAGGCCTTGACCCCACTGGGGCTCCACCTCAGCTGGAGAGGTGCAGCAGACCATGGCTTTACTTCCTCCAGCTCCCCCGGAATGTCTTCCCCAGTAAGATGCGCCCCTGTGCCAGACCAAGGCTCAGGGAAGATAATCGATGTGGAGATTGGGCAGTGACAGAGCTCTGTGGGTAAGGGAGAGAGGAGTAGCACAGACTAGGTCTGTATTGGCTGCCTCTGGCCTTACTAGCCCCACTCTGGGATGTACCCCTTTTCCTCCAGTCTACAGACTGAACACATTTGGTTCCTGTTCTCTAGACCTCAGGTGCCAGGGGCAAGCCCCTCTCTTCCCCCTCCCCCAAATCCCTGGTGGAGGGCTCTCTACCTTTTTGCTTGTGCCCTTAGACTCCTAAAGTCAAAGCTAGGGAAAGGTTTTTCTCCTGTCTCGACACTTTGGAGTTAGGCAGCCTCACAGGCTACTGCAAGCAGCTCCAGTGTTTCTACTGAGTTAAGAATCCGATAAGGAGGAACGCCTGACTCTCAGAGCAGGTGGGAAGCAGAACCAGGCAAACCTTACCCCACACCTATCCTCCACCACCCACCCCCACCCTGCCCTCGCCCAACCCAAGCGTGGTCTCCTCCCTGATCACCATGCCTTTTCCCCTCAGACAGACACCACCACAGCCAAAACTGCTTTGTGTCCCTTCCCACTGAACCAGGTTAAGGAGTAAGAGGTCACCCATTTCTAGGTAAATCAACACAATGTGTAGAAAACAAAGTCACGCGGGTTAGGTTGGGTTAAGGAGAGAGGCGGCAAGGAGTTTATGTGGGGCCAAGGTCACCTGTCCCACAAAACCCTGACCCTGGCCATCGGAGGTGAACAGGAGACATGTGGGTCATGACCTGGAGGAGAGTAAGAAGTCCACACTGCACATTTCTAAGGCTACTGCATTTGCTTTTGAGGCAGAAATCTTGCTCTCTGAGCAGAGTCAGCAGCTCCGACTTGGGCCTGATAAGGAAGCTCTCCAAAGCTTCTCCCTTTCCGAGCAGGGAGGAGCCTGACCTTGCTGGGCTCTTCTGGGGCCCAAGGCAGGTCGCAGGCATTCCAATCACATGGGCTGGCTCTGGGCCTCTAGCATTTGTGTTTTCAGAATTAAACTGCAGAATTGGGAAAGCACGCCCTGTCCCTTGCTTCTTTGAGGTGCGCTTGGAGAGGGGGCAGGGGAGAGAATGCTGACTGTTACTGCATGATTTGACTGCCCAAATCATTTGATCTTCATCAATGCTCCCAACTGCTCCCCTCACCCTTAAAAGACTGCTCCCCAACTTCTGTGAGCAGCCTTTCATCTGCAAGAAACTGAAAGAAGGTTTGTCTTAAGGTCCCATTCGGGCTTTTTTTTCCCCCTCCTTTCCCTCTGCCCTGTACTCAAGAGATTGGTTACCTGACTCTGTTCTGCCTCTCTTCCCCTACTTACTGGCCAAACGCGGAGGCCAGTGCTCACACCCTTGTCCTAGCTGGCCTGTGTCCAGTGGGCAGCCCCGGGAAGCCTGGGCTCCCTACTGAGCCCTCATACTGTCCCAGCGAGGATGAGAGCCCGCACCCATGTAAGCGTGCGTCCTTGGACAACGCAAAACCCACGAACGGGAAAATATCGTTATTCGAACAACCTTACTGGGTCGGAGGTGGACCCCACCGCCCCGGAGCTGGAGCCGTTTCCCCGGCAACAGCCGCTCCCCAGTCCCTACCCTCCCAACCCCTCACTCGAGTCCACAAGAGGATTTAGCTAAAGATCGTTAAAACGTTAAGAGTCCTTTATCCGTGGGTTGGCTTGCCTCGATCCCCGCCAAACCGAGAGAAAACCAGAAGCCTAAGCGCCCCTCCGCCCAGTACCGGGAACTCGCCCCGCCCCCCGCCTCAACTTCGGCCACTTGGTAACAAACACTTCCACTTCCTGAGCCCTCTTTCTTCTCGCGCCGCGGGGCGCCGCGCCGAGCACACGACCCCGCCCCCGCGCGTTCCCATTGGCCGGCGTCGTTCACCCGGCCCGAGCGCCCCCTGCTCTTGGTCTCTGATTGGGCCGCGATGTCCACACCTTCGGTGCGGCCCCGCCCCCGGAATAAGGGGCTGGCGCGGAGTCGCGAGCGCTCAGTCGCCGCGCTGGGTGGGGATTGGTCGGCGCTTTCCGGCTTGGGCTCCTCGCAGTTACGCGGCCGCACTTCGCCGCACACCTGTTCGTTCAGCCCACCGGCGGCGCGGGGGTTCTCAGCAGGGCTTCCTCCCGCCTGCCGGTCCGAAGAGCGGGAAGAAGGTTTGGGCCGTCCCGCCTCCGGCTCCCCACGGGACCCCAAGTCGCACCACTGAGCCGTCGCAGGGCGAGATGAGCGCGGACGCGGCGGCCGGGGCGCCCCTACCCCGGCTCTGCTGTCTGGAGAAGGGCCCGAACGGCTACGGCTTCCACCTGCACGGGGAGAAGGGCAAGCTGGGCCAGTTCATCAGGCTGGTGGAGCCCGGTTCGCCAGCCGAGAAGGCGGGGCTGCTGGCCGGAGACCGGCTGGTGGAGGTGAACGGCGAGAACGTGGAGAAGGAGACCCACCAGCAGGTGGTGAGCCGCATCCGCGCCGCGCTCAACGCGGTGCGCCTGCTGGTGGTCGACCCCGAGACGGACGAGCGGCTGCAGAAGCTGGGTGTCCAGGTCCGCGAGGAGTTGCTGCACGCCCAGGACGGGCCCGGGCAGGCCGAGCCCCCCGCCGCTACCGAGGCGCAGGAGGCTGGTGGCGAAAATGAGCCGCAGGCCGCGGCGCCGGAGCCGCGCGAAACCGACAAGAGCCGTCCGGAGCGGGTACGTGTGGGCCCTAACCCGGCGGCGACTGGATGGGGGCTGTGAGGGGGAAGCGAGAGGAGACCCAGCCGCCCCTCGGACGCCCAACCGCGCGCCTGCCTCCCCTTTCAGAAACTGGATCCTCGAGGGGGAGACTGCTTCCGCCTCCCGACAGGTCGCACTGGCTTGGGGCTGCGTCCCGTTACCCCCACGCCCCTTCCCAGACTGGGCTAGGACCCTGAGCGCCTTGCCTCCGGCACTGCTTGTCTCTTGGCTTTGGGGAGCGGGAGTGAGAGAGGGCGGCTCAGAGGAGCGCGCAGTCCCCTTTCTTCGGCTCTGTTGGCGGTGTCTGTTCCCGTTCTTCAGAACCCCCCAACTCTGTCCCTCCTCGCACACCCCACTCCCTGCCGCCCCAGAGGTGCCAGCTTCCTCCCCGGCCCCTTGAGGATGGTAGCTGCAGCTGGGGCGAAGCAGCCGCCACCCGACTTCAAAAAGCTAGAGGAGTAACAACTCCCAATTCTGTGCGGAGCCCCTGCACCAGGAGGAGAGGGGTCGCCGACAGGGTTCTCCAGGCAGCGCCGCACCCCCGCGGGCGGGTGCGTGTATCATTAACCTCAGCCTGGCGGGACTTCATTCTCCTGAAGTACGGTGTGACTTCTAAGGAGAGGGAGCCCCACCGGCTCCGGGCGATGTGTGGGGGTGGGGTCCGGGGAGGAGGTGCAGAGGCGTCTCCGGGGGTGGTGGCGACTCTGGCACCGGGAGGATTTATGAGTCTCAGGAATGTGAGGCGTAAGCTGGCTTGTATCTGGGAACGGGAGGGGAGGATTCGGAGGAAAAGAAAGGGCTGGGACGAAGGTGTGGAGAGAGTAGCCTGGTGTCGCAGGGCCCTGCAGAAGCCAACGGAACTCACCAGGGACAGGTGGTCTTGCCCTGTGATTGCCTGTCTCACTTCAGTCTCCTGGACACCAAGCTGACTGGTTGCTTTTTGCCCATCTTTGGTGTTTCCCCAAACGGTCCCAGTTTGGATCAGCTGCAGGAGGGGCAGTAACAAAACAGGAGTTGTGATGAGAGCCTTGTGTCCCCAGAGAGTGAAGGAGGGGGAGGCCGGAGGGTGCAGACTAGGGGGAGCAGAGCCTGGGCCTCCCAGGGCCCGGTTGGCTTGGGCCAGCTCTCCACCTGGTGGCAGCCTGTGGCAGGGGCGTCTGTGATGCCGGCAGAAGCCTCTCTGGACAGAAAAAAGGCACCCTTCAGCCTTAAGGTAGAAGGTGGAGTCCCAGAGGACCAGCTGGTTTGGTGGAAGCAAAGGAAGTGAGGTCGCCAGAAGCCTTGTCCAGCCAGAGCTGGGCGCTGGCAATACCAGGGCTGCTAGGCTCGCGCTTCCTGCCTCTGCCAAGCTGGTGTTGGCAAGGATGGGGGAGGGGCCGGGGCATCCCTGGCAGGGGTTCGATACCAGGGAGTTGGAAACCATGACCTCTGATCCCAGGCAGGAGGATCTCGTTTGAACTTTGTGCTGAGCTGAGTGTAGCAGTTTGTCATTCCCTCTTTTTTTTTCTTTTTTTTTTTCTTTTTGGACTTTGGCACTGGCACAAGTAACCACCTCCCCGCTCCCCATCCCCCGCCCGAGATGCCGTTATGTTCAGCTCCTCCCCTTGCCCTTTTGGTTTTTTGTGGGGGTTGTTTTGGTTGGTGTGGTTTTGGTTTTTGTTTTGTGGTTTTTTTTGGTCTATCTGCTGCTGGGTGAGGAAGGATCCTAGGGGAGTTGGAGGATGCCAGGGGCCTGGTGGCCTGACCCAGCCTGTGCTCTCCCACCATGCCATCTGGAAAAGCCAGTGGAGCTTGACTTTCTGCTGTCTGGGTGACCCTCAGAATCGGATTCCCCCAGCTGGTGATGGGACATCTGCATTTGTGCATATTTCTCAGGCCAGGAGAAGTAGTACGGTACCCTCCAGCTGGTCCTGGGGACACCATCACCAGGCCTCTTGGGGTTTCAGGTCCACAGGCAAGTCACAACTTCTCTGAGCCTTGGTTCTCCCATCTGTAAAGTGGGGAGTGTTGTCATACAGTGACCCCTATTTCCTCTAGGATTTTACGAATAGTGGGAAGTACTTGAGCCCCAGGTGGATGCTGAATTGAGCACCTTCTGCCCAGGCATTTGTGCCAGTCCCTCTGGTAGGAAATGCCCATGAAATCTGGTGTGGTGGCCATGCAGGTGACCTGCCCTGTCATTGCAAAAAAAAAAAAAAAAAAAAAGTCAGTAAACATAGTAAAACTCACATTTTTCCTAAAGACATCTCACATAAGGAATTTGAGTTTTACTAATGAGTTTACTTAGCCTGAATTTGTTTGCAAAGTGGGGACTGTTAACGGTATCTTCATTGGTTCTCACACGTCCAAAAAGCGTTCAGTGGACAAGTGCCACGCAGAGATTGGGTGGCAGGTAATCTCATTGGGAAGACCACCCTGGGTGAAGAATCCTATAGGCAGAGGGTGTGGGATGATGTTTGTAGTACTGTTGGAGGAGGAGGGGGAGGGATTTGCAGCTGTGTCCACCTGCTCCATTGGTGGCTTTCCCCACCCCCTCCGAAGGAGCAGCAACACTCCTGCTCACAGCACTGCCCCCGTGCGGATGGGCCCCAAGGCCTGAGCTACCTCGAGCAGGAGTGACTTAACCTAGGCCTCTGTCTCCTCCTGTGTAAGTTGGGAGCATAGGGGTGGCTACACTGGCTGGGGGTTACATGGGGAGGTCCATAAAGGCAGTAGCTCCATGCCTGGCATGGAACCACTCAGCAAATGTTGGTATTTGAGTTGGTAAGTATTTCACAGTGATTGTTACGTGCCCACTCTTGGGCTGTCAGCCCTGGTCCTGCCCCTCCTTGGGCAAGTGCTGCTGTGTCCCAGCCTGGCACTGTCTGAATGCTCGGTCGGAGGTCAGTGTTTTGGAATAATCAGAAGGTGCTCCACAGCCTTTCCCAGTCTGGCAGCCCGACAAGACCCTTCATCAGTCTGGGAACCTGTCACTTCTCTTCTCCATGAGGCACACTGCAAAACCATTCACAGCTCGCAGAGCCTTTTCTCAACCCTGCAGGCAGAACGAGCTTTTTCTTTGCTCTCCTTCCTCCTCCTCCTCCCTGTCCTCTGCATCTTTTATGGCTATGAGCACACAACAATCAAATCACCTGTTCATGATCTTGACCCACTGCAATGGTGAGGAAGGTGAAGGTTGTGGCTGCTTTTGTGTTTACATCCCTGGTGCTATGCCTGGCGCAGAGCAGGGAGGGGCTCACATAATTTTTGAATGAACAAGTGCATAGTAGCCATCAGGCACTTTTATCCTAATTCATCTCGGTCCAACACCCCCAGACATCGAAATTCCAGACAGAACCTACCTACTCCTTTCTCTTGCCTGCTAGCAGCTTCCATTTGGGGAGTAGAAAGGTAAAATTGTCCATTGTTCCCTGCAAACCTCAGCTCCTACTTCTGTGAAATGGGAACACCAGAACCCACCTTGCAGGGTTTGGGGGAAGTTTGATGAGATGATAGGGGTGTGTGTGTCAGTGCCTAGCTTGAGGTACATTCTTGCCAGACCTGACTGACCCTGATCCCACAGGCAGAAACAGTGCAGGCCGGGGACCCTGGCTGGCTCAGTCCATGGAGCTTGTGACTCTTGGTCTTGGGGTCGTGAGTTTGATCCCCACGCTGGGCACAGAGCCTGCTTAATAAATCCAGGGCACCTAGATGGTTCAGTCAGTTGAGTGACTGCCTTCAGCTCAGGTCATGGTCCTGGGATGGAGCCTTGAGCCCTGCATCGGGCCTTCTGCTCAGCGGGGAGTCTCCTTCTCCCTCTCCCTCTGATCCCCCTTACCCAGGTCAATCATACTCACTCTCAAATAAAATCTTAAAAATAAATAAATAAAATTTAAATTAAAGACAAAAGGAACAGTGCAGGCATCCCAGGCAGCAAGGTGGGTGAGTGGGTGGGCGCAATGCACTGGCAGCCTCCCAACCTCCGGCCCAGGATACGCGGGCCATTTCCCACTGGCAGGTTGGAGTTTGGGAGGGCAGAAGAGAGTCTGCGCTGTAGGATGTTTGGATTTGAAGTAGACAGGGTATGTGATGGTGTGAGTGTGGTTCCTTCTCTGAAGCCACAGATGTGAGATTTCTTCTCCCCTGGTTCCTACCTTCAGCTTCCTATGAAGTTAAATCAATAATTCTGGTGAGAATTCTCTTGGAGACAGAATGGGGCACTCTCCGTATGTCTAGATGTGGGCTGTTCTCTTCGTCTCCAGAGTTCCCATCCCACGGGGCCCTGGGGAGGTGAGAGACCACTTAGGAATTAGAGATGCAGGCCTTCTGCAGACAGATGGCAGAGTTCTCAAGGCCGGTATGAGATGCTCTGCTTTTTGCTGCTCTGAGATGAAGTCAGCCCCGCGGGGAAGGAAATTCAGTTCTAGTGCAGCCTTGTGTCCTAAAGATACTGATGGATTTCCATGGTTCCCCTATGACAGCCATGCAAGTTAGGTCTTAGTTTCTCCATTTTTGTGAGCGGACAGTGATTGCTCAGTAAATGATGACTATTACTAGTGCCCGGCAGTGTGCTGTGTGCTAGACATGCTTTGTGTCGGGGCATCTGGGTGGCTTAGTCCATCCGAGTGGCTCATCCACTTGGACGCCAATCAAGCATCTGGGTCTTGATTTCCACTCAGGGTCATCTCAGGGTCGTGAGATCGAGCCCCAAATCAATCTCTCTCTCTCTCTCTCTCTCTCTCTCTCACACATAAATCTCTAAAAAAATAATATGCCTTATGTCATTCAATATACAAAACTACGGCATGAGGTAGATACTAGTGCCCGTGTCCCCCTGGAAACGGAGTCTTGGTCAGTTCAGGTGGGGCAGCCCCATGTGGACAGGGGTTATTACCCCAATTCTCTCTGACTCCAGTGCCTGCATAGCCACTCAGCCATGCAGTTGGGTTGTACTTGAGGGCCCGACTGTCCAGCTGGGGGTCTCTGACCATCGCATTCTGGGCTACATAAGAGCTATCATAGTGAGTGGAATACATTCACCAGTTCCTTGCAAGGAAGGGTCCCTGTAGCTTCTGTCTCTTGGGGGTATCCTTTGTGGCATCACCAGGAAAATGCGTCAGCACAGAAGTGGCCTGGCTCCTGGCCCCACCTATCTCTGTGATGGGCTGGGATCTGGAGCCCACCCACCAAGTCTCTACCTTACCCTAACACCCCCCACCCCCCATGTCCTAAGAACCCATCCTTGCTGGCTCTGGGGCTTCCCTGCAGCACAACCCCCCCCCCCTTCCCGGCCCCGCCCCCCAAGGCCAACCTTGACCTATTGGCCTTAGCCTTGCCTCACCCCTGAAGTAGGACAGCTCACCATGTCTCCAGCCCTCTGGGCAATGTTTAGGTTCCTATGCCCTACAAAAGGGCCACTCCCTCATTGCTGTGTTGTCTGGAGGCTAGACCTCTGACTTACAGAGTCAAAGGCTCCTGCCCTCCTGGGTGTGTTACAAGGTTGTGGTGCCCAATTCAAGTGTGTGTGTGTTGGGGGGGGTGATGTAGAAATGTGTTTGGGGGCGGCACCTGAGTGGCTCCGTCCGTTGAGTATCCCACTGGTGATTCTCCACGCTGGTCACGATCTCAGGGCCTTGGGATAGAGCCCTTGGGGTGGGGCTCCGTACTCAGCACAGTCCGTTCGAGATCCTTGCTCTCCCTCTCCCCCTTCCCCAACTTGCGCATGCACCCCCCAAATAAATCTTAAAAAAAATTGGGGGGCAGACAGCTTGAGAGTTGGGAGTGAGACCTCTAGAATATCAGCAGACCCTGGTGGCAGCCACTGGCCACATATGGCTCTTCTTAGCACTTGAACTGTGCAGGTCCCACTTGAGATGTGTTGGAAGTTAGAAATGCACACCAGATTTTGAAGGCTTCCTACAACCCAAAAGACATAAAATCACACTGTTAATAATTTTGAAGTGGAGTACCTGTTGAAATGATAGCAGTTTGGGGCATATTATGTGAGATAAAGTCATTGTAATTAATTTCTAATTACTTTTTTTACTTCAATGTGACCCTGGGAAATTTTTAATTGCCTCCCTGACCGATACTGTGTTCCTATTGGACGTGCTGTTCCCCATCTGAGTTCGGAGCCTGACTTCTCCTCCCCTCCTCTGTGGACTTGAGCGGTTGATGTGACCTTTTTGAACCCGAGTTCCCTCATCTGGGAAGGAGGGCAGTCATACCTTCTTCACAATATTAGAATTAGGTTTGAATGAGAAAATGTACATATAATCGTGGTGTGGCCCTTGGCCCACAGTACGGGCTCAGTAAACAGTAGCTTCTATTTGTTATTTTAATAGAGCCGCAGTTACACAAGCTCTCTGAAGGTCTTTGTCCCTTCAGGACTGGCCCTTAAATCCAGTGACTTCTGGGAAGGAGGGTGACGAAGAAGAGGGGATGAGGGAACAGTGGCTGCGGAGCAGTCGGGCATGGGGCGGCCAGCCTGGAGGGAGTCCAGCCAGGCAGCAGCCCACGTACCAGCCTGCTCCGTCCCAGGCTTGCCCAGCCCTGGGGAGACCTGAGCCAAACTCCTTCGGGTGGGTCTCTGGCCAGCACCGGGAGGAGAGAAGCTGGCGCAGGGCCCCTGCGCGGGGCGTGGAAGAAGCAGCTCCCACTTGACCGTAGGTCTCCCTCCCAGAGCCCACCCAGTCCACCCAGATCACCCTGCTGGGGTCCTGACAGGGGCCGTCCCACTGAGAAACAGGAAGGCCAAGATCAAGGGCTAGAGCTTTGTCACAAATGGAGATGGCCAACATCCCTGTCTGCACAGACCTGGGTGGGGAAGGTCCTGTGGGCACGGGTCAGTGGCCGCCGAGCCTTTTCTGTACCTCGGGTGAGGAGATGATGCCTCTAGCCTCGAGCTCTGGCCACTGGCCAACAGTCTGAGCTCCTGGTCACTTCCCAACCTGCCCTGAGGACAGTGCCCCCTTGCTGCCCAGTCACATGTCACCCTCAGGCTAGGCCAGCTCTCGCCATCCATCATGGCTTCCTTGAAGAGCTGGCACCAGACCCGAGCTGTGTCTCTTGAGTTCTGTGGAACCACGGACCTGCCTCCCAGGGCAGCTGCTGGGCTCTTCCTAATGCCCAGCATCCCCCCTTCCCATCCCCGCCAGAAGCACCAGGGCTCCTTCTGCCCACCCCCCTGTCCCCTTGTTGCTGGGGCTGCGCTCCCTGGGGCAGCAGGCTTCAATCTTATCTGCGTAAACAAGAGCCTTGGCTGGGCTGGGCTGGGCTGTGTTGGGGGAGGGGCAGTCTGGGAAGGTGAGGGTCACCTCTGTTGTTCCCCTAGCCACCCTGGTGGTCTGCCGGCTCTAACAGCCCATTCCTTCTGGGGCCCAGAGCTGCCTGGCCTTCTGGAAGGAGCCTGGCTGTTTTCTATAGGGCCCATCACCATGACACCGGCCAGGGAGGGGCCGGGCTCATTGGGGCGTTGGCCCCCAGCAGCCCTCCCCGAGGAGGAACAGGGAGCGGCCCTGGGCCTGCTCCCCAGAGACGGGCACTGGGATTAGGGTATCGACTTTCCTCGGCTTTCCAGGTGGTTGCTGGTGGCGCCTATTGAATTCCGTGCCCGCCGTCCGCTCCCTGGGCTGCGTGGGTGGAGGTGATTGGGCGGCCACTTGGGGCCAGGCTGGGCTCCCTGGGAGAGAAGGAGGAAAGGAGTGGATGGCCACGGGGGCCCATGACAGGATTCGGGACAGCCTGCCAACCTGTGGGGGGAGAGGTTCCAGGAGAAGAGTCTGAAGGCAGCTGTCCTGGCAAGATCTTTTCTGGAAAACTTGTCTGGTGTTGCCTGGAAGACTCAGTCCCACCCCCCAGGCACCCCATCTCATTTGCACTGTCCTTTGGCCACCACTGCCTCTTGTTCCTTCCTCTTGCTTCCAAGTCTCCCCCAGGTGCCTCATGAGCAGGTCCTGATTTCTGCTTCTGACCTGTCATGGTGCCTGGGATCCCTGCCTGGCACTCTGAACGCTCTGAGGCCATGCTCCCCTTGAAGACCCCTCCCCACCCCCAGCTCTGGACCCCTCCTGAGCCCCTGGGGGCCTCACAACCAGGAGCAAGATCGGCTGGACTTTCCAGCTACCCCCTTTTCCCCAGAGGCAGAGCGCAGGTCCTACTTCAGCTCTGGGGGTGCGGGCCCAGGAGCAGCAAAGGCCAGGCTCTGCCCCGGTCCCTGCCCCCTTCCCACCAGATCCCCAGGGAGGCTGCCCCCGCCCCCAACAATTCCTACAGGACAGCCTCCACCCTGGTCTGCTGGGATGGGCTGCTTTGATGGGCTGACGCGGCATCTGGCAGGGACACCTCCTGGAGACAGCTGGGGGAGGGGTGGAGAAAAACAGCCTGGTTTCCTGGAAGGACGATGAGCCCCCTCCTCTCCCTTGGGCAGGAGGGTGCTGGATGGGGCCCTATAGGTGTCTGAACATGTCAGAAAACCCCCTGGAGCTTCCTGTCCCCCTGCTCAGACACCGCCAGAGGGTCGGAGCAGGTCCCAGTACCAGGGAAAGGGAGCAGTGGGGAGCTGAGCCCCATTTCCTCCAATCCCACAGTTTGGGACTGGCGGCGGGGAGTGAGGTTCAAAGCAGGCCCTCCGGCCTTAATGACGGGGCTCCGGGAAACATGCCCATGTGGGGGATCAGGAAGAAAAGCCTGCAGCCCTGACTGCTCTGCTGGCCAGGAGCTCTCCCCGAACCGCTAAGCTGCCCCAGCCCAGGCCTGCCCACTGCTGCATTGCTTATCCCAAGCTCGGGCTGGAGGCCGCAAGAGGCCTTGAGGACCCGGAAGGAAGGCTGTGGTTTCATCAGCGGCCGGCCGCCTCCCAGCAGAGCCTGCGCCGCCGTGGGAGAGCAGCCCATGTTTATGACTCCTGCTGAGGCCTCCTCCCAGTCTGGACTTGGGTCCTTCGGAGCCAGCCCATGGATGGTGGGAGGAACACGGGGTCCAAGTCAGAGACCTTGTGAGCGCTCCGGCTCCTCCACTGTGCAGCTCGCTGGGTGACATCGGGCCGTGGGCTTGACATCTGGACTCTCGGTTTCCCGGCCTTGAGAATGGGGGTGCCTGGCCCCAGCCAGGTTGCGATGGGAAAGATGACTCTTTGGAATGAGAGGAGGTGGGGAGGAGCGGAACGGCAGAGCTGCACGGTTCTCAGGGTGATTGCGGGCTCGGCCTGGCTGGGGCAGAAAGCTGAGCCTGCCTGTGGTGGCAACTGGTCAGACCTGTTCCTGCTCACCTGGGCCTGGGGGAGGGCTGGGCTGGCAGCTTCGTGGCGGGATTAGCTGGAGGGGAGAAGAGCCTCACTCACTTTATCAAACAGGATCCTGTGGGGGCTGCCGGGGGGATAAGCAGCCGCTGGGAGGAGGGGGCCCCTCCTGGAATTGGACCCTGTTGACAGGGAGAGTTGGGGAGAAGATGCTTTGCAACCACTGGGGCTCCCCTCTGCCCCCCCTTTAATGCTTGCTTCTCTGGCTTTGCTACTATATGGGATGAGGGCAGCCTGCTGAAGGAGAAACCAGGGAAGGGCCCACGGCCTCTGGCCCAGATCAGGGTGAGATGCGGGTCCAACCATCACCTCTTTCCTGTCTTCCTCTCCACAAACCCCACCAACATCCTGAAACACAGAAAGACCTGCCCAGGCAGTTAAAGGAAGGCAAAGTCACCCTCCGGCCACCCCCGCCCCCCATGAGACTGAAAGGGTGGGGAGCCCCACATGGCAGCGGCCTGCTGGGACTGGCAAGTTGGGGCAGGAGGCCCCTAAGCCCTCCTCTCCTTCCCTGCCTCCCTGGCCAGCCCTACTCCCAGCTGGGGACTGGCGACTCAGAGCAGCCTGGCCCGCACCCTACCCCCCAGAATCTCCCTTCCCGGCTTAATGTGACTCATCAGTAGGGTGGCCAGCGCTGGGAAAGTCTGCTCAGGCACAGGGATTTTTGAAGTTGCCAAGTGTTCCCACCTATGTGAATTCTCTCACTTGGCCTCCCAGCGACCCTGGCACCGTATGAATGAGGAACTCTAGGCGCAAGAAGGAAATTACTTGCCCCAGGTCACATAGCTAGTAGGTGGGGAAGCTGACACTGGGGCGGGGGCCTTGACTCCGGCCTCTGCTCGTGGCCTGGGGGTCACTGGGCACTAGCAGGCTGGCTGCTGCAGCTCCAGGCCTGGAAGGAGAGGGAGAGAGACCCCCAAGTCAGGCCTTGGGCTCAAGCTTCTGGCTGAGGTTTCAGTTGCTTGGCCTGTGCACACCCGGATTCCCTCCATTGTGTAAATGGGTCCGAGGGCTGCAGCGTCTAAGCTAAGCGGCTTAAGTTGGACCAAGGATGGTGAAAACCATTCTCAGCCGAGTGTACAAGCGCTGGAGAGAACTCTGCCTGGGCCCTTTCAGTCCCGACTCTGGCAGGGCCGTGGCCACAGCCACGCTGGGCTCTCCCCACAGCCCAGCCCTGCTTCTCATAGCCCTTTCACCATGCAGGCTTCCCCAGCAGGGTCTTTGGGGTTCTGCTGCTGCCTTTGCCCCCAGCCTTCTGCTGGCGGGGGTCCTTGTCCTGTCCAGGACTCCTTACTGTGATTCCCCCAGGTCTGGGGTCATCTGGCTGCCTGCTCCCTTTTTGCTGGGCTGTTTGGCTTGGATGGGGAAAGGCTTTACTGTAAACACACTGACCAGCTTTCAGTAAACACCCTGTCTCCGCTGCTGCAGAGAACTGGGTACCAAGGGGCTCAGAACCCCCAGTCACCCGGCCAGGCTGGCAGCGGTGCCACCCCAACCCCAGAGGGGGCCAGACGGAACTTCTACTGGGGAGGCATAAGGTAGCAATCAAAATAACACAATTAACCTCAGAACATCACAAGGGAAGGGACTCGACTTAATCTGGCCCCGCCTCCCATTTGCCAGAAGGAGGTGACTGGCTTGGAGGGGGCACCTGGGCAGTGTGCGACAATGCCAGGTCTTCTGGGTTCCAGCCCAGCATCTCTCAGATTGCTGTGTGGGATCCGGCAAACTTGCCTTAGTCCCCTGTGTTCCTTGTGGGGGAGGGGAAGGGGTCGGGCACCGGGCTGGGAGGGCGGGACCTAACAGGATGGAGAATGGCCACGAATCCTCCTCTGTCCCCACAGCGGGAGCTGCGGCCTCGGCTCTGCACCATGAAGAAGGGCGCCAACGGCTACGGCTTCAACTTGCACAGCGACAAGTCCAGGCCGGGCCAGTTCATCCGGGCAGTGGACCCAGACTCACCTGCCGAGGCCTCAGGGCTCCGGGCTCAGGACCGCATCGTGGAGGTAATGCTTCCCAGCCTCTTCCCAGGCACCTGCTTCCTGCCTACCTCCACACAGACAAGCAGTCCTGGGGCAGCCATCACACCGCCTGCTCCTTGGTTGGCGCAAGGGGTCCAGAGAGCCCAGATGGAGGGAGGGAGGGAACCAGAGAGGGGAGAATCATGGTGGGTGGGTGGGCTGGAGGGCGGGCAGGAAGGGCGATGGATGGCCGATAGCCTAATTCCCTCCCCCCACCTTCTCTGGGTTCTTATTGAGAGAGACACTCAGTAGCCCAGCATCCACCCAGCCCTTCCAGTGGACATGTGGGGTCACCTACAGAGTGTCCCTACTGCCTGAGGCCTCCGTGGTGGCAGGTGCACTCAGAACTCTTTGTGTGGTGCTCGGGAGGAAAGGAAACGTGAACCCTCTGCCATGGGCGAGCCCCAGAATCTCAGTCTTAGAACCTTCGAGCTAGAAGAACCGCTCTCCCAAGACTTCTCATTTTACACGTGAGCAAACCACGGCCCAGAGCGGGAAGTCGGACACAAGTACATAGAAACGCTCAGGCCCATCCCAGGCCTCGCCGATCTTTCCTGTCCTTCTGTCACAGCTGTGTTTGTTTAGTCTTTTCTGGATATTTTCTTTGGCTTTTTCTCACGTGTCCTGCCTCTTCATTTGATTGTCAAGTGGGAGGACCACTTGGCTTCTAGTTCAGGACTCCCAGGCCAGGTGGGTTTCATGTCCCCAGACTGCCAGCTGGCTGAGGACAGGAAGAGGACCCTTCACACCACCTCCACCTGCCCCCCTAAAACTGTGCCAGTAACCCCTGACCTCCCTTCCCCCCACAACAGGTGAACGGGGTCTGCGTGGAGGGCAAGCAGCACGGGGACGTGGTATCCGCCATCAAAGCCGGTGGGGATGAGACCAAGCTGCTGGTGGTTGACAAGGAGACTGATGAGTTCTTCAAGAAATGCAGAGTGATCCCATCTCAGGAGCACCTGAGCGGTGAGCAGCGGAAGCCCCGGGGTCAGGGCCGTTGGTGGCCAGTGCTCTAGATCTCACTGTGTCCTGGCTGACGGGCGGACAGTTTCCTGTTTAATAGCTTCCTCCCCCTCCCTCAGGGGAGTTTGGGGAAAAGAGGGGCCTGATGTCGGGAGAGGAAGCCGGGATGGCAGTGGTTTCTGAGGATGCGAAGGACGGGCTTGAGCCATCACAAGGGATGGTGAGACTGGGTGGACGGAGGTACTTATTCCCAGACCAGAGCCTCAGCACTGAAGGGAGGCCTCCGTCCCAGCCCCTGCCCCCCTAGTAGGTTCTCCAGGCAGCGCTCATGCAAGGGAAGGGTTAACTCCAGCTTTGCTTGGTCAGATCAGAGTCCAGTGACAGGGGCCCCCTGCCTCCCCTCCCTTCTCTCAGGTTGTCTTGGAAACCCAGGCTCACTGGCTCTAGACGCCAGTGGGTGCCTCCTTGGTCCCTGGTTCCCGGGCCCCTGCCCTCCCCACCCCACCCCCAACACGCTGCCAAGCCTGGCACCTCCCCCTGCCCAAGCCCCAGCCCAATGGGGCCAGGCTGCTGTCGGAGGGCAGGAAGGAGTTAAGCAAAGCTCTTCTCCCTGGTGTGGACTTTCTCCCTGGAGAGATGGCTCCTGGGGAAGGCGAAGTAGGGTGGGTGGGACCTCTTTGGACTTTGCAGTGGGCAGGGCCTCCCTAAGGTTGTCGGGGGGTTTTTATTTGTAGGGGGTGATCCACCTAAAGGTCCTGGCACAGACTTCGCCTCTGGGTGGAGGGGTCAGGTGGACGCAGACTCCAGGCCTGGGAGGTAGGGCACCACCTTATCCTTGTTTCCCCAGTTCACAGAAGCTAGATAACTCAAGAGAGTCGCCTTCCTCCTGTGAGGGGGAAACCGAGGCCCTAGAAGCTCCATCCTTGCTCTGGTGGAGATTCGGATTCACAGCTGCTGAAATACCTTCCCCTGAGGCCTCCAGCTTCCTTCCCCCACCTACCCCTAAGGAATCAGCCCTCAGACATTCCTTCTTCTTATCTCTGTGGCTGGGTGGGATGGGCCCTGAGAATCTTGGTGGTGATTGTGGGGATTGTAGCCTCTGGCCTGAGGAGCCACACAGGGAGGGGCCTGAGGGCAAATATCCTTCCCAGGTATTGAGGGGGGGGTGTCTCCAGGCTGCCCTCCACTCCTCCCAGCTGGGTATACCTGCCCCCCACAGAGAAGAACGCCCTCCCAGCAGCTGCCTCCTGACCACCGGAGACAACCTGGGGTGGGGAGTGGGTGAGGGTCCCCGTGTCCCAGCGATCCCGTGCTCAGCCACTATGGGGAGAGGGTGGGTAGCAGTAGGGGGGAAGTGGTGAGTCAGGTATGCCTGAAGTCCAGGCCCCAGGAAAGATGCACGTTGATAGGGAAGAAAGAGTCCGAAGAAACCCACACAGTCTGACCAGCCCCAGCGGTAGAACAGTCCCACCTACAGCCAGGCGGGGCCCTGCCTCAGCCCAGCGAGGGGGGACCCCAGGCTGGTGTTCTCTCCTCCTGAGCACCCCGTCAACCTGCACATTGGCGAGCAGGAGTGGGGATGATTTTCTCTTTTAGGTGAGGCCGCTGCTGCCCGGAGTCGGGGGTGTGTTTCCTACTCTGGTGCCCAGGCCTGGGGATCTGCATTTCTGACATGCTTCCCAGATGATTCCTAGGCAGCCAGCCTGGAATTTCCTCCCCCTGAAGGACAGCAGTTTTTCCAAATTGTTCATGACCCATCTGTGGTTCGCAAGATCTACCTAGCAGGCAAAGACTAGCGTACTACTTTAAACGAAACTGAATTAAAATACAGGAGAGCATTACGAGGTGGTAAGGGTGTGTGTTGATTTGTGAAGCTTGTTCGCTGAGGTGTGTGTGTGCCGGGTCACCAGGATGGCAGCCGTACTGCAGGAGGGTTGCAGTCAAGGGACTCAAACACTCACGTAGGGCACAAGGTCTAATTACGGGCCAGACCCGGCAGCTGTCCCTCCTCCTCTCCGGGCGCCGCTCCAGCCACATCCCCCAGAGCTTCTGGACTCACCTTGCTGGTTTCTTGTTTTTTCTCCCCTTCTCCTAGGTCCCTTGCCTGAGCCCTTTACCAACGGGGAGATTCAGAAGGTAAAGGCAGACCCCCTGATGCTCCTCTGGCCCGCAACAAGCCAGGGGCTGTAGGAGAAGGGTTGGAAGGCAGCACGGCTGGGACAGTGGGCCGTTGGGCTCAGGTTGCGGCCCCCTCCTGAGCCCTGAGCTGTGAAAGCTGCCGGCAGTGCCCTCCTCAGCCCCTGTGTGGAGCGCTTAGGCAGGAGGGAGAGGAGAGGCCTGGCGGGGCCCCTTGCAGCCCGCTATCCTGGTGACAAGCCCCGCCTTCAACTCCCCACCGTACAGAAGAGGCCATTCTTCCCCCCAAGAACAGAGCTTCAGTGTCTGGACGCACGCTGCCTGGGCCCTGCTACTTCCAGTCTGGGTTGGAAGAACAAAGCCCCTCCTCCCCTCCTCCCTGGGCAGAAGGGAAGAGAAGGCCGTGGAGGCTGGGGAAGAGATGGTGGGGCCTGGTGCCAGCCAAGGCCGCAGAGGAACCCAGGCAGAGGCTGAGCACCAAGCTAAAGCCTTGGCCAGAACCTTCACTCTGGGACAGGCTGACTCCGAGGCAGACCACAGAGTTGGAGCTTTCTACAGGGCCTGCTCAGAGGGTTCCCATCCCCAGGGGCTACTGCGGTGGAGGGAGGGTGGCCTTGGGTCACCTGAACCTTCTGTCACCCCATCTGTGGGCCTAGAACTCTCATCCCTCTTATTCCTCCAAAGCCCTTCTTAGCTGCTTTGGGGTTAAGGTTTCAAGCTTCCTGGGGTCAAGTCCAAGGAAGCAGGTGGGCTGCAGGAAATTCAGGGAGTATCACAGTTCCCTGTGCCAGGCAGAGGCCCCTGGGATCCCCACACCCCCCTCAAAGCCCCTCCACGGTCACTGGCCCAAAAGGCTAGTCGACGCTGAAGGCTACTTTGGGAGAGCTGGGGGGTGGGTGGTGGGGGCATGTGAGCAGTTTAGCTAATCCCACGGTGGTCCCTCCCACTCGGGTGGTAGAACCAGCCTGCCCTCTGATCCTTAGAGGAATGTGAAATGTCAATCCCCAAGGCTGGCCAACCAGCCCCCCCAACCCCCTACACTCTCCTACAGACTAAGGCAGTGTGGCTTCTGGGTCGATGGGAAAGGCTTGTGTGGGGCTTCTCAGACCAGGGCACCTGTCCTCCCTGGAACACACTTCCTTGTTGAGGACCTCCCCACCCCATCCCTTGCCAACCCACACTCCTCTTCTCTGTGCCAGGAGAACAGTCGTGAAGCTCTGACTGAGGTGGCCTCTGACAGCCCCAGATCAGCCCTGGCAAGATCCACCTCCAGTGATACCAGTGAGGAGGTAGGCTGTTGGCTGGGCGGGCAGAGGGTGGCACTGGGTTACAGGAAGCCCATTCCCAGGCCACGCTCGTTCCTGGCACACCAGCCTGCCTTGGAGGTCACATGCTGTGCCACGTTCTGTCCTTGTGACCTGGCTTCCCTGGGCACTGCCCCAAGGGAGCCACCTTGCTGAGGCTGAGGACCGGGGCGCCTGGCCGGGCACTGACTCCCTCCCTCTGCTGCCACCTCCTCTTCGCAGCTGAACTCCCAAGACAGCCCCAGGAAACAGGACTCCACGGCCCCCTCGTCTACCTCCTCCTCCTCCGATCCCATCTTGGACTTCAGCGTCTCCCTGGCCGTGGCCAAAGAGAGGGCCCATCAGAAGCGCAGCAGCAAGCGGGCCCCGCAGATGGACTGGAGCAAGAAAAATGAGCTCTTCGGCAACCTCTGAGCATCCTCCTGCCGGTGCCCAGGAAAGCTGGGCGGGCCTGGCCAGCCCCCAGGCCCCAGCCCTGCTCCCTCACCCTCCTCCTCACTCACTCCCTGCTCCTCCTCCAATCAACACTTAAATCAGCACCAGCACCCTCCCTGCCCCCACCCCCATCGGTGAATCTGATTTTTCTAGAGAAATAAGCTCTTCCCTTACTTCTGGGAAGGTGAATGTGTTTCCATCCTGCCCCAACCAGAAAGCAGACTCCTGCTCCTCCTCCGGGAGTGCTCCAGCCCCTTGCCACTCCCCAGGGACCTCACTGGAACGCACACCAAGCAAGGATGGGGGGGACCTGGCGAGAGGTCCCATTCCCTTGCAACCCCAAGTGATGACCAAGTCCGGGGTTGGTGAGGATCCCCAGTGACAGCAGTGACACTGCGGAACGGACAGGGGTCCATCTTCCTCAGAGCCATGGCTTGGGCATCTTATTTTCGTTCATTTGATTTTTTGAGTGCAGTATCAGAATTTAGAGGGATTTCTGTGTCCTTAATTAACATGATTTGTCAGGTTGTTGCATCCAGGACATAGCATCAACCTCGACCTTGAACTTCATTCCTGCCCTGGAGCCCCGGGCAGCATGGGGCAGGTCTGGCTACCCCCTGCCCAACCACCCTAGTGTAAGGAAACTCCATCAAATTCAGCTGGCTTCCATCCTGCCTCCGCCTCTGTGTCGTCTTTTAGAGCTCTGGGTGTCCCCAGGGCGGCCTCTAGCCGAGGGTGGTGTAGTCCAGGCTTCTGGAACTCTGACAGGGGAGTAGTACCACGTGGGCGGCTGTATGCTGAGGGCTGTAGCTGCCTGCGTGCTACCTGTGGGAGTGGGACCTGCCCAGCTCCTGAATGGATGCAAAGGCTGCCTGCCTGCGCCCCCCCACCCACCCCAGCAAACCTTCAGGTAGGACGTGGGAGGGGAGGTTGACATGCTCCAAGGACCTCATGCACTTTCTGATTCAGGAGCACAGAACTGGTGAAGGCCCCAGAGGAGCTGCATGTAGAATGCAGAGAGGGGCTTCAATCTCTTCTACTCGCGGCCAGCGGGGTGCAGGGGCAGCCTGGGGCTGGCAGCAGATTCACCATCTCATCTGGCTGTGGACACGACCAGAGCGCAGCTGTCCAGGACAGGCTCCGTGGCAGGTGGGGTGGAGGGGGCTTTCCAAGGGCAAAATACCTGCTGCTCAAGAGATCAGGTCTTTCCCACCGCTGGCACCTGAGGCCACATCCTGGACGTCTGCTAGGGTAGCCCACAAGGGCTGAGGCTGCCAGGCCCGGAGGTGCTTGGGCGGAAGGGAGGCTGATGCTCAAGGAGACCGCTAACCAAAGAGGACCCAGGGAGCCCCTGGGGTTCAGAGAAAGCTGGGGCACATCTGGTCCCTTGGCCTCTTCAGTTTAGATTCCCACCAGCCTTAAGAGAAACCATTCAAAACCTTTTCATAGTATCCTGGCCTTAGACCTGGCCCACGCCCTCCCAACTTTGCCTCTAGCCTGTGACTCCTGGTAGAAGCCCCTGCCCGGTTAAGCAAGGCCTGAAGACTGCTCCACGGGGCAGCAGAGGGGACCCTCCCCCAAACTGGGGGCCCCTGACAGAGCAACAAACTATCATTCAGGGACCAGACACGCTACAAACTGTCCGTGCTCAGCAAGCAGAGTCAGACTCTAGTTTCCCATCTACATGGAAGTGTTGGAATACACGCCTGCATGGGGAAGGGTGCTGGGAGCGGAGGGCCCCAGCCACGTTCTGGCTCTGCTACCTTAAGCAACGTCAATGCAAATCATCTGAAGGTTTCCCCCCTTTGAGATTATGGGGTACCTTTAAAGGTCTCTTCCATGGCCACGTTTTGAAACCTGTTTGGCCTCAACAGCCACCGATATGAGGGGACAGGTGGGAGTTGAGGGATGTCCCCCGTCCTGCTGCTAGGCGGCCCCTGCCATCGGAAACCTGTGCTTCTGGCGCCCCCTTGTGGGTTTGTGAGGCGCAGCTCCTCCCAGAGGCCGAAGAGCAGAGTGTGGGGAGGTCAGAAGTCCCTTTGGGAAGGTACACAGAGCGGCTTCTTTCTCCTGCAGCCCTTACAGCTCAGCAGAGGGAGCTGCGCCCACAACGCTCCCGGGTCCAAAGAGGAGGGAGGACGACTAGGGTTTTACCCACATTCTGAGCCACCTGTCGTTCAGGGCCTAGCTCATTCCCTTCCAAACTTCTGGGATCACGCTCAGCGTGCTGCTGCAGGAGGAAAGCAGACTGCGCTCTTCCTGCCCTGACCCCACCCCCAACCTCACTGCGCATGGGCCCAAAGAAAAAGCCAGACAAGGTGCCCTGCAGTGTGGTTTACTCCTAGCCAGGGCCGCCTCCACAGGGTGCCTCTGGCCTTCCCTTCACCAGGCCCCCAGTCGCCTCTGCTCCCCCCACCACCCTGCCTCCTGGGGCTTCACGCTGTCCACTCCAAGTTCCAAGTCCAGGGCTGGCCAGGAGGATGGGCTGTTTCGGAAGTCACTCATCCACACGACCAGCCTGAGGGAGGCCACGGCTGGTCCAGCCCAGAGTCCGAAGAGTCACAGGAAGAGTCACAGGCTACAGAGGGGCCAGGTGCACAGTGCCCCGAAGCCCCCAACAGTTCACCTTGTGTTACGGAACTCTGCTGTTCTGTGTGGTCCCAGCACCCCCATTCACATGGGGCGGCTGCTGACAAGGCCAGCTGTCACTGGGACTGCGGCGACCCATCTCCATAGCACCTCTCTTCCACGTGGCTGGTCTGCTCCAGAAGCCACTGCCGCTCATGCTCGTTCACTGTCAGCCTGAGCGTCACCTCTTGGAAGACGCTGCTCACAGCCACCTGTGTGAGCAAGGGCGGGGGGGGGGGGCAGGTACAGCCACAAGCTCCAGCACCACCCGGCCCCACCACCTGCCTCAGGCCTTGCCCTTCCACCAGCAACATCCTCACCTGCTCAAAGTGAAGCTTCTGGAACATCCGGATACTCGGTTCATTTCCTTGCCCAATTTTAGCCTCAAATTTGGTCAGACCTAATTTGGTCACTCCTCCCAGAGAAGATGGGGGAGAGGGACGAGCCACAGAATGAAGCCAGCCCCTCACAGCCCCTCACAGCCCCTGCCCTGCCCCTCCCACTTGGCAGTGCAGGCATCTGTCCCCTGGGCCCCACCCTCAGGCCTGAGGAAGGCCCCTCCCAACGTGCCCCACCCCCCAACCTGGGGCCTGACCACGCCCCCGCTGTCTCTGAGGCTTCCTCACCATAAGACATCATCATGAGAACAGCCTCGGTGCCAAAGCCTCTGCGCCTGCAGCTGGGCTCTAGGAGAAACAACGGTAGTCACTGGCGGCGTGTGCCGGGCTCCACGGCAGGCAGAGCCGTGAGGCAGCCCAAACCTTGGTTCATCCTCAACTTGGCCCGGCTGGTGCTATTACTGCCATTGAGCAGACAGGGAAACAGACAAAGAGAAGTCAAAATGACCCGCAAAGGGCTCCCAGCAACTCAACCCCAAAGCCGACCCTTTAACCTCAGTGTCCTGCCTCATTAGGACAGTCTTAGGGGAAGGCTGTGGACCAAGGAAGACACAGACTAGAGGGGCTCCTCCCGCAGCGTGGGGAGATCTTGGGAGGGTCCTCAGCACTCAGCCCCCCCCCAGCAGGAACAAGGCAGAATGAAGTCTGGAGACCACTTCCCCGCCCCCCGCTCCACAAACCAAAGGTTAAATTCACCCCTAAGCAGAGGACAGAAATAAAGCTGCCGACCAGGGGGGAATCACTGCACGGAGAACCCTACGCAGTCTCGGCCGGCTCAGGGTGCAGCAGCTCCGCGAGCCAGAGGGAGGGAAGGCAGGGCCAGGCGGAACCAACCTGCAATCATGACCTCAATCTCCCCCAGGGAGGGGTCCCCCAGATCTGTGAGAAAGAGGTTTACGTCTCCCGCCATGCAGCTCTCTTCAGTGGTGCTCGGCCGGGCCTGCCACTTCTCTGCATCCAGCACAATGAATGTACACTCTGAAAATGAGGCAACACGGTTATCACCTACTCTCCCCGAAGAGGCGATGGGACCATAGTCTTCCTACCCAAACCACAGAACTGGAGAGCACAGTGGGCCAGGAGGAAAATGAGCCAAGCTTCCCTTAGCTGATGACAAAGCCCTAAATTTGTCTTATGCGGGAAAGAATGGAGCCCCAACAGCAGCTGTGTTCTCAGAGAGCAGGAACCACAACTGTGTTTGAGCAAGACCCGTGAGGGGCAGGGCCTCCAGGTACAGCCAGAGCCCTACACACTCTACTTTCTCCAAAATCATTCCAAGTCTGATGCTGTGAGTGGGGGCAAAAGGCAGAAGCCTCGGTCATGGGGCCTGGCTTCCAGGAGCATCAGAGTAGGATGGTTTCTGGCCCCTCCCAGACTTTTCAGGAAGGGTTTTTTTCACAAAGCTTCTGGGGCCCAGAAGGCTAGAGAAAGGGAGGGAAGCCGGAGACCGCCTCGCCTCTGGAGCCAGCCCTCCCGCTGCCAGCCCGGCCCAGGGCCCGCGCTCCTCACTGTCCGTGTCCTCCCGCCAGCTCCGCTGCATGGAATGTTCCTGCTCCAGAGTCAGTGGCTCCGAGGCGGTCAGACGCCGCAGCTCCTCTGATCTCATCCATTCGTGGTACCTGCAGGGACAGGGGGATGGCCTTGGGCATGCAGGACTGACTCAGGAGTAGGGTCTGACATTTTCTGAGATGAAGAAGTGGATGGTAGGAAGCAGCAGCCCACGGGGCTAACACGGGGCTCATGAAAGATCCAAGGAGGGGCGTGCGGTGGCTCAGTCGGTTAAGCGCCCGACTCTTGATTTCAGCTCAGGTCACAATCTCTGGGTTGTGAGATGGAGCCCTGCATCAGCCCAGAGCTGGGCGTGGAGACTGCTTGGGATTCTCTCTTTCCCTCTGCCCCTCCCACTGCTCGCAACTTGGCGCTCATGCACGCTCCCTCCAAAAAAAAAAAAAAAACAAGGAAAGGGTTATAAAAGCTAATAAAAGCTAAGGCAAAGGGCCACAAGCACTAGCGCTAGAAGCAGGGGTGCCTGGGTTGTTCAGTCATTAACCATCTGCCTTCAGCTCAGGTCATGATCCCAGGGGTCCTGGCATTGAGCACTGCATTAGGCTCCCTGCTCAGTGGGAAGCCTGCTTCTCCCTCTCCCACTCCCCCTGCCTATGTTCCCTCTCTTGCTGTCTCTCTCAAATAAATAAGTAAATAATAAAATCTTTAAAAAAAAAAAGAAAAGAAAAAAGGTCCTAGTAGCGAGCTAGTCTTACAAGAGAACAGCAGGAGGGGTCCGTTCTGTCTCTCCAGCTTCCCATCCTGTCTCAGGGGTCAGCGCTAGAGGAATCGTATTAAGGCAAACATTCCTCAAATTCCTGAGCGAAAGTCTATGGCAAGCTGTAAAGACAGCTGGACATGCCTCCACAAAGGCCAGATTGGAACCCCCAAAAAGAAAAACTACAGGAGTGCCTGGGTGGCTCAGTTAAGTGTCTGCCTTCAGCTCAGGTCATGATCCTGGGGTCCTGAAATAGAGCCCAATTGAGCCCTGAGTGGGCTCCCTGCTCAGCAAAGAGCCTACTCCTCCCTTTCCCTCCGTTCCCTGTCCACCCCCCACTTGCGTGCACATGCTTGCTCTCTCTCTCAAATAAATCTTTTAAAAAAGAAAAACTACAAGGAGAGAGTATACCCCTACATCACCACCATTCCAGGCTACCAGACGTTTGCCAGCTGCCCTGGCAGGAGTCCCACCCTGAGACTCAGCTCTGGCCTTTCAGAACAGCAGACATCAGAACAACCCATCAGCTCTTATCAGCTTTTATGACAAGATACAGTCATGGCTTCAAGAACAGAGCATACCGGGGCCCCTGGATGGCTCAGTTGTTAAGTGTCTGCCTTAGGCTCGGGTCATGGCCCTGGGGTCAAGCCCTGCATCTGGCTCCCTGCTCCATGGGGAGGTTACTTCAGGATTCTTTCTCCCTCTGCCCCCTCCCCCAATCCCACTCTCTCTAAAATAAATCTTTAAAAAAAAAAAAAAGAGGGGTGCCTGGGTGGCTCAGTGGGTTAAAGCCTCTGCCTTCGGCTCTGGTCATGGTCCCAGGGTCCTAGGATGGAGCCCCACATCAGGCTCTGTGCTCCGCGGGGAGCCTGCTTCCTCCGCTCTCTCTGCCTGCCTCTCTGCCTACTTGTGATCTCTGTCAAATAAATCAATAAAATCTTAAAAAAAAAAAAAAAAGAACTAAGAAGAGAAATGTCACTAATTTACAATTATGCCGTTTCTTTTCTTACACCCATTTAGTTTACATAAAATCATTCTCTGAAGAAAGTCCAAAACGGAAGCTGAAAGGATGGAAGGCGAATGCCGGGGGAGGGGTTGCTGAAGTCCTCAACCTCTGCTTCAGTGCTGGCTTCTTTCTATAAGGACTTCTCGCAGCAATGTTTCTGCTTCCCAGAGCAAGCAGCCTCTGGGATTTGGGATGAGGAAGGCTAACCCTCCTCGCTACATCCTGGGAGAGGAGTTTGCATCCCGTGTTAGGTGGACTGTTACCTAGGCACGTGCTCTGCGGTGTAAGGTACTAGCACCACCTTCTTCCCCAGCAGCAAAGTGTTCTCATTTACCCTCATGGTAGCGACCTGCAGGAGGGGAAGGCAAACACTTCAGGACCCTGTGTTTCCTCCCCTTAGGGTGGGAGCCCCGGGGCCTTTACTTCCTCCCGGAGCTAAGTTGTCAGAAGAACCCTGGTCCTTCTTTCTTTCCAAACATTGCAGACTCTAGTCCCCTTGCGAGAAGGGGGAAGACGGCGGTCTAAAGAAAATTACAAAATCCTTGCGTCGCACCTCAAGGGGCTACGCCTGAGCGGCCATTTCTGCGTACCCCCTTCCATCCCAACTCGCGGAACTACGAAGCCTCAAACCCAAGCGCCAAGATCTAACCCCAAAGCTCCCATCACGTGCCCCTGTCCCGAGGCTCCACCCCAGGATCAACCTTCCGTCCCGCTTCAAGCCTATTTCCAGCCCCTCTTCCCCGCGACCAGCGCAGGCGCCGGACTCGGACCCTCTCTCCTCCCCACCCACCAAGCCAGGTCTAACCGGGCCGCTCCGGGGTGAGGCAGGCTTAAGTTCTCAGTCCCCCCCCCCCCCTTTGTGCGGACAAGCAGGCTGCTCTCCTCGATCACCCCCACCGCCGGGCTCCCGGAGCGGTTCAGCTCACACCCACGCTCCGCCCACGAAGTAGTCCCCAGCGGACCCCGCGAACCACCTCCTCCGACCTGCCCCGCTCGCCCTCCGACCCGCGGCCCCCTTCCCGCACGCGCCTGGGAGTGCCCCTCCCCCGTTTCCGCCACGCAGACGGCAGCCGCCCCGGCCCAATCCCGGTCCCGCCTCCGCGAGGCGCCCAATCAGCGCGCTCCGTCCCGCCCAGGGCGCGCACGGGCAAGGTGGACTCCGGGCGCGGGCGCATGCGCGCGGTGGGCGCTGGTGCGGGACAGCTGGAGCCGGCGGCGGCGGTGGAGGGGCCGGTGGCGCCGGCCGCGGCGGCCGGGAGCGAGCCGGAGTGCAGGTGTCCGGCTGGACGGGAGGGTGGGATGGGCTTGGACGGCGCCAGGTACGGGGCTGCTCCAGGAGGGAGGAAGAAGTTGGGGAAAGACCCGAAGCGGGGCCCTTGAGAAGAGAGGGAGGCTTGAGGCTGGGGAGCCCGAAGGCAGGGCAGAAAACAGGTTGGGGGGTGGGGAACGGAGGCCCCGTTAAAAAGGAGAGGTTTAGAAGCAAGGGGTTGGGTTGGGGAGCGACATGGGCAAGCCTAGCCCTAAGCAAACAAGTTTGTTGCCCTAGGCGGAGGAGACAGTTAGTTGGACTGCAGTGTGTGGTAGTGAGCTCGCCGTTCCTGGCGTGGAATGTGGACGCCCCCCCAGAGTGTAGAGAGGGGACGCCCCGTGGCGAGGGCGACTTAGTGGCTTGCGGGTCTCCTTCTGTCACTTGGAGTCTGAGGGGCATGAATTCCTTCATGCACCGCACTGCCAGGGAAAAGTTAGAGGAAACCACCCAGGTCTGTCTGCCAGGACTGTCTCATGGCAGGCATTGAGGCCATGTCTATAATAAAAGTAGCGGGCGGGGGGGGGGGGGGGGGCGGGAGGCTGCTTTCCAGAACTGGCCCCCCACGCCAGCGACACCTGTCAGAAAGTTGGAAGTCTGCTTTCTCTCCCCCTAGGGAGCCGCAGCAGCCGGTGCCCCAACAGGGAAGGAACCTGAGGAATCCCGGCTGCCCAGCGACCCTTCTTCACTTTTGGAAATGGCCGGTGAAATCACAGAGACTGGGGAGCTCTATTCTCCCTACGTGAGTTTTACTTTTAGAACCTGTTTTACCCACGTCGTTGCCATGGTCTCCTAGAGAAGCACCGTGCTTCCTAGACCATACTACAGAGGACAGCTGCTTTGAGCCCCTGGTGAAAGCCAGGGAGGGGAAGGCCATTCCGCTACAGCCATATTGCTGCTGTCCTGGCTCAGAGCATGTGATGAGAGTTTGTTCATGTGTTGGATGCTGGTCAGGGTGTGTGGTCAAGGAAGCAAAGCTGACTTGCTGATTCCTTGTGATCTTGATGTCGGGGCCACCAGCACTTGTAAACTGTGCTGCTGCTCAGGGATGGTGATTGACAGCGGTTGACTCTGGGTTTGCCCATCTCAGCAGTTTGAAAGCACTTTGGTTGCCAACTGAGTTGTCAGTTGTGCAACTTTTATGGTCTTGGATGGCGTAAGAGGCAGAGAAAGCTTGCAGAGACTTCCAAGTGCAGTTTGTGGAGTCTGTAATTAGAACAATTAGAAGGATTGATTTCTTACTGTGTTGGGTCTGTGCTCCCCCGACACACACCCCACCTCCCACTAGCGTGCTCAGTGTATCTTCTTTGTGTAATGAAAGATTGGTCCTGGTTACATCACCAAGTTCTCTTGCCGGATACCTAGCTGGAGGATTAGAATAATCAAGTGATTGACTCATGGTGCTACTAAGCATCCCAGGGTCACTTAGCAGCACTGCCTGAAGTAACAAAAGCCCTCTTTCTAGAATTTACCTAACCTTAAGCAGCTGCCCCTCTATGCACTTAGTTCCTAGTCTGGGAATCCCTGCTTTGTCTCTGCTGACCTCACAGACTCTGGAGCTGTGGCGCGATCGATAAGAGAGCATCTCAGAAAACAGCTGGCAGAAAGCCTTTCTGACATCACGGTCTTCCAGCTGGGTCTGTGTCTTGTGTGGATAGCACGGAAAGAGACTCCCTTTCTCTCCATAATTTAGCAAGGGAAAGTGTTTCTCGAACTTTGGACTGAATCTAATTGTGTTTCTCTCATCCGAGGAATTGTCTGACAGCTCACAGCCTCCTCTCGGGATCAGCCGTGAAATGTCCCCACCGTCCGTACAAGTCGCTGCCCTCCCTGCTGCTGTATATTGGTTTAGAAATGAGAGGATGAGTTATTTCTGTAACTGGGTTCTAGAAAGGAAAAAACTTTGACATGCACGGTTTTCTGGGGTCTCCAGTTATTCGCATAATCATTTCACACACATACCCACAGGAAATTAGGCAGTGAGGCCTAAGTCTCCGTGGGTTCTGCTCCCCGCCCCCAACTTTCCTGTGTGTTTGGTTTCGTTTGACGTCTGTGTTTAAGGGCATACTCTGGGCATTTGCCATAAGCAACTGCTTGCGTTCTCTTATCCTGCCCCTACCCATGGAGATGTAGAGAGGTTGGGTGGTGAGGCGGCATTAGCTGAGAGTTAGCGGTCAGGCTTTGAGGCGAGCCCGCGCCTTCTTCCTGATGTTTCCCTAGGGAGAGTGGTTCTCGATCCGTCGTGAGACCAGGAGAAGGGCATAGGTTCACCCTCCGCTGAGCCCAGGAAAGCGGTGGAACTCACTTCACTACAGACACTGCTCTGAGTCCCCTGCTCCATGCAGTGCAGCCCGGACCTGCTCTCCAGGTCCTGGGAAACCGAAACACTGAGCACTTACTTGGTTCATGGAGGTGCATCAGCCCATGACGGGGGTTATTCCCAACGCAAAGCCCTTCTCCTGCCTCAGTGTTGCCCTGTTGTCCGCTCTTTTCCTCCTCAAGGGCGTCTGGGATGTTTGCCTTAGCTTGCATTATTCTCTGTAAATTGTGTGCAGTGGGCAGGCCAGTCTCCTGGGACTCTGGCGACAGGCCCTCTTAGTGGTGGCACTGGGCTCACAGCACGGTTCAGGCCCGCACGTCCCCCTGGAAGTGATCCCAGAACAGGTATGTCTGGGTTCCCTGTGTACAGGGACCAGGAGCGGCTCAGGGCTGCAGGGATTATGGGACCCAAATAGAGGACGGCGTGGGCTGCCGAGGGCCCTGCCAGCCCGGTCTTGTCAAAGATCGTTGCCGTTGCTTTCGAAGGAAAGGTCACTCTTTCACAGCCTCAGATCCTAGTCATTGCTTCCGCATCTCTGCTGCCTTCTGTTTCCTTTGACAACTGTCACTGGGGAAGCGGACGAAAACCGCCCGTGCCGCCCACCTCGCGCCCATCTGTGGGGGAGCCCGCTGGGTGGGAGGAAAGGCAGCAGGAACGCTGCACTGAGCTCCCTAAGCACGGGGCGCCATCCCAGGGAGTCGGGGAGAAAGGGAGGAGGCACTTCAGCCTGGAGAGGGCTTGATTCTTCTGCTCTCGGCCGCACCTTCCAGGAGTAGTCCCCACAGAACTGGCAGGAGAGCCTGTCTCCTTCCTCCCCCTCCTCCCGCCCCCACAGCTGCCTTTGACCTGCTGTGGCTCAGCTCCGACTTGCCTCCTGCTCCATTGTCCTCGTAATTGGTCTGCACCAGCACCATTGTCCGCACCAGCACCATTGTTGAAGGTCGAGCGGCTCACGTTACCCTGCAGGGTTCCCAGAGCCCCACTAGGCCCTGAGTTCTTACTTTGAAACTAAAAAAGAGTGACGGCATAAGACAAATGTGATTATTCATTTCTGCTCCTAACTCTCCGTCCCCAGTTAGCTTCTTCATCAAGTTCTTGAAGGATCTTTTGCACTGAGACTTACCTAAGGTGTCCATTGAGAGTGTGTTTATTTCATTGTTTATCCCCAGTGGTTCTCAGCTGGTGGCAGTCTTGCCCCCCCCCCACACACACAAGCACACATGCACACCCCACCCCAGGACATTTGGCAGTGTCCAGAGACATTTGTGACTGTCACAACACAGGTGCAAGGTTGAGGGGTACTGGAACCTAGTCAGTAGAGGCCAGGGATGCTGCTGACATCCTACAGTCCACAGGATGGCCCTACCACATCTGGCCCCAGATGTCAGAAGTGCTGAGGCTGGGCTGTGTGATGGACCCTTGGCTTTTACATCGCAAGACCTTTAGGCATCGCTGCATTCACAGATGCCTCTTGTACTGTTTCATCTCCTTATAAAACTTAACTTTTGGCTAAGAACCATCACTTTCTCCTTGCTTGGATCACGAGAACCTTCACAGGGGCCGTTTTCCATAAAGAGAAAGGGTCCACCCTTCTTAAATGTTACTGCTCAGAAAAGTGATATGCAGAGAACAAAGCTGCAGGGAGCTGTAGGGACACGGTTCAAACTTGTTTTAATCCTTTTGGGATCTGTCTATGGGATCAAACGGGGACTGTGATGTTTAAAACGGGACAAAGACTGGGACTTACGTCAGAGAAGACCTGGCTAGGTCCAGTCAGCTTGGCAGAGGATTCCTAGCTGGAGACTGTGTGCCACACACCCTGAGAAGTGACACACGGGCCACGGGGAGCCTCACGGGGGGTAGTGGGGAAAAGATAACACTGAAAACCCAAACTAGGGCATAAGTGTTCTTGTTCCAAGGTTCAAAAGAGGGGAGCAGAACTGGAAGGGTTTTGTGGTGGAAGCAGCGTTAGAATGTGTCTGAGTGGTGGATGCGATTTGAGGGGCTGGGCAGGGAGCAGGGGGTAGGTGCCCTCTGCCGAGAGTAAATGGACAGTGGGCAGAGCTCTGTCCAGCACACAGATGCGCTCTCAGCACCTGCCTGGGAGTCTGGTCCTCCCTAATCACTTCTTCCCCCAGCTCTATTTAAAATAAAAAATTTTAGGAAAATGGCCCCAATTTGTGTGTTTCTGATTTAAAAAAAAAAAAAAAAAAGTCAGTACATGGTTATTTTAGAAATTTTTAAAAAATATATTAAAGTGTATATTTCTAAGACCGGGGAAGTAAAAATGAGAGATGGGTAGGTGTTCCCAAAGATGAAGTATTCGTGTTGTTGTTTTTAACAAAAACAGGTTGGTTTTGTTTTGTTTTGTTTAAAGATTTTATTTATTTATTTGACAGACAGGGATCACAAGTAGGCAGAGAGAGAGGAGGAAGCAGGCTCCCTGCTGAGCAGAGAGCCCTATTCAGGGCTCGATCCCAGGACCCCGGGATCATGACCCGAGCCGAAGGCAGAGGCTTTAACCCACTGAGCCACCCAGGCACCCCCAAAACAGGTTTTTAACAGAAAAGCCAACAAAGTCTGTCAATGTCATAGAGCACAGGGAACCCAGTTAAGAAGTGGCTGTCCCAGTCCAGGCTGAAAGCAATTGAATGGGAATCGGACCTGAGATAGCCAGAGAAGCCTCTTCTGAAGGAGAATGGCTAGCACTGAGATACGCAGAAGGGAGGAGGCGGGGGTGGCTGGCAGACGGTGGGTCTGCGGTCTGCAGGAAGGCTGGTGCCTCCGGAGAGAGGTCTGGTGGCCCTCTGTCCAGCCGTGGTGGTTAAAGCCTCAGGACTGAGTGAAGTGGCTGAGGGGGGAAATGAGAGAAGAAAAGAGACCGCTTACGTCAGAGTATGGGAAGGAGTAAAGGCTACGAAAGCCACTGGATTAGGCAAATAGGAGGTCACTGGTGATTCTGAAGAATGTAGTTTCAAAAGAGCTCTGGGATGGAAACCACAAAGTAGAAACTGGGAAACGAAGGCAGGGGAAGTAGGTAGCCACTCCGATGAGTTTGGTGAAGAGAAATAAGAGAATTGTGTTTCGAAGGTGTCGAGGACACTTTGAGGCAGAGGGGAAGAGCTGGCAAGAGGAAGATTCCAGAAGGACGGACTGAGCCCAGAAGTCTGGGTGCAGGGCTTGGAGTCCCCCAGGAGGAAAGACACAGCTTCCCTCACGGGCAGGGAGGGCGTTGGGAGGATGCAGACACTGATTTTTGAGCAAGGGGGGGAATGGGGCCACGGGCAGGGCACATCAGATGGCCTCAGTTACCCCCATAACACGGGACACGGCCTTCGGCTGAGAGCGGTGGGGTCGGGCGCTGGGGCACGAAGGGTGAGGTTTGGTGGTTTCTTGCGGGAGATGCCGAGAAGTCTGGGGTGGAGCAAAGGCAGTGGGATGCTGGCGGAGCACAGCTGAGGGAACCTTTCATTTGTTGTGCGACCAGTCATTCTAGTTTAAAAAAAAGAAAAGAAAGAAAGAAAAAGAAAGTTTCCAGGAACTTTTAGCATCTTTGTGTAGGGAGCAGAGGAATCAGGTGCCGGGTCCATCCAAAGCTGGGGTGGGGGGCGGCGCGGGGGAGGGAGTGAGGCAGGGGTAGACCGAGCTTCGAGCTTCGTGGAACCAGCCCATCGCACAGGATGCCAAAGACAAGTGACACCAGAGTGGAGGGGGTGGCCTGGGGTGGGCGGGTGGGGCCACCGCAGGCGTCCGAGGGAATGGCCGGGGCTGTGGAGGCTTCAGCTCAGAGAAGGGCATTTCCTGGTTGAGATCCTGAAAAAGGAAAATGACAGTTAACTGCTAGAGTCAAAAAAGGAAAATGACAGTTAACAGCTAGAGTCAAGTTGGTGGGAATGAGGGTTGAAAACTTGAGGTCAGTGACCTGGCAGTTCTGCTCAGAGGCCGGTTGTCAGGGGCAGGGCAGCCGCTGCTGGTGGGTAGCTGCCTGCTTTTTGGGGGTGACGAAGTGGAATTAGGTGGCGCTGCTGGTTGTACAGCTTGTGACTGTGCTAGAAACCCCTGAACTGTGTCCTTGGAAAGAACTTTTTTATTGAGTTTTTAGTTTTAATTCCAGCGTAGTTAACATGCAGTGCTCTGTCAGTTTCAGGTGTCGAGTACAGTGACTCAGCAGTGCTGGGCGCCACTCGTGCTCCCCGAGACCGGCGCGCTGTTCGTCCCCTTCACCTGTCTCGTCCAGGCCCCGACCCACTGCCCCTCTGATGACCATCAGTGTGTTCTCTGTCGTTAAGAGTCTGTTCTTTCATTTGTCCGCCTCCCCCCCCCCTTTTCTTTCCCCTTTGCTCATTTGTTTCTGAAATTCCCCATGAGTGAAATCCTGTGTCATTTGTCTTTCTCTGTCTTCCACTGCTTAGCATTAAACTCTCTGACTCCATCACATCATTGCAAATGACAGGATTTCGTTGGTTTTGATGGGAATGCTATTTCACTGTACATCTGTACCGTTTCTTGTTTATCCGTTCATCTGTCAGTGGACACCAGGGCTGCTTCCATAATCTGGCTGTCATAGATAACCCTGCTATAAGCAGAGGGGTGCACACATCCCTTTGAATTGGTATTTTTGTATTTGGGGAGTAAATACCCAGGAGTGTAATTACCAGAGAATAGGGTAGTTCTCTTGCTAACTTTTTTTTTTTAAGGTTTTTATTTATTTATTTGACAGAGAGAGAGAGAGATCACGAATGGGCAGAGAGGTAGGCAGAGAGAGAAGGGGGAAGCAGGCTCCCCGCTGAGCAGAGAGCCCAATGCGGGCCTCGATCCCATGACCCTGAGATCGTGACCCGACCTGAGGGCAGTGGCTTAACCCACTGAGCCACCCAGGCTCCTCTTGCTAACTTTTTGAGGCACCTCCATACTGTCCCAGTGGCTACACCAGCTTGCATTCCCACCAGCCGTGCACATCCTCACCAACACCTATTGTTTTTTCCCACATCCTCACCAACACCTGTTGTTTCCTGTGTTACTGATTTCAGCCATTCTGACAGGTGTGAGGTGATAGCTCTTGTGGTTTTGATTTGCATTTCCCTGATGATGAGATCTTGAGCATCTTTTCTTGTGTCTCGTGGTCATCTGTATGTCTTTGGAGAAATGTCTGCCCATGACTTCTCTCCATTTTTTTTTTTATGGGATTACTTATTTTTTAGCTGTTGAGTTGTATAAGTTCTTTATGTATTTTGGATACTAATCCTTTATCAGCTATGTCATTTGCAAATATTTTTAAAGAGTGAATTTTATGGCATGTGACTTATATCTCAGTTTTCATAAGAATCCCTGAAGTTAGGGAGTGGGGAGGCAGGGAGGGAAAGGAAGCAGCGTGAATGTCCACATCCAGATGATGGCAAGAACGGGGGTCACGTGCGCAGAGGTCTGGGAGGAGTGGAGGTTTCTGTAGGTCAGCGCTAGGTTCATCCCTGTGCCATGTCCCCCGATGTGGCGGTGTGTCCTCTGGAAGCCTCCAGCCTGGTTGGGCAGGGAGCTAACATCCACGGCACAGCTTTGAATAATAGGAAATGACAAGGTGGTGGGTTTGTGACAGCAGAAGCAGAGAAGGAACCCGATCAGCAGAGACACCTTGGGAAGAGCGACGGAATGTGGGACCCGAGCCTTTAAAGTGTTGACGTTCAGCCGGTGGCAGAGCGCATCTCCTTTGAACCCAGGCAGAATTCTGCCCTCTGACCCGCTTCCGCAGCTCAGGTCTCACCTCCCTGCTTCCAGTCTGGCTGTCACCAGGCTCGTCTTTGGGAGTTGATCGCTCTGGGGGCTTGACTGTCACTTCTGTCGCTTGTAGGTGGGGCTGGTGTACATGTTCAACCTCATCGTGGGCACAGGTGCGCTCACCATGCCCAAGGCCTTTGCCACCGCGGGGTGGCTGGTCAGCCTGGTCCTGCTGGTGTTCCTGGGCTTCATGAGGTAAGAGGCTGGCACGGGGCGGGCGGGGGGTTGTAGCGGGAGAGGCATGCCCAGGGAGCCCTGACTTCTCTCGTTAACACAAGGAAGCGTGCCTGGGGGGGCAGCCAGGTGTCCCCGGTGAATCCCAACCAGGGTGGCCCGGCAACGGGAAAGGAGACACAAAGGTCTCCAGGTCTCGTGCTAGCAGAACAGGCACACAGCCTGATCAGTTAAGAGGCCAGCCGTCTGACCAGGCTGTGCAATGTTTCATCACGTGATGCTCACATTGCTTCCCCAGCAGGTTGACTGCCCCAGTGGTATACTTTCTTAGTGGTACCATTAATTTTTGTTCTCCGAGAAAATACCACCTAGCCCCAGAAAAAGATGGGACAAATGTCTGCAGTGATAAGGGAAGTCGGTGTGGAATTTAGAACTTGCTTAAAGTAGTCCACGGAGTCGGTGGCAAACACACAGGTGCACACGTAATCAACGGTTAGCCTCACCTTGTGCCTGGCAGCAAACAGGTGCCCAGAGCCTTCCTAGGCTTTCAGGGGCTCCTGCTCCTTGAGCTGCGTGTGTGGGGTCCCCTGGCTGTCCTCCCCAGAAGGGAGAGCCTACTTGAGTTTCCTCTCAGGGATTCTGCGTGGAAGTGGGGATTCATTCAGCAAGTACCCTGGGCCCCTAAGGGATTTAGGACTGTGTGTTGCCAGGTACGAACCCACGAGCTGCCAGAAAGAGGCGAGGGAACACCTGGAAACATGCCCCAGGGGCACCTCCCCTGGGAAAGGCGACACCAGGCACTGTCCTTAGGTGAACAGAACAAAGATCACTGCTCTCCAGACTTTTCTCTCTCTCTGTGGGGAGCCAGAAGGAGTGCAGATAGTAAGAGAATTGTAGAGTAAGTTGGAAGGTGATGGGTGATGTGCGAGAAGCCCTACAAAGCCTGGGGGGTGAGGCACAGGGGAGTTGGGGACCACGGCAGTTTTCGGCAGGTGGTCGGTGGTCACAGAGGGCAGCATTTCGGCAGACGGGAAGGAGGAAGGAGGGGTGCTCTGGGAAGGCTGACACACGGGCTATAGTTGAAGCCAATGAGGACCTCGAAGAGGCTGAATGGGATAGGAGAACACCCACATTTCTCTGCTCCTGCACCCCATTTCTTTTGGGAGTACCAAAAGAAACAGTACCCCATCCTTGGGGTACTGTTGGCTCATTACTTCCTGCGGGTCCTGGCAGCCAAGAGCCTAGAAGTCCTCGTCCTTCTGTGGCTCTGGTGTCCCCTTTAAAGGACCTTCAGCACAGGCAGCCGTCTGAATGGGAAGTGATTATTGGGGCCCCCCAGGTAGGGCCTGCCATGTCCCCTCCCTGCTCAACCCATTAATATTAGAACATGATCGATGAGTTGGCTTCATGGAACCACGAGAAGCCTCTTTATGCCTTAACTAAGATTGATTCCAGTTTTACTTGCAGAAAAAGGGAAAATCTAAAGTCCTTAAAATGGTCACTTAAGCAAGATAATGAGAAACCTTTCTAGAAGGTGCCAAGGCACTGGAATGAGAGTTTCAGAGCCAGCTGCCCTCCAGCCCCCAAGATGGAGCGTGTGCGGGGCGAGCGGTCCGGCCGAGCGGTCGGGCTGAGCGGGTGTGGGCTGAGCGGTCGGGCTGAGCGGTCGGGCTGAGCGGTCAGCGGGCAGCAGGTGGGGGAGCTCGAGGAGGTCTGGGGTGAAGTCTCGGGAAGGAGACTGTGCTGCTGGGGTTTGGCGCAGAGGGACGCAGTCCCCGCGTCTACAGACAGCAGCTCTGCTGACTGGACCCCCGTGCCACGTCCCAGTGTCCCTTTCAGTTCAAGCCATAAAAATGCAAGCTTACTTTTACGTTATCTAGATTATGAGGAAAGTAAAGGTACTGCCAAAAAAGGAAGGAAAACACATTCTGGAGCCAAATGTCCCCTTTCAGTTCCCCGCGATTGCGCTCCGGCCGTGAGTGCCGTCACTGGGAGCTGACCACTCTCTGGGCCCCAGCAAGGAGCGGTGAGAGCTGCCCTTCCCTGCGGCTTTCAGGAGCCCCTGGGAATCGGCCTCCTCCCTGCTCTGCCCCCAGCAGGCCCCTTCTTGGTGTGTGGTATCGCATCACCCCACACCCCCCTTTCCCCAGGCGCACACTCCCCCCCACCCCGACCCCTGTTGCACACGCCTCTCTCCCAGGCATCCAGTCCCATTCTAAACCTAGACAGGGCCATCAAGGCAAGCGAGCCAGGCGTCACGTGCGCACACATTTTATCAGGTCGGATGCATCTCAGTTCCCCAGGGAACAGCTCTCAGAAGAGAAAACACTTTGGGCTTGCTGCTCTGGTCAGGTCTTAAAATGGTTTTTCCTGTTTCATTGTGCCACCCCCAACCCCTACCTGCCTTTGGCAATTCCCGCGGGGCCCTGCCCTGCAGCTTCGTGACGACTACCTTCGTGGTAGAGGCCATGGCGGCAGCCAACGCTCAGCTCCACTGGAAGAGGCTGGAAAACCACCAGGTGTGTGTATTGTCCTTGTCTCCGGGCAGAGCCTGATGCGGTGCCTGGGTCCCGTCGTGCTCTAGGACGGGCAGCCCTGGGAGCCCAGTTCTTTCCCTCCCAGCAGACGGCAGGCTCGTGTCCACAGCACCGCTCCGAGACCCTTGTCCCGGAGCCGAGGCTTGACAGCCACATAGCTTAGCAAAAGGTGCGGCCTCTGCTCTCAGCATCATGTCATGGGTCCCTTGAACCCTGACCTGGAACTCGTTCATCATTCCGAACCCCAAAACTGTGCTACAGCTTCAGATCTGACATCTGAGTGTCCACACCTCCTAGCATGGCAGTGTGGCGGTGCTGGGGCGGGGGGGCAGTCACACAGCGTGGAGGTGCTGGGGGGGCCCCCGGCCAGACGCCTTCTGGAAAGAAATAATAAAGGAAATGGGTTCTGCAATTTTCCATGGGTTTTCTAGTGTTATGTGTGCCCCTCCCCCTTCTCCCTTGCTTGTTCCCCCTCCCCGCCCCACCCCTCCTAGGAGGAGGAAGATGACGACTCTTCCACGGCCTCCGACAGTGATGTCCTTGTCCAGGACAACTATGAGCGAGCAGAGAAACGGCCCATCCTATCAGTGCGTAAGTCTTGGGGTTCCCGACAGGCTGGCACCTCCCTCTGGTCCACAGGGTTCCCTTTCTTCATAGAGAGGACAGGGAATCTCTGCACAGACCCTCTGTCCAGAGCACGAGCCTGGGGTGCAGGCTTCACCCTGCTGGCTCCCCCACTTGCTGACGTTTACAGCTTGGGCAGGTTACTTACCTCAGCGCCCGGGGCTCGAATAAATGTGGGGTGGCTCACTTCCTCCTCCTGTCCCACCGTGGTCCCCTCCCCGGTTCCACCCAGCAAGTCAAGGCCAGGTGTCCCAGCTCCAGCCCCCCCCCAGCCCCCACCCATAGCAAGCATCCCTGGGATCCCTTTCTGTAGACTGTTTGAAAATATTTCAAGGAGGAGACATGGGAAGTTCTCACAAGAATTTGAAATGCTTCAGGATTTCCTTACTCTGGAAATTTAGTGAGCTCGGCACCTCCTCTGGGAGCTTTTCCGAATGAAAACCGCTTCTTCTTCCTTGTCTGTTTGGCTCCACAGAGAGACGTGGATCTCTGAACCTTTTTGAAATCACAGACCGGGTGGAAATGGGACAGATGGCCTCCATGTTCTTCAATAAAGGTATGAGTTCTTTCTCAAGGTGGGGTGAGGGCAGAGCTTGCGGGGCCGGGGGGTACTTCCCAACACATCTTGGCAGGGGTAGGGCAGGGAGCACAGGAGCGGACTGTCTGCGCGGCCCCTGTACTTGTGAGCTGCCGCCTCTCACCTCTCGAGAGCGGGCTGAACCGCTCACCTTGTTCTCCTGCGTCCAGCCGGCTTCGTCAGCGCGAGGAACAGAGAGGCCGCCACTAGGCTCCTCCTGCTTGCTGAGGTCAGGGATCCTGAGCAACTTCTCAAGGAGGGAACCCGGTGGAGCCGGCTGGCAGTCTTGTGCCTCTTGCTTGACTGCTTCTGACTTGTCTCCCTTTTCTTGCGGACGATTCAGGACACGGCAGGGCAGGCACCTCTGAGGGTGGCAGGCTACCCCGAGCCCTCCCCTGTGTGTGCACCTGTCTCTCGCTCTCATTTTCCGTCTCGTGTGCCCTGGTGGCCAGCAGAGGGCGCAAGGAGTCCATGCGCGGGTTGCTGTCTGGGCATCGAGTGTCTAACTAGGAGCCCTCGCCACCCCACCTGCTCCTTAGCGGCATCGCCTGTGGCTGAGAAGGTCCCCCTGCCCCAGTTCTGATGTTTAGTGACAACACGGTGTACCTCCACAGCCAATGTTGTTCTTTGGGAAGATGAGCTGCTTAAGAGCTTCGCTTCTTTAGTGCCCAAACCTGCCCGTTTCCCCTTCACAGACAGACCGATCGATCTCAATAAATCCTTGTCTCTGTAAGGGTCTTTGGGAGGTTTTCTGCCCCTTTGTCTCAGCCCCTTGTTTGCAAGGGTGCCATCTCCCCTGGTTCTTTCTAATCTTGAATGTAGCTGCAGGAACTCGGAGCCTGGGGGATCATAGAAACCAGAGTCTTCAGGACTGCTTCTCAGGATATTACGCATCGGTTTATCACTGGTGGTGTGATTTGACCGTACAGTCCGGAAGAGAATGATCTTACCCAAAGACTGTCTGAGGGTTTGGGTCCCACCCGTCCCACCAGCCTCACAGAGGGTTCCAGAATCATGAAGGCCAGATTGGTTGTGTGCAGCCCGTCCGTGTTTTTCCTCTCTCCCTATGTCATTAGATGAAGATAAGAGCATAAACATTTCCTCCTGGCAGCTGCACGCTCTCCCCCTCCAAATGTGGGCTTTGGAAGGAAGATGTACATTGGAGAGAGGACATACAGCTTTGAAACCTCCTTTCCGATTAGCGTGTTTTACAGTCTGTCCCGATTTCTTTCTTTTTTTTTTTATTTAAGATTTTATTTATTTGACAGAGAGAGACAGTGAGAGAGGGACCACAAGTGGGGTGGGGGGAGAAGCAGGCTTTCTGCTGAGCAGGAACCCTGATGCCGGGCTGGATCCCAGGACCCTGGGATCATGACCTGAGCCGAAGGCAGACACTTAACGACTGAGCTACCCAGGTGCCCCCAGTCTGCCCTGATTTCTTTAACAATTCTGGGAACCAGTGGGTTCTTGTTTTGTTGGGGTTTTTTTTCTCCTCCCCTTACAGACTAGACTTCTTTATAGTTTACCCAAATGTAATAAAAAAGGAGCACACTTGTACGAGAGTAGCCTCACCCTCGGGACACCTTCTCTGCTGAGGGTTTCCCACACCCTCATTCTTTGTCGTGGGGCCTGTCCTGTGTGTTGTGGGAGGCTGAGCAGCACCCTGGGCCTCCGCCCACTCGGTGCCCTTAGCACCTGCTCATCGTGACAGCCAGGACGTCCTCAGATGTTGTCTGATGCCCCTGGTGGGGGTGGCGAGGCAGAGTCACTCTCAGGTGAAACCCACCACTCTGCCCTATTCCTAAATCAAGGGTCGTTCTCTTCGGAGGGACTGCCACCCTCCCCAACAAGCCCCCGGGGGTCCCGGCTCACTCCCTGTGGCTAGCAGTGCCAGGCGTCGTCATTGCTGTCTTCTCTGGAAGCTCATTGATCCTCCCGTTCTGTGTCTAGTAATGAAATTTATTGATCAGGGAGGGCCAATGGCCGTTGATAAACAGAGCTGACATTGCAGGCACAGGCAAGTGGACAGGAGGGTGCGTGGGGAGGGGACAGTGCCTCTCTGCGGAGAGCATTGGCGTCAGAGCAGAAAGACAAGCTGGGCACAGGTTGTACCTGGGGCCAGGGGGGTGAGCGGTAGCCCGACCCCCCGGGAACCCTGAGCTTAGACATCGGTGGTATCTGAGGCCCTCAGGGGTTCTCGCAAGAACCGTATTTTCCTTGTCTTTTTTTCCCCAGACTCCTTGGAGCAGAGCTGACCTCAAATAGCCCAGAAGGAACATGTCCCCAGCTTTCCCCTTGGGGACCCTAGAGGCTCTTCTGAGCCACCAGGATTAGAAGGGACCTGTCACTTCATTTTTCTTTCTGTTCTCAGGGAAGCCAGGAGCTTGAGACTCGTGACATCAAACACAAGCAGTCAGTCTGAACAGGAGTTTGAGACAGGCTGTCTGTGGCCATGACCCTGAGGTTGTAGGACCTGGACGCTTTTTTCAGAGCTGTTACACCTGGTCTTTAAAGATTTTATTTATTTATTTGACAGAGAGAGATCATAAGTAGTCAGAGAGGCAGGCAGAGAGAGAGAGAGGAGGAAGCAGGCTCCATGCCGGACAGAGAGCCCGATGCGGGACTCGAGATGCAGGACCCCGAGATCATGACCTGAGCCGAAGACAGAGGCTCAACCCACTGAGCCACCCAGGTGTTCCTACACGTGGTCTTTAAAGCTGGAATCACAGATGGAATTTAGCACAGGTGGAATCCTCACTGTACAGGACAGGAGATGGTCAGGGACTGGCTGTGGCTGGGAAGCCAGGTCGGTGGCACCGGGGCTGGAGCCCGTGTCTCCCAATACCTGGATCTGACCCCACTGGAGGGAGAAGGGAGCCGGGTCTGCTTCCACGGGCACCTTCCAAAGGCAGCATTCTCCCTGGCAGTGAGCTGACCATGAGCTCGTCCTGAGCGCCCCCGCCTGCTGCCCCCTCGGTCACCAGCACTCCAGTCCCACCTGGGGCTCAGTGATCCGTCAGACCCCGAATGAGGCACATAGTCTTTGGAAATCAGGGGCTTTTACCCTCTTGATTTCAGCTTCAGAAGCTGAACCATTTTTGGTTCTCTCTGCTTTTCAGGGCCTCAGTACCAGCCTTTCTCATAGAGTCCTTGGGTGGCTGTTAACAGGGCCCAGCCCCAGGCGTCCTCGGGCTCAGGTTCCCGACTCAGGGCCTCACTCCTCCTGCCCAGGCAGCCTGTCCCAAGCGTGAAGGGCCCTCCGGTCCTCCCCAGCCAGCCTCCGACTCACACTGCCCTGCACCTGCCCGTGTTCGGAGCCTCTGAGGATGCCAGCTGCACTTCGCCTCTCTGAGGGCACCATCACCGGCAGCCATGTGTCCTGCCACATCACGGTGGAGCCAGCCAGAGCGGGCCCCCAGGACTTAGTTGTTTTCTTTGTGTAGAAAGTAAACATCCTCGGGGCACCTGGGTGGCTCAGTCATTAAGCGGCTGCCTTCGGCTCAGGTCATAAACCTGGAGTCCTGGGATCAAGACCACTTCGGGCTCCCTGCTGGGCGGGAAGCCTGCTTCTCCCCCCTCCTACTCCCCCCACTCCTACTCCCCCTGCTTGTGTTCCCGCGCTCTCTCTCTCTCTCCATCAAATAAATAAGTAAAGTCTTAAAAAAAAAAAAAAGAAAGAAAGAAAGAAAGTGAACAGCCTGGAGAAAGGAGCGGTGTGGAGGAGGTGGAGGCCTGACCGGCAGGAAGGAACCCAGGCGCCTCTGTGGCTCCCTGACGGTGACTCTGTTGCTTTCAGTGGGGGTCAACTTGTTCTATTTCTGCATCATCACGTACCTGTACGGGGATTTGGCCATCTACGCTGCCGCCGTGCCCTTCTCCCTGATGCAGGTGACCTGGTGAGTGCCCCCCTCCCCCTCCCCCCCACTGGCTGTAACCAGACATCCTTCCTCGGCCGGTCAGGGCAGAGTTTCCGGTAGAAGCCCAGTGCCAAGCAAACATGGTGGCATCTAAAGCACGGAGAGGCCCAAGGCCGTTTTCTGTCCTTTGCAAACTCGCCCTACACCGCTGTCCCCGTCCCTGCCCTCTGGGGAAGATTATTTGGGGACTGGTGCCGTAGGAGCCCATAGCACCTGCCCCAGGACAGGAGACTGTGACTCCTGGCGAGTGAGGTGGATGGCCCAGGAGCAGCTGTGGGGGTGCACGGAGGCTCGGTAACGGCCCATCTGTCTGCTTCCCGCTGAGCAGGGGCCGCACTGAGCCACTCTTCTCTTTACCAGCAGCGCCACTAGTAACGAATCCTGTGGTGTGGAGGCTGACAGCAAGCACAACGACACGGACCCGTGCTGGGGGCCCCTGCGCCGTGTGGACGCCTACCGCATCTACCTGGTGAGTGGCCTCGCCTCGACACCTGCCCAGCCGGGCTGGCCGGGGACCTTCGGACTCTACTCCCTGAGCGGAGAGGCTCCCCAGCTTCACGCTCTGGCCAGTTGCTGGGGCCGTGGTCCTGGGCAGAAACTGCGTCACGTTACTGAGACCATAGCCGTACGCCCAGTCACCCGTCGCTTGGGGTTGGCATTCAGGTCATTGCCGGCTGCTGGCTGTGAACTCTTGTAAACTGAGCTCAGGGTGGGAGGGGCACCCTAGGAACAGCTCTTTAGAGTGTCAGGAATGAATTTCCTAGAGACTCGGCCATGTTCCGACCTCACTCCCGGCCAGCCCAAGAGCGAATGGGAGATGCGGGGCTTCCTGACTGGAGCCGCCGGCTCTGTCCCTGTCTCCCCTCCTCGCCGCAGGCAGGGGTGGGGTGGGGGGATATGAATCTCCAGGCTGTTCTCAACTGCTTTGTGCCGCGGGCAGGAGGGGCGGGTTGGAGCTGGAGCTGGAGACCGTGCCGGACGGGTCTTGGGTAATAAGACACGAAGCCGAGGCCGTTACTTATCTCTGCCTTGTGTGCGCGCAACTCAGAAAGGCTCCCCTCGCCCTTTTGCAGCATCTATTAATATTCTCTGCCTCTTCTTGGTCCTCCTCAGCCCTGACACAGATTTAGGTGTGTGAGGTGACACGCAGTGTGACACGTGGCTACTTAGCTCCTGCGGAGGGGGAGGCAGGGTTCGGGAGAGAGCAGAGCCTTTCAGGGAGTTGGCCTCTTGACTTAATTATCCTCATCCTGGGAAAGGTTTCTTTCTGCAGGTCCTGCCAGCTGTGCTCGGGGTCACAGTTTGTTAACCCAGGGCCACCGGAGGGCGGTTTTACCTTCCCAGTCCCACCCTGTGGCCCTGCTGAAGCCGGCCTGTGGCCCAAGCCTGGGTGGAGACTGGTTTTCTTCTCTTGCATTGCCGGAGCGGTCGGATGGTCCGGTTTTTGTCTCGCGTGTTCACCTGTGCGTGTTCACCTGTGACCAGAAGCTTGTCTTTTAGTAGAATTTCATCTCAGATGTCCCCACCACAGGTCTGGTGGGAATTTGGTGGCAAGTTAATTCCCTGGTGCAGTTCCCCACTCCCCCTCCCCCAGCGTATGGTGGGGGGCAGCCAGGAGGGCAGCACAGCTGGGGCCTGTTAGCCTCTCAGCATTGCAACAAACAGTCATTGATAAAATTAGCAAAAGTATCAGTGACTATTAAGACCCACCTCGATCTCTAGCTGCTAGATGGAGGACATGGAGGACGGGGTACGAGGGGCTCAGCACGGACACAGGTGCATGTCCAGGGCAGAGGGACCTGCCAGGGCCACCAGACCTCAGGTGCTTTTCCAGGTGCTCTTTCCAGGAGAGGCTGTTAGGGTCTGTGCCCAGTCTGCCCGGAGTATCCCTTCCCCCAGGAAGACAGATGCCCAGTACTAGGAATATTGGCCGCTGCCATTCGCCTGGTAAATTATTTAGAGGCACGGTTATTGCTTTATTCAATTGTTCCTTCGCTATTCCTGTAGACCTTCCACCGGAGGAGAGCCTCCCTCCCTGCATCTCGGAGGCTCCCTGGCAAACAGAAGGAGCCGTTCAGGAGAGTGGACAGATATTAATTACTGCCGTCACCGTTCGGATATTGCACTTAGAACTCCTAGGGCTGACTGCCACTCGGCCTGCGAAGGCTGCAGGAAGCAGAGCCTGTTCTCGCTGGGCGGTGGGCCCCCTCCCTGCCTCCCGGTCCGCCTCTGGGGGCTTCGCCGGGTTCCGTCACCGTGTGCTCTTCTGCCTGGTCTGCAGGAATTGAAGGCAGACGGACCTCCACGATTTCTCGGGAGTTACTCTACAGCTTTGTATGTGGCTCCCAGGGTCTGTGGCTTCCGCCCCTCCATGCTGGGCACTGGGCGTCCGCCCGCAGACCTGGGAGGGATTGGCGAAAGTGGAGGCTTCCTTCCTTGGTCCTGAGCTCCTTGTTGTGGGTGACGGGCGTCCTCCCCTCCCACATCTGACCCCGGGGCTCAGCCGCGCGTCTGCATTCCATCCTGTAGCCTCTTCAGGTCAGTAAGGAGGAGGGTTGTACTTCTCTCCCCACCCCGCAGTCGCTCGCATTCAGGAGGTTGTCGGTCGCTTCTAGAGGCTCCCGCTGCACCTCCTTCTACCCGCAGTTTCTGATTTTGCCGGCAGCGAGACTTCACTAAAATACGGGGCGAGGCGGCAGGCAGCTTTAAAGCCCCCCAGCCCGTGCACACGGTATCCTTGTCTCAGGTGGACAGCAGGCGTGTTTCGGGCCCCGTAATAACCATCTCTTCATAGCTATTTTGGGACGGTACATTCTGGGGAATAAAGATACAGGCTTTTATTTTGTGGTTTCCAGAAAGTCCTCTGGAAACAGTCTTTTCTGTGTCTTCCCAGAATGCTCCTGAAATGCACACGTAGAATGAGAATATTTGGGGTATTAACTATACCCAGAGGCCAGCCTGTGCACTGCATCATGATAGGAAGGGAGCTTTCTCCCACCAGCGGCTACCGGTCGCCTCCCGAAGCCCTTGACCTTAACAAATGGAAAATTCCTCCTCCCCTCCACCCTGCGACCTCCGTCCACAGCCTGTGATTGCCAGTGCAGCTGATATGAGTCAGTCTCTCCCTCTCCTTCCTTGGAGTAGCCACAGAGTGGGGCGCTAGGAGGCAGGGGTCCCGTGAGTCACACGTGTTTTCCAGAGCCGTCCCCACAAGCCACTGCAGCTGGAGCCAGCAGTGACCTGGGCGCTGGCAAGAGCCCATGAGGGTTAACATCAAGACCTGCCGTCAGCTGGCCTTGGATTCTCAGAACCCCACCAGCCGCCCCCACTGCTCCTTTGAAGGATCAGTGGGAAAGAGTTGGGGCATGTGGGAAACTATGGGGTCCCCCAACTCTTTCAAACCAGTAACCTTGCCTCCAGGCTGGGGGAATGTCTTGGGACTCTTTTTGCAGAGCTTCTCTGGCTTTGCTACGAAACAAAGTCAGAACTGAGCCCTTGGCTCTCTCCTGTGCTGTGAGAAGGAGCCAGAGACCAGTGGCGAAGTCGTGCTAGGCTTGTACATAAATCTGTTCCGTCCCGAGTGTCTGGGAAGCAGGGCGTGTGCCGCTGGCCTCTGATGTCCAGGGCCTGCCAAGTACTTGTTCACTTCCTGGTCCCAGCCGTGCCTCCCACCCAGTCCCTCACCCACCCACCCGCCCCACCCCCCGCCCAGGGCCTAGCCCTGTCCCTACCGCCACCCCTCGAGTGTCAGAGGGAAGCCCCGGGGCCACAGTGGGACTCCCTGAGAGCCGACAGCTCCTCCCGGTGCGCAGGAGCGGCTGTGGCCTCTTACAGGTGGACAGATGCTGCTGGGTCACCGGCAGCCCAGCAGGCGCCGGCCGGGCAGAGCCGGGAGTGCAGATGGCAGAGCGGAGCTCGTCCTGGCTGGAGACTCAGCCTCAAAGTGATGGTGTGGAGCGGGGCCCGTCGTGGGCTGCCTTGGGACAGGACAAGGTCACCCCGGCTCGCCGTCCTGCCTTGAACGGGAGCTGGGAGACCCACCTCCAGGGCCTGGGTGGCCCCAGGGGACAGATGGGAGCCTGCACGTGCCTGGCAGGTGACCTGCCACCCTTTGCGGGGCACCCCCTTGAAGAAGTGGGGTGTATGTTGGGGGTTAGGGCATTCTGCCTGCTGGGCTCTTCCAACAGGCGTAGGGCGATTCAATTCAGGCTTAGGTAGCACTGGAACAGGTCTTCCCAGGCTCTCCCCGGGAGTCCCAGTTGGTTTCTCCTTTAGCCAGCGAGTCTCGTTTTCTGATTCCGTCTTGGCTCGGCCTCGCGCACCAGTACTTGTCTCCGTCATCTGTAGGGTGTCAAACAGCATGCAGTCCCTTTTGTAAAACCCAGGGGTCTCTTCCTGAAATGGGTAAACGTCCCTTTTGTAAGGAGCTGGAGAGGAGAGTGACACACCTGCCGGCCTGTGCCAGGCCTCAACCGGCCCTTCCTACCGTGGCTTTGCGTGGGAGTAACGCGTTACCGCGCACCTTCTCCTTTCCGACTGGGTCCTCCGGGCTGCGCGGTAAGGCCCGTGGTGTCCTCCCACTTCACAGCAGAGAAAACTGAGACTTGAGGGCTGCAGTGTATACCCCGGGCCCCATGGCCAAGGCAGGGACAGGAGCCTGGCCCCCGGGGAGGGTTCCCATCCTCGTCCTCCGGCCCTGGTAACAGACTTGCTGGGCTTGTGGGCAGCCCTGCTGGTGAGGCCAGAAAGAAGGGAGAAGGAGCAGGTCGTGCCTGGTCGTCGGCCCTCGGGGCTTGATGTTTGCAGAGGGGCAGGGGTGGCACTGCCCAAGGATGGTGTCCGTTCGGTGGTCCGTGCCCACACTCCTGCCCATCTGCTCGATGGGTTTGCTGTCTGTCTCGCCGCCCCTCGCGCCTGGAGAGTGGGGCGCCTTCTCACATTCGCTCAAGGAACACTAGGGCTGGCCATGTCTTCCCAAGGACGTTTCCTGTCCCTCCCACAGTCCCTCTCTGTGTTCTTCCAGCGTCAGCCACTGTGCCCTGGGGCTGTGGCATCTGCTAATAAGTGGGTCACTGCTGCCATCACTTGAATATTTATTCTTACCGATTCTGGGGCAGGAGGTGGCCTAGAGGCCTTCAGGACCAGCGAGGAGGGAAACTTAGCGTGGCGCAACAAGGCTAGGCAGCCGCAGTGACTTGACAGGACGCGGGAACTCGGGAGCCCTGCTGCACGCCTCCAGAGGCACCGCCGGCTGCCCCAGAGCACAATTCCAGTAGGACACGCATGGACGCTGCCCCTGGATTTGCCACCGTCGGGAACCTGGAGTGAAGGCAGCAGCGGTTAGCTAAGGAGGGTGGCCCGAGAGGGCCTGTGGGAACTGACGGGGCCAACGAGCTGTCTCTGTGCAGGGCTCGTGGGCTGGCTCCCTCTGGAAGTGGACAGCAGGGCCCTAAGCCCACAAATGGCCTGATGGCAGTTTCCCTACTCTGGGCCACCCTGCCCTGTCTGACACACATGAGTCGGGACCCAGGAAGGGGCTGGGAGGTGACTCCTGGCTGCGTGGCCTTGCTTACGGGGTCTGGAACATCAAAGTCCGCCCTTCGTGGGGTGGCGGCCGACCAGGGAAGCCCATCTTTTTTCCTTCCCCTTCATCTGCACAGTGTGCTCCTTGTCAGCTCCCCTTTGCTCTGTCTGGATGCTCAGAAAGGTCCCGTTTTTCTTGGCCTCTCTTTTCCCCACTCGTAGGAAGATGCCAGTTGCACTGGGCAGTCACAGCAGGTGCAGTGGGCCGGGTAAGCCCTCGTGACCCATGCCTGGCCGGCCCAGGAGCTTGGTGTGGTGGGTGACGGGGGGAAGGGGATGCAGGCGTGCGGTGTCTTCAGCCAGCTGTGCAGAGTGTTCTCCTGAGCCTTTCCCCCTCGTGCTGAGCCCCTGCCTTCAGCCCATGATCCTGGGTCTCGAGGACGAATCATTTCTGCCCGATGCCGCAGAAACGCGTGGGCCCACTACCCCGACAAGAGCTGGGTCTCTAATGTTGAGGGAATGCTGACTTCAAACAGGCACCATTGCTCACATTGAAGTGACTGACTTGAAAGGATTAGCTTGTCTCTCCTTTTCAAGGAAATCAATAGTACAGGGACAGGCGTGTGTTTTCTTTTTCTTTTTTTTTTTTTTCCTAGGGAGCTGTCTATGTATTTCATCCCAGGGATGGCTTCTTGGTTTTCGGTGTGCTTTCCATCCCCCCGCCCAGCCCTTTCTAAACGAGACTCACATTGCTCTGTCACTCACGCCAGCACTGCGGTTTGTCTCTCTAGCTCCTGCCAAGGGTCCCCAGGAGCCCCCAGGCCCCCGCCAATCGCCCATGGCTGCTGCTGCCACCCGGGCGCCCCCCCCCCCCCGCCCCACTGCATCCCCTGCACCTGCCCAGCTGCTGCCCAGCATTGCTCCAGTAACCAGCCCTCACCTCTCAGTGCAGACCCGGGTAGCACCTCCCTGGGCCGTGGTGACCGCTGAACCGGACCCCATCCCCAGCACCTCTGGGTGTTGGAGCCGAGCCTCCTCCTCCAGCTCCGGGAGAGGATTGTCGCTTTTATTTTTACTGTGCCTCTCAGGGACCCGGGTCCTGTCTGCTGGCTTTAAGCCCGCCATCCATCACCCCCACATCCTGCCTCTGCCACGGCCAACACCTGACACACCAGCTTAGAAGGTGACACTTAGTCCCCAGTGCTGCCGCTTCTTCGCTCCCAGTGAAGATACCAGGTGATGGGAATTTGGCAGCTTCTGGACAGTCCCCACCGTCCCTCCCCCCCAAGTCTCAGAAGCCACCCGTTGCCATTGGTTGGGGTCCTGCATTCCTGCATGGGGGGAGCTTATATCCTAGTTCCTGAGCCAGGTAAACTGCCCAGATTCCCTCGTCACAATGGTACTTTTAGTGTCTCTCTGCCCTGATGGAATGTTCCAGGTCCCTGCCACCATATCCATTGTCTGGTGAGTCCTGAATACGTTCTTACAAACACTTGCCCAGGGCAAGCTGTTTTGATTCCTGCGCGCCTGGGCGGACGTCAGATAAATCGGCCTGGATTCTCACCCTTCCGCCCTACCCCTCTTCCTCATTCAGCCAGGGAGGTGTCTCGGGGTGGGGGAAATCGTTCTGTGTGCCATCTCCTGGGCACTGCTGCCCCAGCGCCATCCGCGACTGAGAAACCCCCCTGTGTCAAAGTCCAAACGCACAAATTACGGGACTAATTACTTGTCACAGAGTTAGTTCTTTTGCAGCAGGTTTCTCTTGAGTACTTGGTTTCTCTAATGGGTGTAAAATGTTACTCTGTGAAAACGAGTTATTTCTGAATAGAGCTCTTAGAAGCCTCTTCCTCGTAAAGGGGGCCTCCAGGTGTTCACGTGCACAGGTGCAGCGACCCAGAGCCCGGTCCGTGTGGAAGCAGGCCGGCGGCTGACGTGGGGTTGGGGTGGACGCAGGCAGCCCACCTACAAGAGAGCCCGGGGTGTGCGTGCCTTTTCTCACCGTGCTGCCTGGGAAGCTCCGTGGGGCTTGGTCCGTGTATACCCACGGCCTGCTCTCCTGCACAGGCCGATTTGGTTGGGAAACTTCCAAATAGGTCTCCGTGGGGAGTGCTCATCCCTGCTGGGGACCTTCTGCGCTGTGCTTTTTCAGGACTGTCTTACCCACACTCCACGCTGATCCCAGGCAGCCCAAGCTGGAGCCTTGAGCGCACCTTCTCCGTGAGCGGCTCGAGTGGGGCTCCGTGTCTGGTGCCCCTCGCTGCACAAGCATCCCGGGCTGACCCAGCACCAACCTGAGTGTGTTTTCAGCCTTTCCCCCCCAGCTGCTCCACGCCCCCTCTGCTTCCGGCCTTCCCTTTCTGAGTAAAGAACTAAAAGTGACTTTGCTTGAAGGAGATGTCCTGGTTGATTTCACATCTCCCGCTCCCCTCGTCCCCGCTTTCTGTTTCATTTCCCCCGAAAGTGCAGGGGAAAAAAAAAAAAAAAAAACCTCACCGTCTAGAAGCCAGCAGCCTGCCCGTGGTTTTAGAGGAAGGGGGAGTGTTCGTAAATATTTTGGGTTAACCCGGACGGAAACCGTACCTGCCAACCCGTTTTTCGCCTCCTGCCCTGGGCCCATGTGATGCCTTCGTTGCATAGAGGACGTGTGGTACTTGTGAGGGCCCTGCCGGGGTCTGTGGGCGATGCTCACTCTCTGTCACAGGGTGTCTGTTGTGAGCAGAAGCTGGTGTCTTTCTAAATAGCGCCCCAGGGCCCCAGCAGTAATTGTTTAATTAAATAAAGCACTCATTCTAAGATAATAACTGCACTCCTCTGTGTTGCCGGCGTTCCAGCCAGCGGGGCTCGCCATGCAAACCGTGCCCAGAATAAAAGCGTCTGGGCGTGTTCTCTGGACCACCGGCTAACCCACCGGAGGAGGCAGGAGGCAAGGGAGTGCAGAGGGCTTGCGGCCTGCAGAGATGCCTGGGGCCCAAGCCGTGATGGGCATCAGGGGAGCTGAACAGTTAGGGTGCATATTAATGATGCCATCTGATTAATTAGCATGAGCTCGGGCTGTCTCGTGGCTGAGCTGAGAGCAGACCAAGGTACATTTTAATAAGCCTTCAAGTGCAGAGGGAGGTGCGGCAGAGCTCCCCTCCGAGCAGGTGTGAGTCTGGAGGGGAGGGTCACGGGGCACGGCAGGGCGTCCTGAGTTTGGCTCTGGGAGGGACTTCCTCCAGCCACTGAGTGAGACATTCTCCAGAAACCTTGACAAGAGGAGGAAAGAGACAGCCAGACCGGGTGCAGGGTGCCGACTGGTGGGGCTGTGACGTGGACCCCTCGCCGCCATAGGGAGGTCATGCTCCAGCCACGAGGCAGGTGCGCGGCCCCCCGAGAACACCGTCCAGCTCTCTGCCTGCCCCTGGTCCGGACCATGAGTCTCGGCTATGTCTCAAGGTTTGGTTCCAGGAACCAACTTCAGGTACTTGTTGAAACTCCACATTTCTGGGTCCCAGCCCCGGCCCATGGTAGCAGGGTCAAGGCTCCGAGGCCCAGGAATCTGCACCTTTGACCAGTTCTGAGGGGAGATCTGTGTCCTCCCCCCTTTGAGAGGTTCCGCCGGCTGAGGACCTGTCCCCTGGCAAACGGTCCCCCTGCGAGAACCGCCCCCAGGCTGCAGCTGTGGAGGCAGCCTTTAGGGGCTCCCTGTGCCTTGCCCCTTCCAGGGGAAGACCATGGCCCCACGTCCACAGGTGTCCTGCTGGAATTATGCCTCACGCACTCCAGTGCAGACAGAGAACAGCATCCCTCCTCTGATCAGACTGTTTGCAGGCTCTGCGTGTCCCAGGGAGAGAAGGGGCTCCAGCAGCCTCCCGTTGCTACTGCCCTCTTTGTTAACCAGGGCCAGCAGGTCCCTCCTGCATCCCTGTGGACGGTGCTCTCGGCTCCCTCTTAGAGCCCACAGTGTGCCAGCCCCACCGAGAGGCCTTTCACCCTGGCCATCGATCGACTAGAGAGGAAGCGGGGATGTCAGTGCGGTTTCTTCTACACGGGTGGACAGAGTTGTTCATCAGCGAGCTCGAAGCCCTATCTCCCCTCCTTCCCCACCTCCAAGGTTACTCAGTGTCGGCAAAGACTCCTGCTCCCCCATCTGTCTATTTCAAGGTCTGACGTCAGCGGAGAAGGGGTGGAGCCAGCTTGGCCTGTGCTCCTCTCCGCGGGGCTCCCGTGTTCAGGGCACCGGACTTCCTTCCCTCCCTCCCCTCCAGCCCCAGTGCCCAGCATTCCCACTGCCCTCCACTCTTCCTGCACAGAGACAGGCGGGAAGGGTGGAATGAGGAAGGGCGGACGCCAGGAACACCTGCAGCCATCAGCTGGCTCTCTCGTCGGGGGCTGCGCACAAGCCAGCCGCTGAGGTGACAGAGAGCGATGGCTCAGCCTCCGCACAGCCTCGGGACAGGGACACTAAAAGCAAGCTGATTCCAGCTGGTTCCTGGAGATGCTGTCAGCTCGGCGGGTTCTAAGGTCCAGGAGGCCCATGCGCCGGCCACCGCTAGTGTCCAGCTAGTTCTCCTGACCGGATCAGGTGGTTGGGGGCTGATGGCTGGGTGGGTGGGTGGGTGCTGTTCTCCAAGGGAACCACAGAGGGGCAGGACGGATGGCCCAGAGGCTCCCCGCCCCCGTCCCTCACTGCAGAGTCTCCCAGCTCCCCTCAAGGCCTCTGGTTCTAAGGACCTCCGAGGACCAGCTGACCCCGAGCCTGCCCCGGACAGCTCTTCCCAGGCCCAGGGTCACGTGGCCAAGCCAGAAGAGTACCTCTCGCCTTCTCGTTGGTGCGGCAGAGCCCCGCCGTGGGGGAGGTTGTGCTGCCTACCTTGGTCTCCCCTGCCTTGACTTCCAGCATGCTGGACCAAGGCACAGAGCTGGCGTTGATTCCCCGTGAAGAGATGTCAGCGGTTACACAGTGAGAACCAGTACGCCAAGCCTGCAGCGCGGGAGAAGTTAATGTCTCGGCGTCTGCTCACTCGCTCTGGCTCCCGTGGGGCTCGCTGCAAGGGCCCAGGTGGCACTTTTAGCCGTTTATCGCATGGCCCCCTAGCCGGGACCTCCCCGCTGTGCCTTCTTCCTTTTGCCCCTGTAACACAGTGCAGTCCCTTTTAAGCCTTATCCCGCTGGGACAGAGAGGAGTCCCCCCGAGAGGAATCAGGAGAGCTTGAGGCCGTGCTCAGCCTCCCCCAGTCCCTATAGCGCAGGCCTGGCTGCCTCCAGCACGAGACTTGCCCCAAAGCCACGGAGCTTTTCTGTTACTTCATTTTTTCAACATTGGTTTTAGGTAAATATGACTGTCCTTTCCCTGCTTAAAACGTGTTAGAAGTTCCTCTCCATAAGGCAACATTTATGCTTCTTCACGTGGTGTAGTCTGTTCCGGTCTCCTTCTGGAAGCTTCTCTCTCACCACTGCCCCACACTCGCTGGCCCCTGTCCTGAAGAGGTGCTGGGCGCTCTCACGACTTTGTGCCCGTCCAGGGCCTTTCCCTTGCTTCAGAGTCTGACAAGCACTCACTCGTTCAGAACTGAACTTGGGGGCCTGTGGCCGTTACTGTCCCCCCCAACCCCTCCCATGGCGATAATTGGATTTCCGTGTGTCTTCAGTTACTTGGTCTCCCTGGGAGCCTCTCGAGGTCAGGGCTGTGCCTGACCCACACATCTGGAACCAGCATGGGCCTCACAGAGGGCAGTTGCTCCGTGAACATCGGAACGAGCAAGAGCATTAGGGTGTGCTGCCCCCACGGGGTCTGTGGCTGGCCCCGTGCGGTCCCTCTGTAAGCCCCTGGGGCTGCCGATGCCCGCGGCCCATCACCGCTAATGGCCACGGCCAGAAAAATTCCACGTGCAGCTGGCTTCTCTTCTTTTCCTGAAGGTACAGATCATCTTCTGTGCCTCTCTGTCGGGACAAAGTGACCCCTCAGAATGGCCTTAGGGGCACTCAGGGGGCCACAGTCAGGAGCTAAGCACATGCCAGGAAGTCTGGGGTGGCACCCCATCTGCCATCCCCTCTTTAGTGCCCAAAATGCAAGCAGTGAAGTCTTAGGCTGGGCCAGGCTCAAAGGCAGGTCTGTGTCCCAGGCAGAGCCTCAGCCCTCCTCTCACACACACCAGCTCTGTCCCGCACACCTCCTGTCATTGCTGTCCGTAAGGCCCTCCTCAGTCAAGGTCAGGCCTCTTTTCCCACCTGGGTGGGTGTGTGTGGACCCATCTCTGTCTCTCTCCTGCTTGCAAGGAGCCAGGCTGCCCTTAATAAGCCCGGATGGCATATAATCATTAAGTAAGTGACTATATGGGTTTTCCACAATATTTATCTATCCCTCCCCAAACCACAAGGGTTGCAGCTCTGGCACCAAATCCTTGGAACCCTGCCCACCACCGGGCACCATCTGGTTTTTCAGCTAAGAAACAGACAGCATAGGCACGCAGTCCTGTCCTCCAGTAGGATGTGAGGGGGATAGCGGCCATGCCAGGCTGATGCCACCGGGCCCTCCCAGCCCCCCTGCCCCTGCCCCCAAGGGAGGCAGCTTTCCTGGGGGTGGAGGTGGTGGAGAGACTTTCTATAGGGCAGAACCAAGGGAGGCGGTAAACACTCTAAGAAGGGGACCGGCCTCGAATTCACACAGCCTAAGTTCTGATCTCAGCCATGTCTTGGTCGTTATAAGGTCTTGACAAATTATTTTATCTCCTTTAGCTCAGCTTTCTAAACTGGAGCCCGTAACCCATTCCCAGAGTGTTGGGGTCAAGAAGTCTTCGACAGAAGGTGCTGTGCGTGGGTGCTCGGGAGGTGCTTGTCCCCTGGTGTGGATTCCCTGATGTTCAAGGCAAAGCCTTCTCTAGGTGATGGCTCTGGGCAGGGAGAGGCTCTGGCGTGAGAGTGGCCTGTTCGTGGGCACAGTTCTTCTCCCTGCCAATAGCATCCCCTCCAGATGCGGCCCCAACCATCTCCCAGCGGGGGGGCTTGGAGATGACTGGGTAGGGTAGCACCTGGGCCAGGTGTGTGGGACATGTCCTATCCGAGAGGCTGGGGCCAGAGATGGTGATGTGATAGTGAAGACGGTTGCCTGGGAGACTGTGCATTCTGGAAAGATGCCGTCTGTGTCCCATCACGGTCATGGCACAGGAGCCATTTCTGGGCGGTGCATGGCCAGGCCTCGGACCTGAGGGGGACCTGCCATGGGTCGTATCTTGTCACTCCCTCCCAGGTAGCTCCTTGTCCCACACGTCTTTAACACAGTGCTCAGCAGCCAGGCTCCCCAGTAAGACATCACGCTCCTTGATGGTAGAAATTTGGGATGAATTTCTTGATCTTTCTTTTTTGTCATCCATGGGTTCAGGAGGAGATGTGCTTTTTTTTTTTTTGGCCTCCCAGAGGACAAACCATAAAGATAGATTACAAACCTCAGGTTCCTAACTGAAGATTTCTGTCTCATCTAAGTAGGGCAGGGGATGTTGAGAGCAAAGGGTTCAGAGAAGGAGGTCATTTGGGTCCTTTCCTAGATCTGCTTTGTTTCCCGTTGCCCTGAGAAAAGAGAAGCAGAAGATTTGGAGGAAGGAACCTGGGGATGCTTTCAGCTGTCAGACGGTCACAGGCGGCGTTCCAGTTAGTGTGTTCAGGGAGTAACTGAACCCAGGCAGTGCCTTGTGAGTGCCCTGGCCATCTCCAGGCTGACAGGGCTGGGATCGCTGTCACCCAGGCTCCCGGGTGTTGGCCAGCGGTGCTGCAGGAGCCAGGACAGCCTGTGTCCGGCCTTCCCGGAACCTCGGAACTGGTGCGGGTGGTCTGGGAGCGCTCGCCCCACGCAGCCTGTGTCCGGGCTGCCGCTCACCTGCTGGCCTCCCGGGAGCGGTTCCCTCCCCGCTGTCCAAGAGATTCTCATCTGTTCTCTTTCCTGCCGACCCCTTCGCAGCCTCCAGGAGGGGCTGTTCTGGGCTTGTGACAGAAGAGCGGTCTGCATGTTCATGGCTGGGAGCAGCCGCCCCACCTGTAGCTTCTCCCCAAAATCATTTTTCCATGCTCCCCGGTGTCAAGACAAGGTTTGCACCAGTAGGCCCGCAGAACTTGTCCAAGTGCAACCTCAGTGGCCTGCATGCAGCTTTGCGGGGAGGGCGCCCAGAGCTTCACCTTCTTCCCAGTTAATTGGCAGTGGAGCACGTCTCTTCTCCTGCCCGACCTCCTGACCCTGGTCCAATTGGCTGCCGTGCGGGTTTGGTTTCTTGCCTCTGTTCTGTGGCTTCAGCCACTAGGTGCGCCCTAAGGAGTCTACCTTTCGGCTTGCTGTTGCCTTTGCTCAGAGCCCAGCACCCTCCCGTCTCGGGCTTGGCCTCTTCTAGCAAGCACACACTTGCCTTTTGCAGGTAGGACATGTCTTTGCGTTCACAGTTTCCAAGTGGGGCTGAATCGGTTGAAGCAAGTGGACTTGGTTTTCTCCTGCAGGACGTCTCAAGGTGATAGCTGGAGAAGAGCGTGTGGGCCAGAAACACGCTGCAGAATATCCGGGCAGCCGCTCTCTGTTTTTATTGTCAGCCATTCCCTGAATCTCCCATCTCTCCGTGCATTTAGTAGGCCTTGCCCAGTCCCTTCTAGGAGACGGTGGCAGTGGTGCAGGGACAGTAAGATGCTGTAACTTACCCTCAGCGGCACATGGCGGCGGCGGGGGGGCGGGGTCGGTGCTCATCTGTGCTGTGGGTGGGAAGGTGAGCTCCCTCCGTCTCCGTTACTCCTTCCCCCCCAGGGACACGGAACTTAAGGGATGAGTGGGTGAAGGGCCCGCTGCTTCCCCATCTCGGTTGGGCTGGGGGAACCTGTAGCTTCCTCCCACGGAGAGGCTCTGCTCGTGCGCTGGGCCAGCCGCTCACTGGGCTGGGCCTTCAGAAGGTGGCTGCTCGGCTCTGCCCTGCGGGAGAACCCCCTTCTCCTGGAGCTTCTCGTGCAAGCACCCATCCCTGTGGGTCTGGATTCTGTGGAATTTAGATGGGGTGGTGCATCCGATCGCAGGGTTTTGGCAAATGAGCTGTGATAACGGTCCTCTGGGCTTTGCGCACAGAGGCTGCCGCCTGGGGTTCAGACCCACACCTGTTGTCAGGCTCTCACCGTCCTCTGCACGATGGCCGAGCCTTTCTGTCTGGTTGGGAAGAACTTGAGCTCCCCACCAAAGCATCCGGGCCGTTATTGAACTTGGGTGCAGGTGACAGAAGTCCGGTAAGAATAGGAGCGACCTGATGTTCTTTCTTTGGCCAGAGGGCCTCACGGGGCCCCAGCTCCCTGTGTTCCCTGACCTGCGGTGTCTGGAAGACCGATGGGGTGTGAGAACGTGGGTGCCGGCTGTCGCCATTGGGGGTCATGGGCAGGGCCGATGTTTGTCGGCCCCCTGTGCACACACACGACGTGCTTTGAGAGGTTCTGTCACACTCGGGGGGCTCGTGGTTAGCCAGGGCGGCGTCAGGAGGCCAACCCCAGCACCGCGGGCGCCCGTGGTCCAGAAGCCCGTGGTCCCTCCGCGGCCCCTCGCTGACTCTGGGCTCCTCTCCTTTGTGGATGAATCCCCAGACGTTGTCATTCAAGTTGGGAAAATAAAACTCCCAAACCGAAATGCGCACAGCCACTTGAGAAATAAAAATAGAATCCTCGAACACTCCTTCCCGCACTCAAGGACACCTTGAAAGTTCAGTTCCCGTTAAGGGATGGGTTCATGCTGCGTTGTCATTAACCCCAATTAATTCTTAACCCCTGGCGCCCTGGAACGAGGGCCGCCCTGTCATCTGGGGGCTCGTTGCCTCTGTCACTTGGGAGAGCCTCCGGGATCCGTCCGGAGCTCAGCCGCGCCATCAGCAGGTCCCTGCCCCTGCCGGCCCCGCGCGCACCGAGTCCACGGATTCCACGGTCAGCCCCTGGGGATCCCCGCGTGTTTAGGGCAGATGAGGCAGTATGTCCCCGTTCCACCCCCTAAGACTTGTTACTTTGTCACTCTTGCTAAATTAACGGAGAAGTCCAGCCCCCACCCCACCCCAAACCCAAGACCAGGAGGCTCTGGGTGGACCTGCCGCCTTCTACACTGACACTGCGGGAGCTGAAGGGTGGGGCACGCAGAGGCAGCTGCTGGTGGCTGAACCCTGATCCCTTAGAAGCTCCACCGTGCTGCACTGTGGGGGCCACAAGCAGGTGAGCCCCCAAACCCTCATTTTTAGAGGAACTCAATAAACCAGGCACTCCAGGACCGGGCCATCCAGCCGGTTTCTCCAGCCCCGGGAGCCAGAGAACCACAGCAGCGTTACTTTCATTCCTTGCTGGCCGCCGCCGGCTTCCTTGACCATTTGGCCTTCATCCCCACCACGTGCTACCCTTCTGCTTCCATCTAGGTTGGGGAACAGGGCCTCGAGGGAGCCTTCCCCGCTGGATCGACAGTCCGCGGACTTCTTCTCTGCTGGATTTTCTCACTGTCCCCTGTCGCGGGAGGTGACCGGTGATCAGTCTTTGTCCCAGGGACTGGCTCAGAGGTTCTTGGGACATTTGTTCCGTATGGTTTTTCAGCACATCCTTCTCTCCTGCCTTCCGTGTCTCCATGAACAGCCGGCCCCTCTCTCTCCTCACCCCCACCCTGCCCTTCCTCCCTTTTGAGGGAGGGGAGATGGACTGCAGGTCTTGTGATTTTCACCCAAGTGCAAGTTCTGATGAGAAGGTGCGGTCCACTGTGTGTCTCCCCAGCAGGAGAAGAGATGCCAGCAGGCAGGATTGGGGGCTTTCGTTTTGTTTTGTAAGAGAAGAACTGGTGGGTGGGCGGTCTGTCTGGGGACTGTGAATCCACGGTCTCCCAGAGGCAGGCATGGGACGAGTCCTTGCTTTGAAGACCTTTGACATTAGGTTCTTGACATTAGGTTTCTTCTAAGACATTGCCCTTCTGGGCGCCTGGCGGATTCACAGAGTGGGCACAGCCCACTGGGGTCCGAGCCCCTTCCTTGCTAGGGGTCCAGGGGGTGCGGCTGATGGAGGGCAGCCGAGAGCCCTGGGCTCTTCTCAGAGCCTTTTCTCCTTATTGGGGCTGAATAGCATTCTCTCCTAAAGCCAGTGGGTCTGCTCAGAGCCAACGCTGTTTCAGTTTGCCCTTTCTAAATCAAAACATATTGATTTCACACCTGTTTGAGGAAGAGATCTTTTCCCGACACACTGAGCCGCGCTCAGGCGGAGTGGGTGGCTTGCCCACTTGTGTGCACTTGCCCTCTGCCAGCTCAGATGCTGCCCGTGGCAGGAGGGGCTGGTAGAGGGTACGAGGCAAGTCAGCAAGACAGGGGTGGCCTCTGCCCCTGCTGCAGGGTTACACCTCTCCACCAGGCGCTTCCCCACCAAATCCGCTATATTCTGCAGGTCCTCAGTGGGCATGTCACATGTGTCAAGCCCCCTGGGTGCTGGCGTGAACAAGGACGCAGGCCTTGCCGTCCTGCTGCTCGCACTCTGTCCGGGGGGCAGGGTTTGTGGATGCAAAATCAACCCATGAGGGGCACCTGGGTGGCTCAGTGGGTTAAAGCCTCTGCTTTCAGCTCAAGTCATGATCCCAGGGTCCTGGGATGGAGACCCGCATCGGGCTCTCTGCTCAGCAGGGAGCCTGCTTCCCTTCCTCTCTCTGCCTGCCTCTCCGCCTACTTGTGATCTCTGTCTGTCAAATGAATAAATAAAATCTTAAAAAAAAATCAACCCATGAGACAGCAGCTCAGCATCTACCAGAATTAGGCAGAATTAGGTGCCCGACTGTGTGTGTGAGCCCAAGGGAGGAGCTCCGTGCAGAGGACACTGGTCCCCGAGCAGAGCTTAGAAGGCAATGGAAGTAAGAGAGGGGGAGAGTGAAACTCTGTGCGCAGGTGTGGCTGGGGCTAAGCGTGGGGGACGACACGCACCAGTTGGCTCTGGCCCCAGGAAGGAGAGGACAGGGACAAAAGGACCAAGACGGATTCCGCAGGAGGACAGTCCTGAACTCTCCCCGGCCTTTTGTCTACGTGGTTCCTCCTATCTGAGGTATCCCTTTCTCTTTAAAGTTCCCCTGGGCGTCCGCACCCCAGCCCCAGCCAGGCAGGGTCAGGAGCCCATGCTCTGTGCTCCACTTCCCCTGTGGGACCGTAAGAAATAACATTTCTGTGGTTTTAAGCCACCAAGTTCTGCAGTCACAAGACGCTGGTACAGAGAGTGAGGAAGGAGACAGAGGTTGTTGGGAGCTTGAGCCGGAGCGGCTGGAGGTGAGTGGTGTGCTGCCTGCGCGGGGTTGCAGGAGAGAGGCAGCTGGATGGAACTGTGGACGAATCCAGAGGGCCACCAGGACCCTGTAGAGCCACACCCAAGCCTTGCTGCGGGGCCTTAGCAACGTGGGCTGCCTTGTGTCCATCAACACTGGCAAGGTTGCCCTGGGGCCTTTGGACTGAACTCGGAGAAGAGTTCAGTTAAACGCAGAGAAGAGGCCCGAGCCACCCCATTTGCACCTTCGCACGTCTGTCTCAGACTTCGTTCCCGGTGACCAATTTGAAGATTTCATTAGAAACCAAAGAATTGCTCTTTATTCCTTTTTCTCCTTCTGGAACGCGTTTGGCTGCCGCAGGTTCTGTCCCTGCCTCCTGGAATGATTTGGGCTCCGAGAGTCCTTGAACAGAGGCTGAGTCTGAACTGATCAATGGCATTTGGGGGTTGAACCATTGCTCAGGAGTCGGCTAATTTATAATGTCCTACGGGCTAGACGAGAAGACCCGAGAGGATAGGCTGCCTCTTGGCTTTTTATCTCCTCTTTTTGAAGAAGGAAAGGGAAAACAGGAGGTGCCACGCTTGGCTGTTCAGCATTCAGAGATGATCTCCGTCCCCGCTAGACCCTGGGCACATGGGGGCCGCTTCTCCTCCCGTGCCCCCGTTCTTCCCAGAGACCTGGCAGCAGCCGCTCCATGGCGTCCTTTCCGGCTCTGGATGCCGGCCCCTGCGGGCGCCGAGTCTGGCTCTAACTAATTTGCAGAGGACACCTGTTCCTTAATTAGCCCCAGCCTGTGCCGTGTGTCTTGGTCCGGGCTCCCTCCGATGCGTGAGCTCGTGGCAGGCCAGGGCTGCCGTTGGGGGTCTGTGCATGGTTGCTCCGACCACCCGGGCCCTGTGCTTCCCACTCACAGAGTGGTGGGGTCCATCTGTGTCCTGGGCCTTAAAACCACATCCCGGCCGCCGGCCCGCCACAGGTGTCTCTGCTGTTGACCAAATCTTCCAGAACAACCCTCTACCGCCAGGCCCCACTGCCGGCCCTAGACCCAGACGTGGGAGGTCCAGGCCAGTGCAGACCCTCATTCAGAGCCCCCCTGCACTCCTGCTCCCCACGACTCCAATGGCGTCTCACGTACACTTCTTGCTCCACTCTTCAGGTACGCCTGTATGCTTAGTGTCTTTAAAAAGAGGGAAGCTCTTGGGGGACGGGGATCCCACCCTGCAGGGTTTTATAAAATGCATCCTTTTATGGAAAACGATCTTGGTGAACAGCTGCCGGTGGGGAGGGGATGAAGACGGATCTAGCATCTGGAAGAGGACCCGGGCTGGAGCAGGATTCCCTGCCTGCCTTTGGGGCTGGTTCTGCTGCATACCTTCCCCACCTGCCAGCCGCCTCCCCTGCTTCCCCTGCCTTGGTTTTACATAGTAGAACCTTCTGAAAACGAGTCTCTAGGCTTCAGAGATGAGCTCTGACCTCCCACATAAGCTGCCCGTAAGAAAATGTCCAGCGCGAGCGGTGGGCACCGTGGGTCGGAGGGGAGGCCCCCACGCCTGCCAGGGGACACAGCAGGAGTCTGGTTTTGAGCAGCCCGGCGTTGTTTGGAAACATCTGTGGCAAGTGGCTTTGTATGTGTTCTTCCTTGAGGCCTCTCCCTCTTCTGCCCTTCAAGAAAGAAATCCTGTTGAAGTTTCCCTGAAGTGGTTATTCTCCTAAAGGACGAACTGATGGTGCCGCTTGCCAGCTTGCTGTGCGGCTGCAGGCCCTGCCTGAGTCCCGCCTGCAAGGGCACCAGGCCACCGCCTCCCCCGCCCCCACCCCGCTCCTGCTCCCACCCCCCCAGGCACCCCTAGCCTAATGGCGCTTCCCCTCCTCCTGGCGGAAGCAGAGCTGGCTCCAGGCCCCCAGCAGAAAGCCCTTTCCAGAAGTCTCCCAGCCCCGGAGCCTGCCTGGAGGCCCTGTCCCCCAGCTAATTAGAGCTTTCTCCTTAAGCAGTACTTTCGTCTCTGGTGTCATCCTCACAGTGATAATGGACTTGGATAAGAGGTCACAGCTTCTCCCACTTCCCGCTTTCCTTGCGGATGATGGTGGGGGAGGGACGGGCACAGCCCCCCTTCCGCCAGCGCCCGCCTGCCTGTCACCCTGTCACGGGGCAGCCAGGGAGTGGGGGGACTGGCCGCCAGGCGGAGCAGCTGCGATGTCTCCCCCCCAGCTCACGGGGCCAGAGCCCGGCTGCTCGCCACATTCGGGTCTCCGCCACCCGCTGCACCTCTGGCGAGTGTCATTAACATTAACGTGATAAAACGGGCGCCATGTAAATGTTAATAAGGTCTGTTGCGTCTGCTGCTTCCGAGTGGCAGATTGGAAATGGTACCATCATCGTAGCGCCAACCAGCAGCTTTTAATTCCTCTGCTCCCTGAGCAGCCAATTTGGCATGGAAATCCTAACCTTGCCTCAGCCCCCAGCCCGGCTCTGCTGTGCCAGGCTTACCCCCACTCTCCTTTGCAGAGAGGGTTCAAATTTCCCACCGACTGGTTTTCTAAGATAGGGTATGAATTCTTTTTTTTTCTGAGTAACCGCTTGGTTTTCCCTGTTCTCCACGGAGGAAGAGCACTGAGCCCCAAACTCAAGCCTCACTTTTCATGGCTGCGGTTCCTTCTCTTCTTGGTCCAGGAAAGTCCTCTGAGAGATTTGCCCTGGAAGCCATTGGCTCTGGCTCTGGCTTTCCAGGCTTTCCCTTCTCTTGAAGTCACAGACATTGCTGACGGATGACATCCTGATCGATCCTTCCTCTGAACCTTCAGCACAGCGTTCCTTCCCGTGTGCTGCGCTGCGGGGGCCCCTGGGGCCCCTCCTCCCTGTGTGCGGTCTGCCCAGTAGACCTGGGGGTCCAGGGTGTGCCTGGCTTCCTCTCAGATCCCCGTCTTGCTGCTGTCCCACACCTCCTTGGGGCTTGTTCCCAGCTCCGTGCAGGGCCCAGGAACCCTCAGCATTTGCTAAAGAGGAATATCAGGCAATGTCCCTGGGGTGTCCCTGGGGGTCGTGCCCAGAAAGTTGTCTCAGGACAGGAGGCATAAGGAACAGCCAGAAAGCACGGCTCTGGGTTTCTGTTGCACCCCAGGGAATACCCTCGTGATGCTGTCGGCCCCTGGGGAGCCTCTGCTGACCCGGGTGCACACCGTGGTTAGGACCGGCTGCCAGGCAGGGGCCATGTGGACAGCGTGTCCGCGCGTCTCCGCGCACTCCCGGCCCCTGCCCCCCCTCACATGTGTTTCTGTCCCCCAGGCTGTCTTCACTCTCCTCCTTGGACCCTTCACCTTCTTCGACGTCCAGAAGACCAAGTACCTGCAGATCCTGACCTCCCTGATGAGATGGGTTGGTGAGTGAGAGACCTTTCGAGTCTTCCTTTCTCCTCTCGTTCCTTCCTTACCCTTTCCAAGACGGCCGTGTGTGCTCACAGCGCAGCTGGAAGGTGGTGGGCTTCCGTGGACTCCTGAGAGCCAGGAAGGGGCGGGGGTAACACAGTCCCAACAAGGATCACGTGTGGTGGACGGAGCCCGAGCTAGGCCCAGACTTCTTCACACGCGCATGCAGCGTCCCGGCTGCCCCCAGGCTGGGCCAGGACTCCTGAAGTCCCCGGGTCGGCTCTGCCCACTTCAGGGCACGAGAATGGCACCGCTGTGCCTTCTTGTGGGTGCACCGTGTGGCACAGCCCTAAGTCCCAGCAGGCTGTGGCAGCCGCGTCTGCGTTGCCGGCCAGCAGGGTGTGAAAAGACACCCCTTCCACGATACCCTTGACTGACCGATGCCCTCCTGAGCAAGAACATCGTCCTTGGGTGGTTTGGGGGTCTCTCCCCCTAAGGCAGGTTTGTGGGAGGGAGCTCATGCATTCCGCCGCACCGACCCGGAGGGCCCCGGCTACTGAGCGCCGTAGACCCGGGACAGGAGGGGGTAGGGGCCGTGTGGCCTGGCACTGGCTCTGGGATCATTTGCATTCCTCTTTTGGTCTAAAGGCAAAGAATACCGTTGCCGTTGTGGCTGAGAGGTCTGGCAGAGGGCGTCTGCCTCCAGCACCTCCCCTGCCCGGCACCTGCACCGACATTCCCCGGGAGCCTGAGGGCGGGACTCCTCCCTCCCGAGCTTCCTCTCGAGCTCCCGTTGCAACTGCCCCAGCACCCCTCATCAGGACTCAGGGCACACAGCCCTCAGCACGGGCCCTCAGAACAGCTTCTGGTAAAAGTGATTTCCGGCTGTTCTCACATCCTGCAGAGGATTCCAGAATCCCAGTGTAAGGAGCCAGTGCGTCACAGGGTCCTGGCATCTTCAATCGGGAGGGACCATGACCGTCATCCAGGCCCGCCCCCGCCCCCGCCCCCGCCCCCGCCCCCGCGAGGGCAGGCTCCACAAACATTCACACGGGGTGGCCTCTGGGCCAGGAGCTCCCGACGGGTCCCCTGCCCCACTCGGAAGGGTTGCTTGTCAGCACTGGGAAGTCCTGCCTTGTCTTGAGCCCAACTCGGCCGCCTGTAACCTCCTTCCGCCTCGGTCCTTCCTTGCACGGAATTGAGAGCAGGACTGAGTCATCTGCTGCGTTAGCTTCGAGGCCTCTGTAACCCGGGACACCTGTCCTTCGTCACCCAGCCCAGCCAAGAGAGCAGGAGGACACTTGTCCAATAGGGAGTGGGATTCCCGGTCTGCCCCCCTCAGCCGGTTCAGTCCTATATGTACCTTCACGATGCTGTTTGCAAATTTTATTCACACATTTGAAAGCCGCGGGTTTAAGTAACGTGACCACCTGGGAAAGAATGAGAACTCCTGACTTAGAACACGAGGATCAGGCTGGCTCCAAGGATAAGGTACTGGAATAGAGCCCCCCACCCTGGGTCCCAGCAGGGCTCACTTCCCAGCGTTGGGATCAGCGGGGATCACAGTCCCGGCTCCGCCTGCCCACCCTTCTCCTCGGGAAGTAGATGAAAGCCCTAGAGACCTGCAGAAGGAAGAGTTTTCTCAGCGAAGCCTCCTCTTGTCTGCCTGGCCCACCTCCGTTGTCACCGCTCCTCTGCTCCCAGAGTCCCCAAGGTCCTGCCCCTCCCCCCCCACGGGACTGGCTGTCCTGACCCTCCGCATTAGGAGTCCTCACCTCCCCCCGGGGAGGGCAAGGACAGGGTGGGGAGAGGTGGGGAGACTCCTGTGCTTTAGAGAGCTGCCCGGATCGTGACGTGTCCTGATGCTCCACGACAGCGACACCCTTGTTTATTGAGCAGGACAAAGGCCTTTGTGTGTCTAGTGAGTGATGAGCCGGTTGTTGAGAGGGAGGGGAGGAGGCTGGTGGTAAAGGAAGAGTGACTGTCCCAGGGTGGGGTGGGAGACCCCGCCAGACTCAGCTCCCCCGCAGAGAAGGCCTGCGCTTACACTGCCAGCAGGGCCCTGGGGGGGGCCTCCAGAGCCTCTCAGAGCAGCCCCTGTGCCCTTTCCACGTTGCTCTTGGAGCCCTGTCCTCCTCAGAGTAAAACCGTCCTGCCCCCTTGTGACCCCATCGTGCCTCCCCTTCTCCCAGCCAGAGCCCCTCCCGCTGGCCAGCAAGGCTGGTTACCCCCAGGGGCTGCAGCAGGGATCCCCCAAGGGGTCCCTTCCTCAGGCTCCCGAGCCCTGCGAGGTGACAGTGGCCTTGCAAGAGGCGCTTGACAGCAGGGAGGGCCTGAGGGACACAGCAGCACGTGAAGGTCACCCACACTTGTGTTTCTGCATGGTGACATTGTTGTCACTGCAAGTCATCTGCCTCTTTTCTCCCTTCGATCTGACAATCAGATGGCGCCGGCTTCTCTGCAGAGCTGGTCTCCAGAGCGTTCTGGGTGACCGGCAGGCGGTCATTCTTCTCCTGGAGAGGCTCGGGCCCCTGTGCCGGGAAAGCTAAGCTCTGAAGCAGAAGAAAAATTGTCCAGTTAAGTAAACTCCAGACTGTACCCAAGGCTAGACTACAGTTTCAGGCTGGGGCACGGGAGCCGAGCCGCCTGGGCCCTTTCCTCCCTGGTGGTGAGAGCGGTTCCCCTCGTCATGGCCCGGGGGCCACTGCAGGCAGGGAGCCGAGAAAGGGGGCAGTGGGGAGGGACGAGTCCCAGGAAGCTGCCAGATACCAGCGAACAGGCAGCCCTGTTGCAGGAAGGACTGGAGTCCGCCCCGGGGGACATCTGTGAGGGGGGCGTCTCTCCTCTGGCCCAAGCTCACCCAAGTGGTTTTTTCTAGAACCCTCCAAAAAGCCCTGTTTGTCCTCTTTGGTCTGCGCCAAGTCCTCCGTTCTCAACGAACTCCCTTTCCTTTTGCTTCTGAGAAGCAGCTGTGTGGCCGTGCCCCCCCCACCCTGCCTCCTTTCCCGCACTCCCGCACTCCCTGCCCCTTCCCTTTCCCCAGATTAGGGCCCAGACTGTCCAAGAGAGCCGAGCGGGAGCACAGGGTGGCAATAAGCCGACTCGGGTTCTAAGAAGACAAAAGGGAAGAATGAGCACCAAAGGGACCGGAAAATCATAAATAAACGTGCTGAGCCGGAAACTTTCTTGCGCTTAATTAGGAATTTGTTCTGCCATCTGTTGAAATGAGGCTGGGGAAGACTGCGGAAGCCCCGCCCGAGCAGGGCCCCCGGAGCCCAGGACGAGGCCACCCGACAGCTTGAGGCCAGTTCCCTCCCGCCGCCGGAGCGGGCCTTTGCACGTGGCCACTTGTCCAGGAAAGTGTCGGCACCTGAATGACAAGTGACAGTGTTGATTCATCTCTTTTGCTCTCCAAATAAGTTCTGGGCAGCCCAGGCAGATCGGTGTGGGAGACCCAGATCCCAGGTGCCCGGATGGGCTCCGTGTCGTCCGGCGGGTGAGACTGTTGTGTAGTGTTAGCAGGCTTCCTGACCAGCCCCGCTTGCTGTCCCGTCGCTCAGCCCCCGGCTGCTGGGCTCCTGAGCCCAGGGCTTCGCTCCTGCTGCCTCCGCTTATGTTCCCATCCACGTGGGTCCCAGGGCGCACAGCCAGCCCTCGGCCAGGTTCCTTGTACAGCAGCGGCCAGGGCAGGTCCCCCCGGGAGCGGCTGGGAAGATAAAATGGGATCCGGAATCAGGGAGGGAGGGCTGTCGGCGCTGCTCCTGGCGCAGGGTCCGCGTTCGGTAGCAGCGGCTGTGTGCAGCCCTGCCACCGTCCTCTGTGTTGGCCAGTTCATCCTGGGGCTGGCCTTAGTGGGAGCCTCCCTCAGGGCTGGCCGTGAGATTGGGGACGTGGCCCGGGCCGCCTGCGGAAGGAGCTATGGCTCTGGCCACGAGACCCGGAAGCCTCTCAGGTTGGCTCTGTCAGCCTTTCCTCTGCCCCACTCCGGCGCTTGTCCCCCATGCACGCCTGCACCGCCACCCCCCCCAGCCTCCACCCTCACCACCTTCAAGGAAGCTTGAGCCTGAGAGAAGTGAGAAGCAGGCGCATCTCACGGAACGGCCCGGGGCTTTCTCTTTCGGCCCTGGTGCTCGCTCTGTCGCTCTGTCGGTGGTCAGTAGACCGGGGACACTTAGGAGAGACACACAGCCAGAAGTGCTGACCCGCAGGCCCAGGAGCTGGGGCCGCGGAGCCTGAGCTCTAAGCCCCAAAGCAAAGGACGGTAGACCGTCCCCAGCCACGATGCCTGGCGGGAGCTCTCCGGCAGGAAGGGGCTGAGACGGCTCCGTTACTTCACCCCGTACCAGCTTCCGCCACAGACGCCTCCCAGTTGGGGACACACACAGCTGGCTCAGCTCGGGTGCCCCACTTGGTGTTATTAAAAACCTGATTCTTTCTAATAAAGACTGCTCTGGAGCACGGCAGCCCTCCTCGGTCTGGGCTGACGAGGACCCACAGGGCTCCTTTCTCTGATTGTGTATTCAGAGCAGCGTGGTGTCCGTCATGGCCGTCTCTGTGCTCCCCTCAAAGTGGGTCAGACGCCAGCCTCTCCGCGCGTCCGTGGGCAGACTCGAACCTCATGAAGCTCCGCGGCCCAGCTTCCCCTTCCTCCCCCAGCGAGTGCCCCAGATTTGTCTTCCAGACCGAGCCAGCAGGGGGAGGTGGGACTCCGCAGCGGTGGCCCGAGAAGCAGAAGGTCCCCAGGAGGAGACCGTCACCTAGGAACATAAGGGCTCTGCTTTTACCTGTCCCCAAAATTCTCTGCGGCCGCTTGGCTGACTCTGCTGCAGATCCCTGACTGATTCGGCAGAGCGTCTCGTGGTGGGACCCTCCACTCTATCACCAGCAGGAGCCAGGGGTCGTCTCTGTCTGGGCCGTCCGTTCCCCACGTCCTGTTGACCCAACATGCCGGCGTGGTGTAGGAACCCCCCACAACCACTCGCCGCTGTCCCCTCAACCAGTGCTCCTCAAACGGCTGTGAAGGGGGTCCTTTGCCCGCCCCCAGCAGCCAGCCAGCAACAGCCTTCAGCATCACCCTGCCCAGCCCCCCGCTAGACCCCGGCTAGCCGTGAAGCATGCGGCTTCTCGTTCCTTAGCCCGTGGAGGGAATCCAAGAAAAGCTTTTCATAGATGTCTCATTGTGGTCTTGATTCTTGTTTTCTGAAAGTTCTCTCTGCAGACACACTTTAGAGGAGAGGATGCTGGAGTTTCCTGGTCTCGGGCAGAGTGGGCACCCGGTTACGGTCTGCCGCAGAGCCAGCCCGTGCTGCCACATTGTCCCTTTCGTTCATGGAACTGACCCAAGAGCCCTGCGGGGCCCCAAGGCAAGGCCACTACATGGCCACCCCACTTCTGTGAGCAGCCTTTGTTGTCAACAGCTCTGCATTTGGCCGAGATGTGTGCTGGCCAGCCCATCAGATGGTCCCCAGAGGCTGGGAGGTCGTGGGCCAGCCGCCTGGACACTGGCAAGGGGAGGGAGGTGAGCCCCAGCTTGTGCTTAGGGGGGCGAGGCCTCTGACCAGTGGTAGGGGCTGTAGATGTGTCTCTGCGCAGAGCTGGGCTTCACACAGGCCAAGGTGAGCCTCACCCACGTGTCAGAAGCAGCCCCGGGTGTCTCAGAGCTAATGGGGCCCGCAGCTGCCCAGGAGCTCCCGGACTTATGTGCAGCCTAGGGGCCCCTGAGCACCCTCGAGCACTGCTTCTGCTTGTTTTCCCCATGCTTTCTCCACCCGGGTTTGTCTGTGCAGCCAGCTTCTGCGGGACGGATACCTCTGTCCGCTCAGGCTGCCAGGACCGAATGCTACAGGCTGGGTGGCTTAAACAGTAGAGATTTCCTTGCTCTGTTCTGGGGGCTGGAAACCCAGGATCAAGGTGCTGGCGGGGTTGGTTTCTGGTGCGGCCTCTCTTCCTGGCTGCTCTTCTCCCGGAGGCTTTTCTCCGTGCGCAGGGAGACTGCTCTGGCACCTCGGGCTCCTCCTGTAAGCACCCGGGTCCCATCAGATTAGAGCCCTTATGAGCTCGTTTAAGGCCCCATCTCCAAGCGGTCTCGTTGCAGGTCAGGGCTTCCGCCCAGGAATTAGAGGCAGAGATAATGAAGTCCCCAACAAGAGGAGAGACTGGGCGGCCTTCAGGAAAGGTGACAGAGCTAAAGTTTTATGTTTGCAATCTGGGAAGGAGATTATCGGGCTCCTGGCCAGAGGGCCCATGGCTTCGCTGTTGCCACCATTACCAGCTGAGCTTGGTCTGACAGCGGAAGAATGAAAAATGGAGACACTTGCCCTGCTCGCAGGGTGTGGGAAGGGGAGGAATGGAAAAGCCAGAACTCTTGATTTCCTGCTTGAGACTTGATAGCTTTAGAGACTCAAATACCTGCTCCAATACCACGGCGCCCTCCTCCCAGCACACTCGGAAAAAGGAACTCCGCTCTGAGTTCTCTGAGATAATTATTTTTCAGTCATCTCTGCACCCAGCGTGGGGCTCAAACTCACAACCCCGAGATCGAGAGTCCCGTGCTCCACCGACTGAGCCGGCCGGGCGCCCCTTTTGAAATCGACAACAGAGCCACAGAGTGGAACCTCACTCCATAAGTTAATTATCCAGACGCCCTTCTCTTCGTCCATGATGATGACAATACAGTGACCATGAAGACGACAGAGTTGGAGTCCTCCCGTCACACAGAGGGTGACTCAGTGTGGGAACACAGCTCGATGGGCTTTGAATTCCCTCCATTCAATGGAGACACAGGTGACTTTTCATGCATTACTACAAGCAAGGCCAGGCATCCCAGAGCGTCTTACAGCCTGAGATAAAATCTGACCCAGGCCCAAGATGCGTGTGCGAACAGGCACATCTGTGAGGGAACTTCTCATCTTTCCCCAAGGGGACTCCTCCCAGCTTGATAGGCCAGGAGGTCCTGTCTTCTGGGGCTGTCAAAGGAGCCCCCATCCCAACTCTCAGCCTGTGCTCCATTGGGAGGGTGACGGCCAGAGGACGGACCGGTGCAAGCCCCCAAAATCCAAACGTAATTCCTTTTCAGTCTCAGTCCTGTTCAGAAAGAGCACACACCCAGGGTCCCCCCACATGACAGAGTGGTGGGGACACGTGGTCATTGTTTGGCCTTCCGCGAAGCAAGAGGGAGCTTCTTGGTTCACGGAACAGCCGTGAGCAGCCCAGGTCTGATGCCTGGGCTAGAGACACCCAGAATAGAGGGTGTTCCTGGAAGGGGAATGACTGCCCCTGACCCAGCCGAGGCAGGTGGGGTCCCTAGGATGATCCCAGGCTCCTTTTGCTCCTCGTAGCAAAAGGAGAATCAGGTGAGAACTGTGGGTTGGCAGGTGCCTGCCTGCCCAGGACCAGGATTGTTGGCGGGGAGATAAGGTTTCTCGGACAGCAGTGCGCTCCATGTTCTGAGGGGTGGCTTGGGCCAGGCTCTACCCAGGTGCCTTCATGAGATGCACCGTGACCAGCTCCATTCTTAAAGGTGGCAAAACGCAGGCAGTGATAAGTGACAGGACCACCCAAGATGACAGAGTTCGGTGGCAGGGCCTGGTTGAATCCCACGTGATCTGAGAAGCTGAGCTTGTTTACAGGAAGAGCAGCGGCCTCCTGGCTTCCCCGCGGGGGGTTCCAAGGCCTTAGGGCTTCCCACGGGGGGGCCCCCACTCACACCCCGGCCCCGTGGGTCCCGGGGACCTGCGAAGTGGCTCTCATCCACAGTCGGTCCTGTTACTCAAGGAACAAATGCCCAGGCACCTGCTTAAGGGCTTTGGAACTGCTTGGTCTTCAGCTGACCTCCGCTCAGCCGGGTGTCACCCCGTCGCTCCCCCCAGCCCTCCTGAATCCCGGGAGTCCCAGGCCAGCCTGGGACCAGCCTGAGGAGAGACGCATCTGTGCCCCAGCCTCCTCCGAGGGCAGCACTGTGGTAGAGGAGGAAGCCAGTGCCAGACCCTCCCCGGATCCAGCTCTGAAGGCGGGCACACCACGGCCATTCATTATCATTAGCCCTGGCATGTTGGTTCTCTGCTCGGAGAAGAGAGTGCCATCCTCGTGACAGCCGCCTTGACGGATGGCCTCCGCCTCCCCTGTGTCCGAGCTAAAGCCGCTTACGGAGCTCAGAGAACAGCGAGGCGTCTGGAGCAGCACAGGCTGGGGCCCGCCCCAGTCTTGGGACGAGCGGGGCCAGGTTCAGAGGTCAGAGACTGGAGGGGCAGCTCTCCAGGAGGCAGCCCTGCCCGGGTGAGGCGGGAGACAGCCGCTGATTGCCGGAAGGCCTGGTGCCCGCAACACCACCGGGGACATCCTGGGGACGGTGGGGGAAGGGCAGGGGGTTCCTGGGAGAGCTCTGCCCTGCCCCCATCCAGGCAAGGAAGGCCCCGCCCCAGGCTCCCCAAGGCCAGGGTGCCTGGGCAGGTGGTCCCCCTCGTGCCGGCACCATGCAGACCCTGGAATTCTGTAAGGAAAGTGGAGCCCTGCCCCGGCCTCACCCACACGCCGAGAGCAGTGGGGAGAGCCTCACCGGGGCCCAGAGACCAGGGCAGGGTCTGCCACCTCTTCCTCCGCTGCCACAGACCCTGCAAGGAGCCCCTCTCTGTCCACCCTTCCAGCGCAGGCTGGCCCTTCCTCACCTCCCCAGGGATGGGTTTGGGCACACAGAGGATAGAGCTGAAAGCAGAACCCCGAGCCCCTCCCTCAGACCCCTGCTCGTCCCTGCCCCCCCCGCCCCCCGCTCTGTCGCAAGCAAGAGCAGGTCACCTCCTCCTGGGAGGCCCTGGCCCATCTGTGACTTCCCACAGCCAGCCAGACCGCAGAAGGGGACTCAGGAGGGGAGGAACCAGCTCGTGTGGTACAAGCGCTACTGCTTGTCTCTCACTGCCCCCCCCCCCCGGTAAACTAGGACCACCCTTACCCCTGGGCAGGAGGTCAGAGGGTGTGGGTTCACCAGACAGCCTCGAGGCCCCGCAGCTCCCGGCCGGGCTGCTTATCCAGCTCTTGCTGGGGAGAGCGAGGATCAGGAGGCCGCCTCTGGAAAGCAGGGTTTCTCTTCTGATGGCTTTGAGAGCTAGATGGTGCCTGGGTAAAGGAGAGGACACCTGGTACGTGGTGCCACCTTGACCGCCACACTGATAGTCGCCGACATCCCCGTGATAGGACGCTGACATTGCCATAGGGGATGTTCTTGTTGTAAAATTTACTTTGAACCTGGCCTCCTCCAAAAGAGAAGGGCAGCGTCTTCCCTAAGCCAACTGTCCCGGGCCCCCGAGGACTGGATGTGGGGGAGCAGGGGGCAGGCTGCGCCCCAAGGCCAGTGGCTGTGATGAGGCCAGTGGCTGGCACTCAGCAGCTGCCAGAGTAAGTGTGTGAAGGTCCCACACCTCTCCAGGCCATATCGCTGGGGTGGGAGCCTGGAAACGGGGAAGCTCCTGGGGGGGCGCCTCCTGCGGCCAGTACCTCATCCTGGGGCCCGGTCTCTGCTGCAACCCCTGGCTGGTCTTCTTCCCATGAGCTTCGATAGGACTTGGACTCCTCCCACAATGGGGATCTCATCACCTACCCTGCAGCTAATGCGGCTGTTACCAGTTCTCTCTATTGTTGTAATTTGCCTCTGCAACTTCCATCAGTTGCCCTGGACAGTGGCCTCCCGAGAGACATGGTATCTGCTTAATGCACTGTCCCCAGCTGCCCAGAAGTGTGCGTGGGCCTGGGCACTCAGCACAGCTTTGTTGGGTGGGTGGGTGGTCCCAGCCGGGCCATGAGCTCCACGAAACAAGTGCAGGTTTTTCACATGAGCTGTTACCTCAGCTATTTAAAGAGAAGTCTCTTGTCCTGCCTCATCACCTCACAGCTGTGCCACCCAAGGCCAGCAGCCACTCCTCATGTGACGTGTGTCAGGCCCTCACCTCCTTCCCCACCACAGAATCCTCCCTGGCAACTTGCTGCATCTCCTCACCCCCTGGAGTGGGAGTTCCGGCAAGGATGCAGGGGGATGTGGGCTGTGACCCTGGTCGCCTCCCCGGGGCTCTCTGAGCGTGGCTTGGGAGGGTCAGAGAGACCCCTGCCCCGGGGAACCGCAGGCCCGGTCAGCAAGGCTTCGGGGAGCGCCCACCGCTCCGGGCGGTATCTGTCCACACCTCCCATCCAGCCATGGCCAGGTCAGCGCAAGAGCTTCTGGCAGTGGCCGGCCGAGTGTCGGACACCCGTGGACACTCAGAGCCCCGCTCTCTGTCGCGCTTCCTGACAGTCTGTCGCTCACGCCCATCACCCTCCTTTCTTCTTGATTTATGATCAGGCCCACTGAGTTTGGGGATCAGCTGTCTCCCAGGGACGGGACCATCAGTCTAGGAGATGGCTGGTGAACTCTGGTGGGCACGGGAGGGAGGAGCCAGGGGTGAGGGATGTGGTCGCAGGGGGAGGGGCCGGTGCCTCTAGTCCAGGACCTGGTCCTCCTGCTTCATTCCTGTCCCTTCCCTCTCAGTCCCTCTATCGCAATATGAAGTCGGGAGTATCCCTGGTTTCTTCTGAACATGCCAGCTGGGAGACCAGCCAGAACATTTGCCTTTGCCGCTCCACTCCGGAGAAGAGGCCAGCGCCCACCCTGTGTCCTCGCAGTGATGGGGGCAAGGAGGTGTGGGGGGACCCGAGGGCTCCCCGGCCTCACGCTCCCACTACCCCTTCCCAGGGCTTGCCGGGGCTCCCGTCTCAGAGCCAGTCCTCAGTGCATCCAAGCCCAGGTAGCGTTCCTTGGGCGCCTGCTCTGGGGGCGTGGGGTGCCGTTCCCCTGACTGGAGCCGTAAGCGGCCCCCGGCAGGCACTCAGTCAGGATCCGGGGGACGATGGAGCACCACTGCCTTCCTGTGCTGCCAAGTCACGCGGCTTATGTGAGCTTTCGAGAAAGTGGCACGGCGTGGGTCACATGGGAGTGGGGCTCACGGGAGTGGAGCTCACGGGGTGGGGGTGGCCTGTCCCCCTCTGGGGCCCTCTCTGGGAGCTGCCACTCTTTAATGCTGGAAGCGCCTCCCAACAGCCTCTGGCATCTTCTTTCCTGGATGGGATCCAACATCTAGCCCCTGGGGGTAGGTCCAGTTTTTGGAAATCGACTCTAGTAAGAGAACAAGCGGGAGACTAATCCAGTGATCCCGCTGTGATTGTAAGCCTAAGTAGGGAAGCTGGTGAGACAAGTTTTCTTATCTCCCATAGCCATGCCTTTGTGAGCCACCTGAAAGTTCTAGAAATGTTCCGTATCATCATTGACATAAGGACACGCAGCTCCCAAGCTGGTGACTCCAGAAGCACCTGTCAGTAGCCATACATTGAGGATGGAGGTTGTCCACGCCTCCGTGTGCTTTAAAAACCCCACCTCCTGCCTTGGGGAACCTCCGTAAATTGGTGTATTTGCAGTTGGGAAAGCCAGGGCTGCACAGACAGCCACCTTGAGGTCAGCCAGCCTGTGTGTCCCACCGCTCCCTGGAGGTGCGGCGTGGAGGAGGAAGGTGGGCAGAGGGGCACTACAGCACGCGCGGCGCGAGGCAGCCGTGACTCAGTGACTTGGGGTTGCTGGCTCTGCCTTCTCCCACCACGCCCAGGGCCCTGAGGCCAAGCTACAGGGGACAGCTTTCTCGCCTCTTTCCAAGCTGCGAGTAGCACCAGGTCACAAGGTGACACATGAGACGGTGGTGGCAGAGTGGGGTTTGAATCGCAGAAGTGCCGGCCACTGCCTCCTGAAGAATTCATCCCCAGGTGTCCCCTGCGCCTCCCTGCGCCTCCCCTCCCCTGCTTCAGTCTGCCAGCTGCAGCCACCTGACTGCTCAGCTCGTGTTGTGACCCTTTCTGGTCCCCAGACAGACTCGCTGGCACACGGGGACCCCACCTCCACCCCGGCCCAGTGCACTTCGCGTGGTGTGGTCCTTCTACTCGGATCTCTGCCCTGCACACCCTCCTGCCCTCAGCCCCAGACATGGGACGAGCCAGACTGCCGGGGTCCCGGACTGGGCCGTCACCCCCTCTCCACCCTCCAGAGACGGCTCCCAGGGCTAAGACCCCCACAGGAGCTGGGTCGCTGCTTTCCCCTTGACCCGGCAGGGCGCAAAAGGCGGTGTCTTGAGCAGTGGGGGGGGGGGGGGGGGGCGCCCAGAGTCAGGAGCCACAGGGACCGGAGCAGGCTGAGGAGGAAACAAATCATCTTCTTCATTGGCAATTTGCACAGGCCTCTTCCCTTGCTCCCGCCCCGCTCCTGTCCCCTCTGTCAGACAGTTCCGATTAAAAGTAATAGATGACATTCCTGCTGCTCCCACTCCCAAGTGTCATTGCGGGAAGACCATGGGCTGGCTTTCTGTGAATCCCAGGAGAAAGGCCTCGTTCCTGGGCTCCAGGGAGTGTGATGTGGCCTGAGGGGACAGCAGGGAGACCCCCAGCTTCCCCCACAGGGAGGGGGTCCATGCCTCAGACAGTCTAGCCTCTGTCTGAGAGTGAACCTGAGCTCTGCCCCAGGCTTGCGCCAGGCCAGGGAGTGGTAGAGGCTCCAAGAAAGCCCCTCAGGGGAGCCGAGCAGTCAACCGGGCCAGGACCACACACTCCTCAGGGAAGACGGTGTGCGGACACCCTGCCCGCTGCCCCAGCACAGCCCCTCTCAGGCCCAGATCCCCCGAGAGACACTGGGGAGAGGGAGCACAGTCCGCAGTGGCCCCAGCACGTGGCCATCGGGGTACATGAACTTCACAATTCTCACGGAGCTCCGGGCCCTCGGCGGACGCCCCAGACCAACAACTACCCCGGGAAGGGCCCGTTCCGCTCAGCTGGCTGACCGCCCTCTTGTCTTGCAGCTTTCGCCATCATGATCGTGCTGGCGCTGGTGCGCATCGGGCACGGGCACCGGGAGGGGCACCCGCCCCTGGCTGACCTCTCCGGGGTCCGGAACCTGTTCGGCGTGTGCGTCTACTCCTTCATGTGCCAGCACTCTCTGCCGTCCCTCGTCACGCCCGTGTCCTCCAAGCGCCGCCTCACGTGCCTGGTCTTCCTGGACTACGTGCTCATCCTCGCCTTCTACGGCCTCCTCTGCTTCACGGCCATCTTCTGCTTCCGCGGCGACAGCCTCATGGACATGTACACCCTCAACTTCGCGCGCTGTGACGTCGTGAGCTCGGCCGCCGTGCGCTTCTTCCTGGGCCTCTTCCCCGTCTTCACCATCAGCACCAACTTCCCCATCATCGCCGTGACCCTCCGCAACAACTGGAAGACGCTCTTCCACCGCGAGGGGGGCACGTACCCCTGGGTCGTGGACCGCGTGGTGTTCCCCACCATCACCCTGCTGCCCCCGGTGCTGGTGGCCTTCTGCACCCATGACCTGGAGTCCCTGGTGGGCATCACGGGGGCCTACGCGGGCACGGGCATCCAGTACGTCATCCCCGCCTTCCTGGTCTACCACTGCCGCAAGGACACCCAGTTGACCTTGGGCTACGGGACGGTCAACAAGCATAGGTCCCCTTTCCGCCACACCTTCTGGGTGGGCTTTGTGCTGCTCTGGGCTTTCTCCTGCTTCTTCTTCGTCACCGCCAACATCGTCCTCAGCGAGACCCAGGCTTGATGGCGGGATGTGTCTGCTGGTAAGAGAGGTGGGGGCTCCCATCTGGCGCCCCCGCTCACCTTCCCCCCTGCAGAGCCAAGAGCCGGCTCCTTGCCAGGGTTCCTTGAGGCCGGACTCTCGGAGGGGACCCTCCACATCTCCGGCTGGGGGGGGTCTTCTCCCCCCACAAACAGGATTCTGCGCAGTCTGTGCTGCGCCTCACTCGCCAGGTGACCCTTCCCCCGGGGCCCCCCTGCGTGGAGCTGGCCCCAGCCCGCCGAGCTGTGCGGCCTGGGCACACGAAGACCCCAGACTCCACTCTGGGCCACGGCTCTACGCACAGCCCGTACCAGACAATCACCAGGCAGGCTCCTCCGCCGCCGGTGGGGACAGTGCTGGCACTGCCGCTGTTTATACCAGACACCACGTCCCCTCCCTTGTCCCAGCGCCTCGTGCATCCTTGTCTGGGGAATCTGCTCCACTCGTAGCCCCTGCCTCAGAGCCACTCCCAGGCCCTCACGCTGCTCCCCACGGGGATTGCCAGGGACAGACAGGGCCCACCTTCCCCTCAGGCCTGGAGTAGGCCTGGCCAGCCCCTGTGACGAGAACAGGAAGTGCTGATCGGCACCAGGTCCCTGGACTGTTGCTGTGCGGGCCCCTGCCGTGGCTGCCAACCTGTCCTGAGCTCCTGGGCCCCTAGTGACTCAGCCCAGGAGACGGTTTAAAGCCCAGAGCCTGTGATCCCAGAGGGGTCCTCTGCTCTCCTGACTGCCGCATGCGGCCCGCAGGGTCTCCTGCCGTACAGGGGGCTGTGTGTAAGGACCACGGAAGGGACCCCTCCCCCAGCCACCATCACAGTGGCTTGGGAGCTCCCTCGGCCTGAGGCGGTGCGCAGGTGCTGCTTCCCACCCCCAAGAGGTCAGGCCTGTGGGCAGCCGCAGGCTTGGCTGTCCCCGCTCCCTCTCCAGTACGAACGGTGGCTCCCTTTGAGCCAGGCTGTGGGTGCTGTGGGGTGAGATGGGGCACCATTCTCACGGAAGGAGGGGTGGGTTTCCGGCCACCTCGCCAGCTCTTCCGTGCTCCCACCCCTGTCACAAGCACACATGCGTCTGCTGGGCCAGCCTTCGTGGAAACCCAGGTGACTAGTGAACTCTGCATTTTCAATGTGCCTTCTGCTTCAGGACCTGGGGGTCCTTCCTGACCCTCCCTGGCGTGCCCCCAGCCCTGGGCCTGGCCCACCTGCCCTGGAGCCCAGAGCAGCTTGACCTGGAGCTGCCTGTCTGGGGTGGGGTCTCAGGTCCCCAACACCCCCCCCCCTTTGATTTCAGTGCCTTGCTCAGCCCACATTTGGGAACCTTCATAGCTTCCTGCACCGCGCGGTGTTCATTCCTTGGACAGAGTGACCGCACTGGCTCTCCTGGGGCCCCTGGTGGTCTCGGAAGGAGAGGGAGGAAGACCTGGGATATGTAGAAACTGGGGAGTCCATGCCCCCCGCCACGGCCTCCGTAGCTTGGGAGAGCCCGGGGCTGTGTGTGATTGGCCGTGGTCTGCGTTCTCACTCTTGTCATGCATCTTAGTCCGTCCCCAAGTATTGTGATTTTCCATCCATGTGAAAACAAGACCACCGTTCCGCATCTGCCACGGCGGCTTCTTCCTGGGAGGCCCCAGCCCCCGGGGGGCAGAGCGGGGATGGCTCCGGGGGGTGGGGAAGGGCAGGCACTCAGTGGCCCTCCCTGGAGCTGCCCCGCTGCTGGCCAGAAACACAAAACATCCGTACTTAGCCCTCCCCAGTTACATCCCCTCTTGCTTAAGGGCAAAGCAAATTAAGTCATTCTGCCACCCCAGGCTCCAAACCAAATATTGGACGTGAATTTATTAGCATTATAAAGCCCAGGTTGATTTATAGGACAGTCTGGAGGAACACAGCAGTACAGTCGGGTGCCCCGCCTCCAGCCCGGCAGCCCCGGGCCTGGAGGGACCGAATCCGCCGTGGGTGGCCACGTCCCTGACGGTGAGTCCGGGTGCTCGCCATGGCTGCTGTCTGGGCTCCTTTGCTCCTCGGCGTTCACCCGCTGTCTGACCACCTGGAGGTCAGATGAGGTCGTCTTCCTCCCTCCGGGTGAGGGAGAGGACCCCAGCAGCAGACAGAGCCCGGTGATGCCTGTTCACGCGCGGCTGCAAGCGCGTCCTTTGGGGTGGTCAGGTGGGCGAGTCGGGTCGTGACCTCCATTTTACAGCTGGGCCCCCCGGGTCAGTGGCACGGAGGGCCGAGGAGGAGGCCACAGAGGAGGCGGGGGAGCAGCGCATACACTCTACAGCCTCCACCTGGTGCCTTTCATCCAGACTGGCCCCAAGGGCAGGCGAGGCCAAGGCGGGAGTCCGTGTTCCTTTGGGCCTTGGCACCAGTGGCTCCTGCCTGTTCCCTCACCTAAGGCCAGAGAGGCGGCCGCCGGCTCATGGACGGGGCAGATGGCCGGTGACAGGCTGGGAGGCACTGCTGCGTGGTGGAAGGTGGGCCGCGGGCACCTTGCCAGGCCCTTAGTGACACAGCTGTTCTCGCCACATGGGGGCCCGGAGCAGCCTCAGCAATGGGCAGACTGAGGTCGGAGTGTTGGAGCGGGGGGGCTGCACCCCGGCTCCCGGGAATCCAGCCCTGGGGTGGAGCCTGGCAGGACCAGGCCCTGGGGCTGTGTGACCGCGCTTGTCGTGCTTGTCCCCACCTGTCCTCCACCTGGCGTCGGATTCCCGGGAAGGGCTGACCCCGGGTGGGCCGTGCTAACAGCCACTGCAAAGCTGCTCTTCTGAAGCCGAGACCCAGGACTGCAGGAGCGAGCTTTGCAAACCTTCTCCCCCGGCCCGGGGCTGGGGCTCATGGTGTCTGTGGGACAAAGGGAGAAGAGCTTCCCGAGGGCCTGGTGTGTGCCAGGCACAGTGCTGGGTGCTTTCCGCATGAACCTTGGTGTAATTCGGGGGTTGAGAACGTGGATCAAGAAGCTGGAGCTGCCGCTTGCAGGGCCGAGCCTCCGTGCCCCTCCCCGCCCTGTGTGATGGGGGGTGGGGGGGACAGGACCTGCCGCGCTGACCAGTTGTGGGAACTGAAGTGCTCAATAAAGTGCTCGACAAAGCTCTTAGTCCTGACGCTCGGCTCTCTTGTCACTTGCCAGCCATAACTGTGCTCGTCGCCACACACCCAGGAGTCACCGGAGACCCTGGTTTGGGTCCCCGGCACCTGCTGGTTTCTTAGCCTCCTGAGGAATTGTCTGTGGCAACTGCCTGCTACGATTCGAAACGGGACACTGGTCTGAATTCTTCAGGGTCTAGAGGGCTTTAGGGGAGAAAGTGGTCTCTCTCTGGCTCCAGGAACTGAAGAGCCAAACTGAGGCCCAGCTGGAGAGTTCTGGCGCCAGGACTGAAGCCCAGGTGTCCTGATCGAGGCCATCAGGCCCGCCCTTGGCGAAGCCCTGCGCCCCCTGCCCACTCACAGGCCCCAGGAGAGAGGTGGGGCGGCCAATGAGCCTCTCAGGAAAGCCGGTCAGGGAAGCAGGCACGCAGCAGCGGGGTGACACCGGAGCTCCTGCCGCTGGGACGGGTGACGGAGGCCTCCCTCCCCGCGTGTCCCACCCAGAGAAAAAGCCAGCATGGAGGTATGTGGTGTCGGGGCGGACTCAGCTTGCTCTGTGCTGCACGGACCTCGTTTATGACGACTGCTCGCCCGTGGCCGTGCGACGCGGCTCCCTTCCTCTCCCCTGGCGGGCTTTCTGCCCCCTCCGTGGTGCAGGGCCCCCTCTCGGTCCTCCCGCAGAGGTGCCGGGAGCACCACGGCTCTGAGCAGGAGGCTGGGGAGCCAGAGCAAGCAGGCTCTGAACCTGGGCGAGGCGACCTCCCTGCCTCCACTTCCCGTGGGGCTCGCTTTTCCCCAGAACACATTCCTAGAGCAGGAACGAAGCAGCCAAGAGCCTGGCTCCAGGAGCAAGACTGGCCCCTCCTCGGAGCCAGTCAGCAGCAGGCTCAGCTTCACATTTGGCTTTTAATTATCTTTCCAGTTCTTGGTTATTAATGATCTTGGGCAGTGAGCGGAGAGCAGCCTGGACCTCCAGACTCCTCCCAGCCCACCGGCTGCAGCCCTCCAGCCAGAGCTGTGCTCAGAGTCAGGAAGCTGGAGGGGTCCGTCGGGTCCGGGGGCCGGTAGCCAGCAGTTAACTGTCTCACCACCCGCCGCTATAGTCCAGGTCAACTCCCAGGGCGCTAGCCTCGAGCACTCACCTAGACCCACATTTACCACCTGTGGCTGAGACCTGGAAAATCCACAGGGCAGAGGACATGACATTGCCTGTAATGGACGGGGCCACCCATCCATGGCGGAGTCCGGCTGTCCAGCCGGGAAAGGAGCAGTGTTAGAAATTTCCCCCAGTCCAGGGGCGCCGCCTGGGTGGCGCTGTCAGTTAAGGGTCTGACTCCTAGTTTAGGCTCAGGTCATGATCTCAGAGTCATGAGATCAAGCCCCGCGTCAGGCTCCACACTCTGCAGGGTTTGCTAAAGTTTCTCTCTCTCGTAAATAAATAAATCTTAAGAAAACGTTTCTCTCACTCCACCGTTTCAGCTGTTCTCGTGCCTAAAACCAAACAAAAAAAAACCAGTTTCGTGGCCTCATCTGCAGTCATGGACTACTTGGAGCCCAGGAAACACAAGAGCTGTGTGGGGAAGGGCACAGGGCAGGGGCAGTGGCTGCTCGTGGTGTTGGCCTTGAGCACTGCCCTCCCTGGCCCCTCCCTGTTACATGGAGGTAGTTTCTGCGCTGCCTCCCCCTACTTGTCAAGGACAGCAAGGCCTCAGGCTTTCCCTGTTCACACGAGCCGAGGTCTGACGGCACCAGTCACCGTGTTTGCGGAATGAGTGGGAGAATGCAGGCTCGTTTGCAGCACAGGGTCGTTGTGGGAGATGAACGACACGAGAGGTGGGAAAGCATTGGAAATTGTAAGCAAGAGCCATCCTTCTACATGGTCCCGAAATGATGACAAGTGACAGAGCAAGGACATGGGGGCAGGGAGCAGGGCGGGGAGCCCAGAGGGAGGATGAAGGACTGAGACATCGGGCAAATTCTCTGACCTGGGGCTCTGACCCCCCACGAGGAGCCCTGGCACCAGCAGAGCCAAGCCGTGTCTGATCGCAGAAGCTGCCTGTGCCGGACTTGCAGGGCCGGCAGGTCAGTCAGGGCCCAGGAGAGCCCAGGAGGCTCCCCACAGCAGACCTCCCGTTCCCACCGCTAGCCGTCAGGCTCCCATGTGGACCCCTGGCAAGGCAGGACACCCACAGCCCCTGGCATGAGCCTCTCTTCAAGGAGATTGAAGGATGAACTGTGTCCATCGCCACCTGAGCCCCCACACTGAGCACATTTGTCACATCCAGCTCCAGGGCCATTCGGAGCTGCCACTGAATACCAAGTGGCTTCTGCTGCCCGGAGCCCACCCACGGCCTCCTCTCCCAGATACTCCTCCAGAGGGAGCTGCTCACCTTCCCTAGGCAGACACCCTGCCTGGGACACCCCCAGTGTGCTCCTATTGCCTGCAGGCTGTGGTGCGCCCCCTGCAGGGAGGCCGAATGAGGCAGCCAGGACCAGTGGGTTGTAAAAGATTTGTTTAATGCCCCCAGATGCTCTGAGAAGAAACTCCGGACAGGGAGAGCAAGGAATGGGACAGCCCTGCCCCAACCCTGGGGTTCCAGTCTCCATGCTCCCCCACAGCAGGCCCCCAGCAATCAGGACCAAGAACAGCTACGGGCGGGTCAGGGAGAGCCCACTGCTCCTGGTGATTCCAGGACAGGTGGGAAGGGCTTTGCATGTGAGAACAGCAAGAGTCCTCCCGCCCACGCCAGGACCTGAGACTGCCGAGGTCACCGAACCGACCGTGGAAGACATCTGTCGCTGGGGGCCCACAGCCAGGATTTCAAGGCAGAAGCCAGAAAAGTCCACGTCACCTGCCCCATTAACCCTGACAGCGCCAGGCAGACAATCCAGCTGACCAGGAACCACCGTGGTTGACGCCTCACACTTCTGACTCTAAGCTGGAGATCCGCCTCCAGGTACAAGGTCCAGGGAAGCCGTGTGTCCCACAGGCCACCCTGCTGACCTCTTCCAGCCCCGCACTGTCCCTGTAGCCTGTGCTCAGCCCCAGGGTCCTGCCCCTGTGCCCCGGAGGCCCCCAGGCCCCAGTGAGCCAGGGGCTGTGGCTGGCACAGGGGGGCAGAGGGGGGCACACGGCCCCCCAGCAAAGCGGCAGGTGGGCGTGGGCGTGCAGGCAGGCGTGCTGTCTGTGCGGCCAGGCGGGGACCCTGGCCCACACGCCCTCCTGGCAGGCCTCCCGGTAGGACGGCAGCCGCATCGCCGGCGCCTGCGCCAAGTGCGCGCAGGCCGGGCGGCCGCACCCCGCGGGCAGAGACCTGGGCCAGGCGAAGGCCTCCGCCACCGAGCTGGGCAGGGAAGCGTGGCGCGGGCGGTAGCCCCGGGCCCAGGCCGCGCGTAGCAGGGCCTCCCGCCGAGCCAGCTGCTCCGGCCCGAGTAGCGGCAGGTCCTCCGGCTCGGGGACCTCCGGGAAGAGCGGGAGGAAGGGGCGCCCAGACCGGTCGGCTCGAGGGAAGGAGCTGTAGTGGCAGCGCTGCGGGGACAGGGGGCGCTCTGGAAGCGCGCGTCGCTCGGAGCCCGAAAGGAGCCGCCCGCCGCGCCCGGCCGGCAACTGCCGCCGCGTCTCCCGAGCGGCCCAGCCCGACACCCAGGAGACGTCGGGCAGCGACGGCCTGGGCGTCGGGGGGCGGCCCGGGGGCTGCGGGGCTCTGCGCCCCGGCGCGGCGCGGCCCCCGCCTGCCGGTCCCCAGCCCGTGGGGCTGGGCTCGGGGGACGGGCCGGGGGTGGGCGGCCGCGGGCCGGGGCAAGCGGGCGACGGGGGCGCGCGGCGGCCGCTTCCCCAACTCTCGATGGTGCGCGCGGCGCGGTCCAGGGAGCTGCTCACGCCCGCCGTGGTCACCATGTCGCGTGCCGCCTGCAGCATTTTGAGCACGCTGGCCTGGGCCGAGCCGGCGGTCAGGTCCGGGCTGGGGGGCCGCGCGGGGCTGGCCAGGCTCTGCACCCCGCTGAAGCAGCTGTAGATGCCCTGGGTAGCCGGGGAAGAGACAGCCGTGAGCGGCCAGCCCCGCTCGGGGACCGCCCACCTTCCGGTCCAAGCACCAGCCCAGTCGTCCCTAAGTTCTAGGAAGCAACTAACATTTGTTCAGCACCTCCTCTGCGCCTGGCACTGGGCCACTGTGAGCGCAATTGCCCAGGAGCAGCTTGAGGCTCCAAGAGGTTCTCCTCCGAAAGGCACACAGCTTGTCAATAGCAGTGAGGGTTCGGACCCGGTCAGCCGGGCTCCGAGATCCTGCCCCGCCTGCGGCAGAGCGGTTCTGCTTCTCATCTGCTGTGTGATGCTGGCAGACCCTCGGTTTTTACATCGGTAAGTGGGGCTGTGGCCAGCTCTGCCTTAACTGGGTGGGTGCCCCTAAAGCAGGGGCCTGCCTGGGGCGGGGTGGCGCCACCCACCCTGCTGAAGGCCAGCAGGAAGTCCAGCCGAGGTGTGCTGGGCACGGAGTGGCGCAGTTTCCAGTAGACCAGGTGCTCCCAGGCAAAGACCAGCAGGGCCAGCCCCATGGCCACCAGCAGCATGTAGAAGACGCCGGCCATGTTGTCGATGTCCAGCTTACTGCTCATCACCTCGTTCTTCTCGTTCTGGCAGATCCCTGAGAGCCACACTGTCTCCAGCTTCTGGGTCTCCCCTGGCAAGGGTGGGGATGGCAGGGGGACACGCCCGGCTCAGGAAAGACCCTCCCAGGGCTCACCAGGGTGCCCCCCCCCCTTGCAGGACCAACCAGGGATCTAGCCCAGCGGGGGGCAGAAGGAGGGAGGTGGGGGTTGGGGGCTGTCAATGAGCAGGAAGAAAGGAAAGCACAGTGGGGGGCTGGGGTAGGTGAGATTTGCCTTTGCCATGCCCACCCCCACTCCCCCGCCCTGCCACAGACCCAGGAAGAGTTTGCTGACTGGGTCGATGTTATCATTCACTTCCAGGTGAAACTTATTGGGTATCTCCATGCCAGGCACAGAGCTGGGCGCACAGAGACGAAAGGCCTAGGTTCCTGAGGACGCCACAGCACCTTCATTCCCATCATTCTCATTCTGTGATACTGATGGAAAACTTTATCTTATGCCACTGAAGCCTCTGGGTTTGGGGGCAGCTTCAGCTGGACTGAACAGTGGACTGAACAGGTCCACAGGTTGTGGACTGCTTACACGTGTGAGCCGCTGGTACCAAGGCAAGCCTGGGCCCCAGCTCTGGGACTGGGCAGGCCCCTGGCTCTACCCTAGGTGATCTCAAGATGGAAATGGTTGAGAGGGGTCTAGAGAAAAATGAAAGGATCTGAGCCTCCTCCCATAGCCCCAGCGTGTGGCCTGAGCTTCCTCCTGTCTTCCTGCCCTTCCGAGCCTCTTGTGTAGTCCTATTGTCCACGCCCTCCTGGCAAGCCCACCCCTTCCCCAGGTCTTCAGGCAGTCCCTCCAGATACCCCCACCCACAGGCCCAGCTCTCACTCCCAGAGACCTCTTCCTGCCCACAGGCCCTGGAACTCAGAGACCAGTAATGGAGATGCTGACCAGCCATCAGGCAGCTGTCCCCGCCTCAGCTTCCATGGCCCACCCAGGGCCCCAAGCCCCCAGCAGCAGCACCCACCATCCCCCAAGAACTGCAGGAGCGCCAAGTCTATGGCCCGTTTCCAGTGGGAGTCCTTCTGCATGGCGATGCCATAGCCAGTGGTAGCAAAGACCTTGCCAGAGCCAATGGTGACCAGCTTGCAGCCCTCGTCCTTGCCCGCCATGTAGTTGAGGACAGCAGCATCATAGATGAAGGCGTCCAGCTTCCTGGGGACAGGTCAGGGGTCATGTGAGGTGGGGACACCAAACCTGGGGCCTGACAATGAGCTGGGCCATAGGAGCCTGTTGGGCACTGACCAGGAGGGATGGGTGGGAAGAGCCTTCTCTGGTTCTCCTGGGTCCTGGATACAGAAAAGAGCCCTCTCCATAGCTCAGGGGCCCCACCTACGCTCCTCTACCCCCAGAGGACAGGCCCTCTCTTCCCGGCCCCTCCATGCCCCTAGGACCGTAAGAAGGTCACAACCACCACCTCAGGCCAAGGCTGAACCCTGGTCAAGACCTCAGCTGCATCTCTCGGCCACACAGTGGGCATCCAGTTTTGCTTGAAAGTTTACTCTGTCCCAAGACCTCCCTACCCCCTTCCCCAGGAATCCTTCAGGACACCCCAGCCTCAATGTCCCCACCTTGCATCTCTTAGGAAGGACCAGAGCTGAGGCTGGCCATCAGGGAGACATATGGGTAGAGAAGTCAGAGGGTGGGTGCAGAGCGGAGGACCCACCCCATCTTGAGGCTGGTCAGGGCGTCTTCCACCGACCGCTGGTTGAACTTGACCATGTGGGTGTGCATGTCTCGGTAGTTGCTGCGGATGTTCCGCTCCGTGCTGCCATTGGGCACCGTGCCAAAGCGGAAGGGTGGGTACTGATCTTGAGGCCGCTGAAACTGTGGGCAGAGGGCAGGCGCCATTCATCACCCTCCGTCCAGCCTTGCAGGCATCAACCCTCCCCGACCCTGTCCCCTAGGCCTAGCCCTGGGGTTTGCACCTGCTTAATGAGGGCACAAGAGCCCAAGAAACTGTCCAGGCCACCCCTGTGTTTTACACAGGGCAACACTGAGGCCAGGTCAAAAAGAGACTTACCCAAAGTCACTCAGTGGACCTGAGCTCTCCACCCACACACCTCATGCCCCAGCCTCTCCTCACCAGGCTCCCAACTCCCTCCTGCTCCCTGCTCCATTTCAGGTTCCCCTCCTGGGTCCCAGACACCCCCCTTTCCCGGCAGCCCCTGCCCTCTGCTAGTGGCGGCCCCAGGACCTTCTTATCACTGAGGCCGGACACAGTGTCAATGTATTGCTCCTGGATCATGAAGGCAGCAAGGTTGGCGGTGTAGCTGGCGAGGAAGATGACAGCAAAGAAGGCCCAGACTAGGACCATGATCTTGCTGGTGGTGCCTCGGGGGTTCTCGATGGGCACCGAGTTGTTGAAGACCAGCGCCCACAGCAGCCACACAGACTTGCCGATGGTGAAGGACGGGCCCCCAGACTCTGGGAGTGAGAGGGTGAGCACAGAGGGACTCGGGTCTTCACTCTGTCCTGGGGGGGGCCCCAACCCCAGCCATCCCCACTCCAGGGCGACCCAACCCACCTTGTTTCTCTTTTTCATGTATCTGATTGGCCCCTGCTGGTTGACCACAAGCCAGAGACCTCCCCCAAGATCCAGCCTTCTCTGCAGGGGGCCCTTGCAGCCCTGAGCCCCACCCCTCCATCCCAACCCCATGGCGCCCCCCTCCCAGGTCCGGCTGAGAGCTTACTCTTGCCACTGGTGAGGTTCTGGTTGTAGCTGACCGGGCTGAAGTACTCAAACATGAAGACTGTGATGGCCACCACAGTGAGACACATAACGAACATCATCACCCACACGGAAGGGCTGTAGGGCTCTGGGAACAGAGCGAGGCGGCTCAGAGGCCTCGCTACCATCCCTCCCACCCAGAGCCAGAGCACCGGGTGCAGGCAGGTGCCCATCAGAGTGGGGGGCCATCAGCCCCGAGGACTGAGCCAAGGGGTCTCTGACTCTCAGAGCAGCAGAGCCCAGGAGAGAACACCCGCACAGAGGGAGGTCAGGCTCTCCTCTCCTCTCTGCCCTGGGACAGGATCCCATCACCCCACGAAACTTCCCTGCCTCCCACTCCCATCCACAACTTCCTTTACAAAAAGAGACTTTACACCCCGCGGGCTCTCCCCTCCCTTCCCATTCCCCAGCCTGCGAGGCCTGTAACCTGCTCCATCCCCCATTCTCCTCCCCCTCCTCCTCCCCACCTGGCCCGATGCCACAGAGCGGAGCCACCACGGGCTGCTTGCCCAAGGCATTTTCTCATTCCCTCTCTGCCCTCGCCTGCCAGCACTGCTAACTACACTCCTGGTCTGGACGTGCCCTGCCTGGCCCAGCGTGGACGAGCTGCTGGTTCTGCCTGGAATCAGGGTCTTTGAGATCAAATCTCACTCTTGATCCTCCTGACAGGGCCGGGGAGCCCCAGTTGAGCCCCAGCCCAGCTGAGCTGCTCCGACAAGTCTGCTCGATGGGTTCAGTCTCCCTGGGCAAGGAGGCGTCACTGCCGTAAGCAGGTGCCCTGATGCAATGCCCGTCCTGCAGGGTGGGGTCTGTTATCCTCTGTGTGCGGCTGAGGAGCCCTGCTCAGAGAGCTTCGGTGACTTGCTCAAAATCATGCATCAGGACAGGGATTCTCTCTGCTCCTGGCTTGCCTGTCCTCGTGGCTCTCTGCAAACCTCACACTGCAAGTCCCACTACCTCTGACAGGGCCCTTGGTGAGCCAGGACCATGGCTGCATCCCCAGCAGCTCGTGTGAGTCTTGGTACAAAGGCTGAATTCCCACTAAGCCACACACTAGCACCACTTCCCACTCTCTGGGGCGGCTCCTCCCGCTCCCTGTGGAGCTTCTCCCCAGCGTGTCCTACCCAGGAGGCGCCTCCCGAAGCCAGCCTGCCTTCCCAGCTTTCCTGCCCCCTCACAATGGCCCCCCACCCTCCTCACCGGACACTCGGGCTCAGAATGGAACACGGGCTTCACCTCTTCCCTCTGCGCCCTAACGCTCCTGCAGCCTCAGGCACCCACCGCCGCGCTGACCCCCTGAGGCCCGCCCCAATCTTCCTGTTCCCAGGCATCCCCCTCAGAGCCCGGAGCCCTCCCTGCCCACCCCGAGGCGCACCCAGGAAGGCCGACGGGGAGACGGTGCCGTTGCTGCGGGCCACCATCACGCTGATGCCCGTCTCCACGAAGGGCACAGAGAAGTCCACGATCTCGGAGCGCTCCTCGTTGATGGTGAGGGAGCCGATGGCCATGTCTGCCCGCTTGTAGTACACCTGGGGCCACGGGCGCCGGACCGGGTTGAAGGACGTGGCTCACCGGCTGGAGCACCCTCCCCAGCCTCCCCCAGCCACCCTGCCAGCACCCCCAGGCTTGAGTCGGCTGGTCCCATCTGGGGTCCTCAGAGCTCCGCTAGAAGTACTGGCCAGCCCAGGGAACATTACTGGTGACACCCCGTCTTCCCTGCGAGCTGGGACCAGGAAGCTGGGCCCAGGCCCCGCCCTGACTGACCCCCAGCACAGGAACAAGGCAGTGGCTGAGCAATATGTGGGGCCTGGGGTGGCGAGCCAGCAGGGGGGGTGGGCTCAGGTAGACCTCGGGGCGGGCCTACCTCCCCGATCATGCCGTTCCACACGCCCCGAACCCTCTTGCCATGCTTGCCATTGGTCACCAGGTACAGGTCATAGGAGAACTTGACCACCTTGGCCAGCTTCTTGAGGATGTCAATGCAGAAACCCTTACAGCAAAGCTTGGTGTAGGGGGCTGTGTCACCGCTGCTGCCACCAAGAGACCACCAGAAGTCAGAGCCCGCAGCTCCTCCCGGTTTGGCAGATGGCCCCCAACCCCCCTCACCCAAGCACAAACCACACACGGCTGCCATCGCGCGGCAGCACACAGCTCACACGGGGCCTTCCCGCACATTCTCGCGGACCTGAAGGTTTGGTTGTTCTGCCTGCGGCAAGGCACAGTGTTGGGCACACAGCCGCCCGTGCCGGGGTCAGGGCTCTCCACAATGACAAAGGGCCGCTCTTCCAGCGTGGCCACTGTCAGGTGCCGGCTGTCCACAACAGGCTGGAGAGACGCGCTATAGCGAGGCCACACCGGGTACTTCATGTGGAGGACGCCATGGTCCCAGCGCCCCACCTGCAAAGGGTGACCAGCTTCAGCCAGGGACCTCCAGCCCAAATCTCCCCACCCTCTAGGTGGGGCCTCTGATGGGCCCTGCCAGGGCCAAGAATCCCCCTCCCTAACCTAGGGACATCCGGGGCAGGAGCACTGGGGGAGCAGGAGAGTTGGGTCAAGGCGCTGGTCATGGACCAGAAGGGAGGGCTCCCTGCAGCCCCCTCCCAGCCTCCGGTCCTTGCACTTTTACAATCTAGACTCCAAAATGCTGCTGGTCTGCAGCAACATCCTGGAGCCCAGACCTGAGCCTGTCTCTCCCCACTCCCCCGACCCTGACCTCAGTATAAAGTCCTTCCCCCCAGTACTCAAGGCCTTCCCCACTCATGTCCACCTGACCACTTTCACCCCACTCTTCCTCCTCAGCCGCCACACCCCAAAACCATCACTTAAAAATGCCTCAAACCCTTCTGCCCTTCTGTCTACATACACCAGGCTAGTCTCCCTTCCTGATGGGCTGCCACTCAACCCTCCAGGGCACAGCCCAAATGTCCCAAATTCTTCAAATCCTTCCCCAGCTCTCTGCTTGGAAGGTAGAACTGATTTTTGGCCCTTCTCTGTACCCTCATAACGCTTTGCACTTATCTGTCCTCAAGCACTGATCTCCCCGAATTCTATTTGTTCACATGTCTGTCTGGCCAGCACAGCTGTGGGTGAGTCCCTCAGGGGCAGGACTAGGTGCTGAGCCCTTGACAGGTTCTATGGTGGAGGGAGGTGAGGGTCCGTGGGAGCCCTGAGCCAAGGGTCCTCACCCACCCTGATGCAGTGCAGATGCCTCAGCCTGAAGGACAGAAGGGACCCTCTGCTCAGCTGTGGGACAAGAGGGGCTGGGGACAAAGTGAGAGGATACCAAGGAACCCCAGGCTCACCCCCTTCTCACCATCTCCCAGAGGCGGTGGCGGTTGAGGGCGATCACAACCATGGTGGGCTGGACCAGGTACCCACCCGGGCTGAAGGAGAAGTCTCGGCCCTCCCAGGTGACATTTAGTAGGTGCCTGCGGTGGGGGAGAGAAACCAGGGTGTCCCTGCAGCCCTGCCTAGGACCAGAGGCCCCCTCCCCCACCTTCTACCTCACCGCCATCACCACCACCAGGTGTCACTGACTGTGACCTTATTCCTGTATTGACACACGCCCTCCCCGATCCCCCACACAGCCTCACACCTGGCTTTCTTTTTCAGTTGTGGAAACTAAGCTCAGAGAGGTGAGGTAACTTGGCCCCGGGGCACACAGCTAGTGGGAGGTGTGGCCAGCCAACCCAAGCTCAGTGCAGCCCAGGTCCCTGGAAGCACTGTGCCCCCTCCCATGCCCTCGGCAGGTGCCCACCTGTAGAAGGCCTCCCGGGCAGGGCTGACAGGCCCAGGGTGGCCACGGCAGTCCCCAGCCGGGGAGGGCAGGGCACCATGCTGCCGCTGGTAGCTGTGGGCGCCCAGGGCCAGGATGGCCACGCCGTCGCGAACCTTCTGGCGGAGGCTGAGGCGCCAGCTCTCGGTGACGACGCTGATGAGGCCCACGGGGAAGGCGGCGGGGGGCGCGTCGGTGCTGCCCAGCGCCAGGCTGGGCACCAGCCACACGTGTCCGGGCCCCACCAGACCGGCCTGCGCCGCCTCGGCGAAGAGCACCTCGGCCTCCTCGCGCGAGCAGTAGGCCACCAGCACCGGGGCGTCGATCTGGCGCAGCAGGCGCTGGATGTGCGCGCGCTGCCCGCCCGGGCCCAGCTCCAGCGTGAGCACGTCCAGCAGCCGCCAGCTCAGGTAGCTGGCGTCGGCCACGGCGCGCACCCCCTCCAGGAAGAGCGCGTGCCCCGGGTGCAGGCTGGTGATCACGGCGAACGCGCTCCAGTCGTACTCCTCCAGCACCTTGAACAGCACCTGCAGCTGCTGCTCCAGGGACACGCCCAGCTGCAGGAAGGCGGAGCCCGGGTCCTGGGGGCGGGGCGGGGGCGGGGCCTGAGTCGGGGCGGGGGCGGCGCGCCCCGCCCCAACTGCCGTTCCCGCCCTCTGTCCCGACCGAGACTCGGCTCGTCCCGCGAGCCCCTGTGCCGCAACACCTGCCTCCCGCCCCCGACGTGGTTCCTAACCCCTGCTGCCCGTTAGAATCACCTGAAGGGCTTTTAAAGCCTCTCGAGCGGCCCCCCACCCGAGCAATGCTGGACCCAAGACCCGCGGCGTCCGCTGCCCCCGCGGAGCTTGTTGGAAATGCAAATTCTCAGGCGCATCGCACACCTGGGATCAGAATCTGGGGATGGAGCCCAAGAATCTGTATTTTAACAAGCTTTTCAGGCGATTCTTGAGCCCGCCAGTTTGGGAAGCGCTGCCTCAGACCCGCTGAATCAGAACCTCAGAGATGGGACCCTGCGCGTCTGTATTTTTCTAAAACCCTGTTAAGGCAGAGAACCACCATGCTGAGAGTTACTGTCCGGTCCAAAGGTAACTGGGGAAACAGCATCCTCCACGGAGCCCTGGGGATGAGAAAGTTCCTCCTCTCCACCATCTCCACCATCACAAATGCAGAGGGCACTGCCGGCTGGAGCCTGAGCTAACACAATCCATGCCCCCGGCCCCCAACTGTGGTCTCCCTGCTGACCCTGCAGGCTCCCAGGATTTCACCACACTACGACTGTCCCAATCTTTTTAAAAAGCAAATCCAGGACAACCCTACAGGACAAGTAACCCAGTTCCTCCAACAAACAAATTGCAAGAGAAAGAGAGATGCAGGAGGAGCCTACAGATGGAGGCTCCGAAGCGGCATCAGCCAATCACTAGTGGAAACCGGATTTGTTTCTTGATTTCAAGCAAATGCATTTCAGAATAAGCATTCAGATGTTTGTGAAACAGTGGGGGAAACTTGAACACTGCCTGGGTAGTTGATGGCGTTAAGGAATTTTGTTTTTTAGATGAGATCATGGATGGCGGTTTCGTTTTTAAGCTCTTATCAGAGATATACAGAGAAGTACTTCCGGATGGGACAATAAGATTTTGCCTCACAATGACACAGAAGAGGGGGGAGTCGGTGACGCAAGGGTGGGGCAGGGTGGGGTTGGCAGAGGCTGGATGGTTCCTGAGGTCATTATACTCTCCTATGTAGGCTCAAATTTCTCCATAATAAAAAGTAATCATAAAAGAAAGGCAAACCAGATCAGTCTCTCCCCTCGGCATCATCTTGCACCCCTCACCCCATTACTTAGGATAAAAACCAAGTATCTTCCTGTGTGCTCAGGATCTCACCTTCCTCTCCAACCTCCTCTCAAGAACTCCAGCTCCTTCCACCTGGCTGCCATCACACCACCAGATGACTCGGGCCGGAGCACTGTCCCCACTTCCCCAACCCCCACACAACGTGCCAACTCTCTCTCATCCTCCATGCCTTCAATATGATTTCTAAAGAAACCTTCTCTGACCAGCCCCCTACCCAAATGGGGGCCCTCTTCGACCCTCCCGGCATCCTGTTTTTCCTTTAGATCACTGGTGATAGCTGAGACTGAAGACGAATGTGCGTTTGGAACTTTCTCCCCACAGGATGCAAACTCTGCGAGGGCGCGCCTTCACCATGCCTGGGACGGTGACCTGCCACGGGATGGTCTCCCTGCCGGTCAACTGTATCAGCTTCTCTGCCCAGCCTGCCCCTCTGCTGCTGGGTCTGGAGCTTGACCGAGGAAGGCCGGAGAAGCAGAGATCAGAGAAGTGGGACCAGGGTTGCCCACCAAAGCCAGAGATGAGCTCTCCACCCACACCCCCTCATCCAGACACAATGTGAAGGCAGCCCAGAACGTTTATCTTCTAGAACATGGGAACAGCATTCCCACAGCTCGCCCATGTCACACCCTCAGCCCCCACCTCCCTTTCCCAGCGGCCCAGAACCTAAGTCTCTCCCTGCACCAGCCTCAGCCCCACTCCCGCAGCCCCAGCCTGGCTCCCGGCCCATGGGGTGAGAGGACATGAGTTTGGACAGGCACCTTGGGGGTGAGGACCACAGCCGAGCCCCCACTGATGCTGAGGATAGGCACATGGGTCTGGGAGGAGATGAAGTCCAGGATCTGCGCCACGGCCTCGGTGCCCACGTTGTCCTCAAAGACAATGCCGTGGACGCGCGCCGCCCCGAGGAGCCCGCAGATCTGGGTGAGGAGGCTGCTGGGGTTGGTGTTGTTGACGCCCACGGTGAGCGGCTGGATCTCCAGAGGCAGGTCCATGAAGCTCTGGGAGGTGAGGCGGGTGCGAACTTGGGCGTGTGGTGGCCCCGAGCTGCCGAACACCACGGCCACTGTCACGGCTTGCTCACCCTGCCCCGGGCCCAGCCCTGCCCAGGCCCCGAGGAGTGAGGTGAGCAGCAGGGCCGGCCCCAGAGCGCCACCCATGTCCACTGCGGCGTCCTGCAGGGAGAGCGGGACCACAAAGAAAAGATGAGCGCAGACAGGAGGTGGAAGCCAGAGTCAGAGACACACACCCGGAGGGAAAGAAAAGAGGGGAAAATCTCCCTCCACAAAGAAGCCCAGAGAGGGAGGGACAGCCAGACACAGAGAAAGAAGAAGAGACAGGTTAGCTGAGTGTCCCCAGCGCAGCCTGGAGGGGTAGGGGCTGGAAGGATGCTGCGCCCCCACCGGTGCTTATTACTTCCCTTCTGCTGCTGAACAACATGCTTGACTGGAAAGGCCAGACCTGAAAAGGTTAGTCTGGTGTCCAAGTCCGTAGATTTGAGTCAGACCTGAGTTCAAGTCCCAGCTGTGTCACTTATTAGCTGTGTGATCCTGACGACGTCACTTAAGTAGGTTTTCTTGCAATAATCACGAGACGTACCTCACAGCGGCAAAGAGGCTGCCCACTGCTGTCAGCGTCCTCGTCTTAGCGGCGACAGCCCCACATCCAGGGGAAGGAAGGCAGCTTCTGTGACGCTCCATGCCCTACTTCCATATTCTCCATCCTAAACCAAACCTAACATCCAGAGGACCCTGCTCTGTGTGACCCTGCGTGGCACAGAGACCCCTCTTCCCGGCCACCAGACCACCTTTCCTCTGTGGCCTCAACTAGGAGCAACCATTCCACAGGAGTGCAATACCACGGACTTGGTCGGGGTTCAGGGTCTCCTGAAACCCTGAAACCCACATGAGCTGCCTCCCCAGTCCATCGCCACTGGGCAAGATTTTTTTGACCTAACCCAAGGGCGTGACGTGTATCCCCGCTAAATAAACATCATGGCTTTGGATTGGAACCAACAGCCAAGCCGGTGAGTGCTGCCCACTGATGCAGCGCTCCCTCCCAGCTGGCCACCGGCCACAGCTACGCCACCTTCTCCATCTTCATCACAGCCCCAGCGAAACCTCTGAACGGGAGAGAGCCAAAGGGTGACCAGGGTGAACCTGGTTTAATCTGGGCTGAGAAGACAGCATTTTTGGCAGGGGAGGGAATGAATGCTCACTTCGGGGGGCCTTGAAATCTCCCCCTGTCCCCACCTCACCATGTACGGTTTCCTAGTACGCCGACCTAGACTATAAGCCCAGAGACATGTGTGAGTCTGGGACTGGAACCTAAACCATGCCAGGCCACAGGACACCTCAGCTTCTACCAATCAGGGACCTCAAGTTACACCTGCAAAGGGCACTGCTGTGCTTTCTTCTCCCTCTCCCAGAACTTTCTGTGCCCATCTCTGCCCACAGCCCACTCCCGGTAGGTTCCCTGCCTCTGGGGACAGCCCCAAGTCTGCCTCATCTCTGCCTCCCAGCTCTGAGCTCCACGTCTGTGCCGTCCAGAACAGCAGCTGCCAGTCACAGGTGACTGTGGGCACCGGAAATGCGGTTCATCTGAACAAAGGTTCGAGGTCAGTGTCAAATACATGGTGGATATGGAAGACTGAGTGTGAAAAAAAGAATATAAAGCATTTCATGTATATTCTTTATATTGGTGACATGTTGAATAACAGTTTACATACACTGAGTTAAACAAAATATACCACTAGAACTAATTTCACCTGTGTTTTTTTTTTACCCTTTCTAATGTCGCCACTGGAAAATTTACAATGACGCCTGCAGCTCTCATGTTGCTTCTTTCACCCACTGAGCCACCCAGGCGCCCCTCATGTTGCTTCTTTTAGACAACATGACTCCAGAGGTAGGAGCCATGCCCACCCCTGGCTCCAAGGGGGCACCACCCCAGAGATTCCCTTGATGGGAAGGTGTCCTCGGGCTTCGGGCTTCGGGCTGAGAAGGCGGGTCGTGCCTCTCACCAGGAGTGATCACACAATACCTTGGAGGGAGGGGCCCCATCCGGCAAGGCTCTCTGAGCTTCAGAGGGCAAAGGGCAGGTTCAAAGAGATTCAGAGCCCAGAGTCTTGTCACCACAGGACATCTAGCCTCCCCCACAAGGCAGGAAGGTCATACCCCAGCCTTGGCGCCCCAACCTGTTCCACCTCCCATCCACCTCACTCCCCCTCCCACCCCCCTGGTCTGAAACATTGTCCTGGCCTCTCCACCCCTCCCGACACAGCACAGCTGCTCCAGGGTGCCCGCAGAGGAAGTCCAGACACCTTGATCCCATAACTAAGGCCCCCCATAAACACCGGGACACCAACCCATTGTCTCCCCTACCTCTCCTGGGCAGGGAAGCACCCCGCTATGCCGCTTCAGTGTTGGGCATCTATGTCCCCACTCTCTCGCGGTCTCCCACCTTTCACTAATGGGCTAAGTAAATGAACACTGGGACAGTCGCAACGGTCATTCCTCTGAAACCTTTGGCATCACCTTGAGCTCAGTGAGCACCGGCATGTGCTTAGGGCTCTTCTAGCCGACACTCAGCCCCTCACCCCCATTCCCAGGCAGGCTCCCCACCCCCCATGTGCGCACATGCGCACTCACATCCCAGACACTAGTGGCTCCCCCCTCTCCCAGGCCAGGAGCTTTGGCCCCAGGAAGGGGCCCCGCCCACCAGCTGCTCTGCTTCAGGGGAGCAGGGGGACCTGGGCTGCTCTGCCGGTTGTGCCCACTGCCCTTTGGCAAGCGGCCTCTACTCTGCCGTCGGGTTTCCTTCCCTCCGACTTTTGCTGAGCTAAATTCCGAACCCAAGCGTCAGGGAAGTAGACCGCCACTGCATCTCGCTCCCACTGGCGCCGGCACCAAAGTCTCCCTCCAAGATTAACTCACCCCCTCCCCGCTGATTCCACCCCGGCCCCCCGGGGGGCGCCCCGCCCCCTCCCCTTGGCAGGAATCTCTTACACTCGGGCTGTGAAGTTCGGGGTATTTTTAGGCCGGCGATAAATAATTCATAGGGAACGTGGCATCAGGCTCCCCCCGCGGGAGGACGGGGCGCGAGCGGCGAGAGCCACCGTCACCCGCGGCTCAAGGACACTCGCGATGCGGCGGCGGCGGCGGCGGCGGCGGCGGCGGCGACTCCGGGCTCCCGGACCCGTGCCACGCCTCCTGGCGGCCAAACTGGGCACCACGTTCGCGCCCCCAACCGCGCTGCTACACCCCACCCCCTCCCCGCAGGTGTCGCGGGATCCTAGGCCCCCCAAACCACTCATCGCAAGCCGCGCAGGTTGTTGGCGGTGGAGGACGGAGCTTGCCAGGCCGGCCGGTCTGTGGGCGGGGTACCAGACCTTGGGGCGAACCCAGAAATCTGGTTTCCAGTCCATCGAGTCCCCTTCACGCTCCTATCCAAATTCTTAGTTCGGAGTTTAGGAGCAGACTTGAAACGGACTGGCGCAGCCAGAAACTAGACGAGCAGCAAGATAGAGCACATGAGCCTTCCTTGATTTCCCTGAGGCCTGGGGTCGGAGACTGAGCCAGGGCGGTACCACCACGGGAGGGCTGGGGGACTGAGCCAGAAGTCCCGCCGGGTGAGCAAGGCTGGGACCCAGGGTGGTGAGAGTGTCAAAAAACTCCGCCCAAAAAAGCTGGGATCCCCGCTTCGCTCACCCAGAAGGACCTTCCTATGCGTCCTGGGGCGCACCCTTGGGGGTTTTCTGGCTGCCTGGTGCCTTGCCTTCACAAGTCCCTGGCCCTGCCCTCCTAAGGCCTGGGCACGAAACGCCTTCCGCAGCAGGAGGCTCCGGCTTTCCCTTCCCCGCCGTCGGGGATCCTCGTCGAAGCCCCGGGAGACCTGAGCACCCGCTGGCGCGACAGCCAGGGCCCAGCGCTCCGGGGCTCACGGTTCCCCCACGGTCCTCTTCGTCCAACCGTCCCTTTGCGCCCTCGGAGCCCGGGTCCGCCGGGCGCTGGGTCGGTACTCGGCCAGACCCCACCACCCCGTGAAGCCCGCGCTGATTCCCTGAGGTCAGAGGACGGAGCGTTTTGCCGCGCAGAGGAGCGGGAGAAGGAGAGCTGGGGGTGGGGGTGGCGGAGAAAGGTCGAGGGGACTCGCCGCGCGGGAAGGGGCGGGGGTGTCAAGGGAGAGGCGCGCGGCAGGTGCCCCGCAGACCTCGGGAAAGCGGGGGGCCGCGCTCCCGGAGCCGCCGACAGCCCCCTTTCGTCCTCTCTGCCCAGGCCCTCTCCAGCCCCCTTCGCGCAGTGGCGGCCCCCGGCCCCCGACCCAGCTCCCCGCCCCGGCGGCTTCCAGCAGCAACAGTTGCGGGGGCCGGCGGCCCAGACTCCCGCGTCCCCGCACCGCCCCTTCCCCCGCGGCGCCGCGACGCCCCGAGAAGGAGGAGCTGGAGGGCTCGGCGACCCGGGAGACAAACGTCTTGGGCGCCTCACCCCGCGTCCTTCCCTCGCGTCCGCCGCGCGCCTGTCACCTCGGCCTCCCCGCCTCCCCTCCCCTCCGCCCGCCCGGGTCCGAACCCCAGGCCCGGTCCCCGAGGGTCCGGGTGCCCGGCCGCCCCCTCCTCAGGCTCCGCGCGCCAGCCAGACTGTCCCCGGGAGTCCGCGTCTGTCTCCGCCGTCCTTGCCCGCGCGGCGCCCGAGCCCAGCCCCAAGTTGGCGGCGAAGTTGGCGTCCCCCGCTCGCCACCCGCCACTCACCGGGGGGAAGGGGCGCTGCGCCCGCGCCGAGAGCCCGCGCCGGCCGCCTCCCGCGCGCTGCATGTCCCGGCGCCTCGGCGCCCGCGCGCTGGCGCGCTTCGTCCTAGCTCGGCGGGCACCGGAGCCCGGGCAACGCGGGGCCCGGGTCCGTGGCGCGGCCTAGCGGGCTGGCCCGGCCCCGTCCCCGCGCCCTCCCGGGGTCCGCTCGTCGCCGGGCTCCGTCCCAGGCTGGGCTGCACCGCGCGCCTCCGGCTCCCAGGGCTCGGCTGCCGGCTGTGGCGGAGCGCTCGCCGCCGCCCGCGCGGGCCCGCCCCACCGGGGCCCGCCGCCTCCGCCCCGCCCCGGCCCGCCCCGCCGCCCGCTCCCCGCCGCTCCAGGCCCCTCCTCGCCTGCCCGCGCGCGGGACGCCCGGGGTCCCATCTCCCTTCTCCAGGACTGTGTCTCCACACCCGACACTCGGGGCCAAGTGCTGCCTGGGGGAAACCCGCAGCCTGGCTGGAGCCCTGGGTTCGAGCCCACAGCTCACGAGCTGTGTGACCTTGGGCCAGTTAATTCCGAGGATCCCTCAGTCTCTAAAGTGACACCAGCCTCTTGGGACTGGCCTAAAAGACCGTGTAGTCGCCTTGTAAACTGCAAAGCACTAAAGACCGAGGTACTGTTTTTTAAAGGCTTGTCCATGTGGCTGGAAACCAAGAGATGGGAAGGCCCTGGGAGTGGACAGAGGTAGGGAAGACCCATACCAGAGGCCTGGGGTCCCGGGCAAGCCACTGCCCAGACTCCTCACTCCTGCTTTTCTCTTCTAGTTTTGCTTCTACTGAGGGCTAACCAGAAAGGGAACTGGGCCGAAAAGCCAGCAGAGCAGGCGGGCAGGGGTCCCAGGATGCCTGCCGTGGGAACAGAAGGCAGGCAGGCAGGCGGCAGCAGGAGAGCCAAGCCCAGAGAGGGACAGTGGGTTCCAGGCCTGGCTGCCAACCCCGCTGAAGCCCCCAAGAGGCCCCCGAGCAGGGAGCTGGCTCTGCAGCGCCACCTGGTGACCGGAGGGGAGCTGTGGCTGGAAGGTGACCCCGAGCCCCAAAAGAAGCCGCACATCAACCACTGGCCTTCCATTATAGCTGTTTTATTTCCAGCCTGTTCCTGACCTGGAGACCCTCTGCAGTCTGAGACGAGAGAGGTGGGAGGGGGGAGAGTCAGCCCGCACCTCCACCCATCCCTAAGGTTATCTCTGCCAGGGGCAGCCCTCCACCAGGAGCAAGTGCTCAGAGGCCCCTGGAAAAGAGGCAGCCAAGATCAGGTGCCAGGGTGGGCAGGTGACACAGCCATGGCACAGAGTCCCGCTGACTGACCCAGGCCCTCGCCCGGGCACAGCGTGCCTTCTCTCCCTGCCAGCCAGGCTGGGATATAGGCTCAGCGCCCCAGCAGCCGCAGCATCTCCTGAGGATCCAGCAGCTTCTCCCTGGGCTTCCCAGCACCCTTGCCCCGGGACACCTCCTCGGCATCCAGCTTCTCCCAGTCCGAGAAAGAGACAGGCTGGACCCCTGTGGCACAGGAAAGATGAGTCACTGCCTCCCCTCCTCCTCTTCCGCCCCCAGCCCGGAGCACCCCCTCCCAACAGTGCAAAGGCCTAGGTCTGCCCTCCACGCCTCCCAAGAGCTCACACAGGGCCCAGACCTCGGCTGCTGAGCAGGGCCTCGATGGCCGCGTAGCCAGGCCGGGGACCAGATGGCAGCAGCCCCGCCTTCAGGTCCTGCAGCAGCATCTGGCCGGTGAGGAAGCTGTCAGTCATGGTAGTGGCAATGACCCCTGTGGGCCCCCGCTTCACCCAGCCGCTGCAGTAGAGTCCTGGCAGGGGACAGCGCAGGGTCAGGAAAGGCCAGCCCGAGTCCCCCAGTTTACACACACGTGCATATGCACACATGCACACGCATCCGCACATTCCAAGTCCTCCCGGCAGCCCTGAGTCACCTGGGCCCATTGTGGCTCCCGGCCCAGCGTCCCAGACCCCTCTCAGCCTGTTCCTACCATAACACCCCTTCCCCTTCCATCTTGCTGTCGCCTAGGGGCTCCCCGAGGGTGGGGGATGGGTCCTGCCCCGCCTGCAGTCTCAGCAGGCCCTTCGAACCGCGAACAGGATGAATAAGGAGGCAGGCATGTGGGTGTCTAATCAGACCGGAGCATCCCTGAGGACAGGGGCCGCCGTGTGATCTCCAACCCCAGCCCCGCGCACTCCGAGCAGACCCCTCAACTGCACGACACGTGGCCTGTCGGCCCGTCGGGGGCCATCCCTCCCAGCTCCAGCCACAGGGAGGGTAGCTGGGCCCCAGGACGGGGTCCGGGTACAGGGCCTGGCTCCAAGCAGCTTCCTAGTGTGTGTCACCGGCCGAATGAACAAAGAGGAGACGCCAGCCCCTCCATCCCCGATGACAGTTTGCTGCCCAGCCTCCCTGCACCCTCTCACCTGGCACGCCTAGAACCCGGCCTTCCATATTGGGGATGACCCCAAGTTTGGGGTCAAAGGGCACGTTGGGGTCGATGGGACGGCTCTTGTACCCAACACTGCTCAGTACCAGCCCACAAGGGAGGTCCTCCGTGTCTCCCGTGGGCGCTGCGCGGGCAGCCTCACCAACACCCTGTTGAGGAGAGTGTAGGCCACACCAGGCTGGGGTGGGGAGACTTGAGAAGGGGGTGTCACTGGGGCACGCGAGACTCACCTCCAGTCTGGTGACCGCCAGGCGGATGCCAGCTACCCGTCGCCCATCTGGTGAGGGCAGCACCTGCTGGGGGCTTCGGAAGAAGCGGAGGCCCCAGGTGCGGGCGGCCGATGCTTGGCGGGCAGCCTCCTCCGCCCCTGGCTTCTCCGTGGCTGTTCGAAGCAGAAGTTCTGTCAGCCGCTTCCTCTGGCGGGGGAGCTCTGTCAGCAGTGAGAAGGGCTCAGGCAGGCCTGTCCCCAGATTACAGCCCTCTCCCCCGAAGCGCTCCCCCATGCCCTCTCTGACCTAGACCATCCCCTCCCCGGTGACCTAGGGGGCCAGGTCAGGGCCCCTCACCCTTGATTCTGTCCTGAAGGCCCAAGAAATCCGCAGGATCCAACATGGGCCGGGTTCCCGGTAACTGAATCATCTCCCGAAGCTCCTTGGGGGTGGGAGGTAGGGGAGGAGTTCAGGGCCAGAGCACGGTCCCCTCTAAGCCCACCCCAGAGCCCAGCCTGGATGGGAGACACCACCGCCACCTACCACAGAAGGCACCAGGCCCCGGGGCCCTGCCTGGCTCCCCCCTCTTCCGCTCCAGGCAGCAGCCGTCCCGGGGGCTCGGTCCTGCCACACCTCCCCAGGGCAAACCATCTATTTGGACACAGACCCCCCTCTGGCCCCAGCACCTTAATGGTGAAGGCCACTTGCAGGGGTCCACGGCGGCCCACTATCCACACCGTCTTCACCCGACTCTGCCTCAGTACCCCCAGGGCAGCCTCTGTGATGTCCGTTTTCTGGCACAAAAGGAGGCCGCGAAGTCATCAGACGCTGACAAGGCAAGGGGCCTTTGCATTCTGCAGTGTTTCTACCCTCAGCGGGGAGGTCTGCGGCCTGGAACGGCACCACGGCGCCTCCTGGCGGCCAGATGGAGCACTGCCTCCAGTTCTGCAAAGGGCTCCAGCTAGGAGCAAACCAGGCTCAGGGGCCTCATTCAACAGGTGTTTCTTCAGTGCTTAGCAAGAACCAGGCCCTAGGCAAGGGGCGTGGGGGTGGGGTGGGGTGTCAACGGTAAGCGGAAGAGACATGGTGATGCCCTCAAAGAGCTTCTGATCTGGTGGAGATGGTGATACTCGTCAACCATTCATTAACAAGTATAAAATTGTAGTGGTGACACCACGCTTTGGAAGAGAAGTAAACAAATCTATGAGAAGAAGGTATTACAGGGAAATGGACCTCTTTAGGTGGTACTGGAGGAAGCGACAACTGAGCCAAGAACTGAAAGATGAACACAGGTTAACGGGCGGAGGGAGTGATGTGTACACACTGAATTGCTGTTGTTTTCAAAGGTCCATCCATGTAGCTGGAGTGCAGAAAGCAAAGCGGAAACAGTATGAAGCAAGCTCAAGGGCAGCCCTTCAGGAGACCTCTGCCTGGCACCAGAGGGAAATAGAGGCACTGAGCTCAGCTTGGAGGGTGAGGTGTGGACCCTGCAGGCAGCGGTGCCCTCTCCCCGCTGTGACCCCAGCTCCACCCCTCCAGCCCCTGACCTGCCCACTCACCTCCAGGTGCCCAGGGGGGGTCAGCAGGATCCGGGCCACATCCAGAGCCACGTTCCCTTGCCCCAGGATCACGGCTGTGTCACAGCTCAGGTCTGGTGCCAGCTAGTAGGGAGACGGCTGGGTAGGGCTCCCCTAGCCTGGGCCCTAGTCAGGCTGATCTCGGCTCCAGCCCAGTCACCAGCTGAGCCCCCAGGCTTCCCCACACCCAGAAAGCCCATCCCACCTGAGCCTCAGCTGATGCCCCTGCTGTCCTACCCAGCCCCACCTTCTCCCAGAAGCCTCCCCTGCTTGACCCTCCCCTCAGGCCTCCGGGCGTCTCACATCGCATTTCCCTAGGAGCCTCCCAGGGTGGGACAGTGGCTCCCTCGTCCCCCAGTCCCCCAGCCCCCCAGCCGTGGCACTCAAGATCGGCCCCTGGCCCTGGCTGAGGAGCGGGGAGGAAGAGGTAGCGGGAGTGCTCCCGGAACTCACCTCCCGGTTCTCAGGAAGCCCATTGTACCAGCCCACAAAGGCCCGGGCCGAGAATACTCCAGGCAGCTCCTCCCCAGGAATTTCCAGGGCCTGATGGTCCTCTGCTCCATAGCTCTGAAGAGAGACCCCAAGGGCTTGGCACCAGCTAAGGGCCTGGCAGACCCTGGAGGCCCCCTTCCAAGTCCTCCCGAGCCGCCACCCCGGGCCCCAGCCGAGGTTTGGGCCTCTGCCCCGCCACCTTCCACCCGCCGTTGGCACTCACCAGCACCACAGCATGGTAGGCCGCCTGCAGCTCCGACACGGCCACGTCCCTGCCGACCACCACGTTGCCACGGAAGGCACAGCGGTCCGAGCGAGCCGTCTGGGTGAAGGTGTTGATGACATTCTGCCGGGCCCCGAAGGGAAGGGGTTAGGGGTGGGGCACTCCGGGGATCTCGCCTGTGCCAACCCCACCTCCCAGAGTCCCCAGGAAGGGAACCTGCATGCCATGCGCAGAGGGCCTGCGGTCACTCCATGCAGCCAGGAAGCTCCCTTCCGTCCTTACCTTGACCGAAGTCCCCAAACCCCTCCTCTGGCCCAGAGAGACCCACCTTCACCTCGGGGTGGTCGGGTGCCACGCCAAAGCGCACCAGACCGAAGGGCACCAGCTGCTTCTCGTAGATGTCCACGTGGGCCCGGGGATGGTGCTGGGGAGAGGGTGGCAGCTGGTGGGGCGAAGGAAGAGGCGGGGCCCTATGGGTCCCCCCTTCCCCGACATGGCAGGAGAGCTTGGCTCGGGGCGCTGAGGACACAAGGAGAAAGAGAGGCCCCCGACTCCCCATTCGCCTGGAGAGCCCATCTGAGGAGTGGGGCGGCAGAGAAGCCCGGGTAACTGAGGCCTGACCTTGGGACTGCCGGCCCATCGAGTCGGCAAGGACTCTGGCCCACTGAGGAGGAGGAGGCAGCTCCCTTGCCCCTGGAGTCGTTTGAGGGGAACGTCTTCATCTGCTTGGGTCAGGCCTGACACACAGCCCTGCCCTAGAACCCTCTGATAGTTCTAGAAATGCCCAGCCAGTCTGACGAGCGGATAACTGCCCTTTGAAATGCATACTGCCCCTAGCTCTAGTCTCCAGAACCATCCTGTTGGGAAAGGGACCACCAGGACGTGGGTGGGGCACACAGCCAGGGCTCCTGGGGGTCTGAGGGGTATGGAAATGACTCAGTCTCCCTCTTAGGAAAAACAAGCTCACTAACACAGTGGTCCCGCCTCGCCCACCCTCTGGAGCACCTAGAGGGGTCACAGGGGAGGCAAGGGGTTGAGGCTGGGCAGAGAGGTCGGGTCTGGCTCTGCCACCAACCAGCCACATGGCCCTGGCCTGTCCCAAGACCTGCCTGGGTCTCAGACTCTTGCTCTGCACACTGGGACAGATAAGAGCCCCTGCTCTGGGTCGTCGGGAAGCATCCAAAAGGTCAGGACAGTGAGAGACGCAGATCTGGAGTCAAGATTTGGGGTTTCTATGGATAGGACACTGCCCTGCCTTCGCCCCATCCTGGGCTCTTGCGGTGACACCCCAGCTCTGTGGGACTCAGGCCAAATGCGTGCCAGCCCCCCAGTCGCCCCTACAGTCACCCCTACAAAGGCTCACACTCACCTTTGTTTAAATCCCCTCTTGTGCTCCACTCCGCTACCCGCATCTAAGTCCAGGGCCCCACCACCCATCCGCCCTTCCGGGCCTGCTCCACAGCCCCAGGTAGCGCCCGAACCCCTCCTTCACAGCCACTGGCGCTGCACCCACACATCAGGGACCAACCCAGGGAATGTTTCTGAACTTGTCGTTAAAGAGCAAGGCCTGAAGCACTTAGCCCAGCACCCGACCCACTGCGGGTGCTCAGTCCGAGCGCCGCCCTTTCCTACTACTGTTGGACGTCACCGCCTTGCCCGTGAACGTTCCCGGCCAAGGGAGAAAGTTCAAACTGCTCGGCCTGGCAGCCCCTGCCACACACAGCGCGGCTTTTCGCCTTGATCTTCCATCGTTTCCTGCTATGGCTCCGGGTCACGCTGCCCTGTCCAAGGCCACCTCCGCAATGCTAGGCCTGCTGGCGTGTTTACTGGACCTCTCTCCCGGCTGACCTTGTCTCCAGGGAACCCGTTCTTTCCTAACTCAGCTCCCTCCCTCTCTGGCTCTTCTTCCTCGGGCTTCTTTCCTTCTGCCCCCTTCTAATGAAAACACTCTCTGAGGTTCTTTCAGTGTGGGACCCCTCGCACCCCTGGACACCTTCCCTGGGGAAGCTCCGTCTGCTCCCTCCTAGGACCTCGGATGCCTGCAGACATGCGATGTTTCACTCTCTCCCCTGCTGGGCTGCCCCCTCCAAACCTGTCAGCCCTGGACGACACTGCAGACTCCTCAAACCCACCCAGATGCAAGTCAACTCCCACTGCCCCAAAACTCCTTCCTCCTGCTCTGGGGTTCCGTCTCAACCCATCCATCCGGGGCCAGAGCCAGAACCTGGGGTTCATCCCCGACTCCCCTGAGTCAATCAGCTATCTTCCCCTCCCCATCGCCCCCTCAGCAGCTCTCTGTTGCTGTCCTAGCCACGGGCCCTGCCTCCCCACCCCACCGTCGGCCCTAGAAGCAGAAAGGGCTCCGGGTCTAAAATGGGGTGCTTGCCTAAAACCTTTCAGTGAAGCCAACTATACCCAGAGCAGCGGGCTTCAGGACCCCCTGAGTGTTCATTTAAAACTGTTAATTCCCAGGTTCCAGCCTTGGAGTCAACAGTTTGAGCACGTTGGTAACTCTCCCAAGAGGACTCTGCTGGAAAGACAGGAGTGGACAGCACCACAGGACGCTGCCTGCCTCTAAGCCTGGTTAGCGGCTTCCAAGGAACCCTGGATCTGGGCCCACCTGCCTCCTCCATCAGCCCTCCACCCTTACCCACAAGCCTTTCTTCCCCACGTCACATGTCCCGGAAGGAGCCCTCTCCTCCCTCTGGGCCTTTGTCCATGCAGCTCTCTGTGTCTGGGACTCTCTTGCCTGTCACCCACCTCTCGTCTACCTGGCAGCTTCTGTCCTTCGGAAAGCAATGTGGACATCTCTTCCTCCAGGCTGAGCTGGGCTCAGCTCCCTGTACACCACGGCCTACACCTTGCACTATCAGAGCCTCAGTACCTGGATGAACCCTGTTCCCCTCCACACCACAAGCCACGCCCCATGAGGCTGTCATGTATGTCCTCGGACATCGGGGCTATGTCTGTCCTGCTCGTACCCACGTTCCTAGGGTTGAGCCTATGCCTGGAACATGTCAGTCAGTGTCCAATAGCTCACTGCTGAATGGAGAGCCTCGCCTGGTACTGAAGAGCAGCTCTGACCCATAAATACAGAGAACAGAGTGGTGGGTGCCAGCAAGGAGGGGGTGGGGGGTTGGGCAAAATGGGGGAGGGGGAGGAGGAGGTACAGGCTTCCAGTTATGGAACAGGTAAGTCACAGGGATGAAAGGCACAGCATAGGGAATATAGTCGATGGCATGGTAAAAGTGCTCTATGGTGCCAGACGGGGCCACACTAGTGGGGAGCCTAAGTGCCTCGTATATAGAATCCTGGAGAATCGCTACATTAAACACCTGAAACTGATGTAACATTGTGTATCAACCATAGTTCAATGAAAATACATTTTAGGGTGCGTGAGTGGCTCAGTGGGTTAGGCCTCTGCCTTCGGCTCAGGTCACGATCTCAGGGTCCTGGGATCAAGTCCCGCATCCGGCTCTCTGCTCGGTGGGGAGCCTGCTTCCTCCTCTCTCTCTGCCTGTCTCTCTGCCTACTTGTGATCTCTGTCTGTCAAATAAATAAATAAAATCTTAAAAAAAAAGAAAGAAAGAGCAGCTCTGCCATCAAACTGCCTGCACTCAGATCTTAGCGTCTTCCCTGTCCAGATGGGGACCCTGGGCAATGTTACTCAGCCTCAGTGTCCTCACTGGCAAAGTCAGAGTCATGACACCTGCTTCAAAGGTTGGCATGGGGAGACGAGATGCCATACAACGCCCGGCTCAGCTAAATGCCACTGTCCCATGTGCGTTGTGCACATTTCTATCTCGGGAGCACAGCCAGTAGCGTGGAATTCGCAGTGGGCAAGGATGGGCTGTGACGGGCCCCTCTATCCATCCCCCAGCGCGTGCAAGGAAAGTGCGTGCAAGTGTGTGCCAGCGAGTGCAGGCCAGGGCCATCCCTCCCACCGGGGACACCGAGAAGCCTGCCTGGGAGGCCCACTCTCCTCACTCCCCAAATTTCAGGCTCAGCTCGCAAGTGTGCCTTATACAAAGCCCTCCAGGATCTCCCCAGACCCCGTGGGATTCCTGGTCTCCATCCCAGGGCCCAGGGCTGTTCTATCACAAATCTTTTTGTCCACGCATGACCTCCTACATGTGGCAGGTCCTCTCCAGAGTCCACGGCCTCCTTCGACGAAGCTCAAATGCACCTGCTCCAGGAAACCCTTTCTTGACCCACTGTGCCTAACCCAGCTCATGCTGGTCACATCTCAGGAATGAGCTCTATCACCTGTGTTGCTGGGAAGCTGTGTCACTTTTCAGCAGAGTGTCCACCTCATGCTGGGCTCCCCAAGGCCCTCCCAGCTTTAACACTGGCTCCATGTCCTAGGCAAATTAGGACGATTGGTTACCCCCCCTTTTCAGTTTCTGCATATATGTGTGTACAATTAATATATTCATTCTTCCTCCTGTCTCTCCACAGATACTCCAAGTCCCCCCCAAAGCAAGGGCACTGTGTCATGTCTTAGTAAGCCTGGGTCTCCCTCTTCCCCTCTCATCCATGGTTCCCCCTCCCTCCTCCCTCCCACCCAGATCTGCCCAAGTCTCAAGGGTAACCAGCAGCCTTGGGGCCCTGCCCAGCAAGGCCAACACTGTAAGCCTTGAGGTTCCGGCCTTGGGGTGGGAGGAATGGCAGGTGGAGGGCAGGCTAAAAGAACAACATAGCATGGGGAGGCCAAGGCACAACAAGGTGGCTCCAGGGACAGGAAACCGTGAGAAGAGGGGACAGCCTCAAGACACAGGATGTTGAGGACAGAGGGGAAAGAGAGAAGAAGGGAAGATGAGGGGCAGGACAAAGTCATCTGCAGGTCTGCATAAACTCTGTGAAGGGCTTGACCAAGGTGGCAGAGCAGGCCATCTCCCACTGACCGCTGGTTCCATAGCTGAGGACCCAGAGTGGGGAGCCCCGGATGCAGGTGACGAAGCATATAGGGAGTGTCCAGTCTAGATGTGCTGGGAGCCCCTTTCCAGCACATCCAGGATCCAAGAGTCCTTTTAAAACTCGAAGGGGGTGGGGCTTGCCCTCAGGATTGGAGCAGCAGGTGAATCATGGGAGAGGGAACCAGGAAAATGTAGCTTACCTTCAGCAGGTGTTGGGTGGTATAGAAGCCAGCTGGGCCGCTGCCCACCACACAGATCTGGGGTCCCTGCTCCTGTGTAGAGAACTGCTGCCGAAAGCCTGGTGGGGGAGGGAAGGGATGGAGGTGAGATCAGCACTTCCCAAACCAACAGCAGCCTCAGGCAGAAGCTGGAGCTTCCCAAGCTTCACCCTAATTTGCACCCTCCTCCTCTTTTTCCCCAAAGCTTTGGCGTTTGCAGGATCCATTACTTCATCTGAACCCCCAAAGACTGTCTTCATCCAGAGCCTGGGATTTCACCCATGAATTTCCTATGTCCACTCAACAACCCCCATCACCCCTCAAGCTGCCCTACACAGTACTTCACTTTTCTTCCAGGGTTCCCACCCAGCCAGAATACCCGGTCCTTCCAACAGCCTCTAAACGATCCCAATTGTGGACCTCCCACGATGCCCGATTGTACCTCTTCTGCCCACTCTCTCTCCCCACAGAAAGCTGCAGTGCTCATATAGACCCCTGTCTTTTCTACAGACCCCTGTTCTACCTCAGACTTCGCTCTCGGCTCCCAGGCCTCCATATAACCCCCATTCACCCGGTCTCACACCTGGGCACCTCACGGTCTCTCCTTACCTTTTTGTTGACACACATCTGACCGCACAGGCTCCCCCCTGCCCCCGTACACCACGTCAATCTCGTCCGTAGGAGTGGCCCCTCCGGTTTCGCCCCTGGCCCCCTCTCGCCCTTCTCCAGCCCTGCCCCAGCTCCGCTCCAGCCCCCACACTTGACCCTCGCCGGCCTCCCCGCGCTGCCGTTTAGCCCTACAGGTAGGTTCCTGCTCCTACTCGGAGTGCTCCCGGCGGGAGGCGGCCGGGTCCGACGCCACGCCGACCAGTGCCACCAGCGCCAGCAACGCGGAGCCATGGCTGGGAAGAGCAACCAGCCAGAGGGTAGGATCCCGGGGACGCCCAGTGCTCAGTGCGGGGGTATTGGTGCCCCGCGCGCCTCCGGCCCCGCCCCCGACCGGCCCCCGCCCCCAAGCCCCGCCCTCCCACGCTCTGGGAACGCACAGCGTAGAAGCCACGCCCCAATCCCCGAAAGAATCCAGCCCCCAAAGGAAAAGCCCGCCCGCGGATCCACCCACTATTGCTTAGGGCCCGCCCCCAGGACGTCCAAGGTTTAAGGACTTAAATTTCTCCCCCATCCAATCATCTGGAGGGCTAGCGTTGAACGAGAGCGAATCTCCATCGCTGTTTCAATGCCGTCTGATGGAGAGAGCCAATAAAGAAGGAGCTTACTTTACTTAGCCTCTCCCCCTCGAAGGCGCTCGTCGCTCTCTGATGACGCAACCCCGGTCTCTTTCGATAGCAGTAACCACCCTGCCTGGGCCTGGTTTTTTCCCAGCCAATCACGAGTCGAGTTCCAAAGGCGCCTCCCTGCCCTTAGCGTAAAAACCAGAGAGCCCGGAAGTTGGGTGGAAAAAAGGGCTCCTTTGGGGCCTTGGCAGCACGTGGCTCGAGTGCGGGTGTGACCCCGGCCACATGCTGTCCAGTTCTGCCAGGCAGCCTTTTTTTTTTTTTTTTCTTTTTTTCAGGCAGCATTTTCAGCCTTCAAGTTCAAGTTCCGCCTCACTCCCCTCCCCTTCACATAGGTGAAGAAACGGAAGGAGAAGCGGCTTGCCCTCGGTGCTAAGAGCGAGCTGATCCTCCGCTCCTGTCCCAACTGGACTGGTACTAAGGATGAGGCCGCTAAGGCACGGGTTTCGGGTGCAGAATTTCAGGGGGCCCCCCAAACCCCAGTAATTACGGTAAAAGAGATTTTAATACAAAATATATTGAGAGATCAAAATTAAAGACCACAGACTTCCCCGCTGTGCAGGCTGCCAGATGCGGAACCGGGTTTCAGGACGCTGGGATCATGACCTGAGCCGAAGGCAGACGCGTGACCGACTGAGCCACCCAGGCCTCCCTGCCTTATCATTTTTTGAAAGATTTTTATTTATTTGACAGAGAGACAGCGAGAGAGGGAACACAAGCAGGGGGAGTGGGAGAGGGAGACGCAGGCTCCCGGCTGAGCAGGGAGCCCATCGCTGGGCCCATCCCAGGACCCTGAGATCGTGACCTGAGCTGAAGGTAGACGCTTAACCGACTGAGCCACCCAGGCACTAGCCTTATCTTTTTTTTTTTTTTTTAAGATGATTTATTTATTTATTTGACAGGCAGAGATCACAAGCAGGCGGAGAGGTAGTGCGGGGGGGTGGGGGGAGCAGACTCCCTGCTGAGCAGAGAGCCTGATGCCGGGCTCCATCCCAGGACCCTGAGATCATGACCTGAGTAGAAGGCAGAGGTTTAACCCACTGAGCCACCCAGGCGCCCCCATTTTTTAATTGTCTTTTATTGAAGTCTAACAAACAGAAAAGTGCACAAATCACAGACATATACTGACAAGGTATAAACATATAAACCAGCATCTGGTTCAAGAAATCAAGAAATGGAACATGTGCTTCCTTGTCACTTCCCGTCTCTCCTACTGAGAAGTAAATACTCTTCTGGTTTTTACTAAGTCATTGTATTTTGTGTCTGTCCCACTAGACCAGGAGAAAGCAAACTATGGCTTGCAGGCCAAAATGCTGCCTACCACCTGTTTTCCTACTAGTGCAAGCTAATGGTTTTTCCATTCTTAAATGGAATTGTGAAGAATAATATCTTGTGGCATGTGAAAATTACTTAAACTTCAAAAGAAGTTTTATGGGCACACAGTCATGCTCACTTCTTTCCATATTTTCTGTGGCTTAATGTGCTTTAATTAGTTGTGTTTCAGTAGTTGTGACTGAGGCCATATGGTCCACAAAGCCCAAAATACTATCTGGGGGCACCTGGGTGGCTCAGTCGGTTAAGCGTCCGACTCTTGGTTTCAACTCAGGTCATGATCTCAGGGTCATGGGATCAAGCCCTGCATGGGGCTCCAAGCTGGGTGTGGAGCCTGCTTAGAATTCTCTTTCTTCCTCTCCCTCTGTCCCTTCCTCCCCCCTCTCAAAAATAATCTTTGCTGTAAGTTCTGAAAACGTTAGCTATCATCAACATCAATATTATCACCTCCCATATACCTCTGTAAATTAGACCTTAGGTCTCTGTAGAGTCCAGGGAGGGCTTCATTCTCTCCTGTCACCTCCGCCTTCCCCCTCAAGCCCCATGCATTCCCAGCCCACATCCTTAGTGCATTGTTCTCGGGCTCCTGTGGTGCTGTCAGGTCTGGTACTGGGGCTGCCCACTCCGCACTCAGGCCCAGATCAATAACAATGAGTCATCGGTATGGATTAGGTGCTTTTGATCATTAGCCAGGACTGTGCCATGGAGCTTTTCTGACATTGCATTTTTTTATGTGGAGAATTAGCAGTTTGATTAATCCCATACCCAGACCTGAGGGCCATTTCTGAGCTGCTAATGGATTTCAAAAGAACGGTAATAACATATAGCAAAGCAGCGGGCTGTGGAGGCTGCCAACCCTTTGCTGTTCCAAGAGGACTGCTTGGATCCAAAACTCGGCTCTATAGGTCCACCTCCCGGCAGGAAACAGATGGCACGCTCAGAAGGGCTGACTGAAAAGAGTTTAATGAAGGAACTTTGAACTGAGGCGTGGGCAGGATCAAGGGAATGGGGAAGCACCCTTGGTTACCAACGCTGACCCCAGGCCCCGAAGAAGCAGAAAGAGGGAGCAGTTTCAGAAGTAGTGAGAGCCCCTCGCTGTCGGAAAGGGCACCCGGTAGAAGCCGAGGTCTTTTGTAGAGGGAGGCAGGCTGGAGAAGAAGAGGGGGGTAGGGCATAGATCTGGGGGGACAGCGGAGCCACACCGGAGATGGGTTGGCGTCTGGGACCAGGCTTAGAGGATGGCGCGGCCTGCTGTCTCTCCCCTCTGTCCATCCTATTTGCCGCATTTAGTCGCCCCATCAGCAGCGCTGGCCTGCCCTCCAGCCCGTCCAAAGGCTTCACTGGGAAACAAGGCAGTTGTGTGCTCAGAACATGACTCGCGTGGTCTCAGCCAGAGATGATTTTGCCCCCTAGGGGACAGGTCGTTGGCAATATCTGGAGACATGTTTGATTGTCACAACATGTGCTCCTGGCATCCCTGTGGGCAGAAGCTCCCTGGCTGTTCAACATCCTGGGATGCCCAGGACGGGGCCCAGGGACAAAGAACAATCCGGCCATGTCAGTACTACCCACGTGAGAAACCCTGCTTTGAATGAACTGCTCTGGGCTCCTGTCCTAGGCCCGGCCTCCTCCTCTGTCCCTCCCCCAGTCTCCAGCTGGGCCCAGCCGTGCGCCCTGTCGTGCAGCCACTCTTTAGGGCGGCCCCCAGCCCTCACTCTGGGCGGCCCACTTCCGGCTGCCTCTCAGTGCTGTCTCTAGCCCGCTGCCTCCCTCCTCTGGCTGGCATCGGTGCCCCTGGATCTCTGCCTCCCTCCCAGGCGGCAGGCACCTGTTCACAGCCAAGCGCTGCTCTTGACTCCAAGCCCTTGTGCCTGCGCCCTGCCTTCCTTCCTCTCCGCTCGAAGCCTGTCTGTACTCCAGGCCCTGAGCCCCTCGCCCCCTCCGGCCTCGGCTACTCTCTTTGCAGTGGATACTTCTTTCAGGTCCGCCCCTTCTAAACATCATGGAACAAAGCACACTTGTGCTCCATCTAGCCAAGGTCAAGCTCAAAGCTATTTACACTCTTATTTATGCCCTCATTGTCCCTGGAGTGCTCTCCCCACAAAACACATACACTTTGATTTCCCTGACGTTGCAGGTGTTGGGAGCTGCCGAGCCTGTGGCTTGAGGAGGCTTCTCTGGCTGAGACACCCAGGAAGTCTGCCAAAAGTAACCTCCCCCTGTGGTCCCCGGGGAGAGGGCTCCTTAGCAGCCAGAGCCTCAAAGGACACAGGAAGAAGCAGTGGCCCGCCAATCATGGGCTCTCCTGGCACATGGGAGGCCCTAACTGGGGGACTGACCCTTCTCTCTCCTCGGCTCCCCCTGCACAGGGCCCACCCCGCCCATCACCTTCCCTTAACCCTACAGAGGCTCAGACACAGCAGGAGAGGAATCCAGCTGTTTAGCCCTGAGATAAGGCCGGCTGAGGTCCAAACTGACCAGAACGCCCAGCCGCTGTTACTCCTTTCCCCCCAGATATCCCTCAAACCCCAGAAAAGCAAGCAAGGCAGGTTACCCCCAGAAATCCCAGCTGGAGCACTCCGCCTCACTGGCCCCAGTGCCTCCCCACTCCACCACCACCAGCAGCCCAGCCACCGCACTGGGGGAGGGCCCAGGCCCTCCTGGAGTGAAGGCAGGCTAGCAGAAGCAAGAGAGCTAGGGTCGGGCCAGGGAGGGGGTGCGGGGTGACTGTGCGGCCCACCCCTCACTGCAACCCCACCAGTTCGGTGATGGGAGGGGTCTGCACCATGAACTCCTCGTAGCGGTTGAGAAACAGCCTGAATCGAGCCAGGTAAGAGTCCTCGTTGTACGGCAGCTGCTTTTCACGGAGGAACCCGGACACCACAGGCTTCACCTGCCAGGAGACAGACAAGAGGAGGAGCCGCTGAGCCAGGACTGGGGGCAGCCCCGCCCCCTTCTCCTGCAGGGCTCTTCCTCCTCCCAGCCCAAGCTCCTGTCACCGCAGTGTCCCACGAGGCTCTGGAGGAGCCTGGGGCAGGGGGAATTCCTGCCTCTCCCCTCCCGGGAGGCAAGGGAAAGGGGGGCTTCTCCCCTACCTCCTCCCCACCAGGGTGCCCAACTGGATGACAGTCCTCCTTGGCAGAGGGGATAAAAGCTGTAGTTCCCTTTGCCAAGCACGGCCTGCGTGCCCAGCATTTCAGATCCATCTCATTTCACCCTGAAAGCCTGCCAACAAGCACTGCTTACTCTCATCACCCAGGCGAGGAAGCAGAGGCTCCTGGACATTCAGTTAACTTGCCCAGAGTCGCAGTGTGAGTAAGGAACCCACAAGTCTGTGATGGGAAAGGTACACCGCTGCTGGTGCACAGGGCTGGCCTTCAGGGGACCTCTGACCAGGCCAGCTGGGGGACCCGGGCTGCACTGCCCTCTGCCCTCAGATAGCCCCTTCATCACAAGTCCGCCAGCCCGACCACCACCGACCTTCAGGCACATGTTGTCAGAGAGCCAGGGGAAGAGGTGGTGCTCCACGTGGCAGCTGATGAGGGAGTGGCCGAACGCCCAGTCCAGCACCGGCAGCCGGGGCAGGTTCAGCACGCCCAGGCTCATCATGTGAATCCGCCGGGGCTTCCTGTCCCGGGAAAACATGGGCAGCCCGATGTGCTGCAACAGACACGTGGGTCACACCCTCGGCCGAGGCCAGGCAGCCCTGGGCCTCCCCGCCCTGCCCCGGACATCCTCACCTACCACCTGGGGACCCAGTGGGTCCCTCTGCCTCCCTCACTCCCACTCTGGAGGGACCTGGGGAGGCGAGAGGAACTGGGGACTCTCCTGTCTGTGCTCCGAGCTCCATCTCACCCATCTCTAGGCCTCTGTCTGCATCTCTACAAGGAGGGGCTTGGCTTGGACACCCCTTTGGACCCCATGGTCCTGAGATGCCCGTGACTGCCCACGGCTCGTTCTCATGCCTCTATGCCTTTGTCTCATCCTGGAGAGACCTTCTCTCTCTCTTTTCACTAATCAAAATCCCGCTCAGGGTTCAAGATCAAGTTTGTGCAAATTTTGCATTCAACAAGTATGGATAAGCGCCTCCTCTAAGGGATTCGGAAGTGATCGGGAGTGCCCGCTGCAGCAGGACAGGGCGGGGGCAGGCGGCTGGGCAGAGGTGAAGTCACCACGGGCAGCGTGGCCAGTACCGGGACGGGGGCGTGAAGGACGCTCTCACCTTCACGCGTCTCGTCTTCATGTCCAGGGAGCAGAGACGCGTCCCCATGGAAATGGCCCTGGGTCTGAGCGCTGAGCCCCCAGCCTCCCATCTCCCATCTCCGGCTCCTCCAGCCTCGCGGCCTGCACCGGGGCCTCGGTGATGGCCCACAGCTCATGTCACTTGGGCCTATCACAGTAAGTGTCCGGAGGGCGGGAGATGGGGTCCTAATCACTTGTGTCTCCACAGGACCTCGTCAAGTGCCCTAGGCAGAGAAGTTTCTTAAATCTTCCATCCCCGATCCACATGTGAATGGCGAATGGCAGCCAGCGGTGAAAAGAAGCAAACTCTCTACCTGAAACCCAGACTCTGATAACCCACAGAGAGGTGGGGGCGGGAGGTGGGGGGCCGATGCCTCTCTCTCTTTCCCCAGAACCCCAAGTCTAGCCCGCGGTCCCAGTCGGGGAGGCCTCACCTGGAAGATGTTGACGTGAAGGTAAGGGTGGGCCAGCAGCGATCTGCTGACGAACATACACAGCAGGGCCGAGCTGGGGCTCCTGAAGCCAGACACGTTCCGAAGCAGCCAGTAGTGAGCGTAGAGGCCCAGGGAAATCAGGCCCAGCGTGCACACAGCGGACCTGAGCTCCACCTTCCTCAGCCGCTCTGCCAGAGGGAGCAAGAAATTGAGTGTGGGGGTGGGGGGGGAGGTGACATTCAGATCCCACAAAGCCGGCTCCCTGCTGGCCCGTGGGTGCTAGCTAGTGGGCTAACTAGGGCGATCTGTTCACCCTCACAGCCCCGAAAAGTCCATCTGCCCCTCTTATGAATAAGGAAGTTAAGCAAGTTGACGAAGGCCACTGTGCTAAGAAGCGGTCAGTGCCACCCGGGGCACTGGCTGCCCTCCAGCCCCTCCTGCCACCAGATGGTATCGCTCCCATAATATTACGACCCCTCACATGCAACACAGCACAAGGCATCCGGGAAGTATTTTTGCATCTATGACCTCACGATACCTTCACACCCCGCCTGGAGGATCAGGTAAGAACCCAAGTCAGAGCGGTCACGTGACCTGCCTATGGCCATCAGCGGCAGAGCCAGACCTGGCCCTGGGTGCAAGGCTCCTTCCGCCCTGCCTATCTCAGAAAGTGTCTGGTCTTAACTCGGGGCTCCCAGCCCTTGCCCCACGAGCAGCCTCCAGGAGGGCAGGAAGGGAAGTAAGGAACCCGCTCTGGGCAGGGCGCAGCCCCGGCGTACTCACCGACTGCCACCAGCGGGGTTATGATGGGGATCAAGAGAGGAGCAAGGAACATGTACACAAAGCGGTTGAGGAAAGGCAGCCGCCATGTGCTCGAGTCCCCCAGGCCCAGCACGTTGGTGTAACCGTGGTGCATCTTGACGTGTCCGTACTTGGCATACTCTGCGCTGAAGGCCGAGCAGACCTGGAGGAGGGCTCAGAGAGGGCACCGGGGTCCGCGGCATGCACGGTCAAGCAGAGCGGACCCCGCGAGCCTCAAGAACACCCACCCGCCCTGGGATCCTGCGTTTCCAGAGCCTTCCTGCCCTACATCCCCATCTTTCCCCGAGCCAATCGGACCATCAGCGCTCGGGTGTCCACGACAGCGGAGTGGCAGCGTCCACTTGGCGTGGCGATGCTAAGTGTTTGGAGGTGGGAGGCCAGCCCCAGCTGCCACTCTGCCCCCGACTGCCCAGGCAAGCCTGCAAGCCTCGGGGGGCTATCGGCAGGATCAGGCATGATGCAGGTACAGCTCCAACTGCAGTGACGTCATGCCTGATGCTCTTGGAAACATCATGTCGTCACAGGGCTGCTGTGCATTCGAAGCCCCCGAGCAGCAAGGGGAAGGGTGAGGAGTGGTCTGTCGGTGAGGGTGGGACCCAGGGCAAGGTGCCCCAGTGGGGGCTAAGTGTGAACGTCTCCCCAGGAGTGACTCATCTGGCACACACCCTTGCCCTTGTGGGATTCTTCCAAACTGCCCGGGAGCAGCCACTGGACAGCGGCTCCAGCTCCGGGACTCCAACAAGGGCCATCATTCTGAGGGCAAAAGAGGTACAAAGGTGTTTCTTATGCAGATATATGCAAATTAAAATGCAGATGTCAGCCTCCTCCCATATTTTATCCAGGCCGTAAGATTTGGCTGATGTCATGGAAGAGGCTGCCCAACTGTTTCCAGAAAAACATAAAGCGTTTCCTAGTCCGGATCGCAGCGAGCCTCGCGCCCCGAGCCTCGCGCCCCGTGTCCTGCGCTTTGCAGGGGCGAACCGTTCCACCTTCCAAGCCTAGCGAGTCAGCCGCCTTATGATCCACAGTTGACAGAAGCAGAAACGGACGCAGAGAGAGGCCATATGACCACCCCCGGTCCCTCAAGAAGGTGGCAGAGGGAGGAGTGGAACCCAGAATCCACCCAAGATAAGCCACAAGACCCCCGAGACGAGCCACTGACTACAAGTGAACAGAAACCCGGGCTTCTGGGTCCAGGCAGCAGAGGCAAAGCCAGAAGAAGACAAATCAGGGACAACATTGTCTCCAGGCCCCGCCTGCAGGGACTTTTCTCCCTTGGACTGAAATGGCGCCAAAATGTAGCCGGACACTCCCTCTGAAGGACACCGAGGGCCACAGCTAGTGACGTGACTGCCACGGTTTTATAAGAGACCCATCCGCCAGACCAGCTCTGCCCGGGCCCCTCGGGAGGCGGAGGCTGGGAAGCCTCGAAGCCTCGCTGTGCAGTCTCCAGGAGCAGGAGGAAGCACTCTGCTCTCCCATGAGGTAGCCGGCCCAGTCCTGCTGGTCTCCAGGGCACGCGCCCACGGGGGCCACATGGGGGGGGGTCCGAGTTACCGCCAGAGGCTTCAGCACTGGGCTCCGGGGCTGCAGCTGGGATGTGGCAGGAAGGACATCTTCCGAGGCCAGCCTGCCTCGGTCCACGGCCTGCAGTGTGTGTTTTGAACCTCAAGGTTCTATCCCATGTAATCGGAGGAAACAACTATTTTTATTTATTCTTTTAAAGAAATCATATTTTTAAAAATATTTTATTTACTTATTTGAGAGCGTGAGCACAAGTTGGGGGGAGAGGCAGAGGGAAAAGCAGAGTCCACGCTGAGCAGGGGGACTGACACAGGGCTTGGTCCCGGGTTCCAGGGCCTGGAGATCGTGACCGGAGCCAACAGCAGATACTTGACAAACCGAGCCACACAGGGACCCCAAGAAGCAACTGTTTTGAATTGCTCTTCCGTGCTTTTCTGCTTCAAGGGCCCATGGCACCTGCGGGCTGCGGGGGGACAAAGTTGCCTTTCCTTCTGGCACAACAGGCTCCCCTCTGCGCGCAGAAACCGGCAGCCCACGGCATTCAGAGTAGCGTTGCCACCAACGACCCCGCACCTGAGCAGGACTGAGCGTGGTAAGAACTTGGCCCCCAGGAGACACCCGGGTGGCTCAGTCGGTTAAGCGCCCGCCTTCGGCTAGGGGACTTGATTGGGATCAGGTCCCACATCAGGCTCCCTGCTCAGTGGGGAGCCTGCTTCTCCCTCTCCCTCTGCCTGCCTCTCTGCCTCCTTGTGCCCTCTCCCTCTCTCTCTGGCAAATAAATAAATAAAATCGTAAAAAAAAAAAAAAAAAAGAACTTGGCCCCCAGGGACCTGGTGGGGTCCTCTGTCAGCCACTCAGCTACATGGCCAGACCCCAGGATGGAGGTGGGGGCTGGGCGGACGAGTAAGCTACATGGGACTCAACTCGCACTTCCAGAGTCTGTGTGTGGTGGGCCTTTTTATGTGAATAAGAACAGATTTGGGGCTCTTTCCATAATACTGAAATTCTTACTCCCATCTGGATGTTCATTCCCTGAAGGAAAGGAGGGGGCGGATCTGGGCTGGGAGAGAGGACGTCAGGCAGACCGCAGCGTGGCCCCCATGCCCGGACACCGGACACCGGACACCGAAGGGCACAGGAGAGGCTCAGTGCTGCCTGGGGAACTGCAAAACAGACTGGCCTGCTCTCCAGGGTTAGGCAGAGGTCTTGCCCGAGAGGATTCCATACGGACACAGGGGGAAGGTTCCAGAAGCCACAAGTCTGGTGCTGCTTCTTTCTTTCTTCCTTCCTTCCTTTTTCTTTTCTTTTCTTTTTTTTTTTTTTTTTTAAGTGATCTCTCAGGGCACCTGGGTGGCTCAGTGGGTTAAGCCTCTGCCTTTGGCTCCGGTCATGGTCTCAGAGTCCTGGAATCAAGACCGGAGTCGGGCTCTCTGCTCAGCAGGGAGCCTGCTTCCCCTCCTTCTCTCTCTGCCTGCCTCTCTGCCAGCTTGTGATCTCTCTCTCTCTGTCAAATAAATAAATAAAATCTTTTAAAAAATAAATAAAGTAATCTCTCTACCCAACCTGAGATCAAGAGGCACACACTCCACCGACGGCACCAGCCAGGGGCCTCAAGGCTGGTGTTGCTTCTTGAGGTGGCCGTACTCTGTGCCCCTCAGGAAGACTTACGGGCCCCAATCTCTTAGCAGCACTCAGGTGAGGCAAGTGGCCAGAGTGTGCGTGGGGCAAGGGCCATTGTAAATCCTCTTGCTAAACATCAGGGACTCCAAGTCTCTCATCAGTGACTTCCTTCATTTACTGGTCTGTGCACTGAAGCCTCCTCAGACCTCTGCCGGTGCCCAGAGATAATGAATAGCTAAGGTAGCAGTTCGAGAAAACCTATTTTCTGGATAGGTAATATGCTTACATAATTCGGAATTCAAAAAGCCCACAGGGACAGGTCTCCCCCCTACCTCACCCCCAGCTCCCCATTTGCCTCCCGGAACCCAAGGGAAGCCCGTGATCTCTTATGTGTCCTTGAATATTTTAATTAATTTTTTTTAAACAGACAATACTCTACAGGATTAAAATGCATCCTGATAAAATTATGGTGCAGTCAAAGTTGGGTTATAAATAGGTCATTCTACTGGTTTGGAAGGGAGGGGCAGGACAAGACAGGGGATGGGCTGCCGCTGCTGGAAAGGGAACAGGACAGGCGGGGCATGACGGACAGGATCTGGGAAGGGGGAGGGGCGGGAGGAGCAGGAGGGATCAAGGACTATGACCAGGTCGGGTGGGGGGGGCGGGGGGCAGGCAGCTAAGGTGTGGTGGCTGGTGGCATCACTCCAGAGAGGGACACAGGGATGAGGGGGCAACAAGCATGGACCAGATGGGAAAGAAAGATGCCTGGCTGTCCCTGGGCCAGCTGCTCTCAGGGAGGACAGGCCCCAGGACCTCTTTGGCACCTCTCTCACTGCTTCCCAGGAGCTGAGGAGCCCTTTCATGTTGGCTTCAGTGGAGGAGGGCCTCTGGGGCTCCCCGCGGCTCGGCAATAGTGTGTCAGGTCATGTACAGGACACTCAGATAAATTCAAATTTCAGAGAAACGACCAGTTCTTTTCTTGTAGAGGCACATCCCAAATGCACCCCTGACCTCTATGCATGAGGTGCCCGGCATACACACACACACACACACACACCAGTCACAACAGCAAAGATGTCTGGAGATACGGCCTCGTGTCCCTGTCATGCTCTCTCTGTGCTCACAGGCTCCCACCACCTGCTCCCGGTCACATCCCACCTGCCCCGTCCCGGGCTGCACCGTGAACCACGAGCTGAGCAGCCTTGGCCAAGCGGCTGATCCTCCCAGACCCGTGTTCCCGCATCTACGAAGTGGAGGTAATAATAGCTTCCACCGTACGGGGAGGCGTGCCCACTGCATGCAGTAATCCGTGTGAAGTTCCCAGGAGGCGCCCAGTAGGTGTCCGCTGATAGAATCAGGATTTTTATTACTTCCGTGTCATTCATGTGATCTGTTTCCCACCTGACTCAGAGCCCCTGGGGAATGAGAAGCAGGTCTGGGTCACCGTTGTGTCCCCAGCACCCAGTGGAGGGCTTGGCAGGGAGGAGAAGCTCAGTGACGTGGGGAGCACTGATCAGCCACTGGCATTCAGCCTGGACAGACGTCATCCCAGCCCGAAGTCCCTCCTCAAACCGGCATCCTCACAGCTGGGCAGCCGCTGCCGGGCCTTCCTCTCCCTGAACCCTTCCCTCAAGGCTGTGGTCCTCCCCCTCGGGCTGCCATCCACACTCGCCTGGACCTGCTCCAGGGTCCTCTGCCTCTGAGGGGCCATATGGGAGCCCACCGCGGTCCCCACCACAGGGAGCCGGGCTTTACAGACCCACAAGAGTTGGAATGGCCATGAGAACTCCCTACTTAGAGACCTCGGGCTCATCCTTGAGGAAGCCACACCAAAGCTGGGGTCAATGGGGTGGGGGGCTTCTTGAAACTCCATTTGGCAGATCTACACATGATAAAATGGCGGAGACAGACAGACACACACACACATACACACACACACAGTACCAATGTCAATTTCTTGTTTGGCTATTGAAAGACACTTACACTACTGTCACTTCTATAAATATAAATGTTATATAAAAAGGGGTGCCTGGGTGGCTCAGTGGGTTAAGCATCCAACTCTTGATTTTGGCTCAGGTCACAATGTGACGGTCATGGGATCGAGTCCCCAGTCGGGCTCCATGCTCAGCGTGGAATCTGCTTGTCCCTCTCCCTCTGCTCCGCCCCCCACTTGCTTGACCTCGCTCTAAGATAAACAACAAAAAAAGAAATACATAAAATCTTTAAAAAAAAAAAAGTGGGGGGCGCCTGGGTGGCTCAGTCGTTAAGCGGCCGGCTCAGGTTACGATTCCAGAGTCCTGGGATCGAGCCCCACATCAGGCTCCCTGTTCAGCAGCAGGAAGCCTGCTTCTCCCTCTTCTTCTGCTTGTGCTCTCTCTCTCACTGCCTCCCTCTGCCAACTTAATAAAGAAAATCCTTAAATAAATAAATAGATAGATAATTAAAAAAAAAAAAGATTATAAATGTAGCTAATGGGGGATGCTGCATGAAGGGTGCCCTGGACCTCTCTGTCCTATTCTTGCAAAGTCCTATGAATCTATAATTATTTAGAAACTAAAGTTTGTGGGGGTTTTTTCACAAAAGTATATTTTGTCCTACAGATCTAGTTTTGCCCTCCACATAAATTTTTTAATTAAAAAAAGTTAAAAATTCATAGCCGGGCATACTCAGACGAACACCCCTCAGGGTTCAGGTGCAGACAGAGGAAAGGTCAGGGAGCCCAGAAGAAAATGGCCACACTGAACTTGAGAACATTCAAGAATCAGGACCAGGCTGGGGTTTCTGAGCTCTGTTTCCACCACTACACGGGACCCCAATGAAGTCCCCTGTGTGATACCCCCTCCCCCAGGGCAGAACTGGGCTCCCTGGGCTTCCCCTGGACGCTGTGACTCCAGCCCTGCAGCACAAAGGCGACTTTAGAAGGAGGGTTTGAAGTTGAGACACACTAAAGAATTTAGTGACTGGCTTGACCTGTTCCTCCCCACTCAGGAAGCATCTTGATTGCGAGTGAAATACAGGGAAGTTCTTAAAACCTCTGATTTGGGGGCGTCAATCCTTCCCAAGCTGCGGGATTTAAACCAAGGATGGCCCTGCCCCCCCTTCACCCTGCCCCCGCCTTCCTGGGGAACATAGAACAAAGAGGGGCAGGTGCTTCTGCAGGGTAGGCCATGGCCATCAGTGGACGGGGGAGAGGTTCAGAGGCTCACTAGCAAGAGAAATAGAACTTTCTCCTGCAGACCAGAAGTGGGTCTTCGGAGGGAAGTTCACTCCAGTGTGGGCAGCTGTGTATGACTGAGGTTACCTCAACGAAACAGCAACTAGAATGTCACCGCCCTGTCCATCCTGCCTGCCCCTTCCCCCAGATCCAAGCGGTCAGAAAGGGCCTGGCCCTTGTCCCACCCCTGGCTCAAGCCAGCAGACCCTTCGAGAAACCTGCTCAAAGCTGGGTGCCCAGGGACACCAGTAACACTCGCTGACTCCTGGGGCTCCAGACTAGAGAACTAGATCATTCTGTAGTGATGATGGCTCCTGAGGGTCCAGGTTTGGGCAGAGTGCCGGCAGCCGATGAGAGAAGGACCAAAGTGTGAAGATAACGGGATGCGGCAGAAGTGGGGAGTCAGGGGGAGGGTCCCGGGGAGCGAGAACTTGACCTTTGTGCCATGCAGAGAACAGGGGGTGGGCCAGAGCCTCAGCAAACAGTGCCCTCAGCGCACACACACACACACACACACACAGGCCCACATACTCACACACTCACACACTTGGTCTGTCCAGCTTTGCATAATGCATGAAGCTTTCTGTTCAACACAAACAGCACTAATGCACAGGAACAACAAAACTGCTAACCCTCTCCTTGCAGCGGACCTCACGCTCCCTCCAGAAAAAAAAGAGCAACCCCAACATTTGGTGAGAATCCAAGAGTCAGGCCCAGGCCCTAAATCCAGATCTCCGTGGTCCCATGTAAGCCTCGCACGGGCTCCACCAGCGAGGGATATCATGATTCCTGTTTATCAGATGAGGAAGCCAACCGTGAATTAAGTAACTTGCCCCCGGTCAGGTGGCCGGTAGGGCTGCACATGTGGCTTCCCCTGCAGCCGTGCCCTAAAGCCAGCCCCTGCCTGGCTGCCAAGCCCAGCACCCTGCCTGAGAACCCCATTTGCCCCACTAATGCCAGCGGTAGGGGGAGTCCCGCGCCCCACAATGGAAAGTAGACCCTCCCCAGGGACGTACGAACCACACAGTGTGGGGCAGAAAAACACATTCTGCTTCAGTCTCCACAGGAGGTAAGAACCAAGCCTCCCCCATCACAAAAGACTCCTAGGCCTCTAGATGGCGACCCTTCATCAGCCGGCTTTCCCTTGCCCCCACTTCCCCTGCAGAGTCATCATCAACCAATATTGATGAAATGCCCACTGAGAGCTCAGCTCCATGCCAAGAGCTGAACCTACAAAGAGGTAAAGATGAGGTCACCGCCCTGGGGCTCATAGGGACAAGAGAGCCTACAGCCACCAAGCTGCCTGGGTCAGACACTAACTACACACCAGCTCTTCTGCTGGGGAGCCTGGGCAGTGGGGGGGAGGGGGGGAAGGCACTCTCCTCCAACAAGCCCGGGCCTCCGGGGCATTCAGCTGCGCTGGGAACTTGGAGGACACAGTCATGTCTCTGTACCGCCAAATCCCCTGTGTAACTTAGTCCAAAATCCACAACACCTACTCACCATCGCTGCCGCCAGGGCTCCTGGCACACAGGACAGCTTTGAAAGGGCCACAGAGAGCTCATTCTACCCATTGTGTCCCCAGCTTCTCCCCTGCCCCTGACTACAAGCTACGGGACATCTGACCCCAGCTCCAGACCTCAGAGACTAGGGAGCATCAGCGCCCAGGGCTTCCCTGGGAAGGGAAACCACTTGAAATAGACCCTGAAGACAGGGAACCTGTTGGGCTTCTCTGGTTGTTGGCAGCTAGAAATGTGTGCCTGTGGAAGAGGAGGGGAGGGGAGAAAGGGGGAATGGAGAACCCTAGGTAGGAAATGTGTAGCTTTATGAAATGTCATCTGTGGGTCTGCACGAGCACGTAGAGGCCTTAATAAAGTTATATAAAGTCTGGGGAGCCTGGGTGTCTCCGTCTATTAAGCGTTTGCTTTCAGCTCAGGTCATGATCTCACCCGGGGTCTTGGGATCCAGCCCCACATCGGGTTCCCTGCTCTGCAGAGAGTCTGCTTCTCCCTCTGCCTCTGCTGCTCCCCCTGCTTGTGCTCGCTCTTTCTCTATCTCTCTGACAAACAAATAAATCAAATCTTTTTAGAAATTGTGTCAAGTTACTCTTTGAGTTCGTTGGTCACAGTAAGCCACGGCAGGAAAGGACTGCTTCTGGTGCCCGCTCTCATGTTTGCTCCTAAGGGACCTGGGCAGCCAGGTGAGGATGTACCTGGGAGGGGCAGGGAGGGGGCAAGTTGCACAAAGGAACCAGAAAGTCCTGACTCGAGTCCAGAGAAAAGGACAACCTGGCCAGAAGCCTCTGGCTATGTCCGGAGGGGAAAAAGGTGAAGCAGAAAGTGGAGGGTACAGTTCAGGGGAAGCAAAGGTCAGGAGAACAGGGGGTTCCTCAGGCTGGCTCTGCATTGCCAGGCATCAGAGGGGTGCACGGTCCAGAGCTGGGACACCGTCAGGCCCCTGTTACCCCTCCCTCTCTGTCAGGGGTTCACAATTTACTCCCTGACTGTGAAACCAGGAAACCTCAAAGGTTGTAGCCGGGTCCACTAGGTCCTGTGCCACAGAGAGGCAAGGAGATGCCCCCTGGAGAAACAGGGGTGCCCAGGCCAGGTCCCCTGCCGTAGGGGGACGTGCACCTGTTCCTCATGCAGCTCTCTGCCCCCAAGCGTGGACGCCCTCTGCCCTCTTAGCTAGGCTCACCTCCACAAAGAACAGCTCCCAGATCTTGCTCCAGCCTTTGGACTCTGTGAGCGCCCCGTGTGTGGCCAGGTGGCTGCCCTTGACTGTGAGTGTGTAGTGGCTCATCCCCAGGATGGTAATGCCCAGCCCCAGGGCCAGGACATTCTCAGACCGCAGGCATAAGAACCCTGTAGGGAAGATGGAGAATGGGGATGGGGGCATGGGGCTAGGCAGGGTTTTCCTTCAGCTCTTGGAGATCTGGGACCAAATATCCTGGCCCCCACGCCTACAACCCAGGCCAAAGTGGGCCAGGGGCTTGGGGGCTGCCACAGGCAGAGTGAGCCAGGTCCCAACCAGGAAAGTTCCAGGGGAAACCCCATCCCTGGTGTCCCCATGGAACATCCTCCCCTCCCCCAGTCCGTCTCATCCCTCCCAACTCCTCCTCCCCCCAACCCAACCGCCCTTCAGGCCCTCCGGCCTCCTCCCTTCTCCAGTGCCCCCTTCCTCTGGGGACCAGGGCAGGACACTGCCACCAGATTTTCAGATTTGGGGTGAACCCCTCCTTCCTGGGGTCCCCGGCACGCACCATCTCCTCCATGCCCCAATCCCCAGCCTCTCCACCACCCTACCCCGCACCCCGCTCCGCGGCCGCAGCCCGGCCCGCTGTCACCCTGTCCCGTGTTCCTCACCCGCCGGCAAGGCGAGAAGGCTGAGCGTGAGGATGGCGCAGTCCACGCCGTGGCGCTCCCACCACGAGCTCGCCCTCTCCACGTCCCGGACCAGCGCCTCCAGCTCACCCAGCAGCGCCTCGCCCCCGCCGTTCCCCAGGGGGGCGTCCCGAGCCGCCTCCATAGGCTCCGAGCGGCCGGCGGCCACCAGAGCGACCCAGGAGGACTCGGGGACCGTCTGCGGCGCCCCGCGAGGCGCACGGCGCGAGCAAGGGCGGGCCGGGGCGGAGTCACGCGCCAGCCGGGGACACCCGCCCTCGGTGTCACGGTGCGTGCTGGGCACCCGAGCGCCTCCTGCGGCGCGCGGCGGCCACCCGGCCCTACCCAGGGTCGCCTTCCCCGCTGGAGAGACCAGAAACGCCGCAGGAGGAGCGGGCGGATGCGCGCTGGCGAGGAGCGAGAAGCAGCCGGGGCTGGAGGCAACGCGGCGACCCCCGCGGAGGAGGCTGGCGCGGAGACCCCCATGGAAAGCCCCCCCCCCCCCCCCGGGCCTTCTCTGACCGCCTGACTTCAGACACCTTCCTCGCTTCTCCGGTACCCGTACCTGCACCCTCTCGAGTCCGCTGTAGCATTTTTATCCCCCAGCCGTGTATTTTCTTAGCAGCGCTTAGCGGATTCCCACATGTGACCCGGGCCTGTCCCCACCAGCCGGCTGCTGTCTGCCGACCCTTACTTTTGCCGCTCTCGCTCCGGCTGGGTCTTTAGTAACTAGAGCGGTTCTTGGCACAGAAACGTTCTTGAATTTGTGGGGCAGAAAGTTCGAGGACTCACTCTTTCCAAACAGATGGGGTGTGGGGTCCCTCTGGTCCTCGAGTTTAGCAAAGGTGACCCCTGGAGAATTGGCTCTCCGGTCTAGCGGAGTGAGACAGTCTAAAAGGAATAACCACAGAGGAAGGCATAACTCTAGACAAAAGACACTCAGAGGTCATCATTCCAGGTGGATCCCTCTGCAATTCCACTAGCTCAGGCGCCCTCAGGGTCATGCAAACAGCACCCACCCCCCTGCCTTGGGAGCAGCACCTGTCCTAGCCCCTTCGCAGCCTGGCAGCCTCACCCAGAGGTGCTGGAGGTCCTGTGGGCACAAGCCTCTGTGCTCTGCCAGACTCCCTTCCCAGCATCTGGGGCTCTGTTTGCCTTTCTCTTTTTTGGGTTTACGTTCCCCCTGGTTTCATACTGGGTCCCTTTCAAAATGAGGTCTGGCATGGCAAGGGCAGCAGCATTTCAGAGGCGATCTTTGGGAAGGAGATAGAAAAGCAGGAGGAGGAGAGAAGTGGAGGAGAGAGCTGGGAGGAGGGTAGGGACCCTGATGACCGACTCCTAATGTCTACGGTGACATCTCCTTTCACGAATTCCTATGAGTTTCTCCCTCCAATTCTGCGTAAAAGGGTAAGATTTCTTGACCAGGTCAGTGTTCCAAGGGCCTAGCATCTAATAGACCAATTTTCAGGTGCGCACACACAGACACACACATGTGTGTGTTTCACCATTGGCCTCCACGTCCTTATTAAGTTTTATGTTTTCCCACAACTCCGCAAGGATGACATCATCCCCGTCTAATCCATGGAGGCCCCGAGAGATGAACTGATCTGCCCAGTATCCACCCCAAAGTCGCTAAATGGCAGACCTAGAACTCAAATCCAGGGTGTCTCCTCCAAATTCAATTACCTTTTGTTTATATCAGATTATTTTTTAAGATTTATTTATTGTTTATTTAAGATAGAGGGAGAGGGAGAGAGGGAGAGAGAGCACATGCATGAGTAGGGGAGCGGGGGGAGGAGGGGAGGGGCAGAGGAAGAGGGGGAAGCAGGCTCTCCACTGAGCAGGAAGCCCGACACGGGGCTCGATCCCAGGACCCTGAGATCATGACATGAGCTGAGGTCAGATGCTTAACTGACTGAGCCACCCAGGAGTCCCTTTATATCAGATTCTTAAGACAGAGAAGGAGGAGGTGTTTCTCCCCCACCTTACCCTACCTCCAAGTCCCTCCCTCCCAGATATTAGAATTTTCAGGAAAAAGACATGTACAGTTTTTAAAAGCTTATTTGACATTAATATGCAGTATGACAATACTATTTTGTAAAGATGGAATTCCATGGCTTTTATCATATAAACTAGGAAACTTCCTACCAAGGTAGGAAGAAAGTACCAAGAAGCCCCCTGCTTCCTTCTGGCCATCTAAGTGATGCTGAGTGTCAAACAGGAACAGAGGCCAACGTGTGTTAGAAGAGCTCCCGGAGCCAGGAATCCCCATAGGTAGGGCTGGCTGGCGGCCTCCCAGGAGAGAGGCAGACTTCATTTGGAACAGACTCGCACCTGCCCGAGAAGGAAGAGCGCAAGGGAAGAGCGCAAAGCATTCTGGGTCTTCAAGACTTAGAGAGGGTTGGGAGAGTGTTAGGGAAGGCAGGAGAGAGAGGCTGGGACCAGGTGCTGGAGGCACAGAGAATGGCAGACTGAGAGATGGGGGCTTGTTCCTGCAGGACTGGGGAGCCATAGCAGCCTTTAGAGCAAGGGAATGACTTGTGTAGTGTGTTTGGGAAGGGTCACTGGGCACCGTGGAGTGAAGTGAAGTGGAGACCGCTTCTGTACCCTGAAATAAGAGAGTACTGAGAATGTGGATGGCAGGGGAGGGGCGCTGTAGGAAGGGAGAGAGGGAAATCAAAATCAGGAAGACTGAGGGGACCTGGGTGGTTTAGTCGGTGAAGTCTCTACCTTCAGCTTAGGTCATGATCTCAGGGTGCTGGGATGGAGACCCACATCGGGCTCTCTGCTCAGCGGGGAGCCTGCTTCTCCCTCTCCCTCTGCCACTCCCCCTGCATGTGCCCTCTCACACTCTCTCTCCATCAAATAAATAAAATCTTTTTTTAAAAAACCCACAAAATCAGGAGGACTGAAATAGTTCGCCAAGGGAAATGTACAAGTGGCTAATGAGTACAAGAAGAGATGTTTGACATCATTAGTCTTTAGGGAAATGCAGATTAAAACTCCCAATGAGGTAACCCTTCAGACTTACTGTATGGCCACTACATATGGGCAAGGAGATGCGGAGCAACTGACCTCTCATTCGTGTTGATGAGAGGTCAAGGTGGTACAACCCTTTGGATAATAATTTGGCAGTTTCCTGTAAGGTTGAATACACACTTGCACTATGGCCCAACAATGCAGCTCCCAGCTACTAAACCAACAGAAATAAAAACAGGTATCTGCATAAAAACGTGTATCCCGATGATCCTAGCCGCGTTTGTTCATTCTAGCCGAACTGGAAACAGCAGGAACCTCCATCCACAGGAGGGTTAACAAATGGATACATTGAAACAACACACTGGATACAAAGGAGCACCTGAAACAGGCAAACCGGGAAAGGAAAGTGTGGATGGACTGACACGAATCCCACAGAACGAATGCCAAGGGAGGGAAGCCAGACAACACAGTACTGACTGTGTGATCGGCTTTCTAGGAAGTTCAAGAACAACAGGACTAATACATGGCGATAGAAGTTAAATCAGCAGTTGCCCAGGGAGGGGTGGGTGGGGAACGGTGTGGGGGACAGTAATTACAAAGGGACGTGAGGAAACTTTCGGGGAGAATGGAAATGTTCTGTATCTTGATCGTGGTCGTGTTCACTTGGGTGCATATGTTGCTCTAAAGTCATCCACCTGGACCCTAAAAATGAGTGTGTTTTATTAGAGTTCACTATACTTCAGTAGAGTTGACAAAACAAAAACGGCTCAGGTCATGATCTCAGGGTCCTGGAATCGAGCCCCGCATCGGGCTCTCTGCTCAGTGGGGAGCCTGCTTCCCCCTCTCTCTCTCTGCCTGCCTCCCTGCCTACTTGTGATCTCTGTCTGTCAAATAAATAAAAATTTTTTTTAAATGACACCTTAAAAAAAAAAAAAGCAAAACAAAACAGGAAGGCAGATTCTCTTTTTAAATGGAAAGAGCGCTATTAGAGCTCTCAACACAGGCATGTCCTAAGTATACCCTCAACAGAAATGCAAAGAAACATGCAGGAACATTCAGAGCCACAGAACTCCAAATAGGCAAGCCCCTGGGACAAGTCAAATATCCCCCACCAGTACGGTGGTAAACAAAATGTGGACTGTATGCAAGCCAGGGTGTATCACACAGTCCAGACCGAATGCTGAACTGAGGCAGACACAGCAGAACACAGACTCCGCTGGATTCCATTCATATAAAATTCACAACCAGGCTTAGGATGGCTCCTGACCCCACAAGGGGTCCTATAAGGGTTTCTGGGGGCTGGCAAATGTTTTGTTTCTTGACCTGGGTGGTAACTAACACCCAGATCATGATGTAAAGATTGTGCATGATTTGTAAAGATTCGTGATGCTATACTGCTGTTTTCTATACGTAGATTTCATTTTATTTAAACATTTGCTTTGGTGGGGCACCTGGGTGGCTCAGTGGGTTAAGCCTTTGGCTCAGATCATGATCTCAGAGTCCTGGGATCCAGCCCTGCACCAGGCTCTCTGCTCAGCAAGGAGCCTGCTTCTCCCTCTCTCTCTCTGCCTGTTGTTCTGCCTGCTTGTGATCCCTCTTTCTCTCTCTCTCTCTGTCAAATAATTGAATAAAATCTTAAAAAATAGCTGGCACCTGGGTAGCTCAGTGGATTAAAGCCTCTGACTTCGGCTCAGGTCGTGATCCCAGGGTTCTGGGATCAAGTCCCACATCAGGCTCTCTGCTCAGCAGGGAGCCTGCTTCCCCCAACTGTCTCTCTCTGCATGCCACTCTGCCTACTTGTGATCTCTATCAAATAAATAAAATTTTTTAAAAAATTAAAATCTTGGGCGCCTGGGTGGCTCAGTGGGTTGAGCTGCTGCCTTCGGCTCAGGTCATGATCTCAGGGTCCTGGGATCGAGTCCCGCATCGGGCTCTCTGCTCAGCAGGGAGCCTGCTTCCCTCTCTCTCTCTCTCTCTCTGCCTGCCTCTCCATCTACTTGTGATTTCTCTCTGTCAAATAAATAAATAAAATCTTATAAAAAAATTAAAATCTTAAAAAATAAAATAAAATAATCCTTAAAAAAAAAAAGTTTGCTTTGGGGGGCCTGGGTGGCTCAGTCAATTAAGTGGCTGCCTTCAGCTCAGGTCATGATCCCAGAGTCCTGGGATTGAGTCCCACATTGAGCTCCTGGTCCAGCAAGGAGCCTGCTTCTCTCTCCTTGCCTCTGCCTGCCACTCTGCCTGCTTGTGCTCTCTTTCTCACAAATAAATAAAATCTTAAAAAAAATAAAAACTTAAAATAAAACATTTGCTTTAGTTTTCTAATTGGTAAGAGTTTTGCTTGCTTGCTTGCTTGCTTGCTTGTTGGTTTGTTTAAGAAGTAAAAATTGGAAGGTAGAGGTCACCCAGAAACCCAGCAAGAGTTAAGTGTGGGAGGGGTGCTTGGGTGGCTGAGTGAGTTAAGCCTCTGCCTTCGCTCAGGTCATGATTCCAGAGTCCTGGGATCGAGTCCCACATCAGGCTCTCTGCTCAGAAAGGGGCCTGCTCCCCCGCCCCCGCCCTGCCTGCTTCTCTCTGAACTTGTGATCTTTCTCCCTTTGTTTAAAAAAAAAAAAAAAAAAAAAAAACCTTTAAAAAATAATAATAATAAAAAGATTTTTAAAAAAAGACTTAAGTGTAGGAAACCAGATTGGGGCTGGAGTCTCTATTCCTTGGCCTCAGGGTTTGGCAGCTGAGCATGTAGGGGTTGGAGGAGCACCTGGTCTGCCCGACTCTCCCCCACTCCTCTCTGTCAGCCTGGCCTGACCTCTCAGCCCAGCGTGCTGCCTCTCCCGGCTCCTAGGATCCTGCTCACGGGAGTGAGAATGAATTATGAGAAAACACTCTGGGTGATGGGCCAGCCAGGTCCGCAGCTTTGAGGCTCCCTGAAAGGCTTCTCACAACAGGCCCCTGGTGCCCCAGTGAGCAGGCCCGGGCAGGCTCCTTCACCTTAGCCCACAGTGGACTGCTGTCCTGCTGCCAAAGCAGAGACAGCCAGGGCTGGGGCCGGTCTACTCCTCCCAGCCAGCCTCCCCTAGACCTGCCTCCGGCTCTGTCCAGCCTCTCACCTTTCTGCATAAGACTTAGCATATGTGAAGAGCATGGCTCTGGAGTCAGACACACTTGCCAGCTGTGTGGCTTTGGGTGAGTTACTCAACCTCTCTGAGCTTAGTAGCTTCATATATAAAACACAGGCATTTAAAAGAGTGAGATAAATATCAATGAGCATTTTAATATTTTTTCCTGTGCCCCAGTAGTTGTGCACACCCCGCTTTGGAGACCACTGACCCACAGCCTGAGGTCCAAATTGCTCAGCTTGGCCTTTGAGAGCCTCCAAGTTCTAGCTCCTTCTCTGACAACTCTTCTGCTTCCGGCCAGACTGGCTGTCACTGAGCTCCGAAAGCCTGAGAAGCTGTTGCTCCTTCTCACCACCATCTTCATTCCCGGGGGAACTGTTTCTACTCCTGCACCCCATCTAAACCCACCCATCCTCCAGGGTGCTGGTGACTTCTGCCACCCCTACAAAGCCTTCCCAATGTTGCCGTGTATTTCACTGTTGCCCCCAGTTTTCCTGAGCCCCTACTTTTTGCCAGGTGCTCCCACTCACGGTGTCTGTCCCCTGCTCTGATTTCATCACCTGCCAGCTAGCGCTAGACACTGGTTGTCCCGCACTGCCTGACGGTGATCCCTCTCGTGCCCCGTGACCTAATCATAGGATTCCGCATGTTCCCGGGTTACCCGCCTGCATTAGTCAAGATAAGCAGCAGCAGCTGTTGTAACAAACTGCCCCAAACATCTCAGCGGTAACTACGATGCAACTTCATTCCCTGCTCACATCACCGTCCGTCCGATCCAGGTCAGCTGGCCCTGTTCCAAGGGGTGACTCAGGGGTTCAGGTTCCTTCCATCTGGTGATGCCCCTGCCTCCAACATGGACCATAATGATGTCTGGGGGTGGTGAGGGGTGGGGGAACGTTGGAAGAGAAAACATGAGAAGACCATTTTAGCTCCAAGTCTGGGGGTGGTACACATCACTTCCGTCCACGTCCCACTGGCCAGAATTGGGACATGCAGCCCCAACCTCAGTACAGGCCAACTCGGGGTCCCTGCCTTCCTGTGCCTGGGGAGAGAGGGTAAAGCAGCTCTGACCACAGCCAATGAGGGCGCGCATCACACACACACCTTCCTTATGTTTCCCTGAGCTACCTCCGAAACCTCCAGCCTGCCACCCAACACACACTCACACCCCCTCCTGCCCAGCACAGCACCTTGTTTACCAGCTGACGGACAGACCACAGACCGCGTGAGTCAAACCAGGCTGCCTGAAGGAGAAGGGGACAGGGCTTGGCAGGCACACGGGTCCTTCCTGTTCTTTGGGCAACATCCACTCCCTGGGGCCTCACACTATGTGTGACACATAGTAGGTGCTCAGTAAACATTCGTTGAATGAATGAATAGGTGTATGAATGGGAAGATTAGGAAAACACACTCAGGAGAATGGACAAAGGAGATAAAAGTTTTTTGTTTTTTTTTTCTTTTAAGACATTAGATGATGAAGACGACTCTGGTCCAAACTTGAGACAGGTGAGCTCCTCCCAAGCCCCAGTGGACGGGGAACCCGTGGACCTACTTAGGCAAAAATGCGTTGTGTGTGTGAAGGGGCGATGTTAGCTGATGCTGGGTTTGGCCTTCCTGGGACCTCTGGAGTTCCCCCCCCCGGGGCAGCGGTGATTCTCCCTTCTGCAATCCCCGTCTTTGTTTGCTGGGGTTCATTGGGGTTAATTATCATTGTGGTTGGGGTGGGGTAGGAAGGAGCCTTGCCCCAGCCCCAGGCCCTGGAAGGATCATGAGAGTCAGGGCTAAGTTTGGAGATCTGGAAGGAGGGTCCTGGGAGGTTGGGGGACATGGGGTAGGTTAGAAAGGTCCCTCCCACCAGCAGGTTAACCATTTTTAGGCTCCACGCCCAAGTGGCCGGGTCTGTAAGACTTCCTTGTCTTTCACCCATTCGTGCTACCCCCCCCCCAGATCATCAAAGCCGGGTGAGGGCCTTCTCGAGGAGGCAAGCAGCATTATTCACAGGGGCGGGGCCGAGCGCTCTGGGGAAAAGTGGCCGGCCCCGTGGCTCAGATCTTGATCAGCTGAGAGTAGGACCGGCATCCCAAGCTCTCCGGGCTCCAGCAGGGCAGGACCGCATCTTCGGGCCGTCCGAGCGTCCGCCTCACCTTCAAGGACCCTGGCCCGCCACAGCGACCTGCCGTGCGCCTCCCACCTTCTAGGCCGCCAGCTGATCTGCAGGGACGAAGCCAGGTTGGTGATGGCCCCGAGGGGCAGGTCAGGGAGAGAGACAGGGAAGGGAAAAGGGACCGGCTTTGAGCTGGTGGGGATGCTGCTGTCAGCCCATCTCCACCTGGCAAAAAGGACACTGAGGCCCAGGCCACCTTTCCAAGTTATAGAGCAAGGAAGGTCCTTGCAGACCCAAGGCTGGAACTGTCAGCAACCCAGACTCCTGACCAGTGAGGTTTTCCAAGGGACACTTGGTCCCCCCCGCCACCACATCAGTCCAGCACCACAGTCCAGTGTGTTCAAGTGGCTCTGGGATATACATTAGCTTGAAGGGTGTGTGTTGGACCTGGTAGGCCCAGTGCCACGGCTGGAAGGGGAGTGAGAGCCACGATTCTTGCATGGTGGGGAGGCAACTGAGAACAGTACATAGAGCAGGGCTCCGGACTCAGACACACCCACGGTCCCATTCTTGCTGTGTGACCTTAGGTTAGTTGCTTGACCTCTCTGAGCCTCAGGTTTCTGACAAGGTGACTTGGAGTGGATGAGGGTGATACTCCCTACCTTACTGGGTTGCTGGAGAGAGTAATAAGATCATTTCTGTACTAAGCCGTTCCTTGGGCTACTATAACGATAGCATTATTGTTATGCTGAATATCGATATGATTTAAATCCAATATGTATTGGTATCAATAATGATACTAAAAATGGTTTCCATTTCTAGTGAGCAAAGGGCCGAAACATGGTCACTCCCTCTGTTTCACTCTCCTCCTTGCCTTGTTTTTGTGTGTGTGTGTGCACATGCGTGTGTGTATATGTGCACAGGCTTGCACACACGCACAGAGGAAGGCTGGGGTTCAGGGTCATGATGGCTCTTCCCACTTCTGCTCTGCAAATACCGAACAGGCTGTGCAGGAAGTGTGGGAACATGGAAAGGGGAGTTTGGGACAATCCAACACGTCGGTTCTTGGGGCCTCCAGCTCAGGGATCCCCAGGCCTGGCTCAAGCCCTCCTCACCCCCAGATTCCTGTCTGTCAGGCCCCTCACTGGAGCTCCACCTACTGGGGGTCAAGACCAGAGCTAAGCGCTTATCATAGTTTATCCCCCAACTGGCCTACTATGCGGGGTTTAATTATCTCCACTCACAGGTGGAAACTCAGAGGCTTGGGAAAGCAAGCTAGCCTTCCCAGCAGGTGGCAGAGCCGTGCACCCCAGTCAGACACACTGGCCTGGAGGAAGTTGCCCACCTAGGCTCCTTGGTAACCTGGCGGCTCCAAAATGTAGATTTGCCTCTACCCGATCGCCTTCCTTCTGGGCCATTGGTCCTTCTCCCCCTACCGCTCATCCCCTGGAGTTCTGACCCCACCAAACCAGTCACCCAAAGAGAGTTTGGAGAAAGCATTGTGGGAACCCCAAATTCAGGGCAAGGGATGGGGTGAGGGGCGGTGACGTGGGTGGCTAGAGCTTCAACCTCCCAGTCTAAAGGAGCTGAGGCCTTAAAAATAATAGATGGGAGAAGGAGTCCAAAGATAGACAGTACACGATATCATGGAGCCTTCTGTGAGTGTGTATGCACACACACGCACATGCGCACACACGTGTGTATCCTCCCTTCTGGGAAACTTGGAGGACCTGAAGCCAAGAAAAATGAACAAAACCACGGAGACACACAAGTACACTCAGCTCAGCTCACAGATAAACACAACCTTCCAGGAGTGCTTTGGTCCATGACACTTACCGTGTCCGGGCAGAGGTCCACACCAGTGACGTCACTCACATTACACACACACGCACACACACACACACACACAGAGGTGCGCACAAAGGAGAGCAGTCGGCAGCAGATTTAGAGACAGAGCGGGGGTGGGGGTGGTAAACAGGAGTGAAGCACAAGGGGGAGGCAGCAAGTCCTGCCTGTGTCACATCCTACTCCCCGTGTTCTGCCCGCGGAGCCCCTGTCCTGACCTGAGGAGCCCCTGAGCCGCCCCTGTGCCAGGTGAGAACCTGAGGAGGTGGCTCAGTGAGTGGGATAGAAAGAGCCAGAGATCGGGGTTCGAAGCCCACAGCCCTGACACTTGTACCCTCACCCGCCTGGAGAAGTGACCTAAGTCTCACCCGAGACCCAGTTTCCTTCCCTGTGAGGCCGGCGGTGATAGCATTCTCAAGACTTTGCTGTGCCCAGTGCGTGAAAGTGCTAGATTTATGCTCTGAGAAGGCGGCTGGCAGTGAGCAGCAGAGCAAATACGCCAGAATCCACCCTGGTTTAGGCACTTCCTAGCAGGTCATTTGTCCTAAATGAACCTCAGTTGCCCCATCTGTGAAATGGGGCTAGTCCAGAATCCCTTCCCGCCCTTGCCACTTGAAGAGACAATGCCGCGAGGCTGCCATGTGCTGTGACTTTGTGGGAAAGGGAAAGCCCCCAGGGGCAGAGATGGTGGGGGTCAGGGCCCAGCTGCCGTTGGCCCCGCCCCCTCTTCTCCCAGAGAAAGCCCCTTCCTCCATCCATTAGGGCCCCACCCACTTCAGTCCAGGGTCCCGTGGAGCAACTTCCCAGGAGTGTGTATATCCAGAGCGGGGAAAGGGTCCCACAGAAGGCTTGCCCATGTAGGAGCCCCCCTCCCCAGCCTACAAGCCCACGGAATAAGAAAGCCTGAGAAAGAGAGTATAAAATGGGATTTATAGCCTTAAAGGATTTCCAGGGCTCACCACAGTGGCAAGCCCCAAGGGCCTTTCTCTCAAGACCAGATTGATGGCACTGAATGGACTTGCCAGAAGTTTCCCCACCTCAGGCTTCAAGCCCATCAGACTCAGTCATTCGGCTATAGAAACCCAGGGAGCAGCTGATCCAGGCCAGACGGACAAGGAGTCAGGGCCCATGTGTGCTCTTACAGGCTGTGTGACCTAAGCAACAACCCAGTGTTCTCGAGTCTCAGTTTTCTCCTCTGTCAAATGGGTTCATTGACCCCCTGTAATTATTAAATGAGGCCGTCATGCGAACGAACAGAAATCACAGATGTAAATTGCTGACATACAGCAGGTGCTCAATAAATGCTCAGCATCATGATGAGACATGCCCAGAGCTGGGAGCCAGCCTGTCTGGGTTGGAGTCCTGGCTCTACCACCTCCAGCAGTGTGAGCTTGGGCACGTTTTACAAACATCTCTGCCTTGGTTTCCTCTTTTGAAAACCAGGAATAACAAAGTGTCCGAGACTGGACAGGTTTGGGCCACACCAAGTGTTGCTGTAGGGACTATGGATGGGAGGTGAGACCTGTGGAGGTGGGACTTGTGCTACACGTCTGCTGGGTGCCAGAGTTATCTCACACAATAACCACCCCCAGGTGTAGGGTGCGGAGAGGAGGGTCTACAGGGTTCTGGTTCAACCTAAGACATGGACTGGACTACATTGGGGACAGGGACAGGGAGCCTGGACTCATGGGGAGACAGATCGAAAGACAGCAAAGGAAAGTTGTTCCTCTCCTCACAACACTTCTGACTCCATATGGGGGTTCTTCCCACGCCAACAACCAAGTCTCTAAGTCTGGACATCAACTGTCCTGTCATTGCATTCAGTTCTGAAGCTGACAACAGGGGTGAGTGTGAGGCTCCAAAGGTCCCAGGGCTCAGTCCCACAAACACACCCTCACTTCTGACATTCCAGGTCCCCAGGCTACCTGCACTTCTGTCCAACTTGGCTAAAAATGGGGGGGGGGGAGCTCCCTGAACCCGCTGCCTCAGCTTTTCACAGAGCTGAGAAAAGCACTTTCTTACATTTACCGGTTTATTGTAAAGCATATTACAATGGGTCCTTTTAAACAGCCAGATGAGGAGATGCGTGGGGTCAGGAAGGGTCCCGTGTGCAGGAGCTTCTGTCCCATGGAGTCGGGGACACCACCCTCTCAGAACATGGATGTATCTCAGCTCTCTGAACCCCACAGAGCAGGGTGCTTCTGGAAGTTTCATTGTGAAGGCATGATCTATCATTAACCCAATCTCCAGCCCCTCCACCTTCCTAAGAGATGGGGGCTGAAAGCTCCAAACTTCTAGCCCTGGTGACCAGTCCCCACCTGAAGCTGTCCGGGAGCCCATCCAGAGTCCCCTCTTTTGAGCAAAAGATGCTCCTCTTACCCAGGAACTTCCAAGGGACTCGGGAGCTCTGGGTCAGGAACCAGGAGCCATGACCAAATATATATTTCTTATTATGGGACCATCAGCAAAGGAGTCTGAGGTCTAGAGAGACGAGGCAATGGAAAGGGGAGAGAGGGGAGGAGAGAGTGAGCAGGACCCCAGTGTTACAGGGAGAGATGGGGCAGAGACACCAAGAGACAGAGAGGCAGGCAGACTCTCTGGTCACAATGAAATGTTTCTCAGTCTTGTTCCCCCATCTCAGTTGGCTTTTGCCTTCCCAAACAGCCCCCCAGTATCTTTCCCAGTGGCCCCATAAACCAACCTCTCTGGGTCCTCTCTCAGCCCAGCCCCTCTGGGCAGGTGGGTCAGCCCAGCTGCTGGAGCCACTGAAGTTGCCAGCACGGCTGAGTCCATCTGCCCAGGACCACGCATGCCCAAGACAAGGGGACCCAAGACCAAAGACTGCCCCCACCAAAGGGCTCCATTTCTTGGGAAGCCAATATGCCATGGGTAGGCACAGAAATTTGTCTCTGAGGCCTGCTTTGTCCTCCTGACCTTGTGCAATTTGCACTGTTGCTCTGATCCTCTGTTCTCCCACCTGTGACATAGAGATAATCATCGTAACACAGTCCTTGCCTTACAGTGTTGTGGCTTTAGTGTAAGGGTTAAATATACCTATGACGCGCTGACACCTTATAATCTCTCAACATTAATAGTAAAAACATGAAAGCTTCCCTCTGGGGGTGGGGGGGCTGAAGGGACCCAGGTCAGGGAGGCTGAACTTTCCTGAATTTATTGGGACCTAAGAAATGTCCCAAAACCTCTCTGGTGGCCAGTCTGTTCATCTGTGGAATGGGGCTAAAACTCCTCACCTACTTACCTTACAGGATTAGCGGAAAGTTTTTGATAAACTCCCCTGTGCCGACAGTAGCACATTAGGGCCAGGCCAGTGGGCCTGCGATTGCCCCTCCAGGAAAGATGCCCAGCTCCTGGGGTACCCCAGGATTCCTCAGGGAGACTGCCCCCCTCACTGGACAGTGGCCCATCCTTGGCTAGCATTCCTTAGCCAGCTGCTGGGATGAGGACGCTTTCAGTGCTGTCTCCAGGAGCTAGTGTGATTGGTGGGGTTGACATAGGGGGTCAGAAAAGCAGAAGTGCTCCCTGGAGGGACGTAGGATTCACCTGCTGGGCAGCAGGGGGGACACAAAGCAGTGAGTAGCTCATGGGCCTGAGGCCACCAACAAGCATGATCGTTACTCACTGATGTGTACTGAGTATCGGGCCGTTTGCTAAGAGCCTTATCTTTGTTATCATGCCATGATCGTTTCACCTCCCGATGATCCACCGGGTTAACACTCTTATTATAAGGAGTTATAATCACCTATTTTATTTGAGGAAATGGACTCAGAGAGGCTGGGCATCTTACCCAAGGCCACCCAGCTGGAAAGGGCCAGAGCCAGTTTTGCTGCCCAGATCTGGTTGGCTGTCTCCTGAGTCCTGCCACAGCCTGTACAACCCAGGCTTATCTCAGAGAAGGTGACACAAGCACGCCCTGGGAGCACCAGGCTGTCACACTGTACCGGGACTGGTCAACACAGGGACAGGAGGCAGATGGCACCACGGAAGGCATCAGGAGACCCCAGGGCCACTTTGCCCACTTGGCTGCTCCATCACTCCGGCCAGCCCCTCGTCCTCTGGGCCTTAGTCACCTCATCTGCAAACTGAGGTTGCCCCACATACCCAGAGGCCCTTCTCGCCTCTGATTCGTTCGGACACCCCCATCTCCTTCAAATTAGTGATCCCGCTTATGATGGAACTTCAGAGCAGTCGAACTAAGCAGTTGAACTTCTTAGCTTGGGGTCCCTGGACCCCTCGGAGCTCCAGAAGCCGCCTAGAATGACGAGCAGAATTGCAAATGCCTGTGTGTGTCTGATCGTGTATTTTTCCAGGGGAAGTGTCCATATTATGACCAGATTCTCATCCTTATAGGCGAAAAGCCACTGATCACTCTCCACTTTTAGAATTGCCCTAACCTCGATGTCAATTTTAAGGGGAATGGGTTGAGAAGGCTGAATCCCTACCATGTAAAATTCTTTCTTTCCCTTCCCTGTATTTAAAGTCACCTGCACCTGCTCCTGTGCCCCGGACTCCACCCTCCGGCCACACTGACCCCTGGAGACCCAGCCCCCTGTGCTTCCGATTAGCCTCTGTCTCCACGCTGAAGCTCCTATCCGGTGTTCACCCCCATGTCCTTCCCCAGAAAACCCGGCGCCAGGACTGGTGGGTCTCTCCTGAGGTAGGTGCAGTGACCAGATGGCCGGTAGGGGTCGCAGGGGGGCGACCCTGTGGAGCCTCAGAGGACAGAATTCTGCCCCCTTCTTAGCCTGGGGGTGAGGAAAGTGTACCCAAAGGCAGGAGGCCCGTGTTCTGGGTCCGAATCTTCCCCTCAGTAGGCCTCAGTTTTCCCATCTGTAAAGTGGAACCCCAGTCTAGTGGAACCCTAGAATCCCAGAGGGTTGCTAAGCAACCTTTCTACTGGAAAATCGTCTGGACCTTTCTGATTGATGCTGGAGGGAGGGAGGTATCTTGAACTCCCTTTGGCAGAAGCACTTGACCCAGCAGCCTTAGGGAATGAAATAAAATGACTCAGGGGCCCCTTTCCCAGACCTGATTGAGCAAACAGAGGCCACTGTCCTCCAGCTTAAGGGGGAAGCCTTACTCCCTGGGGAGAAAGGAGGGTTCTAAACAGGGCTGCCCCAAGACGTGTCTGGCGCTGGTGAGGGAAATGGGGACCACAGTTGTGGCCTCCCAGGCTGGGCAGGGGCCTTGAGGTGAGGCCTTATGGGGCTTGGGAGGTGGGTGGCGGCCTCCTTGGGTACGGCCTCTGCCCATGTCCGGAGAAGGCCACGCAGACTCCAGCGGGGAGGGAGAAGGGGTCCTCTGGCCTTCGGCAGCTGCAGGATCTGGGAGCAGGACTGGAACCCAGACCATCCCTTCCGGTTCTTCTGAGCACTCTCTCTAGCAAACCTCCAAACTCCGGGCCAGAGAGAGCAGGATGAAGGATCCAGGGATGAGGGAAGGCCCTGCAGGGGTGCGTGAGGGGAGTGCGCCCAACCACCCATCCCTAGACTCCCCTCTCCCGGGGGGCCACGAGGACCAAATCTTCTCAGGTACAAAAAGACCTTCTCCCGCTCCCACCCCCAAGTGATTAAAGAATAAGACATAGGCGTGACAATGACACAGAACATTTTCTACAAAAGTTGTAATGAGCTTGCGGGAGGGGTACTTTGTAGGGCAGTGGGAATCGCTGAGCCTGCCCCACCCCAGCACTGGGAGAACTGGGAGGAGGCTGAGGCCAGGACACAGACAGGGGACAGGAGAGAAAGGGCAGCACCTGGGGCTCTGGGGAAGTCGAGTCGGCACTTGGGGGTGGCCCCAGGCCCAGGCCAAGAGAACAGGGAAAAGGACTGGGGTGGGCTCAGGGTGGCAGTGGCAGGCGGCCAAGCCTGCAGCGTGGGAACTGAAACCACTTCCACCATGGCCCCCGCTCTGGGCAGACCGGACGCACCAGAGGGAGGCCTGTGGCATTTTGTGGGGGTTCTCTAGTCCCCTGGCCCAGCCAAGGAGGCCCAGGAAAGAGATGGGGACTGTGGCAGTGCTCCCAGTGGGAGCTGCTTCCTAAGCTGAGGGTCAGGAACGGGGGTCCGCTGCTGAAAGGATGAGGGGCACACCGGGGGTCCCCCAAGTACCTCTCCCATAGCCATGACCTCAGTCTGATTGGAAAACCAAGGACACCTGTCTGAGGACCCCCTGGGGCTGGCCTTTTCCCCTGGTCTCACTGCTGTCGCAGAGGAGGGACACATGCTGAGCTCCCACTGACACACTGCCCATGCAGAACTTGCAGCCGCCTGGCTGCCTCCCCACCGGAAGGCAAATCTACCAACCAGCCCTCAACACAGTCACACATGCACAGAGTCCTGGGGACCCAGGGACAGCCAGCAGCTTAGATCAGCCACATCCTCAGGCTCTTACACTGTCCATATCGTGCGACTGGCCCCCAAGAGGCCAGACACCCAGACGTGCCCAGTCTCCGCCTATCTCTGGCCTGGGAGATGCGGAAGCAGTTGGCAGCTGCCTCCCTCCAACCCAGAGCTCGCCCACCAGGCCTACGGGCCCTAATACCGCAGCTCACTGCTCTAGCACCTTGTATCTACTGCCCTGACCCTCTGGGGTCTCTGGAGGGACTAGGCTGGAGGCGGGGGGAGGAGGGCAGTGTGAGGAGGGCAGAGTCCGGCTGGGCCCCGCCACAAGGTGAGCTGGTAAGGATGCTAGGCAGCCCCGCCCCCCCCACCCCCGCCTGGCACTCCAGCTCCCCAGCATGGCCAGCAGGAGAAGGAGAAGGGGGCTGGCTGTGATTGGGATAGGGGTGGGGACTAAAGTCAGGGCATTTGGCTGAAGAGTCTAGCCAGGAACCTCCCCTCTAGGGTGGGGAGAGGGGGAGGCAGCCCAAACTCTTCCCTTCACAAAAATGGAGGAAGTGAGCAAGTCTCCAGCCTGAACACAGCAACAGGACCTTTGGAGGAGGGGTGGTGAGAGACAACAGCCCGTGGGACAGGCCATGCCCACCCCCTCACACTCCCATTCAGCTCCACGAGCCTGTCATCTATTCCCTGGGGCTCCAGCACCCCTCTTCCTCTGGGGCAGGCCTCCCACTAATCCACACACCCTTGGGGCCATTCAGATGGGGGAGGCTCAAGGGCTCTGGGACCCCTTGCTGGTACCTCCAGGCTATGCCTCTGCTGTGGAGTGTGGACAGGCTTTCAAAGGAGAAGACCACATGGTCTTTGCTCCTGGGAGGAGGGGGTGGCTTCAGGGCTGGCGACTGTGAGGCCCTCATGGCCCCACGATGGGTCGTGGCAACTTGCAATTAATTCATTTTGGTCTGGAGAGGAGCCTCCTGTTACCTGCAGAGAAAGATACAGAAACAGACTTCAGGTAAGGGCCTTCAAGACCAGTTTAAACCAACACCAGCCTTTTTGATCAAGCAGTCCTCTCCGGACAGGCTAATGGTCTGGGATGGGGCCCTTGGCCAAGGGATGTGTTCCCCATCCCCCAAACTCTAAACCAGCCTACCTCCCCACACCCACCCTTGCCCTAATACCGCAGCTCACTGCAGCTGTGCAGCTCACCCAGCTGTGCAGGGTAAAGACACCAAAAGGAGGTGGCAGCATTTGCTGGGCTTGTGGGATGCCACGAGAAAGGGGCCAGGGGAGAAGCAGACCACCAGTGCGGGAGCAGACCTGAGCTCCCCGATTGCTTTTGAACGTGTCGGCTCTCCTCCCGTGGGAGTCACCAGGCTCTGGAGCCGCACAGACCAGGGATCAAGCCCAGGCTCTGCACCAGGCAGCAGCAGGACCTTGGGGTGAGCTACTGGAACCCTCTGAGCCTCCACTTGCTCTCCTGGAAAATGGGGTGACGCAGCCCCCGCACGGGGGGCTAGGGAGGACTCAGTGAGAGGCATGTGGAGGGCCATCTCTAGCACCCGGTGGACGGGAGGGCTCAAAGCGTCCTGGCTGTGATTACTCTGACTACTTACTGTTTGGCATCCACAAAGACATCCGTGTTGGGGGCATTCTGATATCCCCCAAATCAAGGAGCCTTTTACATTAGCTGGGATAAGAAGGCCTCCAGTGCTCCTTAAACTGGCAGCTTCTTTTTCAGAATTAGGGGCAAACAAATTAAGTGGAACCTCTTGTCTTTGATGAGGGCTTAGATTTTAGGAAATAGGGTATTACACACACTCACACTCCTGAAAAGGCAGATCCTCCTCACCCCCTACCCCACCCTGCCCCACAACTCCCTCAGACCTTCGGGACCTATCTCCCCAGGTCCCCCAGGCTGGGGCACTCACAACTCCGTGTCCTCCAGGGCCGGCGGGCGTTCCAGCGCCTGCCTCCTCCTCCTCACGGCCCCCAGAATCTTCTTGCGGGGCCCCAGGGGGACGCTGATGCTGCGGAGGTCAAGGTCGGAGCACAGCATCAAGGCCTCGAGGTCAATCTTCTCCTGCCGCAGGAGGGAGGCAAAGTCCTCCATGTGCAGGGAAGCCAAGAAGGTCTCCAGCGGGCTCGTCTCGGGCTCCAGGTCCTCATCCAGGCCCAAGTCCAGCTCGTCCCAGGGCAGCTCCTCCCCGCAGCTGCGGTCCTGCAGGCTGTTGGCACTGCCCAGGCTGTCGTCATCCAGGCTGGGGGAGCTCTGCAGCCGCCCTCGCGGGGCGCCCCCGCCGTCCGGCGCCGCGTCCTCGCGGCCCAGCCCGTGCAGCCCGCTGCTCAAGTAGTTCCTGCGGAACACCATGGTGCCCAGGCCGGGCCGGGTAAACAGGGAGTCGTGGCCTGAGTCGGTGCTGACCTCCGAGTGGGCCGGCTCGGCCGCCAGCGTGGCACGGGAGACGCTGTCCTCGTCGGAGAGGAACATGTCCCGGAGCGGGGCGCGGCCCCACTCCTTGGGGTTGGCGTAGGTGCCCTGGCGCACGAACATCACGTCGCTGCCCAGCTGCAGGCCCGAGAGCGAGCGCACGCTCTTGCGGCCGTCCTCGGAGATCTTGAAGGTGCCCTCGCCGCCCTGCTTGCGCCGCTCCAGCTTCCGCTGGATCTTGGCCTTGCCCCTGGCCGTGCCGTGCAGCGTGGCCTGCGAGTAGGGCAGCTGGCTGCCCAGCGCCAGGTGCTGCAGCCGGCGGCTCAGGGTGCTGGACGTGAGGCTGGAGAAGCTGAGCGCGTCCGAGCGCTCGGCCAGCTCGCGCCGGTAGCGCCGCTCCATGCGCTCGTGGTGCTTGCGCTGCATCTTGGCGCACTCGCGGATGCGCCGCTCGGCCTCGCGGAAGGCCTTGTCCTTCAGCTTGCCCACCAGCTTGGGGTTGAGGCTGCTCTGCTTGGCCGCGATGGAGTCCAGGTAGCGCACGCACTCCATGTGGCCCTTCATGGCGGCCATGTCCAGCGGCGTGTGGTAGTCGTTGTCCAGGCACCAGATGTTGGCCCCGAAGGACACCAGGAAGGAGAGGCAGTGCAGGTGGCCGTTGGAAGCTGCCAGGTGCAGGGGCGTGTTGCCCCAGATGTCGCACTTGTCTGGGTCACCCCTGCAGAGGGGACACGCAGGGAGGGGTGATGAGCCAACACAATTTCGGGCTCTGGCAGCAGGAGCGGGGAGCTCCCGACCTGAGCCGCCCCATGGGCACCCCAGCGGGACCCCCAGGGCCTGAGATGCCTCCTCGGACTCCAGGAGACGTCGGACCGACCTGGGAGCGGGGCCGGGGGTGGCCCCAGACCTGCAGGGGGCGGGGCGACAGAAAAGGCGGGGCCAGGGCGGGGCCTTCCCCAAGAGAACTGATGGCTGGGAATCTCAGGGGATAAATATTTGATGCCCAGAGAGAAAGGAGTGAATTATTCATGGAGCCCAGCGGGGAGCTGTCCCAGAGAGGTGGTGGGCCAGGGCCGAGTCTGGGTCTCTAGGCAGGCGTGGTGGTCAGTGTGGCTGTGGGTGTAGGGGTGACCCTAAGAGAGGGCACAAGAGAGTGGTGGGTGCGGAGCCTGAGCCCTGGGTGAGTGTGTGTAAGGGTGTGTGCCTGCGTGTCGGCGGGCACGGCCATGTCTGCAGGGAGCAGGGCCAGGCCTGGCAAGGCTGCGTGTGAGAGCAGGTGTCGGGTCTTGGCCTGGGCTGGGAGGAGAGCCTGGGGGCAGCCAGGACCAAAGGGGAGGAGGAGGCGAGTCTGCAACCCAGGCCCAGGGGCCCTTCCTTCCCCGGAGCTGCCCCATCTGTGGGAGCCTTGTCAGGCAGCCTGGCTTGTGCCTGCCCAGGGGACCCACCCAGCATCCTCCAACACCCTCCACACCAGATTGTGCCCCTTGGGCATGCTCCAGCGGGCTCCTCCAAGCTCTCCCCTCCCACAGAGGCCTGGCTCAGCACCTCTGCTCACTAATGAGGCCACGAGCCCACCCCCACAGAACTGGAGGAAGAATCACCCCCTTGTCTCAACAGCTTCCCCACAAACCCCTCCTCACTTCCCCTACTGGTCGCCAAGTCCTGCAGGACAATGTGGCAAGGAGCTGCTTGGCATTTGGCCCACACCCCATCCAGTACCAGCCTTTGCTCTCTGTAGGAGCTCGGGGACTTAGTGCACCAGGAAGGCACTCTTTTTCCCCTCCCGTGGACCTCTCTGATGGGGGGCGGTATGGGAGGACCTCTGTGTGCTCTCTTGGTGTGGGAAGAGGCTAGTCTGGCTAGTCTGGGCTTCTCAAAGCCAGCAGCCTGGTCTTAAGGGCTGCTCCCACCTGCTGCTGGACTGGGAAGTGGCAGCAGAGGGAGGGCGAAGGAGTTCCCCACCCACCACATGCTCAGGCCACAGGCCAGCATCCGGCACTGAGATCAGCTGGACCCCTTTCCCTCCACCGTGATTTCCCAGGGCCTAAGATGTTCCTGTGAACCCTCCTGGGGCATGTCTTCTTGGGGAATGTCTTCCACTCCTTTTCCCTGCCCAGGCTGCCCAGGTGAGCGGTTCAACCAGGTGACCTCTCTGTATAAAACTGCGGAGGCTGGCGAAGTTTCATTCAGACCCAGGAGCCCACGTCAGTGGCCCCGGACCCTGAATTCTTTCATTGCTACCTTCAAACCCCTTTCCTGGCCCTGACCCCTGGACTCTAGGACCACTGTTCTCCCTAGACAACTCCTGAAGGAGGGAGAGGGAGCCTGCTATCAAGGGAGGGGCATAGAGGGAGTTAATGGGGCGGCTGTACCCACTGACATTTGGTGCTGCGGTCAGCGCCCATAAATCCCAAGAATGAGCTGGGAGCTGTGTGAGCCCCAGCCTTCCGGGCGGTGCAGCTCTGGGTCGGAGAGCCCGTTGGACTGCAGGCTGGGGAGTGGACACTAAGGAGCCTCTCCTCGCACTGCCTGTGCCCCTTCTCTCTGCCCCCACCTTGCCTCCAAGCGCTACCCACCCAGGAGACCTCTTCCACCTTCCCCTCACTCTTCAGCCCCTCCCATAATCATGCCCCCCCCCAACCCAGTCCCTGCCGTCCTAGCCCCACATCCGGGTCACAAGTGTCGCATACCTCAAGTTGTGCCCCCTCCCACCATGCCAGGCTCCAGGGTCCCACCTGAGGGTCAGCGGGGTAGAGAAGAGGGTAGGTCAGAGGAGGGAGGGGGAAGACACATTAGAGTCTTGGGAAGTGTGTCTCAGGGGACCGGAGGGACCTGAAGGCTCTCTTCCCCCTCCACTGGGGGGCTTAGGCAGGGACAGGGTGGGTACTCACCCTCGGCTCACGATGACACGCAGCGACTCCAGGTTGCCATGGTAGGCAGCCCAGAGAGTGGGAGTCATGCCATCCTCATCGGGGGCGTTCAGCTCCTTCCTGGTTGCCTCTTTGAGGAGCTCCAGGTAGCCGTCCCGGGCCGCCCGGTGGTACTGGTCGTTCATGGCGCCTGGCTTGGACAGGGTGGGCCGGGGGCGCGGGGAAATGCCCCCCGCGGGGGAGGGCGGCGGGGTTAGGGCTGAGGCATGGGGTTGGGGGAGGGGGCCGAGCAGGGGCCGGGGCCGCCAGCCCCCGCTGCCGCAGACGGAGGTTGCGGAGCGCCAGAGCCGCCGCTACTCCGACATCTGAGCCGCTCGCCCCGGGTGGGAGGGGGGAAGGATCTCCCGCTGCCCAGGGAGCCGCCCCCGGGTTGCCCCTGGGTCCTAAACACCTGCTCCCGAGCGCACAGGGGTGACCCACGCGAGGCCCTGTCCTCGCTCCAAAAGTGGTGACCCCAGCGCCCCGCTCCATGAGGCCCGGTCTGGGGACAGTGGGGGAGGGGGGTATGTCCCTGCGGCTCCCGATGTCTTCACCGTCGAAGGAAGGGGCCCAGGGCTGAGGAGGGGTGTCTGCGGGCAGTCAGGATCCCTAGGACAGAGGCTTGGGACGGGTAGGAGGACTGACGCCCAGACAGCGAGTAGCTCCCCCCACCCCCGGCAGTCCCGGCTGCCCCTCGCGCGCACGGGGTTGGCGAGCCGCGGCCCAGGAGGTGGCGCTCGAAGACTGGACGCGGACTCGGCGCGCGGCCGGAGAACTTCTACCCAAGCCCGACTTCGCAGCTTCCAGCGGAGCAGAAGGCTGCGGGGAGGGATAGAGGGAGAAGGAACTTCGGTCTCTGTCAGGGTGTCGGGGAAAGGGGCACTGGGGTCCCGATCTTGGGGCAGCAACAGAGGAGCACGAAGGTATAGGGTGCGCCGGGTCTGGGAGGGTGTCGGGGTGCCCGCGGGCCCCTAGGGAGTCTATCGAGCAGCAGCCCTCGGGGCTCTGGACGGCGGGGACTGCAGGGCGCGAGGGCGCGGTGGGCGCCGGGGGCGGGGTGCCCTCTGGGTGCCGCAGTGCAGGGCTGCGCCCCAGCCTGGCCGCGCCAAGGTGACGGGACGGCGCGGGTGGGGGCGCCCGTTAACGGGTAAATATAAATCTTACCTTATCTTGCTCCCGCTCTCTGTTCCCTAAATTCAGCTCGGAGAAAAGATGGATCATGTGAGCGGGACTGAGAGATTTATGGAGCTGAGCTCCCGCGGCTGTAAATCACCCTGCCCTCCCCGGTATAAAGCGCCCGTCCAGGCCGGTGTGGGACAGAGGAGACGCTCGCTGCCCCCTGACCCCCAGCTCAGCGCCGTCTCCCGGCCCAGCCAGGTGGGTGTCCGGACAAGACGGTGGACGGACGGGGGAGTGGGGACGTTGGTCGGGGTCCGACGGGGCTGCCGCCGCTTCTCCTTCCCTCCGTCGTCGAGCGAGAGACCCGAGGGGTCGGCTTTTCTCTTCCCTTTCCCCAGCGCTTCCTCCACCACCCGCAACCCCCACCCTCCCGGTGAGGAACTTCTCGGTTCCTAAATCTAGGGATAAGGTGGGGGAAGGAGAGCCCTCAGGGTTGACCTGGGGTCCTGTCCGCTCTTCCTCCACAGTGACCCGTCCAGCCTCCCTCAGTCGCCCCTGCCATGTCCGAGGAGTCGACCCCGGGCCCCAAGGAGAGCCCGCCGGCCCAGCCACGGGCAGGCTCCCGCGAGGTGTGGAAGAAGGGCGGCCGCCTCCTGTCCGTGCTGCTGGCCGTGAACGTGCTGCTGCTCGCCTGCACGCTCATCAGTGGCGGCGCCTTCAACAAGGTGGCGGTGTATGACACCGACGTGTTCGCGCTGCTCACCACCATGATGCTGCTGGCCTCCCTCTGGATCCTCTTCTACCTCCTGCGGACCGTGCGCTGCCCCAACGCCGTCCCCTACCGGGACGCGCACGCCGGCCCCATCTGGCTCCGAGGTGCCAGGGGAGGTGGGGCGGGGGCGGAGGGAGGTCGGGGGGTCAGGAGAGGAGCCAGAGGCTGGGACTCTCAGAGGAACTGTGGAGCGCGCGTCAAGGTAGGGGGCTGAGAAATTCCCAGGGGGCCAGGTGTGGCTGAAGATGAGATAGGCTGTGGCTCAAGGAGAAGAGGAAGGGAAACAGCCTTGGAAGAAGAATGACGTGAGGGATGGAGGGGACTTCTTTGCTCTTCCTAAGACTGAAAAGGGGTGGTCATGGGACAGCCTTAGAGGGAGAGCTGAGGACAGGTGACGTTGCAACTGAAGAGCCCACTGAGGGCCGTTCTGCCCCCAATCCAAGCAGCCCCAAAGAGACAGGGCTTCCATCCATCCATGCATCCACCCACCCACCCCCTTAATCCTGTACTCATTCTCCACCCATCCATTCACTTCCAGTACATCCATTCACCACCCACCGAACTGTCCATTCATCATCCAACTCTCCACCTCTCCGTCCATCCCTCCACCCACCCAGCCATCAGCTGCCCATCTAGTCATTCATCCTCAGGTCTACAAACCACCCTCTCTGACCCCCCACCCCACCCCTCATTCCCAGGTGGGCTGGTGCTGTTTGGGATCTGCACTCTTGTCATGGATGTCTTCAAGACTGGCTACTACTCCAGTTTCTTTGAGTGCCAGTCGGCCATCAAGATCCTGCACCCTCTCACCCAGGCTGTGTTTGTCATCGTCCAGGTGGGTGGGAGCAGTGTTCTCGAGTGTGGTGGAAAGGAACCAACATCTGGCATGAGGTCTGGAGATCTCTACTCTTCTACCCTGAGCAATCAAGTAAGGTGGGGGTAGGACTGTAGAGTGGATCACATGAGTCCAAAAATCTGGAAGCACTTGGTAATGAAGTCATATCCAGATGTGAGCTCCTACTTAGGGGCCCTGTGATTTTCATTTCAACCCAAGCAGTGCCGGTATTAACATCTAGGATGTCTGAGCTGGGGTAGCTGCCATATCTCCTTGAACCTGGCTCGTCCTCCCTGGGTGCCTGTAGAGGGCATCGGTCTCAGCCCAGGGTCCTGGGGTGGGCATGGCCGGTTTGGCCTCAGCTACGGCCTATATGTTCTATATCTGTTCAGGAAATAGGGTACCCTGTACCTGGGATTTTTCAAACAAGTTCAAGAATATATATTTTTATTTGTTGCACACACAACATCCTGAAAGATCTCCTGATGGAGCTGAGGCAGGACTGGTCTTACATGGGACCAGAACGGATCTCATCCCTGCACCACGACCAGAATACCACATGTAGGGTTCCCTCTCCTGAAACATCAGCCCTGCTGTGCCGATTTCCACAATTCAACACGTTTATGACTTTGGTACTTACACTAGTGTTATACTTTTTCAGTTCATGGGTTTGAGAATACTCAGGTAAAGCGAAAATACAGATGCTACCACATCAACACATACCATGACAAGGATTTATTGGTAACTAGGAGAGTGTTGCAGGACAACAAAGGATGGGAATGGGGCAGGGGATGTTGCCAAGGGGAGGTGAGAAGCCACCAGAGACTCTCTCTACCTTGGACAAGACCCAGCCTCAGACTGGCCTCGCTCCCAGGAATAAGTAACTAGATGGTCAAACTCTACCTGAAAACAACAGTAACAACAAACAAACACCAAGAGTTTACAGGGAACATTTTGCAAATTCTGAAAGAACACAACTATTTTATACAAATTGTTCCATAGAAAGAGAGAAAGTTCCTTATTCGTTTTGTAAAGCTAAGATAAACTTGGTAGGTTAGTATGGGGGCTCTTGAGGAAGAGGGAACATACTGTTGGGTTTGGACACGGGCACTCCAGAGCCAATGACCTCCCCCACTCTCTCTCAACACAGACTTACTTTCTCTGGGTCTCCTCGAAAGACTGTATTCACGTCCATCTGGATCTGACCCGGTGAGTGCTGGCCCCACAGCTCAACATCGTGCTCCCCTGGGGATGAGCTTTCCAACCTGGGGCCCGGGTCCTCTTTCTGCACCCCGGGTGGGGTTTCAGCCAAGGCCCCCTTGCTCTATCAGCCGATTTCACCAGGCTGTGCTGTGTTGTGTGTATGGGTGTGTGCCTACACACTCACACCTGTGTGTTTTGGTGACATGGGTTATACAGTGCACTGTATGTGCTTTCCTCTAGGAGAGGGGGCGGCAGTGGCCTGAGCCCCTGGACATCTCCTGGCCCTCTCCTGGGTGGCATCCTGGCCAGACTAAGTGTTCCTTCCAAACTCAGCCTCTCTGTTCACCCTGCTTTCTTGCTTCCCAACGTCAGCTTCCAGTATAGCTCCCCAGCTTTCCATCTCCCTGGGGCAGCCGGGCCAGCCTCTCACTGGCCTCTCTGCTCCCCCTTCCCAAACAGGTGCGGTCTCATGTTCACCCTCACCACAAACCTGGCCATCTGGATGGCAGCTGTGGTGGACGAGTCCGTGCACCAGACCCACTCCTATGATAGTTCCCACAGCAACACCAGCCACCTTCGCCTCGCCCTTGACCGTGAGTATCCATCCCAGATTAAACCCGGTCCAGGGACTTCCAGGCTTTTGGCTGGGTGCTCGACTCCCTTGCCCCCACGAGAGAGGAGAGCCTCCCCCTGCTCCAAGCTCCACCTCTGAAGAAGGGTAGTTGTAGGTGACACCGGAGGGAGGGTGTCAAGGGACATCTTCTTTCTGGAGGATGCAGCCTTGGCCCCACTGTTCAGGTCTCCATCCTACCGAAGAACGGATTTGGCTCCAGAATAAAAGGATGAGGGTATCAAAATGGGGGAAGAGCTTGATAATGGACGCATGGGACAGAGTGTGTCAAGGAGGAGGTAGAAATAATAATCACAATGACAACAGTGACACTTTACTGATATGTCAGGTGCTGTGCTAAGTGTCCTAAACACTCTACCATACTTAACCCTCACAACTTCCCCATGAGATGGGTACTAGGTTTGTTTTTTGTTTTGTTTTGTTTTGTTTTGTTTTTTAAGAGAAAGAGATAGAGAACAGGAGGGGGTGGGGGCAGGGGGCAGAGGGAGGCAGAGAATCGTAAGCAGACTCTGCACTGAGCCCAGAGCTTGGTGCAGGGCTCAGTCTCACAACCCTGAGATCATGACCTGAGCTAAGATCAAGAGTCAGAGGCTTAACCAACTGAGCCTTGAGATAAGTAGTGTTAGTATTCCCATTTTATAGATACAGAAACTAAGGCATAAAATGTTAAATAGAGCTTGAAAATGGGAGAACTAGTGTAGAGATCCATCTTTGCTTTGAACCAATATGATATACTGAGAAAGAATAGGACCCACAGGCCCCCCAGTCCTAATCTCTGGACTTCTGTAGGGCCCCCTGCCCCCACCAACCAGACCAGATGTCTAAATCCTGAAGACACACACACTCCCGGTATGGAAGGGTCCAGGCACAGAAAGCATAGAGCAGAAGACCCCAGCCCAGCGGGGCTGATAAAGGACCACCTTGCACATACAGAGGGTTCCTAAGGATGGTTAAAACCAACCCAGAGGGGGTGCCTGGGTGGCTCAGTTGGTTAAGTGTCAGACTCTTGATTTTGGCTCAGGTCATGATCTCAGGGTCATGAGACTGAGCCCCGCATGGGGCTCTGAGTTGGGTAGGTGTGGAGTCGGCTTAAGATTCTCCCTCACCCTCTCCCTCTGCTCCTCTCCCTGCACACGTGCATACTCGCTCTCTCTCTCTTTCTAAAACAAAGCAAAACAAAAAAAATAACCCAGAGAGGTGGCCAACTTAACATGCTGGGGCCCTGGGCTGCCAAGAGGCCTCCTAGGAAGGTAGCTGCCCCGGCGTTAGGAGTCGGGTCGATAACTCTGCCATTACAAGCCACCTTACCTCGGTAAGCCTCAGTTTCTGCCTCGGCAAAACCAGTGGGAATAGTTCTGGGAATCCAAAGGGATGTTTGCCAAGATCCAAGGCATTCTATCGAGCACACTCTGGGCACAGGACAAGATTCCTGTGCGTGTGCTACAAATCAAAATGATGGGAGGTCACGGGAGACACCTGCCCAAAGCAGCTCACATTCTGGGCTGAGTCAGATGCCGGGGAGAGCTGCGAGGAAGACTGAACGCTTGGGGTTCCCAAGAGGGCCACCATCTATCAGGAACAGAACCTCGCCTATCGTGGAGAGCCAGGGGTGATTACTGGTTGGGAAAGATTGGAAATGTCTACCTGCAGGAAGAGAATGGGATGCAGCAGGCAGAATCTGCAGTTCCGATTTTTGTTAATTGAGCACCGACTGTTTACTGATGCGTCCCAGTCTCTGGCGCATAGTAGGTGCTTAGTAAATATTCATGGAATGAATGCACGTGCCGGGCCCTGTGCAGGCATTTCGGGATATGGAGGTGAACAGGGCAGATGGTGATCCCCCAGGGACGAAGGTCACCGTGGAGAGGAGCAGCACTCCCCCAGGAAGGCGGGAGGGTGGTCCAGCTCCGTGCCTCTCTCCCCACAGCAGAGCGTGCAGGCAGCTCGGTGGGAGGAGACTGTTCCTGCAACACGGCCATCTGCCAGATCTTCCAGCAGGGCTACTTCTACCTGTATCCCTTCAACATTGAGTACAGCCTGTTTGCGTCCACCATGCTGTACGTCATGTGGAAGAATGTAGGCAGGCTGCTGGCCTCCTCCACCCACGGCCATGGCCACACCCCTTCCCGGGTCAGCCTCTTTCGGGAGACCCTTTTCGCTGGCCCGATCCTGGGCCTGATGCTCTTCGTGGTGGGGCTGGCCGTCTTCATCATCTACGAGGTCCAAGTGAGTGCGGAGGGGGGCCGCCTCCAGCAGGCCCTGGTCATCTACTACAGCTTCAACATCATCTGTCTGGGGCTCATGACCTTGGTCAGCCTGAGCGGCTCAGTCATCTACCGCTTTGATCGCCGGGCCATGGATCACCATAAGAACCCCACTCGGACCCTGGATGTGGCATTGCTGATGGGCGCGGCCCTGGGCCAGTACGCGATCTCCTACTACTCTATCGTAGCCGTGGTGGTGGGCACACCCAGGGACCTGCTGGGGGCGCTCAACCTAGCCCATGCTCTACTCATGATTGCCCAGCACACCTTCCAGAATGTGTTCATCATCGAAAGCCTCCACCGGGGACCGCCCGGGGCTGAGCCCCATGATACCACCCCCAAGGAACCCTGCCATGGTCTTACCTTTGCCAACCTGGATGCCCTCCACACCTTGCCTGGCTGCCCACCCACTCCTAGGCTGGTCGGCACCAACCCAGTGGGCCCTCAGGAAGCAGTGGCCATCATCTTGGCCCCCAGGGGCCACTGGAGACGCCGGTGCCTGAAGGACATTTCTCTGTTTCTCCTGCTCTGCAATGTCATCGTGAGTAACTGGCGGTCGTGGGGCAGGGGGGGATGGGAAGGGGCTGGGGGGGAAGAGAAGGCCAAGGAAGGGTTCTCTTTCAGGCTCATTCACGTGCCTTTTTCTGTCTTGCCCCCAGCCCACTAGAGAAGCCTACAGCTAGGAGAGAAGCAGGTTCAGAGAGGGTCAGATGAAGTCCCTGGGCAAACAGCATCCCAGGGCACAGAGAGAGAATGAAATCCCAGCCTTCTGGCTTCTAGGTTGCAGATGGAAGTGGAGGGGTCCCAGGGAATGCTGACATGGGGGCTGGGCGGAAGTGAGAGGGAGCTGTGAAGTGATGTAGAGGGAGGGTGCCCTCACCCCTAGGTGGAAGGTGTGACTGCTCCTGGGAACTTGTGACCAGCCCACTTCTCAGAATAATTGGAGCAGCAGCAGGAAGTAGCAGAGACCAGCCTAAGTGTGAGCGCTCTCTTGGAGGGCGGCAGAGGGCTGGCCTGGAAAGGGGGCATTCGCGACAGCGCACCCTCCCAGCTAATTCAGCAGAACCGCTTCCTAAGAGAAACCCAGTGTGTTAGGAACAGACTTCACCCCAGGGCAGAAACACCCCCCCATGAAGACACACACCCCAGTAAAAGAATACCCCTCCTGCAGCTACAGCCCAATAGAGAAACAGTCCAGTGTGGATAAAGTCCTCAGGGGAGAAATTTCTAATATGCAAACATGTACCCATGTTTGTGAGTACATCCCAAATAAAGAGCAGCTCTACTGAAGTTTCACTCAGTATAAAAATGGCCCTTTCAGCTACAATGACCAACAGAAAAATCCCCAATATACAAACAAACACCCCCCCTTTTTTTTTAGAGATTTTATTTATTTGACAGACAGAGATCACAAGTAGGTAGAGAGGCAGGCAGAGAGAGAGGAGAAGGTAAGCAGGCTCCCCACTGAGCAGAGAGCCTGATGTGGAGCTCTATCTCAGGACCCCAGGATCATGACCTGAGCCGAAGGCAGAGGCTTTAACCTACTGAGCCACCCAGGCTCCCCCAAACAAACACCCTTAATGTGGGTCAAAGAGCATGTCTGCAGAGGGATTCCAGCCAGGGTATAAACTACACAAATGACCCTGACCTGGGTGCGTGTTTAGTGTGTTCCCACTGCGAATATTGCCCAGCCTGCAGGTAATCGGTTTTAAAAAGAAAAAAAAAAATTAAAAAGGTGATCACCAGTCTCTGACCCTCCAGTAGAAGCAGTAAAGCTCAAAACCTCCTTAAATCTTGGGCCAGCCTGGGAGCCTCCCCCGCCCCCCCCCAGCTCCCCCCATCTCCCCACCCCCCGCCGGGCCCCGCCCTCACCTCCCCCACCCCCATGCAGGGCCCTCTCCAGAAGGCTGGGAGCCACCTTCTGGATGTTTTGCTCAGGGTATCTGCTCCGGGGTCAATCTAGGAGCATCATCTCCGACTCCATTTCAGAGGACAGAAACAGTCCCCTAAAGGAGCCGCGCGTGTTCAAGGACCATCAGCTGGGGTTGGGGAGCATGGGGCTGCCCTAGAAGCCATTGTTGCTTACCTCATACCCCACACCTGGACCGTCTGAGCTCCAGCGAAAGATGAAGCAGGCTTCCTTCGTTAACCTCCTCCCAGACCTGGGAAAGTTGCGGAGCTGCAGAACGGAGCTTATGGAGGGTGGGGGTGGAGTTCACTTCCGGCTGGACCCTGACACCCCTGCCCTGGGCGGGTCTGATTCTCCCACCGCCCTGCACACATCTGTCCAGGAGCGAGTCGCTGATTTGGGCATCTGTGCCCAATTCTCACATCATCTATCTTCTCCTCCTCCCCATCTGACAAATGAGCCACTAATAACAGGGTAGAGAAGGGATCACAGAGGGAGCCCCAAGCCTGGCTGGGGGTGGGCAAGTTCAGTTGGGCCCATTTTCTGAGCTCCTTAGTGAGTGCCAAACCCTGCCCAAGATCCTGAGGTTCCCCATTCACCAGCCCCCAGCCCTTGCTGTCCAACAAACTAGACTGCTGGGACCCCCATCCTGTCACCCCCTCCCCCAGCTAAGTCCACAGCAATGACCTGCAAGTGGCCGGTCCAGGCCAGGTCCTGACGCCCCCCTCTCTCACCACAGCTGTGGATCATGCCTGCCTTCGGAGCACGCCCTCACTTCAGCAACACCGTGGAGGTCGACTTCTATGGCTACTCCCTTTGGGCGGCCATCGTCAACATCTGTCTGCCCTTCGGCATCTTCTACCGTATGCACGCTGTCTCCAGCCTGCTGGAGGTCTACGTGTTATCCTGAAGCCCCTGAGAGACACGTAGGGGTGGGGCTCAGTTCATGTGCCCACTCAGAGACACCCCCCGCCCCGCAGGAAAGAACCCCAGGCTGGCAGTCACTGTGCCACATTACCACCCCCAGCCTCCTTACCCCCCCCCAGCCCTGCCCCAGGGGACCCAGGGTAGAATTTGCATCAAAGTTATTTTTCCAGGATGAGTTTTTACATCACAATCAGACATACCCACCCACCCCAGCAGATTCTGCAGCATGGAGTGGGTGGGGAGGAGAGATCTCTCCCTAGAGCAGCCAGGACCAGGCAAGATCAGCAAGTGTCTGCGGTTCTGGCCCCACCCCTGATGCCAGCCACGTGGCTTGGCCAGGACTGCTGTCTGGAGCTGGAACCGCCTCCAGCTCGCCCCCTGCCCCCCACTTCTTGTTTCAGCCTCCCCGTCTGAGACAATTGCAGGAGAGGATCTTGGGGCTCAGAGCTGGAAGGAACCCTGGAGATTTTTAGGTCTCAAGCTTTTCAGTGAGGCAAATCGGAGTTACAGGTGGTTACAGACTAGTAAGTACCTGGGTGGCTGGGAGGGGCCGGACAGAGTACGCAGGCGGCCATCTTCCTCTTCCCCTGATCCTCAAAGGCCAGATACATTTGTTTATGTGTTCCATGAAGCAAGAAAGCTTAGGAAAGACTGACCTAGCCCAACTAGGTCACGTTACCTCTCTTTTTACAAAGGAAACTGAGGCCCAGAGAGGTAAAGTGACTTGCCCAAGGTCACAGAGCTAAAGAGAGCCAGAGCCTTTCTACTAAGAATAATAATTTTCAAACAGCAGAACTTCTTTTTCTTTAAATAAAATATTTCAGGAACCCAAGTTTGTAACACAAATAGAGCTGTTCTAGTTGAAGAGGTGTTGGGGGGGGCACAGAACCTCACTACATGGGGCTTCCTCTTACCTACCACCCCCACGCCCTGGGGGGCCCCGAGGCAAAGACCTGGGGCTTCTAATCCAGGAAAGGCACGAGATGAATTTAGCAGGGAGAGAACCTGAGAAGGCCAGGCAGAGACTGAAGAGGAGACTTGCCAACTAGAAGAGGAGGAAGAATTGGTGCCCAGCCACAGTCAGGTGAAGGGAAGCAGGCCAGAGCGGGGACTGGGATGGGGGCGGGGGAGATGGGAGCAGCGGCACCTCGAGCACTGGGGCCTTGAGAGGGCGAACGCACCTGGACCCGGCCTGCAGAATGAGGTGGGCAGGTCTCCGAGGCTGCGGGAAGAGTGAGGAGGGCTAGAGGGGGCGACTTCCCTCCCCCACCCGCCTCCTGGCTCGTCAGAATGAGGTTATTTTCCGCCCCAAGTTCACGTTCGATTTAGGGAGAGAGAGTGGATTGCTGCGAGACCGCACCCCTCCCGAGTACTGGGTGGGGTAGAAAAAAAGACGACGCCAGACCTGGGGGAAGAGGGGCTCAGGCTGCTCCCTGCTTGGCCACTGAAGGAAAGTGCGGCCGGAACCCCTTTGCTGCGGTTTAAGGACGTTGCACCCCACCCCACCCGGGAGGCGGGCGGTCGCAGGTCCTCTGACCCTGACGCCGCGAGCCTGCCCCGCCTCCTGCCCCGCCCTCCCGTCTAGCCGCCTCGCTATTGGCTGCACGGCCCGGGCTGGAGCCCCTGGCGGGGTAATTAACGAAGGATTAATGAGATCCCCTAAGTCAACAGAAAAATCGATGGGGCAAGGAGCCCGAGCAGCGGCTGCGCAGTCCCGCGAGGGGAGGGCGTCGGGGGTATCGGTGCGGGCGCGGGGGCCTCACCAGGACTGAAGATCCGCGCTGTGCTCGCAGTCGGTGGTCAGCCGGCCGCGATGCCCGGCCAGGCCTCAGGTAAGGCTCCCGGCGGCCCGGCTAGGCTCAGGGAGCGCCCTTGGACTGCTGGCGGGACATTCCCGGGGAGCCCACCTTGACAGTGACACCTATTCCGCCCCCAGTACCAGGTTCAAAGACTAGGGGCTACAGGGATAGGAGAGGGAGGGCGGGATGAGTGGGCGGAGACCAACCCCTGGCGACCACGGAACCCGCCCTTCTCTGCCCCCTACCCCAACTCTAGCTCCGCGCCCCACCTCCTTTCCGCGGATGGGGCGCACACAAAAGTCAGCAGGGCGCGCCCCACCCCAGCGGGTCTGCGCGCGCACAGCCAAAGGTGGGTGCCGAGGCCAGAAAGAAGCAAAAACCGGGACGGCTGGGTAAAGGGGTGTGGAGTCGGGACTGCCTGGACGCCCAGTCTGAGGCATATGCGTAGCGGCTGCCCCAGGCCCCGCAGTCCCTCGAGTGGCTCGTAGAGAAAGACCCAAGCTCCCAGTCCGCGCTCAGCCTCCTCCTCCGGAGCTGGCCCTGCGCTCCTAGCCAGGCGCCGCGCCCCGACGGCTGCGCCACTTTCATCACCTGTCTCTAATCAAGACCCACAAACCAGTTTGGTGTTCCGGCCCTCCCTTGGACTGGCGTCGCGCCGAGGGAAGTGCCAGAGGGCGGCGGATTCCTCCTTGTCAGTCCTGGGTGCCCTCCCGCTCTTCCCCGAGACCCGTACGTGCCCTACCCGGACACACTCCCCGCCGCGGACGGAATTCGCCCCTTTCAGGACTCCCTCTAGCGACTGTCGGAGGGTTGGATTGGTGGGGGGACAGGGAAGATAGGGCGAGGACCCTGGAGAGAGAGGACCCGGAATCTTGTTCTCCAGTGTCCCCTCTAGGCCTGCAGTCCAAGCAAAAACCGCCCCTAAAATTCACCAGTAATCCCGACCCTACCAGCGTCTCCAGGACCTCGGCAAAACTGGAAGGAAATGTATAAGAGGCTCTAAGTGCATTTACATGCATTAAATCACTTAATTTTGAGAAAACCCCTATGAGGTAAGTATTATGTCTTAAGTCCCTCGTTTATTCATTCAAGAAATCTTTACTGAGCAACTTCTATGTACCAGATACTATTCCATAGTTGTACATCCATTTTATATATGGGGAAACCGAGGTACGGAGGGTCTAAGTAGTTTATCCACGATCACAGAGGTAGTAAGCGACAGAATCTGGACTCTTTTTTTAAAAAGACGACTTATTTATTTATTTGATAGAGAAAGCAGAAAGAGAGCCCACGAGTGAGGGGAGGGGGGAGTCAAGGGGCAGAGAGAGAGGGAGAAGCAGACTCCCTGCCAAGAAGGCAGCCCAACCTGAGGCTAGATCCCACGACCCTGTGCTAGTTACCCAGAGCCAAAAGCAGATGTTTAACTGGCTGAGCCACTCAGGAGCCCCCCGAGACTGGGCTCCTAATCATTAGACGATACTGCCCTGGGAAGACGGGAGAGATTCTGGGGAAGGCTGAAATCGAGCAGTCAGAGTTGGGAGAAACGGGGCAGGGAGGTGTCCTTAGGAGCCTTACGCTTGCTCAATTTAGGCGGGGGAGCCTGGGAGGAAAGATGAAGATCATCTCTAAAGTCTCCCGGGCTGGGCAGGGATGGAAAGCACAGAACGAGAAGGGTCTCTGTCCATGTCTTGGGTGCTGAAATCTCCCCCAGAACATGGCAGAGTCTGTCAGTGAGAGCGTCTTGCCTGTGCTAGGTTTGGAGGGTTCAAGTTAAGCAGGACCTGGTTTCTACCCGGAGGAGCTCCTGGCCTTGAGGGGAGCCAGCCATGATCACAGCCCCTCCCCAGACAGTGCACACCCACTCTCAGCAGATGCTTGAGCAGGGAGAGAATGCTTCCCGGGAGAGGTGCTTAAGGTAGGTGATGAGGATGGGTGAGAGCCATTGGTGGAGGGTGGCAGACAAGGCAGAGGAACAGCAGGCTCCAGGAGTGAATCAGGAAGGCACAAGAAGTGTGGAGCCCTGAAGCCCTCTGGCTGGGGCTGGATTAATATGGGGGCCGGTTCTCAAGTGTGACAGAGAGTTTGGACAGGGAGGGGGGAAACTGTAGCAAAGATGACAGAGACACCTGGGAAAGGGGGACAAAATCACCTGTAGAAACTTAAAGAAAGGCCCGAGTGTTCTTATTCTATTTGCCATTAGAGAACCAAAGAAGGTATAAATATTGAGCAAGTTCATGTGGGAGTGTGGGGGCTAGAGAGGTTGTATTTTAAAGACAGATGTGGTAAGGGTCTTTTGGTGGTTACAGAGAGGAGAAGGCTAATGCTTCTGAAGTTCAGAGTCCATAGGCAAAGACAGAGCAAAACACAGTGAGTTAAAAGGAGCGAGCATGATAAGTGATGCTGCAGCCACAAGTTCGGGGTGCAGTGGGGGTTCCTAGTGCAGCCTCGGCATGGGGTTCAGGGAAGGCCGCTTAGAGGAGGTGGGATTCTGCTCTAAGTTGCAGTCAGCCAGAGGGCAAGGGGGCGGGCATCATGGGCAAAGGGTGGAGTGAGCGTGGACAGGGAGATGAGCCAAAGCCAGCACATTGTGGGAGCTGCAGCGAGATGACACAGCCCACAGCACGGAGTGGGGTCCGAGGACAGTGCTAGAGAGGTAAGTCAAGGCAAGACCAGGAAGCAACCAACAGAAGCTAGCCTCCAAGCCCAGACAAAACATGCACTGCCTGGTTTCCTTATGAAAGGCTGTGCAGGCCATGCAAGGTAGTTTGGACTTTATCCTGAGGGTAGTTGTTTGCCTTTTAAAAAATGTATTATTTTAACCCAAGTATAATTAACATACAGTCCCCTATAGTCCCCTATAGTGATTCAACAACTCTATACATTCGTCAGTGCTCAGCACGATAAGTGTGCTCTTAATTCCCATCACCTACTTAACCCACCCACCTCCCCTCCATAACCACCAGTTTGCTCTCTAAGAGTCTGATTTCTCATGTCTCCTTTTTTCTCTTTGTCCATTTGTTTTGTTTCTTAAATTTCATATATGAGTGAATTCTTGCGGTATTTGTCTTTCTCTGCGTGACTTACTGGAATAAGTCACAGCAATTGGCTGCCTTTGTTGGGCTTGAAGTAGGGGAGAGGCACAGTGGATAAGGAGACCCAGTCCAGGAGAGAGAGGAGGGGGCCCTGGACTAGGGTAGAGGTTGAGGTCAAGAAAAACCTAAGGGAGGGACACCTGGGTGACTCAGTCATTAAGTGTCTGCCTTTGGCTCAGGTCACAATCCCAGGGATCATGGGATCCAACCCCATTGGGCTCCGTGCTCAGCGGGAAGCCTGCTTATTCCTTTCCCACTCCCTCTACTTGTGTTCCCTCTCTCACTATCTAATAAATAAATAAAATCTTAAAAAGAAAAGAAAAGAAAAATCCAAGAGAGACTTGTGGGCTAGAATGAACAGGTTTGGACCTTAGAGGTGGAGGGGCAAGCGGGGAGGTAAGGAGGGTGCCCAGCTACTCTAGGAAAGGTGGGGACGAAGACGCCACTCGCTGAGATAGTGTAGGCCTCCTATAGCCTGGAGGATAGGGACAGAGAGCACTTGGATCCATGGGCCCAGAGCACCAAGGGCAGTGGCAGCCCCAAAGGAAAGCACCAGAGGTGGCTGGGGATATTGAGAGAGCCTCCCAGGTCCGCTGAGGAGAAGCCTCCCACAAGGACAGCACCCAGGACATCCCCACTCTCTAGTGTGGCTTCAGTCCCACAAGGAATGGGCACCTGAAGGGCCCACAGGGGAGGGTGCTGGGCTCCAGGCTGGGGCCCTGAACTGCAGGAATGCTGCGACCTGATATTTGGGTTCAAGAAAGGCATGGCAAAGAGTTGGCCTGAGTGGAAGCATGAGGAAGGTGAGGAAGTAGCAGGAGACATCCAGGGAAAGAGAAGAGTCAAGAGTGGTGTTCCCCATGTTGTGCTGAGCATTCTTGGGTTGTCTGGGAGTCGGGGTGGGGGGGATGGTGCATACAAAAGTCAATTCTGTCCAAGTCTGGGGCATAGCATGCATGCTGTTTCCAAGTCCCTTGTTCATGGCAGACATTGCAAATCTATCCCAGAACTTTTCCCCATAAACCTTAATGTGCTTTAAAATTAATTTTAATTAGATGAATAACGTGCTTTTAAAAACTAGAACACTAAACCGTCCCCAAACCTAATACCCTCCTCCCTTTCCCAGAAGAAACTCCTATTGTCAATCTGGTGGGTGTCTTCTAGACCTTTTTTTTTTTTTTTTAAGATTTTATTTATTTATTTGACAGACAGAGATCACAAATAGGCAGAGAGGCGGGCAGGGGTGGGGGTAAGCAGGCTCCCCGCCAAGCAGGGAGCTTGATGTGGGGCTCAATCCCAGGACCCTGAGATCATGACCTGAGCCGAAGGCAGAGGCTTTAACCCACTGAGCCACCCTGGTGCCCCTTTATAGACCTTTTAAAAGGAGTAATTTTAGGGCACCTGGGTGGCTCAGTGGGTTTAAGCCTCTGCCTTCGGCTCAGGTCATGATCTCCGGGTCCTGGGATCAAGTTCCGCATCTCTCTGCTCCGTGGGCAGCCTGTTCCTCCTCTCTCTCTCTCTCTGCCTGCCTCTCTGCCGACTTGTGATCTCTCTCTGTCAAATAAATAAAATCTTTAAAAAAAAAAACTTAAAAAAAATAAATAAAAGGAGTAATTTTATCTATACCCATATGTAACCATAATAGGGTATCAAATGACAGCCACACTCGGCCTCAGGATCCTTCTCAACACAGCATGCTAGGCAACCACTACCCAACTAACCAGAGTCAGAACAAGAGAGGACACCTACTTGCGCTCCCTGCCTTCAGAAGGATTGGGGCGCCTGGGTGGCTCAGAGCCTTCAGCTCAGGTCATGATCCTGGAGTCTCAGGATGGAGTCCCGCATCCGGCTCCCTGCTCAGCGGGGAGTCTGCTTCTCCTTCAGACACTCCCCGCCCTCATGCTCTCTCTTTCAAATAAATAAATAAAATCTCCCAAATTTTTTTAAAAAAAGAAGGGAGATTCCTCCCAGACATCAGCGGAACACAAGCTGCCTTCTCGTGACGCAAAGTCACAACCCTGGAAAATGGCCAGTTTCCAGACATGATGCCGACGTCCCCGTGGCTCCCGTAACAGACGTTATTTTCCATCTCAAGATCGGGCACTGAGGCAGAGAGTGGGATAGCCCTGCAGGGCGTTGGGAGAGAGGTGTTCCTCAAGCCAATCAAAATAACCCCCATGTTTCTTTAGAGCACAAAGAATTTCCAGATGCCCGGGTCTGTTTGAACCTCCTCGGGTCCTGTAAAGTAAACAGGGCAGCTGCTGTCCTTTCCCCTGTCCGACCAGGGAGGTTGCGTATCTTGCCCTAGGTCACACAGCAGTCCCCTCCATGAAGCCAGGACAGCCTGGCAGCCCACCAGGACCCTTTCTCCCCAGCCACTTCTGAGGCTCCATCCATGGCCTCCCCGGAAGCACAGGAGACCGGAGCAGCCCCGGCCGAGGGGAGCCAAGTGGACGCGAGGGCTGAGAAAACCGGAGCTCCCGCCTCGCCCCACCAGCGGTCCTGGCTGGTGCGGCATTTCTCGCTGCTGCTGCGGAGGGACAGGCAGGCCCAGAAGGCGGGGCAGCTCTTCTCAGGGCTCCTGGCCCTCAATGTGGTGTTCCTGGGCGGAGCCTTCATCTGCAGTATGATCTTCAACAACGTGGCCATCACGCTGGGTGATGTGTGGATCCTGCTGGCCGCGCTGAAGGCCCTGTCCCTCCTCTGGCTCCTCTACTTTGCCGCCCAGACCACCCGCCACCCGCGCGCCGTGCTCTACCATGACCCTCACGCGGGACCCATCTGGGTGCGGGGTGAGTGTGGGGCCACTGGGTGGGTGGGGAGGGGTGGGGTGGGAGAGCCAGGTCTCGGGGAGATTTCAACAGCCCCCTGGCCCGGCCAGGCTCCCTGGTGCTCTTTGGCAGCTGTAGCATCTGCCTCAACATCTTCCGGGTGGGCTACGACGTGAGCCACATCCATTGCAAGTCGCAGCTGGAGCTCATCTTCCCTGTCATCGAGATGATCTTCATCGGCGTCCAGGTGACATTCCGCTCCCGTCCCCGCACCTCGTGCCCACAGGCCCCACCTGTGCCTAGAAATCGCTACACAGGCAAATACGTACATGGCCCGGGGGTTGGGGTACACACATACCACAGCCCCCCATGAATGTCTGCCTCCACGTACCCACAACCACGCACACCTACGTGTACCTGCACACCCAATGTGTCACTGAAATGCAGACCCCTACAAATACACCTGCCCATGCATATTTGCATATAATGAAATCTACACCCCCCACCCCCCCCAACCAGGTACACAGAGCTACTCTTAGCGAGGGGTACTTACTACTACTACTCGCGCTCCTGAGTCCCTGTCCCGGGCCGGCCATTGCGCTAGGCATTGTTTTGCGTCATCCTTTCCATCTCCCCAGTGAGTAGGCATTCCCTGGAGAGGTAGGCATTTTATGTAGCCTCGTTTTAGAGCTAAGGAGACCAAGGTTCTGAAATACTTTGCCACTGGCCCAAGATGACACAGCAAGGAAATAGCAGAGCCAGGATTCCAATCCAGACTTCCTCACTGTCACTTCCATTGTAAATACACACAAGGAATTGGGACACATGCCCCACAGTCCCACCACCACTACCAACAGCCCTGGGCTCAAGGCCCCATCTCTTTCAGACCTGGGTGCTTTGGAAACACTGTAAGGACTGTGTTCAGGTCCAGACCAATTTCACTAGGTAAGATGGGATCCTTTCTCTCCCTCCAATCCTGGGTTCCCCCAGCCCCCTGCTAGCACCTTCTCCTACAACGTCCTTGGACATGGTGTCCCTGGGGCCGTGGGTTAGTCGAAGGGGTCCCAAGCGACTCCTAGGGTTGCCTCCCCTGTAGTCCTTATGTCAAATGGGATCTGGCTTTGGGAAACAGAGGTCACCCCAAAGGCAGTGGTGATGAGGGTGGGGCACCTGGGGAGCTGGCCAGGCTGTGTGGCCAGAGTGTGGCACCTCCTCCAGGTGTGGCCTAATGCTGACCCTGGCCACAGACCTGCTGCTGTGGGTTCTGGCTGTCACCAACGACTCTATGCACCGTGAGATCGAGGCTGAGCTCAACGCCCTCATGGAAAACTTCTTTGGTACGGAGGAGATGTGATTCCCAGCCTCAAACGCAAATACACACACACACACACACACACACACACACACACACGCGACACTCCCTCCCGGTGCAGCTGGTTTCCTCGGAGCAAGGCCCATCGGAGTAACTGTCATACCTTCGCACCCTGCCCCCTCCCAGGCAACGACACCAGCACCTGCCTCTGTCTCAATGCCACCGTGTGTGAGGTCTTCCAGAAGGGCTACCTGATGCTCTACCCCTTCAGCACCGAGTACTGCCTCATCTGCTGCGCTGTGCTCTTTGTCATGTGGAAGAACGTCGGCCGCCGCCTGGCGCCCCACACAGGCGCTCACCCCGGCACCCCTCCCTTCCGCCTGCACGGGGCCATCTTTGGGCCGCTGCTGGGCCTGCTGGCCCTGGTGGCGGGCGTGTGCGTCTTCGTGCTCTTCCAGATCGAAGCCAGTGGCCCCGCCATTGCGCGCCAGTACTTCACCCTCTACTATGCCTTCTACATAGCCGTGCTGCCCGCCATGAGCCTGGCATGCCTGGCGGGCACGGCCATCCACGGGCTGGAGGAGCGCGAGCTGGACACGCTCAAAAACCCCACCCGCAGCCTGGACGTGGTGCTGCTCATGGGCGCGGCGCTGGGCCAGATGGGCATCGCCTACTTTTCCATCGTGGCCATCGTGGCCACTCGCCCCCATGAGCTGCTCAACCGCCTCATCCTGGCCTACTCGCTGCTGCTTATTCTGCAGCACATCGCGCAGAACCTCTTCATCATCGAGGGCCTGCACCGGCGCCCGCTCTGGGAGACCGCATCCGAGGACCCGGCAGGGAAGCGAGAGGCTGAGCCTCCCCGCCGGGGGTCCCTGCTAGAGCTGGGCCAGGACCTGCGGCGGGCCTCGCTGGCCTACATCCACTCCTACAGCCACCTCAACTGGAAGCGGCGGGCGCTCAAGGAGATCTCGCTCTTCCTCATCCTCTGCAACATCACAGTGAGTGGGAAGGGGCTGGGGGCGGGGCTGGGGGCGGGGCGTGCCGCGTGGGGACGAAGCTGGCCGGGGGCATTCCAGGGCTCGTTGACTATGGCAAGGGCGATTGGCCTGTCCCTTGTATTGTCGAGGACACCTGCCTCTTTCCACCTAGCCCCGTGCTGCTTGAGAGCAGGGTCCCCCCAGCGTCCTGCAAGGTGCCTGGCATGAGTGAACGTGCGAGGCATGACGCTAAGTGCTCTTTACCAAGAAACGTAAGATTTCCATCCTCCGCAAATTTACTCTCTAGTTGGAGAGACACCTGGGAACCCGCCGAATTTGGTCAACGGAAGAGATCATCAAGTGCCTGGTTTTCTAAAAACTCTCCAGCAGAAGGAGTTAAGGATAAATGCTTGGATAACCGCTGAGGTCCCTTGTCCGCCTCTCCATGCTGCGCTGGGCATCTCACTGATGCCACTCGCTAACCCCAAGCAGCAGGACCCGTTAGGCACCATCCCGGCGCCTGTTTGGCAGATGGGGAAACTGAGACTTAGGTGGTCCCGGCAATGCCGAGACAACCAGGGTGGTCTGAGGGCATGTCGAACATCACGTCCCAGGTGGGTCGTGCTGGAAACTCTTCAGGTGGTGAAGCCACCGCCACATGCCATAACCTGGCCCGAAAGTGCAGTAGGAGCTCAGAGCAGGAAGTGCAGGCCCGAGGGGCCAAGGAAGGCTCATGAAGGTTGAGTCTGGGCCTTGAGAAAGGGGCAGAATTTGGACAGAAGCCAAGGTCGGGTGGAGGGAGCAGAGAAAGTTAACACTGGAAGAAGGGGGTTGAGGTTGGGGCACAGAGGAACCCAGCTTGGCTCAGAAGGTGGGGCCATGGCTGGTGGCAGTGTGTGGCCTCATGGGCCCCCTGGAGTTCAAACTGGCAAGTCAGGGAGGTGGCTGTGGTATGGGGTGGGGGGTAGTGTGGGGAAGGCTGGCTTTGAAAGCCCAGGGCTGAGGAGATGTTAGGGTGGGGGCCTGCTTCCCCCCGCCCCAAGTGGAATGTCCTAGGGCACGGAGAACCCACTCCCTATCTCACCCCCTCTTCTCCTCCCCAGCTGTGGATGATGCCCGCGTTTGGCATACACCCGGAGTTCGAGAACGGGCTTGAACAAGAATTCTATGGCTATCGGACCTGGTTCACCATCGTCAATTTTGGCCTGCCTCTGGGGGTCTTCTACCGAATGCACTCTGTCGGGGGGCTGGTGGAGGTCTACTTGGAGGCCTGAGGCTGCCCACCGACCAACCCCTGGCAGAACTCCAAAGTGCCAATGTTGGAGAGAAGGTAGCCCAGAGCCTCTGAGAAGGGATACCCAGACCAGACTGGATTCCCCAAAGCCTCCCCCTCCCCAGATCCTCCCTGAGATGGAGGGCACTGTCTGCAGCCCGAGACCAAGGGCAGGACCTGGACCCTGAGCTTCTGATGTCCATGCCTGGGACATGCCTGCCCCTGCTCACTACCACAGTCAGTACAGGCCAGGGTGCTCCGTGGGCAGCCTGAGTCAAGGAGGGGTGTGGCCCCAGCCGGGCTCTGGGGTTGGCCTCCTTCTGTGGGACAGGCACTAGGTCCGAGCTCAGCCCAGGACATCCCAGAAGTTGGCAGCCCCAAAGGCGCCCCTGGCCCTCCTTCCCCATGTACTCTGTCTCCTAATGAGCTCATTAATTAGCTACCAGGCAGGGTTCAACAGCTCTCTCCTGCTGCCATAAACCCTGTTTGTTTGATCGATTACATTCGGGCTTCGTGACATTTGTTCCCGGGGACAGAGCTGCCACTCCAAATATGGTGGAAAGGGACGGTCCTCCTGGTCAGGACTGGAACAGTCTGTTTCTGAGCCAGGAGGGGTTTAAACCAGTCCTTCCCTTGTCTGACTCATGGTAGTTGGTAAGGAGAGGGGCTGGGGCTCTCACACACCCCCACCTCTCGCTAGCAGGTTTCTCTCTGGCACAGAGCCCCAGGTGACTGCGACTGGCTTACCACAGGGACTGCAGCTTCTGGCTGTCTGGTCCCCGTGCCTGCTGTATCCTCTGGGCCATCGGGTAGAGAGGGCAGGGACTGACAGGCCATGCATCTCCCTGAGTCCAGGGCAAACAGTGGGCTGTGCCCCAGGTGGGGCCCAGGGCGAGGCTCAGGCAGGGCAGCCCAGGCTTTGCATGGGCCCCTCCCCATGAAGCTGAGCACTGGGAAGCACAGGGCTGCAGCCCCAGGGACCCTGAGCACTGTTTCCGTGCCTTCCTGGGGCCAGCAGAGCCCCGGGGGCCACGTGCTGGGTAAGAGAGAACAATCCTCCATTTTTCCACCCAAGAAAATGACAAATGTTGGTTTCTGGGCTGATGTGGAGGGCCCTCTGGAGTCTGATTCTGGGAAGCAGAAGCCCCAGCTCGCCTGAAGATCAAAGCCAGGGCCAGCCCCTCCCCCACAAGCACAGAGAGCCAGGACGTGGAGGGGGTGGTTTATTGTGTGAAGAGGCCGATTGTACAGAGCAAAGATTGTACTGACACAGGTAGGGTGAGGGATACCCAGAGGCCAGAGCTGGAGGATGGAGGGGTGGTACCCTGTTCCCTCTGGCCCCCCAGTCACCCGGGCAGTGGGCAGGGGCAGGGAGGATCAAACGGCTCCCTCCACACCCTCTACCCCCATTACTGGGTAACAGGGAGTCAGGCTATAGCCAATGACCAGGGAGAACACAGCAGGAGACCCTCAACACCCTGCTCCAAACCCCTAAAATGCATTGAGGTCCCCTAGACTGGCTTCTGCAGTCTCCGAGCCCCCCGTTTCCTCAAGCAGCCTGGCCACCCTTCTTCCTCCTCCAGGTCCCGGCAGCAAACTGGGCCTGGACAAGGTTGTTTCAGGGTAGGAGGCATGGGAGGGCGCCCCTGCCCGGGTGCCTCAAGGGACAGCCCACAGCTCCCTGCTGGGTGACCCATGAGGGCTCAGTGACCTGGTGGCCTCTGGGGATGATGGGCAGCACAGAGACGGGTCTTGAGCGGGGAGCCAGAGGGAGGTGGGGGCTCTGGCCAGGGCCTGCAGCCCTGGAGATGGGAGGCTCCTGGGAGTCCAGCCCTCGGGGGTAGGGGTGGGGTGATCAGAACCTGTCCCCACCAACCCAGCCACCAGGGGCCTTTAGGGCCTGCCACCCGGGACTCAGCCCGTCCGCCAGCCCCAGCTCCTACTGTGGCAACCTAAAGCCTAGAAGAGTGGGTCGGGGAGCATCAGGGGCCCGGGGCCCCCCAATCCTCTGGTCCCGGCCCCTGCTGGGCTTCGGTCCTCACACCCGCTGGATCTCAAACAGCTTCACATCCGTGTCGTACCAGACAGGCGGGTCCACATTCCTGCGGAGGGAGCGGGCTGTCACAGAGCTGCCGGGAGACCTTGCAGAAAAGACTGAGAAGGACGACGTAGGGGTTGTCTGGCCCAAACCCCTTCCATCCTGATGTCCCCCACCCCCCGGCAGTGGGTGCCCACCCTCAACTAGACAAGACCACCCTGGCTGATCCTCTTGACACGAACCCCACTATCATGGAGGGACCCAGAGCTGAGGCCCCCCCTGAGCAGACCCTCGGGGGAACGCCGGACCCACCTCAGATAGATGACACCCCACATGTAGGTGCGGAACCACATGGCCGTGCCTGAGTTGGCCTGGTACTTGCGGATGAGGATGGGGTGCGGCACAGGGAGCAGCCCCACCAGGGTGCCGTGCTGCAGGAACCTCAGGATCTCTGACTCATCCGTCAGGCCCCTGCCGGCAAGAGGGGGCGGTTGCCCGTGATGTGGGAAAACCCACGCTGAAAGTCAAGGGGAAGCACGGGGGGCCCCGTGCGCCCAGCCACACCCTGCCCAAGCCAGGGCTTGCCCCGCCCGCAGAGCCCACCTGGGGCTCCTATCTGCCACCCCCAGCCCCCCAGCCCCCGCCCTGGGCTCACTTGTCGATGCAGATCTTTTCCACCTGGGGAACCAGCACTTGGAGCAGCCTCATGATGGTCTGCAGTGGCAGCTTTGACTTCCAAGAGAGAACCTGAGGGAGCGAGCGGGCCTCCTGGGGCTGGGAAAGCAGCCCCCAGGGACAGCGGGAGAGGCCTGACCCCTGACCCAGAACCACAGTCTCCCCACGGCAGCAAGTGTCCCCGCAGCAAGGGCCTGGCACAGGGCAGTGCCCACGAACAGTGACTTAAGTTATTCACACTAAGAGCTGTGGCTTCTCACGAGGCATACACTCTGTGCCAAAAACTGTCCCCATGGAGCCTCACAATGGCGTGACCAAATAGGACCTCTGGCCCGTGGAAGGGCAATCAGTAGTGACCACGGACACACATGAGGAAGTGGACAAGTGTCTTGGGGAAAGAAGCTGGAAAGAAAAGTTGAGTAAGAAAGCCAGCACCGTGGGCCGCTGAAGCTCACCCCTGTAGCAGAAGTCTGGGACAGTGTAGACCGGGGGTGGGGGTGGGGAGCAACCGGGCCAGAGAGGCCAAGGTCACCCAGCTGGAGTAACCCAGAGCCTGGCTCCCAGGCCAGTGTTTTAATTTGCACACATTCCCATCTGAGCCTGGATGGAGCTGCTCCTAGCGCCAGAAGCCCCTGTCCGCCCCATCTCAGAGCCATCCGCCCGAACCCTCACCCATTCCGATGTTGGGTTCCACTGCCCACTGGCTGAGGCGCTGGATAGCCGCCGCTGCTCCCGCCACGCCTGCTCGGGCTCCTGGTCCCAGGGAAGGGATGGGAGTGAGGGGTGGAAGGAACGGGTGCAGAGTGGGGACAGAGGCGGGAGGGGCAGCCCTGCTTCCCAGTCCCTCCCACAGCCTGGAATCCAGGAGGCAACGAAGCCTCCCTACTGGCTCCTGCCGGTGGGGGGCTCGCTCCCAGCAGAGGGGACAGCCCAGCCCAGCACCCTTTGCCCTGGGCCCCAAGCCCTGCCCGACCCAGCCCAGCCCGATGACAGGTTTAGGGCCAGGGGCTGACTGGGCTGGTCGGGTAAAGGCCAGCTCCGCGGAGATAAGGCTGATGGATGAGGAGTCTGAAGGCCAAGGAAGCCTGGGACCGGTAAACAAGGGAGAAGTCCGTGAAAGCAGCCCCCCGCATGTCCTGGGCACAGGGTTCCTGCCCTCTGTTGCAGGGGACCCCCGGAATGCCCTGGCCCAGCCCAATGGCAGAGGCCAGGGAAAAAGGGAAGTCCCAGTGTCACCCCACTGCAGGAGTCCCCGTCGCCCACCTCCGCGGCCGGGCTGCCCTCTGCCGAGCTCTGCTGGGACATGGGCTCCAGGGATCGCAAGGTGCCGTCCTCTGACACCTGGGACTTCTCCGTCAGCTTGTCAATGCCTGGGGGGGGGGGGTGAAGACACCTGCCACAGGGCCCTTCTGAGAAAGCACCTGCATTGGGCCCCATGAGCGCCCCCTCTTTCCCCCACGCACTTTAGCCATGCCTGATCCCCCCCATGCAGTTCTGAGGCCCCAACCCCCCCCCATACCCAGCACCAAACTAGCCTTCCTGGGCCTCCCAATATCCCCTCCCCATCCCCTTTGCCAGAGATGGGAGGGCATCCCAGAGACCCTGCCAGGATGCCAACTAGGCTGGCATCCACATACACACACACACACACACGCCCCTGCCACCTGCCAGGCCAGACCTGGGGTGGCCACCAGGCTTGTCTTGAGAGTGCCAGGCTCAGCGGGGGCCGCAGGGCGGGAGCCCTCCATGGAGGCGCCCTCCTGTGAGCCAGTTCGGGACAAGGACTCGGGTGGCCGTCGGCGCCGCTGCAAGGCCTTGTGGATGGCAGGGGGGTCGGCGGGCAGGTTGGCCAGCTGGTGGAAGACGCTGCGCTTTCGGATGATGGCATAGACCAGGTTGGAGTTGCCTGTAAGGAGGGAGCACGCCGCATATGGGGGAGCCCCCTTGCCCCTCCCTCCGCCTGCCAGGTTTCTGGGAAGGGGGAGTGCGGAGGACAGGAGGGTGTCTAACTCCAGGCTGGAGGAGGGCTGGCCCGTGGCGGTGTGTGCCGCTGTGGCTACACTGCACTACCTCGTTGGAGAAGAGCTTCTGGGCAGAGCTCCCCCTATGCCGCTCCCCAGTACCTTCCAGAACCCCTCGCAACCTGGCACTGTAAGGGGTAACCCCGGGAAAGTGGGGCAGGCCCAGCACGTCAGAGTCCACCGGGCCAGCTGTCCTGTACTTTGTCTGTGTCCCTGAGCCAGGTCATCAGAGAGGAAGTACGACAGGGCCCGCGCTCCATGGCCCACCCTGAATTCCCTCGACTCTGGGCCTCCAAGGCCCCACCCAGCAATCAGGTCCTGCCTCTCACCACACTGTCTTCTTCCAGTTCAACATCTCACCCCAGGGCCCTTGCATAGGTTGCCCCCAGCCGCACCCCACGGTGCTTTTTCTACCCCACCATACCTCCATTCAGCCCTCACAGATCAGTGGAAACATTATTTTGGAAATAATAGTAACTGCTAAGTCACCAGAGACTGTGCTAAACGCTTCTTGTGGCTGATTCCTTACCCTCCCAACACCTCGGGCATAAGGAATCCAGGACGACTGTTAGAACTATCTTCCAGCCGAAGACATTAAAGCCTGGAAAGGCTATGTGCCCACAGTCGCAAAAGTAATGAGTGGCAAGGCCCTCGTGACACCAGGCTGTGTGACACGGACAACACCCAGCGGGGTCCCGCTGCCCCGAGCTTCCCTTTCATCTGATGTAAGGTGACCTCTCTGGGTGACCCTCTGTTTAAAGCCTCCCTCCGGGCCTCCATCCCCAGCCGTGAGCTGCACAGGGCAGGGAGCACTCCGTTTTGCTCTCCCCTGTAGCCCCTGCCCCCAGCACTGGCTTGGTATGCGGCTGGTGCTCAATAAACGCATGTTGAATGAATAGGGGCCGATAGGGGCAGGGGAAGGCAGAGGGTTCTCCCCTCAGATGGACCGGGAAGGTGTCCTTGTGCACGGCCCATCCCAAGTCCCGCCGCTGAGGCCCCGCTGGGGCCCGGGCTACCGCCTCACCGTCGAACTGGTACTGAATGATGTTGTTGAAGGCCTCCAGGAGGAAGAACACCAGGTGGTGGTTCTGGGCAGCGGAGAAGAGGAACCAGGTGGTGGAGAAGGCCTCCAGCAGGTGCAACAGCTTGTTGGCGGCCACCATGGACAGGCTCTTGAGGTAGGGGGACACTGCGGGGACGAGCCAGCTCACTCCTGGACCCAGCCATCCCCACATGCCCTTGGCCTGAGCACAACTCAGAGCTCCCGCTGCCAAGCCCTCCCTGTCCCTTGCCTAGAAAATCCCCCACAAAGCCCAGAAAACCCAGCCCTCGGAGGCTGAGGCCACACGGGCCACACTCTGCAGAGCTCCAGGAGGCTGTGTGGACCCCACACCCCGCATCCCTGCACCATGTGGAGAGCTGCACTGTTCCCTGAGACACTCACACATGGCATCTCGCCCACAACCCCCCCCATGCTTCTGAAAGGGGGGGCCGGAGCAGGGGGAACCAGCCCCATTTCATAGACGAGGAAACTGAGACTCGGGTTTGTAAACTCGCCCAGAGATCCCAGTTATAAAATGGACCAGGCAGGATGACAAACTCCAGATCTTTAAGTCTTTCTGGAATATCAAACTGGAATTGCAATGCTCCACGCATCATCAGCTGTCCCCAGTCCTCGCTGGAGGGTAGGCTGCACCCTGCTGCCCAGAGACCACGCCGTCCACACCTGCGACGTCCAACACAGTAGCCGCGAGCCACTGGAGGCCACTCAACGCTTGAAACATAGCTAGTGCTAACTGAGATGTGCCACGCACGTGAGACACACAACATTTTGAAGACTGGGTGTCAAAAGAATATGAGATATCCCAGTAATTTTTATGGGGTTATAGGTTGATATGAAGGTATTTTGGATGGTGTGGAATACATAAAATAGATTATAAAATTATTGTCACTCCTTCCTTCCTCCTTCCCTCCCTTTCTTCCCTCCTCCCTCCCTTCCTTCCTTCCAATACGGCTACTAGAATATTGACCAGTACAACGTGGCCGCCATCCCTCCGCTATGGGTCTGGCTACCGGACTGGGCTGTTGGCACCGCGGCAGGCAGGCCTGTGGCCTGGCGCCACCTGGTGGTGATCGCGGGGAAGGTGGGCTCCCAGCACCCCTACCGTTGACCACGATGGTGAGCAGGCAGTCGAACAGGGGCTGCAGCCGCTGGTGACCGCTGGTGATGATCTTGTGGAACACCTGCGCCAGGAGGCAGAAGGGTGGCCGTGGGGTCCCCTCTACCTCCAGACTCAGCCAAAAGGATGCCCCCCATGCCCCCAGGTCCTGGCGGAGGGAGCCCCCTCACCACAATGAGCAGGTCCGCATGGGTACCGGTGAAGACCGGGATGTCCATGGGCACGCGCACCGAGTAGGGCTTGTTCAGCCGCACCCCGAAGTTCCGCTCCCCGCTCAGAAGCAACAGGATGAAGACTCCGATGTGCATCAGGCCTACCCGGGCTGCAGCATGGGGTACAGAAGTCAACACACGGCGGGGGGGGGGGGGGGTGCTCCGTAGGAAGGACTTCGGGGCAGGGACCCAACTCAGCAGCACCGGAAGAAGCCCCGCCCCGAGCCTCAGCTCCTGGGAGGCAGCGCAGACTGGCCAGACCCGCCCCTCTACAGGGAAGCCCCCTGGATCTTACGCCCACCCCAGCCTTACAATGATCCGCTCGGGCATCATTGAGGAAGTAGAGGATGGGGACCAGGATGTCCAGCACATCACTGCTCTTGAGCACAAAGAAGAGGAATTTCTGGAGGGAGGGAGTGAACGGGTGGGCAGAGTCAGAGGGGAGACCCCTCTGCCCCACCCTCTCCCCATCCCGGGAGCCTTCCCAGAGGCTGTCCCCCTTCCGGGCTAGCCAGAGCAGCCGCTCCCCACCGCAGGGCACACCACAGCCCACCAGGCTGGCAGCCCACCTTATTGAAGTCGCAGAGCTTCCAAAAGAGGACTAGCAGCTCCTGGTGGAACTGGATCTTCTTGGTGGAGTTGGGCAGGTAGGTCTGGAGCAGGGGGTTGGAGAGCAGCCGGGCTATGCCCTTGAGGATGAACTGGAAGTCCTGAGGGGGGTACAGCAGGGATCTGTCCGGTCTGGCTCCCTCACAAACGCCTCCTCACCCCGCCCCCCCAAGGCTGGTCCCACCTCTAGAGCCTGAAAGGCCCAGCTTCTGTCATCGGTAGCTGTCCTGAGAAGCCCCCTCAGGAAGCTGAGACCAGGGCAGGTCTGGAGGGAACCCCCACCCCTTCCCCAGACCACAAGCCCCCCCATGCTTTAGCAAGGCTGCTCCTAGGGACGCCCCCACACCCACACCCTGAACCGGCCCCTGCCCACCCGGACTGTGTGTGGACAGATGCCATCCCCCACCCTCCCCATCCCCCTGTCACACCAGAGGCACACTCTATGACCCTCAAAGAGCTTTTCACTTACTAAGCACCTCCTACAACAAGACGAGGAAGCAGTTGCGTTCCCATGTTACAGCAGCAGAAGCCAGAGTTCGGGAGCCCAAGAACCTCCCCCAAGGTCACAAGACACAATCTCCGCTCTGCCTGGCCTATAAGTGCACTATCCTTCAAACCTGACATCAGCGCCGCCTCCTCCTGGAAGCCTGCCCAGTTGTCCCCACCCAATTGAGGCCATTAGCCCTCTTCTGCATCTCAAAACCTTCAAAATTCTGCCATCACTATTTCACTTGGGGTGGTCAAGTCCATGGGGACCATGGTTGCTTCCTATAGGGGCCAAGACTCCCCCAACCCCATCTCATCTCCACCCCCTCGCTCCCCTGCAAGGCCATACCCACTGTAGCAGGTGGGCACTGAGAACCCACTGGGGCAAAAGCGGGGTTCCACTCACCTCCTCCCGATGGATGCGGGACAGGTAGTTTACAAACAGGTTTTCGGGTCCTGGAGGCTGCCGAGGGTGGAGCCTGGGATAAGCAGGTGGCTTCACCCCTTGCCCCTACCTTGGGCCTAGGTGGTGGCAGCAGTACCCCCTCGGACATCCCCAGGCTACCACGAGGTGCCCGCTGGGTAGCCCTTGCCCAGCTCTGCTAAGGAGAGCGCCCAGAGCCCGGCGGGGCGAGCTGCCCTCCCCTCCGCTCCCATCCTTACATCCGCGTCATCCATGGCCGTGCCTGTCGTGGTGCCGTCCACGGTGGGGCTGGCGCTGGTGGCACTGTCGTGGTCCAAGGTGACGATGAGCACCTGGGCCGCCTCCTCCACCAGGGGTTCCCGGTAGTCGGAGAAGAGTAGGTGGTTGTAGGGGATCCCGTAGCCCACAGGGTCATAGGCACACACGGTGTTGAGGAGGGAGGTAAACAGGGGGAGGGCGTGTCTGCAGTAGAAGAGGAAGAGGCTCTGGAGACCACCCCCCAGGGGGCCACCCCTCCCTCGAAAAGGGTTCAGTGCTAGCCCCAGGCTGGGGGCCAGAGAGCAGAACCAGGCTCATCCCTCCCTGAGGAAAAGAGACCTCTCCTTATCCTGGCCTGCCTCCGGGTCCCAGGCCAGGCTAGGCCAGAGGCAGAGGAATTTATACCAAGAGCGGGGCAGCCAGTTATGGGGGAAAGCATGCGCACACCCCTTAGATTTTCCCCCAAGGGCTAAAGCCTCTTAAAAACAAATTATAAGACTATGTTTAGAGCAGTTTTAGGTTCACAGCAAATATCATGAGGAAGGAACAGAGACTGCCCTGTGCCCCCACCCCCTCCCACGCACAGTCGCCCCCACTACTGACATCCCACAGTGGAGTGGCTCGTGTTATAATCAACGGACCTACTCGGACCCATAATTTACATTAGAGTCCACTGTGGTCTCTGAGGGGCAGGGGTACCCTCCCCCGGCACTTCCAAGCAGGGGGCTGGAGTCCCCCGGGGAGGGGGGCTTCCCCTCGGGGAGCGGAGCGTGTGCCGAATCCCCCAGTTCCCAGGCCAGAGACCGACATCATTCTGAGATCTGTAAGATGTCAGGGTTCAAGCTCCTTATCTTACAGGCAAGGAAACTGAGACCCGGAGAGGTTAAGTGAGTGGCAAAGCGTGGCCGTTTGCCTGATAACACTGGTGAGAGGGAAAAAAAAATACAAAAACCCAAAACCCTGGCCAGATTTGGATTGTGGCTGGAGGAGGGAGTCTCCGTGCTTCCCTTCTCTTCTTTGGCGTGGAGAGGCGGGAGTTGGGCAGAGGGCCATCGAAACCTGAAGGGCATGGTATGCCATGCAGGAAGAAGCTGAGCCATGACCGTGGCAGGGCGGGGGGTGGGGGGTGCGCACTAATTCCCATGCCTGCCGCAGGGCCTTGGGCACAGCTGCTGTTGTGGGGCTGGCGCACCCGTAGGTGCTTTACACACTCAGTCCCGCCCTGTGACACCCCCAGAGCCCAGGAGCGCCCCCGTGTGGCCCAGGCTTCCCCACCCTCCAGGGTGGTCCTTACACCCTCTCCCCACCCACTCTCTACGCAGCCCTGCCCCAGACAAGCCTCAGGGAGCTCCTGAGAGCTCGCAAGGAGGCTGGTCAGAACCGAGATGGGTTGTGATTGTAAAACTACACAACGGATTCTGAAAACTTCGCATGAAAAGGGAATGTAAAACCTCTCTGTAATCTTGCATCTCGAGTATATGTTAAATACTAGTATTTGCTGTATATTGGGTTAAGTGAAATGTTAAAATGAATTTCACTTGTTTTTTTTTTACTTTTCTCATGTCACCGCTAGAAATGTTCAACTTCTGTTGACACCAGCATATGTGGTTTCCATTCTATTTCTGCTGGACAGCACAGCTCTGGATGGAGGACCCAGGTACTGGCGGGTCATCTAGGGCTTCCTCCTGGGGGACACTGGACCCCCGGGCATAAGGAGGGCTGTTAAGTTACAAGCCATCACCACCAGGGGGCACCACCTCCCCCTCCACTAAGACTCCAGGATGGTGAGCGACCTCTGGGGCTGCCTGGAGAAGGAGAAGAATACAAAAAAAAGCCAGGGGCCCCTCACCTGTTCTCCGTGGAACAAAAGAACTGCACCCACGGGTTGGTGCTGCCACTGTCCGGAGCTGGGGGCAGGTACATGGCCTCAGAGAAGCATGTCAGCAGCAGTTTCAACAGCTCCATCCTTGGGGGGGAGGGTATGGCAGGGGGTTCAGTACCTGAAGATCTCCGTTCTTCTCTAGGAGGGCGTGCCCACCCTGCCTAGCTCCAGCACAAGTCCATGAAACAGAATGACCCCATTTTCTCCCTGTCAGGCTGCTGCGGGGTCACGAGTGGATTGGGTCTCCTCGAAAGACCCCACGCATGGTTCCCTCTCTGAGCCAGGGAGTCGCGGGGGCGGGGGGAGGGGGGCAGGCCTGGAGTCCAGCTACACTGTAGGCTCTGGATCCAAGCAAAACTCACCGGTTCAGGTCATGGATGTAGTTGGGCTGGGGGGAGTGAGCAAAGCCCACACCAGCCTCCCAGATGTATTCACAGCTGTCCAGGGAGTGGACGTCCTCCGCTGAGTCCTGGGGACACAGTTCGGGGGCGATCAGGCTGGGGGTGTCCCAGTCCCCCCACCATCATCCCTGGGGGCAGAGACCCTCATATTCCCCTAAAGACAGCCCCTCAAAATGTCCCTGGTGATAATGCACGAGGGAAGAAATGAATGTTCTCAACCTCTTGAAAGCTAATTTTTCTTCTCTGGTTCTTTTATTTGCTCAGTCCAGCTTGGGCAGGGAGAGATAGAGAGGGAGAGGAATGGAATCGGGTGCACCTGGTGGTATGTGGGGGTGGGAGGGCAGAGAACACTGAAGGTCAAGTCTATGGGCCCATAGGAAGTGAGCAGGCCAGACCTGCTGGGTCCAAGCCCCACCCCCACCCCCCACTGCCCAGGCGAAGACAATGGGTGTTTGTGCTCAGACTCCCGGATAGAGGGGGCAGGGCCAGGCACCAGCTGGCTCCTCTCCAGCTGTGCCATTCACCCGCCCCTTCCCAGATCTGCTCTTAGGGGGCAGCCCCTGCCCCCATGGGGTCCTGCCTAACGGAACTTCAGGACCAAAGCCCTCCCAGCCTAAAGGTGGGAGATCGGGGGCTCTCACCACAGTGCTCCTGCGGTGGCTCTGGACAGTGAAATCTGGACAGAAGAGGAGGTCGGCGATGGCCAGGAGCAGGGACTCAGCCAGGGGCCGGGCGTTCTCACCATCATCATCTCCCTGCTCAGGATATAGCACAGGCCGCCTCAGTGGTCACAGGCCAAGGAGAAGCGGCCCCAGGACTTGGGAGTTGGAAGGGGGTTGGATCTGGGCCCAGGCAGGCAGTCATGGGCAGAGGGATGAAGGAAGACACAGAAGGAAAAGGAAGTAGATTCCCAATCACCCCAAACCTCCTAAAGCAGAAGAGGGCTGGGGCCCAGGAAGAAACCTCCCCACGGGCTGGAAGGAGCCAGGCCAGGTCCCGAAAACTCTAGAGCCTCGAGCCTGCTGGGAATCACTGGGGTCCTACCCTCACCCAGTTGCCTGGAGATAATCAGAGGGCGAGCGCCCAGCTGCCCTGCCCCCGTGTCTGCCCAGCTGAAGGGACAGACACCCGTGTGGGAGACGCCTCGGCCACAACCCGCATCCCCTTCCCCTGTACTTCCCAAACCCCACAAGAGATTTGGAGGAATGTGACGGGCCCTGAACGGGTTCCCTCCATCTCGCCACATCCTTCCCATGAGCCCCACAGCCAGGCCCACAGACCCCTGCTCGTCCTGCCCCGGGCACTGTGGACCAGAAGAAGCCCCTCCAGTCAGGGTCCTCGAAGATGTAGGGCAGCACTCGGGTGAGAAGCCGGCTGCAGTTCAGGACAATCTGCTTCTCCTTCTCCGAATGGCAGCCGCTCTCGGCTCCCTGCACCAGCTTCTCCACGGCCTGTGGGGACAGGGTGGGGAGCGGGGACATGGCGCTTGTCAACCAGGATGGGCACCCCAGGCTTCAGAGGGGGAGAGGCAGACAGGGTCAGCCAGCCCAGGGGGACGGGAAGTGGGTCAGAGAGCAGCCTAGCGCATCCCCCCGAGAGCCCAGCCCACCGCTCACTGGCTGCGACCTCGCTAAGTGGCCACCTGTCAGAGTCTGTTTCCTTGTCTCTGGCATGAACTCTGGCTCACTGCACAGGGTGAGCCGAAAGAGCTGATGTGCGGAAGCCCTCGCAGAGGGTGGCTGCCAGGATCTCCTCCCCCGCAGAGCCCAGCCAGTGGGGACAAGTGGGGACAGCCAGGGCACTGCCCAGACCTGGACAGGTGGGCTGTCATGGGAGCCTGCTCTCTGGGTCCGCAGGGCTGAGCCAGCGTCATGGGGAGGGTGGAAAATGGCTCCGCAGGGAGCAGCCCCCGGCCAAGTGCCTTGCGCTCACCTTGTAGCACAGAGTGGCCAGATTGGAGGGTGACTCCTCCCGCACGGCCCGGATCTCTGCCGCCGGCACCAGCGCGAAGACGTCCTGCACTGAGGTGGCCGTGTCTGCCCAGAACTGGTCCCAAAAGGCATCATCGGTGGCTTCCACAGGCTGGGGGAGGGGAGCCGTGTGTCCAGAGTTGTTATATAATCCCTCTCCAACAGGCCCACAGTTTGCCCAGTTTGTAGAGGAAGGAGCCCCCCTATTCCATCCCTGCTGGCGCACAGGGGCCCTCCTATGGCGGGGAGAAGGGGGACAGTCTTCAATAGTCTTCAACCTTTGTGAGCCTCTGCTGGTAGAGGCAGGCAGGAGACACTTGGCACAGATGTCAGAGGTCGGCCAACCACTGAGTTTGGCAGCCAAAGCCTAACTCAGTCCCCAAGGAATGGGGTAAGTCAGCATCCTCCTCTGGCCGCGCCTCACCACCCGGGGACCCCCCCCCACAGGCCATGCTGTTAGGTCAAGTGCCTAGGGGCCAGACCCAGGTTTTGCCCCTCCCCAAAGGAAGAAGACGAGGAGATATGTGCTCATTTCACCTAAGACCACCCTCACCATACCCCCACGCCCCAGCTTCCACCCTCTCCTTGCACACCCAACAAGTGCCCGAGCTAAAGGAGCCAACCCCTGTGGCTCTCTGACTGCACCTGCTCCCCCCAGAGCGCACTGCCAGTGCTGCTGTTCAGGCCACTCTTGCCAAGGCCCCACCTCCAAATTTACATCCTCAAACCTGCATCCACACCGCACCAAAGGCACCGTTCCCTTTACAAAGACCTTCCAGACTCCCTGCTGCCTGCAGGATTGGGCCCGACTGGCAGCCAAGATCTTATCTAACATGCTTACACGCATGCACACATGCACACACATATGCACACATACACCCTGCACGTGCGAACACGCACACCTATATTTGCTATCCCTGCAACACAACGCTGTCGCCACTTCTCTTTGCCTTTGCTTGGACTGTCCCCTCTTCCCCGCAGGCCCATCCTTCTAATGCATTCCCAAGTCCCACCGGTTTATGGAGACCATACGCCGTATGCACACTTATGCCTTTTGAATCATACGGACAGTCGCATAGGGAGCCAGTTTGAATCATAAGCCCCACTTGAAGACATCCTTCCTAAGGAAATGACCAGAGAGGTGCACATAGAAGGAAGATCGCTGATGTGTTGTTGTCGATAAGAGCAAGAAGCTGGAAGGAACCCAAATAACCAGAAAGCAGGGAACACTCAAAAAGTTAGGGCCCGGGGCACCTGAGTGGCTCAGTGGGTTAAAGCCTCTGCCTTCGGCTCAGGTCACGATCCCAGGGTCCTGGGATGGAGCCCCGCATCGGGCTCTCTGCTCGGCAGGGAGCCTGCTTCCTCCTCTCTCTCTCTCTCTGCCTGCCTCTCTGCCTACTTGTGATCTCTGTCTGTCAAATAAATAAATAAAATCTTTGGAAAAAAAAAAAGTTAGGGCCCTTTCATAGACTGGAATATTATGCAAACACCAGCGCCATGTTGCCAAAGACTCCTGATGAATGAAGAACGATCACGGTACAACCCTGGGTGGAAAAGATGAGCTGTAACACGAACTACACGATGGTCACGATCTTTGCTAAATTATATAGTCATAAAAGTCTGAATGAAAATGACAGAATGCTCACAGCGATTATCTCTCTGGGTGGGTTTTATTTTTTTACTTGTATTTTTCTGCAAACACATATATTACTATTTTTTTAAGATTTTATTCATTTATTTGACAGAGATCACAAGTAGGCAGAGAAGCAGGCAGAGAGAGAGAGGAGGAAGCAGGCTCCCCGCTGAGTAGAGAGCCCGATTCGGGGCTCCATCCCAGGACCCTGGGATCACGACCTAAGCCACCCAGGTGCCCCTATTAACTATTTTTTCCTTTTGAATGTTCACCTGCTAAGAGGCTAGGGTGTCCAGGGCACTCTTCCAAACAGCAGTCCTGCAGAAGACCCCTGGTCTCCATCAACCTGGCCGCCTCCCTTCTCTGGAAAGGTCATACAGGCACTGCTTCCCACAAATCCACACACAGGATACTCTATCATAAAAACATATACATATATATAGTGTTTAAGAAAAACTCTGTCCTGGGGCGCCTGGGTGGCTCTGTCGGCTAAGTGTCTGCCTTCGTCTCAGGTCATGATCCCAGAATCCTGGGCTCCTTGCTCAGTGGGGAGCCTGCTTCTCCCTCTCCCTCTGCCTGCTGCTCCCCCTGCTTGTGCTCTATCAAAGAAATAAATAAAATCCTTAAAAATAATAATAATAATAAATGTTCTCTGAAGCCCCTTCTTCCCAGAATTCTTCCCGATCTCTGGACTGACAGGCTTGTTCCCACCCTGGAACCCTGCTCCCCTCCCCAACCTCCATCACTCATTCAAGGCCCTGACTCCAGGGGTCTCAACGCACTTGCCTTGAGGCCCCAGTACCCCCACCGGCCCTTCTTCCCTGACCCTGCAGCTGGGGCCGATGGCAGATGCACAGCCAATATTTGTTCAGGGAAAGGCTGTCCTTAGTCCCAGAGATGCCTTCAACCCAGTCACTGGGCAGACCTGAGCACCAGTGGGGCTGTCCAAACTCAGGACTGGCTCTGAAAGCTTCACCAAGGTCCAGGTGTAACCTCGCCCACTCTCCAAGCAATGCCCCCACTTCAAGCTACAGGATAGCAAGTGGCCATGGCCCGCAGGACAGACCTAGTACCACGGCCTGCTGGGTCCCAGAACTGGTAGAGCAAGTTAGCTGGGGAGAAGAACAAAGGCCAAAGGAGGGGCCTAGGGCTAGGGTTTGCTGGCCTCAGCCAAGGCAGCCCTCTAACAGTCCCTGGGGTCAAGGGGTACCATCCCCTAGTGTGGGTGGCCAGGGCTGGGGTGGAGAAGGACATCCTAGAAAACCTGGGGTCATCTCTGGGAAACTCCCCATCTCTGACAATCCCCCCCCCTTCCTGGTAGCCCCAACCCCTTAAATGGGCAGAAACTCATCTGAGCACCAGTGGACTTGACCTCTGGCCTAGTTCATTAGGCAAGTGTCACCTAGGGGCCGAATTCCAAACGAGGAGAGAGACTTAAAAGGAGACTTAGGAGGCCCCAGGCTAGCCCAGCTGGGAAGCCAGAGGACAGTCTCAGCTCTCCAGCTCCCACTACGGCCCAGACGCTTCAGCCTGGTGCCCGTCACCTGGCTGTCCTAGGCTGGCCTGATGCTGCAGGTGTTGGCCAGGGTCACTAGAGCCCCTTGGGCTTCTGAGGGGAGAAACATGGCTCAGCTCCTGTCCCAGGTACCCGTGCTGGACCCCATACAACCCAAAGAAGCTTTTAAAATCCAAGCCAGTTTGTTTGAAAAGAGTATTTCTGCTGCAGATGCGACGGCCCAGGCAACCAGGGCACAGGGACTGAGCTACTCAGGTGGGAAAACAGATATTCTTACCCAAGCTTTGCCAGCACTTGCTCAAGCCACACCAGCTTGGGAGTGCAGCTGTATCTTTTGCACTTTCTGGGGGGTGAGGGGGAGCAAGGGACCATAATGCTCTTGCCTGCTGAGGGTGAACTGTTCAGGAGGGCCGTGTCACCACAGCATCCCCCCCCAAAAAAAAACACACACGTGCACACATGTAACACAGACCCACCAGGTCTCACCCCGCCTACAGCAGAGAGTCTCCAGAAAAGGCAGGATCTAAGAGAGGGTCCCACCCACCCCAGGGAAGGTCCGGGAAACAGCCCAAACAGCTCAGCCTCAGGACCAGGATCACGTCTAGCCCAAGGCAGGAAGAAAACAGGATGCAGCGCAGGAAGGCAGGGCAGGCCCAGCAGCAGCAGCTCATGCCCAGGCCACAGGAAAAGGCTCTGGGTCTGCTTGTCTGCTGCCCAGAACATCTGTATTCATGACAGAGCCCCTAAGGGTCTAAGACTGGAGGACACCCTGTGGACAGCTGGCCTGAATCCCCTTGGAGACACTGAGTGGCAAGGTCTGGAAAGACCGTCTGGGATCTGTTCTTCCTCTGTGGTTCAAGCCAGGTCACTACACAGGACAGAGGCCCGAGGGTCTCCCTGCAGCCAGCCCGGTTCTCCTCCCACCTGCAGGGCTTCTGTGGTCTCTGGAGGGAGATTCAGCCTGGTATCTGGTTCCTGTCCTCAGCTGGGAAGCAGGACAGCACCAGCTCAGTCACCTCCATAACAGGCCTGCAGCCAGGGAAGCCGGAGGCACACTGCATTTTGGGGAGAAGGCCAGTGCAGGTAGGAATCTAGTCCACCCAGATCCTTTGGGACCCGGCTGAGCTAGTCCTGCTGGGCTGGCCAAAAGGACCCTGCCCGCTGAGCCAACAGCCCGTAGTTCATGCCTCCAACATGTTTCCTTCCCCAGGTAGGTAAACATGGGAGCCTCCCTCCTGCCTCTCCCTGTGGCCTCACATTGAGGGGCTGGCCCACCTGCCACCCACAGACCTAGAAGCCCCATCCCAAAAGAGCCAAGTGCTAGAACTAACCAGGAGCCATTAAGAAAGTGGCGAGAAGCAAAGTCTGGTTTCTGTCAAACACCTCTTACTGGGGAATGGACTTTCCAGAGGCCTGGGCAATGCCAGGCGCCTGACCTTTCTCTCGTGGGAACAAGAGAGAGGAGGACCAGAGATCTGGCCTCTGGAGCTGTGATCAGCTGGCTGTGAGAAGACGGACCCCTCCATCCCACTCTAACTGCCAAGAGCAAGAGAGAGCCCTGGGGGTAAGGGTAAGAGGAAAGTCCCAGAGGGCAGCAGGTCCTGACTCCCTTGAAAGTGGGGGACCTGGAGAGTCAGGGCTGGGCGAGTCTGTAGCCAGAGCAGTGTAGTTCAAGGGGTAAGGACAGAGGGGTAGGCAGGGAAGGAGATGGGTGCTGTGTGTTGGGGGCAAAGAGGTGGCCTCTGTGCCACTCCTGAACTCAGGGGAGCATATGGGCTGAAAGACACCCCCAGACCCCACACCAGTCAGTCAAAGACAACCTGGAGGGTTCTCAGCCCTGACCCAGAGAACAGAAGGTACCAGAAAACACAGCTATCCCTACTGCTGGGCCTCAGAGGAGGAGCCCCCTGGAGGGTGGTCCCCGGAACAGTTCCCTTTGCTAGGCTGCAGCGCCGCTTGCCACTCTTTGCATGTTCTCAGGAAGACCTCGGCCTTCCCTGGCTGTGGCCATCGACCTGGGCCCAGCGAGGCCGCTGCCACCGCGCACCAGCTGTTTCCCCGACCCGGTAGGCGCCGGCCCGGCTTTGTTTGCATTGAATCAGCCGGGTCTGTGCGTCCATGAATCGCCGGCACTGAGGGCCCGGGAGGGGAGCAGGGAGCGGGGTGGGTGGGTGGGTGGGGGCGGGAGTGGGGGGTGAGGCTGAAGATGCGGAGCTGGAGGGGAGAGAGCGGGGGAGAGGTGGGGGGAGGCGGCGGGACAGGTGACGGACAGCGGCGATGCAGGCTCAGGGAGTAGGCACACGTCAGCCTAAGGTGGCAGCAGCGGCTTCGGGCAGAGAGATATTCCCGGGAGAGGAGGCTGAGGGTGAGGAGCTAGGGTTAGGGGATGAAGCCCTAGGGTACAGGCCAACGGGTCCCGCTCCGGCCCTGGCTTCAGCGTCACCCTGCAGGCCAGTCGGTCCCCCATCTCCTCACCAGCCAAGTTCGCACAGCGCCCCCCCTACCCCGGCCCTGCCCAGCCCCCAGCCCCGCAGGTGGATGGGGAGGCCAGGGCCCCGGTCGCACCTGCGTCTTGGTGGTGAGCTGGATCACCGCCTTTCGGAAATTCAGCTTAGAGTCGGCCGACCCCATAGCGCTGGAGCCCGCTCCGGCCCGGCCCCGGCCCCGACTCCCGCCCCGGCCCGGGCTCCGGCTCCGGTTCCAGCTCCACGGCCCCCGCTGCTCTAGCAGAAGAGGAGCGGCGCACCCCGCCTGCCGGCTCGGCGTCGGCCCCGCCCCCGCTGGGCTCCGCCCTCACGTGGCTCCGCCCCCGCACCTGCCGCGCCCCGCACCGCCCACTCCAGGCGCCGGGAGTCAGCTCCCGGGATCCACTAGGGCCGCCCACCGGGCGTCCTTCTCAGCTGCGCCGGGTGCCTCCGCGCCCTCCCCCCGGAGCGTCCCATTTCCACTCAGGGGCCCGCAACCTTCCCAACCTCGCGTTCCCCGCCCCTATCCCCACCATTGGTCCCCAGGCCACCCTGGGCCCATACTTTCTCAGCCAGCCCTCTCAGAGCTTCTTTCTTGTCAACCCCTGTCCTCCCCATCCCCCCACGCCTCCCCCACCTCCTTTTTTTTTTTTTTTTTTCCTAGAGCATCTGCTTTCTTGGTTCCCTTTTACTGACCTGTCAAACCCACATCACCAGACAGCCTCGCTGTTTTTGTTTTTGTTTTTTCCCAGCCACAAGCCCCAGGCTCCAGGAGAGCAGCTCCCTGGTCGGATGAGAGTGGGAGGTCCCTCGGAGTCCCACAACTTCTTTCTGGCCAGCTGTATTCCCTGAGAGTCCTGTTAAGTCCATCTATTTCAACAAATGTGTTGTGGAACTGGTATTCACTAACACTGTGTCAAAGACGGGGACATAGGGGTCTTAAGTCACAGGCCTATCTCTTACAAGCAATTAGCTTGGGAAAGAAACAAGGAAAGAATTAACCGTTTCTCAGCCGAGTGAGCCTTTATAGAAGCAAATAAATGATATTATTGATAATGATGATGATATGAGGACAGTATCTCTAACCCAACAGTAACCTAACAGTATCTCTAACCCAACAAAAATCTACCTCTGAGGTAGATTCACCCCGTTTCACAGCAGGGGAAATTGAAGTTCAAGGCAGTTACATTATTTGCCCAAGTACTAAAGAACTAAAGAACAAAACCAAAAAAGCAAGTCCAACTCTGGTTCCAAAAGAGGCTGCTCTTTCACAATATCATCTTGCATGCTGTATCTGGAAGCTTCTGGAAATCCTAGACACTTAGAAAGAAGGTGGCATTTAGCTTAAATAGGAATTCCACAGGTGAAAAGTGAGGGGGTGCGCCATCTATCCAGTGGAAGGTTGGTACAAAGGCAGGGTAGGACAGGCATGGAGACAGGGAGGAGGGGAGATGGGGATGTTGCTTTGTCACTGAATGAGCAGACTGCACAAGACAGCTCTGTTCTTGCTCCAGAGGTGGGTTTCCCCTGCTCTGGATGAAATCCTGGGAAGGCTTCATGGCTTTTCTAGTTGCTCCAAGATAACAAATGAATAATGTCTTTATTTGGCATTAAAAAAATAATAAAATCCAGTCCACTCTACAAATCACCCAACCTCAGTCCAGGCCAGAGAGACATGAAAAATTTGGAATCTTAGTCACCAGGGTATTGCAAATTGAAACCTTACTGTGATCATTATTACATACCCATTAGAATGGGTTAAAACACACACACACACACACACACACAACAATACCAAATACTGGTGAGCATAAGGGACACTTATACTTTCTTATAAACTTAAATATACAATTAGCACAATTAGTAATCCCACTCGTGCAATCTATCCAGGAAAAATGAAAGCATCTATTCATACAAAAAGCCTGTGTAATGCTCATAGCAATTTCATTTATAATCCCCAAACAGTGGAAACTACCCAAATGTCCATCATCTGGTGAATAAACAGAGTGGGGTTCACTCATACAATGGGACTAGTATTTAGCAACAAAAAGAAACAAACTACTGATACAAGCAGCAACAATGTGGATGAATCGCAAAGCACTGTGCCAGATACAGAAGGCAGCGTACTGTATTATATCACTTATGCGACATTCTGGGAGAGACAAAACAATGGGACAGAAAGCAAGTGAATAGTGGCCTTGGGCTGGGAGTAGGATGAGAAATTGACCATGAAAAGGTATGAGGGAACTTTTGGCATCAACAAAACCCATCTCTGCTATGATTGCAATGGTAGTTTCTTTTTTTTTTTTTTTAAGATTTTATTTATTTATTTGACAGAGAGAGATTACAAGTAGTCAGAGAGGCAGGCAGAGATAGAGAGGAGGTAGCAGGCTCCCCGCTGAGCAGAGAGCCCGATGTGGGGCTCGATCCCACTGAGCCACCCAGGCGCCCGCAATGGTAGTTTCTTGACTGTATCGTGTTCATTGACGTTCCTATAACTATACACCTTAAGAGGGGTGAATTTTACGGTATGCAAACTATACCTCAATAATTTTGACATTAAAAAAGACAAAAACCAAGAGCAGGTGCTAACCGGCTGGTTCGAGGGAGTAATTGGGAGCCCTTTGGCCTGCACTGCACTCAGAGCCATTTCAGGAATTTGCAACCAGGAACTCCAAGTGGCACCGAAATATTTCTGATCATTCACCGACCTTGCTCTTCCCATCAGCTTTCTTGGGATGGATTTAAATGAGTCCATTTAGCCTCATCCAACCTCAGAAGGTCTTGTACCTTCTGAGCCTTTTGCTCCTCAGGAAATTTTAGTGTCTGTCTCCAGGAAATCTTATAAGATACTCTAATAAGTACTCTTTTTAAAAAAAAAAAAAGATTTTATTTATTTATTTGACAGAGATCACAAGTAGGCAGAGAGGCAGGCAGAGAGAGAGGAGGAAGCAGGCTCCCTGCTGAGCAGAGAGCCTGATGCAGGGCTCAATCCCAGGACCCTGAGATCATGACCTGAGCCAAAGGCAGCAGCTTAACCCACTGAGCCACCCAGGCGCCCCTCTAATAAGTACTCTTAAGGGTACTCTTGCCTCCATAGGTTGGAAAAAGTATTAATATCGTCTTAAGGAATGTGACTGCTAATGCACAGGGGGGAAAATACCCATTCAGCCCCACAATCTGTTTATTGTCTCCAAGTTAAACTTAACATCCTCCTCAGTCCCACCAATGATTATATTTTAAATGCTGTGGGTGGTTGTTTAGTGCATACTGAAGTGTGTAGAGGGACGACGGCCTAAAGATTGGACTTTGCTCTAAAATGTTGTAGCAAAAGGGCACCTGTGTGGCTAAGTTGGTTAAGTGCCTGCCGTCAGCTCAAGTCATGATCCCGGGGTCCTGGGTCGATCCCCACATCAGCTCCCTACTGAGCAGGGCACCTGTTTCTCCTTCTCCCTCTGCTGTTCCCCTTGCTTGTGCTCTCTCACACTCTCTCTCTTAAGTAAAAATCTTTTAAAAAGAAAATAAAATACTGTAGACAAAGAACACCCAGGCAAGGTGAGGCAAAATATGATAGAATCTAGATTTCTATTAAGTCTGTGGAAATTCATTGTACTATGGGCTCCACTTTTGTGTATGTGTTTGAAAACTTATATAGTCAAAGTTTTTAAGGAAAAAAACTGGATCTATACAGAAAAAATAGTAGTAAAACAGAGCTCTTGAAAGTTTAAAGAAATTAATTATCCTTACTAATTTGGAGATTCCCTAGTAGGATTTTAGCTATGGTTTCCTATGTGGAAACTATACCACGTCTTCCTTTTATCCCCACTGTAAAGGAAGTGTTCCTGCCTGTGGTTCCTAGAGCTGCTTTTTCTGCGTTCAACCATCAATGATACAAGAAACATTAACTCAGAACCTGCTAAGGGCCACTTACCTTGCAAGGTGTTAGGGTCTGAGCTACAAAGGCAAGTTCCTACCGCCAAAAGACGGCAACCATACGGGCAAGCAAGAGCCTTGGGGTCAAGAGTGGAGTCTGTCCAGGGCCCTGGCAGGAAGGCATGGAAGAATGGTTACCAGAATCCAGAGGAAGAGAGACCAGTTGTAAGAGAGGGCTAAGGGGACCAGCGACCTCACAGGGAGTGGAAGGGAGAGCGCCACGGGACAGACACCCCACCTTCACTGTTCTCCTGTGCCCCGATTTTCCACTGGTGCTTCCCATCAGTGGACACCCAGACAGCAAAAGGGCAAGGGACCCCATTGTTGCAGCTCACAAAAGCTTCACCCCCTAGGCATGGAGCAGATAGAGACGATGGAAAGTGAACAGGCAATGGAACATGTCCCACGTCCAGGTAGGAGGAACACATAGAAGGAAGGTAGTGGAGTGCAGAAAGCCTGGTTTGCCCAGAGAACAGAAAGACCAGTTTGGGATGAAATGTAGAGAGACAAGAGATAAAGCCGGAGAGGCGGGCCAGGACCAGATCATAAAGGGCCGTGTACATCCTGTTAAAGAGCTTTTACCTCCCTCTATGAGCCCCGAGGAGCCTCTGAAGCAGGGGAATAGTGTCGTCAGATGTCATTATGTCTTGGCAAAGTCACTCTAGCTGCTCCAGGAAAGATAAAGGGAAACGAACACTGGGAATCCAGCTGGGGGGTAAGAGATGACCAGGGCTGAGCCCAGGCAGTCACAGGTGGGACGGAGAGGAAGGACACAGGTTGTCTCCAGGTGGAATCTGAAACTTGCTTGTCAAGGTGATGTGTGTTCTGGGTGTCGCTGCTGTGTAACAACCTCCCACTAAACGTGATATACAACAATTATCATTTTATTGTAAATTCTGTGGTCAAGAATTCGGACAGGACCCAGCTGAGGTGGCTTGTGTCTGCTCCATGATGTCTGCAGCCTCAGCGAGAAAACTAGAAGGTAGGAAGGGTTCACTCAGAACAGCTGGGACGTGGAATCATCTGGAGGTTTCTTCATTCATGCATCTGGAGCCTGGGCTGACTCAACCTGGCCTGGCCAACATACGACTTCTGGATGTGACTTGGGTCTCTCTGAGTTCCAAGAGGGAGTATTCCAAAGGGTGCGAACAAAAAGAGGGTGTCCCAGGTGAAAAAGGAGGAAGCGGCATGGCCATTTAGTACTGAGCCCGGGAATAACATTTAAAGTCGCTTCCACCATACTCTATTAATTGAAGTAATCACAAGCCCACCAGGTTCAAGGAGAGAACCTACACCCATCTCCCCAGTGGAAGAAGTGTCAGAGGAGTGAGCGCCACGTTTAAAACTGCCACAATGGGGCACCTGGCTGGCTCAGTTAGTAGAGGTGTGACTCTTGAACTTGGGGTTAAGTTTGGGCCCCACACTGGGTGTGGGGCACCTGGGTGGCTCGGTCAGTTGGGTGTCTGTCTTCGTCTTGGGTCATGATCCCAGGGTTCTGGGATCAAGCCCTACATCTCTGCTCAGCTGGGAGCCTGCTTCTCCCTCTCCCTCTGCCTGCCACTTCCCTTGCTTGTGCTCTCTCTGTGTCAAATCAAATAAATTCTTAAAATAAAATAAAAAATCTTGAAAAAATAGTAAACCAGTAAAACTGCCCTACCATTGGTGATTCTGCCCCCAACACTTCGTTCCCCCAAACCCAATCCTTCTCTCTCCTGACCTTTGCCTGTCTTCTCATCTCAGGAAATGGCACCTCCTAGGTGCTCAAGCCCAGAACGGAGTGTCACCTTCGGAGCTTCTCCTCTTAACACCCCCACATTCAATCCATCACCAAGACATGATGATGTCATCTCCCAGACACAAATATTTTCTACCTCCCTCATCTCTTCTGCCTCCACCTTTGCCAGAGCCCCCATCGCCACCCCCCTGCAGCAGCCTCCACCCTGCCCTCTCTGATCTGTGAAACACCCAAGTCATTATCAAATGCAGCTCACAGTGCTCCCCCACGAGATCAGGTCATGATCTCAGGGTCCTGGGATCAAGCCCTGCATGGGGCTCTCTGCTCAGCAGGGAGCCTGCTTCCCCCTCTCTCTGCCTGCCTCTCTGCCTACTTGTGATCTCTCTGTCAAATAAATAAACAAAATCTTAAAAAAATAATAATAATCAGAAAAGCCAACACTGAATGGGGCAGGCCCTGTTCTAAGCACTTGGCCTGTGTCAGCTCTCAGTAGCCCCATGGGGGCCACTGGTCTTAAAGGAGGTCTTAAAGGAGTAAAGGGGAGGCCACAGGAGGACACTCAGCCTTAGCACCCTAAAGGTCACTCCACCGATGACAGGCCTGGAGGTTTTAAACAGCAGGGATTTGAGGCAGGCATATGGAAGCACTTCCTGACCACAAGGACGGTGAGAACTTAAAATAATTCCCCTCTCAAAGCGGACAGTTGTCTGGGACACAATCAGATGGTGGGGGGGGGAGGGGTTGGAGATGGGCACGAGATGACCTCACTCGAGCCTTATCCCGCCTGGCACTGACTTCAGGCTGGTGGAGTGGGGACAGATGGGGCGAGATCATTCAGGGCAATGTGCGCCCAGCGCTGGAACGACGGGTCTGGGGACAGGGAGGGCAGCGTGGCCTGCGAAGGTGGGGGTACCCGAGGAAGGTGTCCTGTTGTCGCCAGATATCCTGACATCAACCCAAGACGCGCAGGGTGCGGGGGCGGTGCGTATCCTGGGGACCCGGAGGCGTGGGCTGGGCACCCTGCCCCTCCCCCAGGATGACTCGGGTGACTGGGAACTGCGGGGACCCTCCAACGTCAGCGCTGCCTTCGCAAGCGCCGTCATTTCCGGTGGGCCGGGCTGGGAGTGGGGTACGGGGCGGAGCGGGGGGGGGGGCGGGGAGGCGGGGCCGGGAGACCGGCTGGGCGGGTGGGTGGTGGTGTGGACTGCGTGGTGGTGTCCGCGTGTCCAGCTCCGCCCTGCGCCCTAGCAGCGCTGGCGGGAGGCCGTTACGTCGCCGGATCCCGGCACCCAGCTCCCCGCCCCCGGATTCCCTATCTGTGCTCTGGTCCCCCACCCAGGAGCTGGCCTTGCATTTCCAGGAGCTGGGAAAGCGCTCCCGGAAGCTAGAGTGTGAACCCCAGGGGAATCATAATGCCCAAGGCTTGGGGGACATCTGGTCCACCGAGGGCTCTGGCTATCAGTGCCGAGCCTCGATGCCTCCCACAAGGAACACCACACAGGAGGTCTGCCTGACACACCTGTGACGGAACCAGGCTGAGGGCGAACCAAGGGCAGAGAGGGGACACTTCTGACCCCTGCGAGGCCCTCTGCCTACTTGGAGGGAAGGGTCCCAGAGCTTGCTGGCTGCTCTAGCTCAGAGAGGCTGAAGAGTTTGCTTCCTCAAAATTGGATCTGCGGTACCTGGCTGGCTCAGTGGAGAAGCGCACCAATCTTAATCTCCAGGTGGTGAGTTCGAGTCCCACCTTGAACGTTCAGATTACTTAAATAAATAAACTCTATAAAATAAATAAACTTCATAAATAAACTTTAAAAAAAAAAAAGCAGATCTGATTTTCCTTCTCTTGGAATAACGTAAAAACTGTTAAGTCTGGCCTAAAGGCACAGGGAGTGATCCCTGTGGGCAAGAAGGCCTGGGGTTCCTAGGCATCAACTCAGGCAAAGGGCCTGGCACAGGCCTGGTACACAGCACATCCTTCCCATCCCACAGCTCTGCAGGTCACCTGGACCTCCACTCTGTCCTCTGCAGAGGGAGAGAAGGAAGCCCCACCCGCCTGGGAGAGTTGGATGGCGAAGAGAATCCAGCCTTTGTGACATGCTTGTCCCTGGCAGGTGATGCTTCTGGGACTGGGACTCGAGGACGGTGGCTACAGGAGAGGAGAGCCATGCTGAGGACATAGCCAGTATGGTAAAGGCCAAAGGCTGGGGAATGACACAGGAGCTGGACCTTTTCAAACATGGGGGTCATCTAAGTTATCACTGAACGCGTCCTTAGCTCCAGGGGTTAGAAGTAAATCTTCAGGTGGAGGCCGCCTATAATGGCTCTAACTAGCATGCTCACTGTCCAGGCTGGGGAAATTGAGGCAGCCCTCCGCAGGCCCTGGCCTTCAGCCCTTTGGCCCTGCTCTCCTCCGGGGACTTCCTAAGCTCCCCAGGGGCAGCTCTCCGACAGAGCTGCAGAATGAAGAAATTAACAAATGGGAAGAGGACTTGGTGGGCTTGAATCGCTGACCAGATCCCTTTGGAACTTACTCCTCCCCACTCCCGACCCCAACCCTGCACCTGCCGGTCCCTAAGACCATCTTTGTCCCCAGCTCAATACCACTTAGTGGAACCAGAAATCTAAGACATCAGTCTGGTTTTTCAGTCACTTCATCGGCACATTTTCATTCTACACCCAGAACATTTCTCAACCCCACCATTGCTTTCCTTCCAGAAGATTGCAAAAACCTCCAGACTGGGCTTTTTTCCACTCTTGCTCCCTCCCCTCCAATCTGTGCTCCAAAATTGCCACTAATACTTTACAACTAAAAAGTGAAAAGCCTTTTACTCGTTCTTTTTGTCCAGTTTGGGGGGAAAATATCCCAGTCCCTTCCAATGGCTCTAACTCTGATTTCATCTCTCCTTTATCCCCCTCCCCTCGGTCACACTGGCCTTCCCTCAGTTCCTGATATATGTCAAGCTATTCTTGCTTTAAGGCTTTTGCCCTTGCCGTTGCCTCTGTCTGGACTACTCTCCCCTTAGAGCTTAGCATGGCTGGCACTGTCTCATCATTTAGGTCTTAGCTTAGAGGTCACCTTCTGAGGGAGGCCTTTTCTGAACACCAAATCTAAAACTTGCCCCAAACTTGCTCCCAGAACCCTGTTAATTTCTTTTGTAGCACACGTTGCAGGTTGTAATAATTTATGTGTCCCCACTAGAATGAAAGCCGCACAAGGGCAGAGAATGCCTATGTCTCAGCCATAGATTTCTTTTTCTTCTTCTTTTTTTTAAATCTTTTTTTTGAAGATTTTATTTATTTATTTCAGAGAAAGTGAGAGAAAACATGAGAGGGGAGAAGGTCGGAGGGAGAAGCAGACACCCAATGGAGCTGGGAGCCTGATGCAGCACTTAATCCCAGGACTCCGGGATCATGACCTGAGCCAAAGGCAGTCGCCCAACCAACTGAGCCACCCAGGCGCCCCAATTTCTTTCTCTTCTTAAGTAAACTATGTTACTGAAGTATAACATATATTCAAAGAAATGTATGCCTCCTAAGTATACAGGCCAGGGTGCCTGATTAGCCCAGTCAGTACAGCATGTGACTCTTGATCTCAAGGTCATGAGTTCAAGCCCCACACTGGGCATGGAGCCTATTTTTTAAAAAATCAAAACAAAATAAAACCTAAGTGTACAGGTCAGTGATTGTTACAAATGAACACACCTGTGTAACCAGCACCCACATCAGGAAATAAAACATCCCCAGCCCCTCAGAGTTCTCCACATGACTCTGGAAAGCTAAACGTTATCCTGGTCAGATTCATTTTTGCCAGTTTTGAACTTTATATAAATGGAATGATCCCTAATGATATTCACATCCTCGTCCCCAGAACTTTTAAATGTTACCTTGCATAGCAAAAAGGCTTTGCAGATGTGATTGAGTTAAGGACCTGGAGATGGGAAATTATGCTGGATTATTGGGTGGATTCAGTGTCATCAAAGGATCTCTAAAAGAAGAAGAGGTAAGCAGAAAGGCCGGACTGATGCAGTATGAGAAAGATTCAACCTGCTGTTGATGGCTTGAAGTTGGAAGAAGGGGGACACAGACCAAGGAATGTGGATGGTCTTTAGGAGGTGCAAACAGCAAGGAAACTGATTCTTCCCTAGAGCTTCCGGAATGGAATACAGCCTTGAAGGCAGTGAGAATCATGTTGGACTTCTTTTTTTTTTTTTTTTTTAAGATTTTGTTTATTTATTTGACACAGAGAGAGAGTGGAGGTGGGGGGAAACACAAGCAGTGGGAGTGGGAGAGGGAGAAGCAGGCTTCCTGTGGAGCTGGGAGCCTGACACAGGGCTCGATCCCAGGACCCTGGGATCATGACCTGAGCTGACACTTAATGACTGAGCCATCCAGCTGCCCCCCATGTTGGACTTCTAACCTACAAAACTGTCAGACAGTAAGTTTGTGTTGTTTCACATCACTAAATTTGGGTAAATTGTTATAGAAACAATAGGAAACTAATAAAAGTACTTATTTTCTATGCCTGGCATCTTTCACTCAACATTTTATTTCTGTACAACATTCCATTGTATGCATAAACGACATTTTATTCATCACTATTGATGGACATTTGGGTTGTTTCCAGTTTAGGCTATTGTCAGTTGTGCTGCTATGAACTTTCTTGTAGATGTCTCTCATTAACATATCTACATATTTGTGTTGCACATATATAGGAAGAGAATGGCTGCATTATAGGGTAGCCATATATGATTGATGTTACAATACATTCCCCAGACTCCCTTTCAGAACTGAAGGATTTGTTCCACCAGCTGCTGAGAAGCCTGCTGGTTGACAGTCCTCAGCTGCCCGCCCTCTCTAAGAAAAAAGAACTCCTTCACCCACTGCTTGCCATTCACCACCTGCATCCATTCAATGACTTGTGGACATGGAGAGGGGGATATAAAGGTCCTCTCCCCATTGCCACTTGGAATAGCTTTGAAGGACCTCTCCGGATTCAGAGCTGTCCAGAGTCAGGGGATGCTTTTGTTAAGGTCACATCCCAACCCAATTCCTCTCTATGCAAACCCTGTTTCCTTCTCTTCCCTACAAGCTTTTACGTTTCTAAAGAAGTTGAACACCTTGTCATATGTTTTTGGGGTCATTTGGTCATTTGTGAAGTGCCTAGTCTAGTCTTTTACCCCCTTTTCTACTGGGCTGTCTTTCCTGTGGATTTGTAGATATTTTTTCTATATCCTGGATACAAGATCTTTGCTGAGTATGTTTGCCACGTATTTTCAGAGTTGGATATACTCAGGATGCCTCAACAGTACCAGCTCATGCTGAGTCCTAATAACAATCAGTTACGTGAATGCTTGAGTCCAATAACTTCTTTAAGGAGAGAATGCTTAGAAGGTGAAATTGTGTATGGCTCTAACTGTCGTAACTGGATCTAGCATATGGAAGGAGAGGGAAAGGAAGGAAACAAGACCTTAAAGGGAAAGGTCCAGAATGCAGGTAAGTCACCCTCAAACTTCGCAGGTGTCCGGCCATAGATATTTAAACACGCAACTTCTTAAAGGTAATGGTAACTAAATACTCATTCATTCAAAGAGTGTCCATGGAAAGTACCAATGGGCCAGCCTGTTCTAGGCACTGAGGAGCCAGCTGTGAACAAGAGAGACACGATCTGTGCCTTCAGGAGATCTAGAGGGAGAGCGAGACAACGGCAGGTAAACAAAATGAACAGCGGTAAACCGAAGGGGTCGAGCGTTGGGTGGGAGGTGACGTTGAACCAGCAACAGCCGGACCCGAGCACCAGGGAGATCCCACCCTCGGTTCCGCCTCCACTTTGCATACGTCTTCTGATTGGCCAGCGACGGCCGGCCCCGCCTCTCGGAGCGGGAGGCTAGGGAAGCGCGGGGCGGACCCCGCCAAGATGCAGCGGCGGCTCCGGGTGTCGCGGGGCGGGCGGGGGGCAGCGCGGGCCGGAGCCGGGCAGGGGGCGCCCGCCGCGGCCCCCGCGCACTCTTAGCTCCCCAGACGCGCCGACAGACTCCGACCGTCCTTGCCTCCGTCCTGCTGCCGTCTCCGCCCCTCCACCCTTTGTGCCGCCGCCGCTCGGTGCCCCCGGCTCCGCAGGACCTCGGCCGGGCCGGACCGCGGCGGCGCGCCAGCCCCGCGTGGGCGCCGAGTCAGCGGCCGATGGCGAGGGGGCGCGGCGCGGGCGGGGGCGCTGCAGCCCGAGTCCGCGACGCGGGAGGCCCGGCCCGCCTCCGCCGCATTGTCCCGGGCCCCGCGCCCCGGCTCTGAGCCGCGCCGCCGCAGCGCCCGCCTGCCGCCCACCGCCCGCGGGGCCATGCGGAGAGCCGCCGGGATGGAGGACTTCTCCACAGAGGAAGAGGAGCCCTGGTACGACCAGCAGGACCTGGAGCAGGGTGAGCGCGGGAGCGGGGGTGCGGCGGGAGAGCGGGGTGCGCCCGGCGACCCCTGTCCGCTTCTCCATTGTTGAGCAGTATCACCCCGGGGAGGGCTGGGCTGGACCCGGAGAGGCGGACTCCGAGGAGTGATGCGTCTGGAGAAGGGGACGTGGAGACAGGGAACGCTGCCCGGGGAGAGCCGGGCGGGATCCGCGCAGGGTGCAGAAGTGGGGGGAGCGGCCTTTCTCTTTCCCCGAACGACAGGGACATACTTCATCCGGCTCGTCCGCCGCATCTTAGAGGCAGGAACTGTCCAGGAGCCCCTGGTATTGTTGGGGGCCTGAGTATTGGCTGGAAGTCTTTGAAGGCCTGGAGGTGGCTCCTTGGTTATGTTTGCTGAGAGGAGAGAGAGAGAGAGAGAGAGAGAGAGAGAGAGAGAGAGTGTGTGTGTGTGTGTGTACGCGCGCACACGCGCGCGCGCTCGCGCGTCTAGCGGAAAGTTATCCCATTCCAATCCAGTGGCATCCTTCCCTGCCAGGATTCCTGAGCTCTGAGACTCCCAGAAAGTTTCCGGAACTCTCTAACCCTCTACCCAGGGAGAGTATAGGGGTTTGGGAACCCTGCTGGTCAAGAAGCAGCAAAAACTTGGACCTTCCTGAGGGGAAGGGGGTCCCTTGGCCCTTCCCCAGCCAGCCCTCACTCAAATGACTCATGGTTCGGAGGGAACCAGTTTTGGGAATTCTGAGCAATGCACCAGACTAGAGCCTGAGTAGAGTGGGAGCCACTACCCCCATTCCCATCTGAGGGTGGAGAGGGTGGCTGGAAGGGGGCTAGAATCTGGTGATGAGGTGGCCAAGGTGACATCACTCCAGGCAGGGGGCGGAGCAGTGGAACAGGAAGAAGGAGGAGGCCTAAGAGGGTCAGGGCCAAGGACTGCTGGAACAGCGTCAAATCCACCAAATCCACCCTCTCTTCCCCCAAAGTGCCTCAGTCTTGGGTGGTTAGAGCTGGAGTGGCCAGGAGAAGTGACCACCGTCACCCAGCAAGCCAGGCGAGTGTGGACACCAGTCTGGTTCAGTGTGTACTAACCACCCCTGCTCTGAGTCGCCGTCCCCTGGGGCCCCAGATGCCTAGTTTTGCCCTCATGTGAGACAGCTACCCAGATCCCAGAGCCTTTGTTTCCTGGCCGTGACCCACATCCCCACGTGGCAAGATCTGCTGGTAGATGAGACTGTCCTTGTACTCGGGAGTGTGGGTTAATCAGAGTCTCTGGGGGACCAGTGTGGGACTGAGGCTGCTGGGCTGAACTCTGCCATAGTCTTTTCCCTGGAGTCTACCCTCAGCCTCCCTGGTAGAATGTGATGTCCAGTACTAGCTGTACTACTCCCTCCCCCATCCTGGGCACCGCCCCCCAAGTTTTGCATCCTACAAACACCTATCAGGCTCACACATAAGTGTCAGACACCATCCTGGGGGTTGAGATAGTCTCAGCGCCTGCCTTTTGCGTTGCCCCTGGGCAGGTGCAGTTGGGCCTGTAACTGAGTGTGTGTGTTCGGATCCAGTGAGAGAGCTTCATGGAAGAGGCAGGCCTCGATGGAAAGACTGGAAGCTGAGCGCCTGGGAAGATGGCTCCCCGGGAGGCTGATGCTGATGTTGCTGCTGTCTCATTTCATTCCCGCACCCCTAACAAAGTCCCTGGCATCCTGCCCGGCCCAGATGTGGGAGGAAGGAGCCAGAGAGACGTACTGCTTCCGGAGAGCGAGAGGTGTCGAGATTCGAGCTGGGCTGGGCAGCCATGCTCTGGGACCAAAATGGGGGCTAGCCTTGCTGGGCTGCAGCAGCTGGCCTTGTCTTGTGGCCCCAGGAGTAGCCAGGGCCCGGGATTAAGGAGGGAAACCAGAAATGAGACAGTGCCTGAAGAAATTGTGGAGTTTTGGGCCTAAAAACAAACGTCTCTTCACCCTGGGCGAGGGTGAGAGTGGAAGGCTTTCTGCTCTGAGACTCATAAACGTTTATGCAAAGGCCCCTCCGAGCTGGAGGGTGAATAGGGGCTGCCTGGCCATTTGGGGTGGAGGGAATCCTATGCCCAGGTACAGGGCAGCGTGAGAAGACCACACACAGCTAGAAAGTAGAGGCGTCTGGAGTGCCAGGTGTGGGCTTGAGGAAGTCCCAGGCAGGGCCACTGCAGCACCACCTCCTGGAGCCCGGCACAGAGAGCTGGGTGGTAGGGTGGGCCAAAGGCCAGCCATATTGGGGGTCAGGTGCCTCTGGCATCCCCCTTTCCTGTCCCCAACCCCCCAGGCCCCTCCTGCCCAGCTGCTCCCTGACTGCCTCTGAGTGGCTCAGGCAGTGGTTGGCTCAGTCGGCCTGGCCTCCCGTCTGGATTTGTTTCCCCCTGTCCTAAGGGCAGCCCCAACTGTATTTTCAGGAAGCTTGGCCTTCCAGATGCTGTTTGACTTGGATGCTGCTTTGCCCCAGAGGAGGGAGGCAGCTGGGACAAGCAAGGTCCTAGATCCTCCCCGTGTTCCCTCCACCCACTGACACAAGCACCTGTAAAAATAGAAAAAGCCATTGATTCTTAAGCACCGGCTCTCTCTGTCTCTGCCCGGTGGTACCTCCTTCTAGAGTGAGAGAGGGCTGCTGAGTCACAGATTTGAAGTCCTGGGGTGCCTGACCTTGAGTCTTGGCCTTGGACGAGAGCTCTGACATGGCAAGGGGAGGGGAGTGACTGGCCTCCAGTCGTGTGGACCCAGAGTTCCTGACATCCATGCCCTGGAGATTGTAAGCAGGAACCCTGCAGCCCGGCCAGGTGGCAGATTGCCTGCTCCCACCTGCTTTATCTTTGTCCCTCCCTCCCTGTGCCTGTTCCCTGTCCCTGTCCCACCTCTCTGCTCCAGAATCGTGGGTCCCCCCTCCAACCCCAACTAGTGGGGACGGCGGGGTTTCAGGGTTTCTTTCCAAAGACATCCCCATGGCTTCCAGCCATTCCCTCTGAGCCTCCTGAGACACTGCTCCTGGGGAGCACGTCAGCAGGCACTCCAAGGGCAAAACTGCTGAAGCCCACTACAGGAGCCCCCCGGAAAACTCCAGGGTCCAGCCAGGACCCATGCCCATTCAGACTTGGTACCTTCCCCCAGGTTGGTCCAGTGGGACCATTAATCTGACCGTGACAGGCTATTTATGACTCTGGCATCTACTTCCTGCTCAGCCAGCAACCCCATTCTCCCTCCCCGAGGCCTCCCCCACCCCTGGTCCAGAGGGTGCTGCCCCCTCCCCGAAGCCCAGAGCCATCAGCAGCCGTCTGCTAGCTGGTGTACCTTCCCCAGCCCTTGGCTCCAGCCAGTCGCCTGCCCTGCGGCTTCTAGACTTCGCCTGTGATCCCTCCTGGCAGCTCCTACCAGCTTAGCTTGCATCGTGATCCAGTTTCCCCAGAAAGTCTCTGAGATTCTCCCCCACCCTGGACAGCTTCTATTGTGTTCGTCCCCACCCCTGAGTCACTGAGCGGCCTGGTTACATTCGCAGCCTTCTCAGGGCAAGCTCCTGTGTCCCTGGTTTATAGTGACAGCGGCCCCAGCCCAGCGGCAGAAATACACACACAGCTCAGGTGCTCACCGGGCAGGAAAAACATAAAATGCAGTTGGTCGTGGCTTTGGAGCCTTAGTTCTTGGACTCTAGGTTAAGCTGCAGGAACCCCAAGCAGGCCACCTCTGGAGCCTGTCCCCCAACACCAGCATCAGTAGCAATGGCCTCTTCACAGGCCACCTGCCAGTTCCCAGAGGAGAAAACCCTGATGAGTGCGGCCTGAGCTACCTGAGCTATTCCATACTATTTGGAGATGAACTAAATGTTCACTGTCTCATTTCAGAAAGTAGGCAGATGGTGTGGCTCCTTCATCAGGGCCGGTCTTGCCAGACTCCCGCATTCCCACCAAGCACTCCACATAACGTAGGGCTGCGGTTCTACGACGCTCACATCAAACCTCACGCTTTGCAGCCGGACGCCTCCAGACACCTTCACACCCTGTAGACATTTGCCCAACTTCTAGTTAATAAGTCCGTATGGCAAGTGGCCCCATTCCCCCACCAGTCTGTATTAGGTAACTGGTGTCTCTCGCCATTATCATCCGAAGTTCATTGCTCAACGCTGAAGGTTCTTTTTTTTTTTTAATAAAGATTTTTATTTATTTATTTGACAGAGAGAGATCACAAGTAGACAGAGAGGCAGGCAGAGAGGAAGGGAAGCAGGCTCCTTGCTGAGCAGAGAGCCCGCTGCGGGGCTCCATCCCAGGAGCCCAGGATCATGACCTGAGCCAAAGGCAGAGGCTTAACCTACTGAGCCACCCAGGCGCCCCAAAGCTGAAGGTTCTTATCTGGGATCTGTATTTTTTTTTTAGGGTTTTATTTATTTGAGAGAGAGAGAGTGAGGGGAAGAGCAGAGGGGAAGGGAGAGGGCCAAGCAGACTCCATGCTGAGCCCTGAGCCCAGTGCGGGGCTTGATCTGACCTGAGCCGAACCTGAAACCAAGATTCGGATGCTGAACCCACTGAGCCACCCAGGTGCCCAGCCACCCAGGCCGAGGTGGCTGTTTAGGAAAGCAGCTTTTGTTTTCCCAGGCTAGGTTATTGTAGCCTTTCTCGGGGATAGCAGGTTTGTACTCCTCCAGGAAACTCCTCCGGGTGACATCGGGGCACAGGGCCCCGCTCCTGGCTGAGGCCCACCCTGGGGACACCCTCAGGCTGTTTCAAAACCTTACCTTTATGCGTGGGAGCAGAATCCAGGCTTGTTCTCGACAGACAGCTGGGCCTTTTGTCCAGGCCCTCTGGGTTCCGTAAGGTGATGTCAGTCTGACTCCCAGCCCAGGCTGAAAAAGAGCCCAAGGCTCTCCTCTCCTTGGCCCACTGGGAGTCACTGCTCTCCTGGGCTCTTCTGAGAAGAAAAGCCGCCTCCCCAGAGCTGCCCAGTGCCCAGCAAGGGGCTCAGCTGAAACAACTGTATTGATGAAACTCGCTAGGGGGGGCTACAGAGACCCTTTATCCTCCAGGGAGTCGAGAACGATCACTGAACAGGGGACGCATTAAAGACTTGAATCCTGGACCACATCACATCGGCCCCTGCAGAGTTGCCATTAAGCATCTCGATCTGGGGCGCCTGGGTGGCTCAGTGGGTTGGGCTGCTGCCTTCGGCTCGGGTCATGATCTCAGGGTCCTGGGATCGAGTCCCGCATGGGGCTCTCTGCTCAGTGGGGAGCCTGCTTCCTCCTCTCTCTCTCTCTCTGCCTGCCTCTCCAACTACTTGTGATTTCTCTCTGTCAAATAAATAAATAAAATCTTAAAAAAAAAAAAAAAAAGCATCTCGATCTGGATTTTTTTTTTTAATTTTATTTATATATTTGACAGAGAGAGATATCACAAGTAGGCAGAGAGGCAGGCAGAGAGAGGTGGGGAAGTAGGCTCCCTGCTGAGCAGAGAGCCTGATACGGGACTGCATCCCAGGACCTTGAGATCACAGACCAGGGCCCGACGAAGACAGAGGCTTAACCCACTGAGCCACCCAGGCGCCCCTCGGTCTGGATTTATACCATGAGCCTAGATCAAGGGCTATTTAAAGAAAGAACCTCACAGTGGGAAAAAGACCCAGGCTTTCCTGGACAGCATTTTGGTGGAATGAATCAAATAGGTCTGTTCTTTGTTCTGATGATTCTGTTTCTGGGAAAGAATCTCCAGGATACCTGCAGTGATTTGCACCAAGATCTTTGCACTATGAGTTTTTGTACAGTTTCATTTTTTTAAAAGATTTTAATTGAGAGAGAGAGAGCACACACAGAGGGAGCAGCAGAGGAAGAGGGAGAAGAAGGGAGCTCGATGCGGGGCTCGATCCCAGGACCCTGGGATCACAACTGAGCCGAAGGCAGATGCTTAACCCACCAAGCCACCCAGGTGCCTCCAGTTTCATTTTTAACAGAAAAAAAAAAATGCCAACTACCTAAAAGGCCAACAGTAAGGGCAATTTAGGGACTCGTATCCAATAGAACATTCACACCCTCTAGATCCTTGTGGACACAGAAAACTATTTAGGCCAAATTGTGAAGTGAAAAAAAGCAGGTACAGAAAATTGTTCTGTTCACACAAAATCATACCGAAAGCTGCTCTGAGTCCAGAGAGCTGATTAGAAGGATGGTTCGCCTCATGTTGACAGCGTCTTCCTCTAGGTGAGGCATTTTCTTCTTCCTGCTTACTCCACTCTCCTCCCCCACACAGACCCTAATTCTAATTGATAACTATTTGAGGCCATCTCCATGTGTTTGTGGGATTCTCAGTGATAGATCTAAGAATATATTAAATACATTTTCTTTCTTTTTTTTTTTAAGATTTTATCTATTTATTTGACAGACAGAGATCACAAGTAGGCAGAGAGGCAGGCAGAGAGAGAGGAAGGGAAGCAGGCTCCCTGCTGCGCAGAGAGCCCGATGCGGGGCTCGATCCCAGGACCCTGGGATCATGACCTGAGCTGAAAGCAGAGTTTTTAACCCACTGAGCCACCCAGGCGCCCCTGAGATGCATTTTCAACTAATATTTTGGTCACCTTTGTTAATTTTTCTGTGCTGTTTGATTTTTTACATCAACTATACCTTCATACAACACTTAAAGCGATTCTAAAAAGAAAAGAGCCTTAAAAAAAATAGAGAGAGAGAGAGGCATCTGAGAGGCTCACTTAAGCATTTGCCTTCAGCTTGGGTCATGATCCCGGGGTCCTGGGATCAAGCCCCACCTCCGGCTCCCTGCTTAGTGGTGAGTCTGCTTCTCCCTCTCCCTTTCCCTCTGTGTGCTTGTTCGTGCTCTCTCAAACAAATAAACGAATTCAGAAGGGAAGGGAGGAACGAAGGAAGTGAGGGGGAGGGGAGGGAGGAAGGAGAAAGAAAGAAAAGGCAGGCAGGCAGGCAGGCCTTGTGAACTCTACCGGAGCCTGTCTACGAACCTCCTTTAGGGCCTTGCCCTACCATCAGTCTCCGTCTCCTGATTAAGCTGCCAGAATCTTTTTTTTTTTTTTTTAACGGTTTTACTGAGATGTAATTCACATACCAGGTAACTCACTCACGTCCCGCGCATAGCCATGCACCAGTCTCCAGAACATTCGCAGCGCAGTCACCCCCACTCAGCTTTAGAACATTTTCATCAGTCTGCTGAGCTCTTCTTAGAAATCAGAGAAATAACATATTTTCCCTTGGTAATAATAATAATACACCATTCCCTTTGTTTCTAAGAAGAGCGAGGCACATATTTGGAGAAATATCTACCCCAGATGTCTCATTACCCTCGCACAACCCCAGACCCACGAGAGAGAATTTTTAGGGATTACGGCACCTACTACTTCCTTTTAACCCTTCCCTCTCCCCACCACACAGCCCCCTAGCCTGACAGTGTTCATTTACCTTCCACTGGGAGGGGGGACGGTAGGTTCCAGTCCTGTAGGGTACAAGAATCAGGGCTGCTTGGGGGAAGAGGATGATGGTTTTGCTGCCCAGGGAAAGGAGGTTTCTGAGAGGGACCCATGTCACTAGAGCCTAACGGTACCCAACCAAGGCCAGGAGACCTGAATTCTGCTTCCAAGGTGGCCATAACCTTGGACAGGTCATTCTTCCCTCTCTCTCCAGCCTGTCATCCGTAGAATAAGGAGGTTAAGCCAAAGAGCTCTGAAGCTTCATCCCATTCTAACACCCAGCAAGCCTTTCTGCTCCCTTCCTGTCTCAGCGAACTCCTATTCACCCTTCCAAAGCCAGCTTGCAAGCTGCCCATTGCCAGAGCTTCCAGCTGACCCCAGGAAGAGTGAGCTCACCCTTACCTATCATCCCAGGGCACTTGCCCCATGTCTGTGGATTGTCTTAGCACATTCCTCACACACATTCTTTCAAGGATTATTTATTCATGAGAAAGAGAGAGAGAGAGAGAGAAGGAGTGCACAAGTTGGGGGGAGGGGCAGAAAGAGAAGGAGAAGCAGGCTCCCCACTGAGCAATGGGCCTGGCATGGAGCTTGATCCCAAGATCCTGAGATCATGACCTGAGCCAAAGGCAGAGTCTTTTTTTTTTTTTTTAAGATTTTATTTATTTATTTGACAGATCATAAGTAGGCAGAGAGGCAGGCAGAGAGAGAGAGGGAAGCAGGCTCCCTGCTGAGTAGAGAGCCCGACATGGGGCACCATCCCAGGACCCTGGGATCATGACCTGAGCCGAAGGCAGAGGCTTTAACCCACTGAGCCACCCCGGCACCCGCCACTCATTCTTTCAGAAAGTATTTATTACATACCTACTGTATGCCAGGTGTTCTAGGTCCTGGGATATCAGTGAACAAAATGGGCAAAATCTGGGGCGCCTGGGTGCTCAGTGGGTTAAAGCCTCTGCCTTCGGCTCAGGTCATGATCCCAGGGTCCTGGGATCAAGGCCCGCTTCCGGCTCTCTGCTCAGCAGGGAGCCTGCTTCCCCCTCTCTCTCGCCTGCCTCTCTGCCTACTTGTGATCTCTGTCTGTCAAATAAATAAATAAAATCTTTTAAAAAAATGGGCAAAATCTCTGCCCCATGAGCTTACAATTAGTCGGAGGGTGGGGCGGAGGAGATGAACAAAATAAAGATAAATGAGCAAATAGCTTGGTAAGTTAGATGATGGTACGTGCTAAGGAGAAAAACTAAGCTGAGAGGGAGTACAAGGCAGGGAAGGGGTGACTTTGAATCAGTGGTTGGGGAAGGACTCCTAGAGCAGGTGACATTTAAGCACAGATTTGAAGGCGGAGAGGGACAGGCCCTGGGAGTGTCTGGAGAATGGACATTCCAGACAGACGTGGCCGTCCATGCAAAGCGTAGCTCCCAGCCCACATCCCCTTCTAGGCCCGGAGGCTCCCTGAGGGCAGCTCTGTGTCCTGGCTGTCTTGGCGTCCCCAAAGGATAGCCTACACTGACTCGTCAGAACATTTACGGGAGTCCTCTGAGCTCGTTCAGCTGCTCATCGTTACTCCCGCCCTCTGCCCCCCCCTCCACTAGACTTGCACTTGGCCGCGGAGCTGGGGAAGACCCTGCTGGAGAGGAACAAGGAGCTGGAGGAGTCTCTGCAGCAGATGTACTCCACCAATGAGGAGCAAGTGCAGGAGATCGAGGTGAGGGGCCACGTAGGCCCTGCGTGTACTCCACCACCCATTAAGGACCCCCTGGCCTGTGGCGACTTTGTGTAACTTAGAGAAGGGTACCTTCTTAGCAGACACAGCTTTGGCCCCATAGCCTTGTGCAGTTCACAACCTGTACAACTATCCCAGGCAGCCCTATCACACCTACCATCTTTACTCCCCCACACTCTGCTGTAGCCGAAATGTGTTCGTAGAAACACAAAGCAAATGTGTCCCTAGAAACTGGACAAGGTCCAGATGAACACATTTCCCTCAACCTTGTTCTGAAAGGGTCCTCCATCTTTTTCCCTCCAGTACCTAACCAAGCAGCTGGACACGCTGCGGCACATGAATGAACAGCACGCCAAAGTGTACGAGCAGCTGGACCTGACAGCCCGAGACCTGGAGCTGACCAACCAGAAGCTGGTGCTGGAGAGTAAGGCTGCCCAGCAGAAGATTCATGGGTGAGGGCCGGGTGGCGGGCTGGGGGGCGAGCGAGGGAAAGGTCAGGTTGGCTGGCCTGTGGGCATATAGTCTGGTGGGTGTGACCCATGCTCCTTCGCCCAGAAGCCCAGGCCCGGGTTCCCAGGATGGTAGTGAGATGGCCCTTGGCAATTTGGGGTGGTTTCACGGTCAGGCCACAATCCCTGTGGAAGCACCAGCTACACACCAGGCTCTGTAGGCACTGGAGATAGAGCGATGGGGAGGTGAAGAGATCGCCCCGCCCTCTGGGAGCTCCCAGCCCTGGAGGGGAGGCCGGCATGTAAATCCTTACAGCAGTGCAGGCTAAGTGCTCAAAGGGTGTAGGAGGAACCGAGGCGGCCCAGAGGAGAACGGTCAGCTCAGCCAGTGAGGCGCGGGATGAGAGCGGGTCCTTGGGCACATAGCGAGTCCTCGTCTGACCTCAGCAGCCCGCAGCAGGGGTCAAGGCTGCCCATCTGTCCCCATCCCCAAGTCCCTCCAGGCCTGCAGTGGGGAGGGCTGGCCCCGTCCTGTTAAAATCCCTCCCACGGGCGCCCCCACCCCCAGGCTCACAGAGACCATCGAGCGCCTGCAGACGCAGGTGGAGCAGCTGCAGGCCCAGGTGGAGCAGCTGCGGGGCCTGGAGCAGCTGCGAGTGCGCCGGGAGAAGCGGGAACGCAGACGCACCATCCACACCTTCCCCTGCCTCAAGGAGCTGTGCACCAGCCCCCGGTAGGTGGGGGCGCCACGCGGGGGTGGGGGGCAACCCAGACCCTGTGCGGTGTCCCCGACTCTCTAGGGAGGAGAGGGTGGGCCCCAGGTAGCTGGTGGGAGTGAAAGGTGGTGCGTTGGCGGGCTGGCGGAGAGACCCGTTCTGTTGCCAGCAACGTCAGCAGCTGGCACTGACCGAGCCCTGGCCGCGCAGCCACCCTCGCAGCCACCCTCGCCTCACCGCTCTAAGGGGTTTCGCTCTGGTGGCAATCCCGTCCTCACCGCTCAGATGCAGAAATGGCAGCTCGGAGGTTATGTGAGCTTATCCAAGGTCACCTCTTCAATAAGCTAGAATCCAGGTCGGGAGGAGTTAACCACTACACTTTTCAGTACCCCCCCTTTTTTCTTTAGAGGGAACTAAGGGGAGGGCTATGGGGGAGGGGAGAGAATCTCAAGCAGGCTCCATGCTGCATGGTCCCATTAAACTTAAAGGGATGGCCTCTTAATATAAAAAATCATAATTGTGGGGACGCCTGGGTGGTTCAGTCCATTGGGCGTCTTATTCCTCGTTTCAGCTCAGGTCATGATCTCACAGGGCAAGAGATGGTGCCCACCAGGGGCTCCACACTCAGTAGGGGGGAGTCCGCTGGAAGGTTCCTCTCTTCCCCCCACCCCTCCACCACGTGCACACACTCTCTCTCAAATGGGTAAATAAATCTTTAAAAAAATTTTTTTTTCTAAATACGTGTTGTGTATTTAGTGGGTGTTTCAATAAAGGTCCTGGCAGGAGACCACGCCTTGCACAGAGTAATTGAGGAACGATTAATGAAGAGGTGGGGACGAAGGTGTAGGGGAACCTCAGGGACACTGCAGTCCCCCAGGGCTGCGACAGCAAGGGGCTGTTGCCATCCTGGGCCTGAAGGGACCAGGAAGGGGAAGGCCAGGAGGTGCTGCCCAGCCAGCACTAACCGGGGAAGGAGTCTGGACAAGAAGCCCTTCCCTGACCTCCCTTGCTTCCTGCCCTCCGACCTCCTGCCCATGCCTCCTGCTTGTTCAGCTCAGGAGAGAGCAGAAGCCCGGCTGAAGCAGTTCACTGTGGTCAGCCGCCCAGGGTGGAGAGCAAGGAGAGGAAGGGGGGAGAGTGGTTCTAGAGGGGCAAACAGGATATGGGACCCCTGTGGATGGGAGAGGTGTTAAGCCTGGGGACCTTGGCCTTGACCGGATGTCTGTTGGCCCTCCCCTACCCCCTCTCAGATGTGAGGATGCCTTTCGCCTGCACAGTTCCTCCTTGGAGCTGGGCCCACGGCCCCTGGAGCAGGAGAACGAGCGGCTGCAGACCTTGGTGGGTGTGCTGCGTTCCCAGGTGAGCCAGGAGCGGCAGCGCAAGGAGCGGGCGGAGCGCGAGTACGCGGCGGTGCTGCAGGAGTACTCGGAGCTGGAGCGGCAGCTGTGCGAGATGGAGGGCTGCCGCCTCCGCGTACAGGAGCTGGAGGCCGAGCTGCTGGAGCTGCAGCAGATGAAGCAGGCCAAGACCTACCTGCTGGGCCGGGAGGACCACCTGGCCGAGGCCCTGCTGGCGCCCCTCACCCAGGCCCCCGAGACCGATGACCCCCAGCCTGGCAGCGGGGACGACCCGGGCGCCCAGGACGGTGTCGCCTCTCCTGCCGCGTCCCCGGGCCACGCTGTGCGCAAGAGCTGCAGCGACACTGCGCTCAACGCCATCGTGGCCAAAGACCCAGCCAGCCGGCACGCGGGCAACCTCACACTGCACGCCAACAGCGTGCGCAAGCGCGGCATGTCCATCCTGCGGGAGGTGGACGAGCAGTACCACGCGCTGCTCGAGAAGTACGAGGAGCTGCTGAGCAAGTGCCGGCAGCACGGCGCGGGGGTGCGGCACGCCGGCGTGCAGACCTCGAGGCCCATCTCCCGAGACAGCTCGTGGAGAGACCTTCGTGGGGGCGAGGAGGGCCAGGGGGAGGCCAAGGCAGGTGAGAAGAGCCTGAGCCAGCACGTGGAGGCTGTGGACAAGCGGCTGGAGCAAAGCCAGCCGGAGTACAAGGCACTTTTCAAGGAGATCTTCTCCAGGATCCAGAAGACCAAGGCCGACATCAACGCCACCAAAGTCAAGACGCACAGCAGCAAGTGACCCTTTCTCCGCCTCCCCTGGGGTCTGGCCATGGGGCTCCTCCTGCCCCAGCACAGCCTAGCATGAGGGAGGGAGCCCCATCGAGCAGCAATACGGCCCAGGGGAGCATGTGGGGGATGCAACTTGTTCTCTGCTCACTCAGGAGGCAGTCAATATGGAAAACGGCTGGCCTCCCAGGACCGTCCACCACCCTGCCTCAGCCCAAAGATGCAGCTGAGAGTTGCAGAACCAAACGTCCCCACTGCTCCGAGGATTCCCAGCTCCCTCCCCAGCCCTTGACTTCCTGACCCTGGGCCTTGCTCACAGATTTGTGGCCACGCTTCTGAAAGCCATTCTGGACCACTTGGCTATTTTTTTTTCCTTTCGTTCCAAAGTTCAGTTTTTTTGAGAGATTTGCAATGCAAGGTCTCCCCACAACCTTGCCACAACTGGAAACACTTGAAGGGAGATCCCCAGGCCTGCTGTTGCAGACTCCAGGGGTCTCCTGGACCACCCACTGCTTCTCCTCAGCTGTGATGCGCTGTCATTCCTTTAGCACCAGCTGTCCTATCTCCAGGGTCCTGACCAGGTCAGAGATGGCTCCTGCCATGCAGAGCAGAATGCCTCAGCCAGGCCCAGAGTGCCCCCCACTCCCCCCTGGAGACCCTCAGCCCACTGCAGATCTGTAGCCAATCAGAGGAGGGGAACAGGGAGCCCCTCAGCAGCCATACATGAACAATGCACCCTGCCTCCCTCAGAGCCAGCCTCCTAGGGCTCCAGCCCCTGGAAATGCCTTCTGGCCATTAAGCCTTCCAGGAGTCTGGGCGGTGGGGAGCCCCCATCTCTGCACGCCACCTCGGACTCACCAAGCTTGGCCTCTGCCTGCCCCCATCTCAGGGACCATGATGTGTCTCATTCACTCCCATGCTCCCCACAGGCCGACCCCTCCTCAGATCATGCCTGCTGCCCCCAGAATGTTCCGGGCATGTGCCACCAGCCAGTGGTCCCAGCATCCGCCCCTGCCCCCCTTCACTGGGGACTGCCCAAGATCCCCATCTATACTGAACAGTATTGAAATGGGACCTGGTGGGGAGCGTGTCTCCTCTCTCCCATAGAATGCCTGTTCTTAACCTCCCACCTTTCTGGGGGGGCTTTTGAGCACCCATTCGGGTCACAGGTTAAACCTTTTGTTAAGGCTTCAGAAAGTCCAGCTTCGGCTAAGAGATGTCCAGGTCCCCAGCTTGCCCTAAGCAGTTCTTCAGGGTTTCCAGTTCCTTCTACCACCCATTCGGAGATCCTTCCACACAGCCCGGTGGAAGGCGGCAGCCCTGGCCTCTGTGCTGGGAATCCAGCAGGGACCTTCATGCCTTATCTGTTTCTAAGGGGTAAAGGGGTTTTCTTAACAAGCATGCCCGACCTCCCTAGAGTCGCTACCCTGCTCTCTGGGCGGCACTGTGATGAGCGCTGTCGGCTGGTCCTTCCGTTCACACATCCTGGAACCCTTTGTCCTTTGGAGCTGGGCAGTTCCCAGCCCTCCGTGTGTCTCTGTCATCTAGGGTGGAGGGGATAGGGTGGGGGAAGGGCTCCTGCCTGTTTGCTCCCCAGTTCTGTAGCGGCCGACCAGCGTCACCTTTGAAGTATACATGAGAGAAATATATTTACAAATGCTTTATTCTCTTCTTTAATAAAAAATGCACCAGTATTCTAAAAGCAGAAATGGCCCTAGGGCCATGGTCTTATCTTTGTGCCTCTCACACACCCACCTGTCATCCCACAGCTCTGGGTCTGGGTTGGGGGAGGGGGGGGCACATCCCGAGCTTCGCTCTCCTGGGATCTGCAACCAAACAACCAGATGCCTGGTGGGTGTTATCAGGGCACTGGGCAGATAAGGGGTGGTGGTGAAGGAAGCAGAAGCAGTGTCTGCTCACTGTCCTTCACAGAAGGAAGGTGGGTCTAGTTTAGAATAGAGCTAGTGAAGACTGGATTTCCCACCCAGTGCTGTGGAGAAAAAAAAAAAAAAAAAAGCCATCCAATCCCTGAAAGTAAAAAGAAGTTCCTAATCATCTCCTCGCGACAGCTCACTTCTGCTGTCTGCTGACTTTGTGCCGGGCCGCGTCAACCTTGGGAGGCTCTGTTCTACTGATGGAGATTCTGAGGCTTCGGGGTTGAATTAGTAATTCAGAGTCACACAGAAACATTAGAACCCCGAGCTGACCTGTTCCATTCTGCAATACTGCACATTCCTATCTCTTTATAATGTTTAGTTTTAAGAGCAGTCGGACCCAAGGTACTCCAGAAAAGAAGAAAGGAAAATCCTATGGGTCCCCGACATGGTAGTGGTCCCCCAACTCACAGGCCAGAGAGAAGGGCTCGTCTCTACAAGCTCGTCAGCTACCAGCAATGATGATTTGTCTGTCTTCCCTGTTTTCCTCTTGCCTCCGAAGGACCCCTTCTTGAAGCCCCATTTCAGTCCGTAGAGGACCAAGGAGGGGATGGAAGTGCCCACCTTTAAAGGGAACAGGTGGCACTTCTCAGCCTGTTTCTTCCAGAAGGGCCTCTATTCTGGATGGTTCACAACAGCAGCGGGTGAGAGGAGCTTGCCAGCTGCTCCCCTCTCCACCCAGGAGTAGCGTGTCTCACTCTCTCCTCAACCCCCTTCCTCGTCCAGAATCCAGGCCACCAGATGGCCTGAGCAGGCTGTGTTTATTTGAGGCCATGGAAACCTACAGCTCCTTTTTCCTATCACTCTGGGGCAGGAGCAGGGCTGGAACCCAGCCTCAGAGCAATGACGCCATGAAATGGTGCTGACTTTATTATTCATAATCCTTGAGCTGTCGACCTAAGTGAGTTCCTGGCTTTGCTCCTTGGAGCAGCTTTTTCCGGTCACCACAGTGACTCCTCAGTTCCGTCTGAGGTCTTGGGACTAAGACAGGGAGGGACCCAAGAGATTCAGAGATTCCCTTTCCAGCCTAGAGCCCAGAAGGCAAATGTCTATCATCATTCCCTTCCTAGTTTGCGTTTACAAAGCCAGTGCCAGGGAAGTAGTTTATTCCTTCCTGAAGAATATGCCTGTAAAGGCTTGATTTGATGACAGCCTCCTGTTTCAAACAGCCAGCATCCCTAGGGACATATTTTTCTAGGTAATTGTGCTTTTACTAAAAATAGAACTCTTCATTACAAAACAATCACTGGGATGACTAATAATCACTAATCATTTATTGAGTTGTTTCCATTACCTACACTGCCTCTCAACAAAGAAACTTAGCCAACACAGCTCTCTCCAAACACTTCTTGCTCTACTTTGAACCTGTCTGAGTTAGAACTTCTGTTTGGAGGTTCGTGTCTTAAGAACCCCGGAAAAGGGCTCTGCTTAGCCTGTCTGTGGTGGCCTAGATCTCTACCCTTTCCCCCAACATTCCTTTACCTCCTGGCTAGGAGAAACCCTCATCATGCTCCCACAACGCTGTTTCTTCTGCAAAGGGGTGTGGGTCCCGTTTTAAACATATGTCTTTTCTCCACCTGCCAGCTTCTCCCCCCATCTGGTATCTGTCTTGTGGAGTCTTCGCACACCTGCTCAGCTGGGGTGTGCTTAAACTGCCTTGTGAATGACCCTGAAGTTACCAAAACTCAGCTCTAGCAGAATTCACCTTTCAAAAACACTGACAAAACTCATAAGTTTGGAGTATCTGTGATTTGCCAGGCTCTGGGTGCTGGGGACCCAGCCGGGAGCCAGTGCCCCCCCCCCCCCCAGCTTATTATATTCTGACTGACGACGGGCAATGAACTAGAAAAAGAAGATTGAGTGACATGGAAGAAAAAAAGAAGAGAGAGTAGAGCAGAGTCAGAGCACAGGGGATGCAGACGGACAGGAGAGCGGACCGGGAGGGCGTCACTGCCCCTGAAAAGGAGAGAAGTGGTGTTTCTGGGGGACACGGATTCCGAGGGTTCTTTTCACCAGGAGGCTCCCTTGAGAGCTCGCTGTCTGGCCCACAGAGGATCTCAGCGCTCCACCCTGGCCTCCCCATGGCGGCCAGCCGAAGGGGAGCGTCTCGCAGGTGCCAGGGAGAGAACCCCGGAGCTCAGCTCGCTGCCTCCCAGAGACCCCGGCGGGCCCTAAAAGCCGCGCGGAACTAAAATCCTGACGGACACAGGAGCCCGCGGACCGCGGAAGGAAGCACCCACCGGAAGCCGCCCCGGGATCCGAACATGGCGACCGCCCGGTTCCTGCACTGGGGCCTGAGACGAACCGGCGCCTGGCTGCTCCCGCCGCCCGCGCGCTGTCCCCAGCGGGCTCTGCACAAGCAAGCAGAGGGCACCGAGTTCCAGAGCATCTACAGCCTGGACAAGCTCTACCCGGAATCCCGGGGCTCGGACACCGCATGGAGGGTGCCGGTGAGCGGGGAGGGCTGGACGGAAGGGGCGTTTCCCCGTCCCTGCTCGGGGGACTGCGGGAAACCTGGGCAGCATCGGCCGGGCGGGAGCAAATCGCAGGTGCGCGCGGAACGAGGCGGTGGCCGCGGGAGGGGGCTTGCGTCCGGGGCGAGCAGGGATGGGGCCGCGGGGCGGGACCCCCGGAGGCCTGGAGTGTGCGGGCGTCGCGAGGGCGCGCTGAGTGTTTCTTACGGGGCCCCCGGCGTCCCCGCTCGTCCCCTGGCCTCCGGGCCCACACGTGGGCATTTCCCCTCCAGAGTGGACGGTAGAACCCAAAGGCTGCCAAACTGTTTGGAACCTTTTGGTATATGTGCTGCCGAAGCGAGCACAACCTTTTGGGAAATTACACTGTGCATAGCCTCTAGGAACTTCAGCGCGCCTTAGGATACAGGGCCCCTCTTCAGGGTGCACTGATTCCCAGCCTGCTGGGTACCGGCTCTGAACGGGCCCCGGGCAGGAGGGACAGGACCTAGCCAGTTCTGTTGCGTTTCCACCGACGGGACTGAAAGAGACATTGAACTTCAGCTGAAAGCATGGTGTGTGCACTGTGCCAGGCATGGAGATACGGAAGTTAAAACAGATTCTGAATGCTTGTGGAGCTTATCTTCTCATGGAGGGAGACAAGCAACAAATAAAATCAGAACTAGAGTGTATGTGAGATGGCCATGAGTACTTCTGGGGAAATAAAACCTAGAAGGAAAGAGTGCTGAGGTAGGGGGAAGGGTTGCAGTTTTAAGCAGCGTGGTCTAGGAAGGCCTCTGGGAAGATGACATCTGATTAAGGACCTGGAAGAAGCAAGGCAGTGGGCCATGCGCCTAGTTGGGGAGATGAACATCTCTGCAGAGATGAACATTCCTGGGACCACCTCAGAGCGATAGCATGCTTGCCTTGTTGGAGGAACAGCAAGCAGGCCAGTGTGGCTGAGCAGGGGAGTCAGAGCAGATAAACCTAAACAGGAGAGGCGTGGGGGTGGGGGGTGACATGTTTACAGGGTTAGTAGGCCTTTAGCTTTACTCCAAATACCATGGAACATATTGGGGATTTGAGGGAGAGAAGTGAAAAGATTCAGGTTTTACAGGGATCATTCTTGGAGTGCCTGGCTGGAGCGTGCAACTTGGGGTTGTGAGTTCAAGCCCTATGTTGGGTGTAGAGATTACTTAAAAATAAAATTTTTAGGGGAGCCTGGGTGGCTCATTTGGTTGAGCATCTGCAGTAGCTCAGGTCATGATCCCAGGGTCCTGGTATCAAGCCCCACTTCGGGCTCCCTGCTCAGCAAGAAGCCTGCTTCTCCCTCTCTCACTCCCCCTACTTCTTCTTCTTCTTCTTTTTTTTTTTTTTTAATTTATTTGACAGAGATCACAGGTAGGCAGAGAGGCAGGCAGAGAGAGAGGAAGGAAAGCAGGCTCCTCGCTGAGCAGAGAGCCCGATGCGGGGCTCAATTCCAGGACCCTGGGTTCATGACCCGAGCCGAAAGCAGAGGCTTTAACCCACTGAGCCACCCAGGCACCCTCACTCCCCCTTCTTGTGTTCTCTCTCTTGCTGTGTCTCTCTCTGTCAAATAAGTAAAATCTTTAAAGAAAATAAAAGTTGCAAAGAGCAAGCGAGGGAGCGTGGGATAAGCACAGAGAAGTAAGAAGGAAGCTGGCAAGGACAGCTCAGGAGGAAGAGGGAGCACAGCTCCAAGGAGGGCGGGGCCAGGAGTCCTCAGTAGGCAGGGAGAGCAGGGCAGTGAGGGTTGCACTCCGAAATCATTCTAAGATGAAAAGGGATGAAGGCAGCCAGACAGGGGACAGGTGAGGATACCATGAGTTTGGCTGGCCAGAAGAGCCTCAGAGCGGGTCATGTCTACACCAGGCCTGCAGACAAGGGGCTCAGGCTCAAGGACATGACTACCAAGAAACAGAGCACAGGAGAGACACAGAGGTGAAAAGTCCTGGAGTGAGTAGTTCCATCTGACACAAACCCTGAAGGCACATGGCCTCCCAGGTGAGCCCCCGTGGCCCAGGAAGGAACAAGGTGGCCCACCAGGTTTGTTGTTCTGGGTTAGCAGAGGGTGTTCCTTTTAGAGTCTCCCTGAGGCACACATCCTGCAGATCTTGGCCTCCCTCCAAGGAGCCCGGCCCTCAGCGGTGCGCAACTCCAGCTAAGGCTGCAGATCCCAGTTCAGACGTCCTGGAAGAGCATTTCAGAGCTGGCATCTCCGGAGTCCGGGGAAGCTTTCTCTGTCATCCTGAAATGATTTTGCGGGGGACCCGAAAATAGTTGTGTTACATCTGCAGTGTGGCTTTCCGTCCTTTCTCCGATTGCCCTGGACCAATTCAGAGTCACAGCGGGTGGCGTTCATTTGACACTGTGTATGTTACGTTACAGGCTGAAGCACAGAAGGCCAGTAACGACATTCCTCTGGGTAAGTAATTGTGTTTTATAAAAAATCAGTCACTTCCCCCACCCCTAAACATTCCTTCCAGACCTCTCCAGCCTCACAAAAATATATAAACTGTCTTTGGGCATGCAAAAGCACTGTTTAGAGTGGCCACAAAATTGTGGCATAGCCGCTCCGGACTGCCATGCAGCGTGCAAGACGAGTGAGGGCTCGTGGTGGCCTTGGGACACAGACCAGTCTCTACAGTAGATGAGTGGATGGCTATTTAGAAGAAGTTAAGCTGCTGAAGAAGATATATAGTAAGCTCCCATCTCTGCGTCAGAAACAGATTTCTATGCATATACATAAATCTGAAAGGATGTACAGGGAATTGGATATGAGGACTGGCTTGGGGAGTCGAGAAGAAAGGACATACCTCTTGGCTGGGGAACAGGAGTGGGGACTTCTCCCCACTGTTTGCATATCTTTTTTTTTTTTTAAAAGATTTTATTTATTTATTTATTTGTCAGAGAAAGAGAGCAAGCAGGAGGGCACAAGCAGGGGGAGCAGCAGGCAGAGGGAAAAGCCGGCTTGCCGCTCAGGTCATGATCAGTGTCCTGGGACTGAGTCCTGCTTTGGGCTTCTTGTTCAGTGGGGAGCCTGCTTCTCCCTCTATCTTAAAAAAATAAAATAAAATGAGAGGAGGAGGGAAGGACGCCTCTCAGAAGGAGTCGTAGGGAGATGGGCCACCAGTGACTCAGGGCCAGCTCTTTGCCACTCGTACCTTTCGGCTGGCTCACCATCCAGTCTTCTGGAACTTTCCCACTAGCATGCCTTCTCCAGACGAGGACTCAGACGCTGCTTTTCACGAATTATGAAAACAGAAGGAAGAAACGTCATTTTACATTTTATAGACAAACCAACCTGAGGCCCAGGGAAGCAGAGGGACTTTGCCAAGATCACAGTCAGTCAGGGGCTGTGCCAGTGTTAGAAGCAAAGCCCCAGGCTCGGGTGCTAGGCCACTTCCATCCAGCGGGCGCTGGGAATAGACAGTGAGCGTCTGTCCTCCTGGAGCTTCCAGTCTGTGGGGCTTCCACACCCACCACATTGTGAAATATGACATCAAGCTAAGTTTGTACCTAGTGCGAGCTTTTGAAAGAGTCTCCGCTTTAAAACAAGCAAACAGCAAAAAGCTAGCCCAGCCAGATCTGGTGAAAGGGACCAGACTAGAGGCAAACGACCCAGGTCATAATTTTACAACCTCTGCTATGACCCTGGAAAGGGGACTTCTTCTTGATTTTAGTTTTGACAAACTGTAAATAATCTCGACTTTACTGCCCTGAATGTTACATTAATATATATTAAAGTCATTGAAAGAGAGGTATCATAGGGATGGTTATGTTGGTAATAAATTAATTTGTGCATTTTGGCATGGAATAATCTCTCTCTCTCTTTTTTTTTCTTTCTGGTGTGCGTCCTGTTCTATAGATCGATTGACGATATCTTACTGTCGGAGTAGTGGTCCTGGGGGCCAGAATGTTAACAAAGGTACAAGGCACCTTGTTTTCTTTCACTTTATAACTTGGCTGGGAGATGTACTTTCGGAATTCTGTGTTTACAGTCATATGGAATAAAGGGATTTTTTTTAGCAGAAGCCTAAATACCACCAGTTTATAATAATCCTCTTTATTCTTGTGAATGTGGTCTGATCGGCTGCGGGTTGCTAGGACTCGGGTTCCCTAAACAAAGGGAAATCACAGTGTGAGTTGGCAGCTGGCTCTGCGAACAGGTTTCCTTCGTGGAACCCACCTCCTCCCATTCTATTCAGACCCCATTAAGAGAAGCACCGAGTGGGCGCCTGGGTGGCTCAGTGGGTTGAGCCTCTGCCTTCGGCTCGGGTCATGGTCTTGGGGTCCTGGGATCGAGCCCCGCATCGGGCTCTCGGCGGGGAGCCTGCTTACTCCTCTCTCTCTCTGCCTGCCTCTCTGCCTACTTGTGGTCTCTGTCAAAAAAAAAAAAAAAACTTTAAAAAAAAAAAAAAGAGAGAGAGAGAAGCACCGAGCATTTAGTTCCTGAAAGTTCGTTTTCGTCCAGCAGTGCTTCACTATCTTTGCAGGCTCCTCCCATCACCAACTTTGTATCCCCGAGGCACACAGGGCAGAAACGTCCCTGGCTGGATGTCTTGCCTCCCTGTTTCAGGATCGTCACCAGCCACCGGGTGCTGAGCCTACTTGAGAGTCTCAGTGACCCGTGCTCTCTCCTCCCTTAATTTGCAGTGAACTCCAAGGCTGAAGTCAGGTTCCACTTGGCAACTGCCGAGTGGATCGCAGAGCCCGTGCGGCAGAGGATCGCCATCACGGTAACCACCAGCCCCTTTTCCATAATTCCTCAGTCACCCTTAAACCTCTACTCCGGGGACACCTGCATGGCTTAGTGGGTCAGGTGTCTGTCTTCGGCTTGGGTCATGATCCCAGGGTCCTGTGGTCAAGCCCCACATCGGGCTCCCTGCTCAGCGGGGAAGCCTGCTTCTCTCTCCCTCTGCCTGCAGCTCTGCCTTGTTGTGCTCTCTCGGTCTCTCTGTCAAATAAATAAAATCTTAAAAAACAAAACAAAAAAAGCCTTTTCTCTGTAGAACTCGGGCTTTTCTTTTGTTCTCTGCAGCATAAAAATAAGATCAATAGGTCAGGAGAGTTGATACTCACCTCTGAATGTAGCCGCTACCAGTTCCGAAATCTGGCAGATTGTCTTCAGAAAATTCGAGACATGATTGCTGAGGCCAGCCAGCCAGCGAAGGAGCCATCCAAAGAAGACGCTGCGCTCCACAGAATCAGGTCCCAGAAAGGGCCCCCAAGCTCCTCTCAGCCAAGTCGTGGGGGTGGGGGTAGGGTTGGTGGCACCGAGAAGACAGGAGGCAGGGGGAGTCCACGATTTCCCAGCAGAGGGTGGGGGAGCGCGGGGAGAGAGCGAGACCGCTGACCCGGGGGCCCCTGCACTGAGCTGCAGCAGCTCTCACCACTCTGAATAGAGCATCTGGGCCTAATTGCGGTCTTTTTGTTTTCAGGATAGAAAACATGAATCGGGAAAGGCTGAGAAAAAAGCGAATACATTCTGCCCTAAAAACAGACAGGAGAGTGGGTATGGATTGAAATCCTCCAGAGCCGGCACGGCCCGCTTCAGGGGGTCCATGCTGCCACAGCCGGGAGCCTGAACACCGTCAGGAGACCCTGTGTGGGGGGGTGTGTCGGTGTGTGGTTGTTAACACCTGTACACGAGAATGTTCATCTGGAAGGAGGGTTGCAGAGGTCTTCATGAGCCATCACCTATTGTCAAACCTTAATTACTCGTTTACCATATGAGCTGCATTAAAACTCGCAAGAAATGCAGTGGGCTTCGCCTCATTCAGAACGCTAGAATGCCGACCTTCTCCGCCAGTTGAAATCTGCCCCCTGGAAACAGGGCCGAGCTGCAGTGTCTCCTCTCAGGAAACCTGCCTCGGGGTGGGAGGGCTGAGACAGGTGAGCTGGGCCTTGAAAAGGGAAAGGATTTTAGTCCGTAGAGGTGGGGGAGGGCCGTGCCGGTGGGAGAGAACAGTATGGAAAAGGGAAACCGAAGAAAAGGCTGGGGTGGAGGAGCCGAGGCAGCCATCTGAATGGTGGCTTCGTGCCAGGGGATCGTGGGAGGTGATTCTGGAAAGGGAGACAGAAGCTCAATGTGGAGACTCCAATCCAAGTTCAAGAGTTTAGATTTTTAAGAACTGTAGGTAACAGGGAGGGGCGCCTGGGTGGCTCTGTCGGTTGAGTGTCCAAGTCTTGGTTTGGACAAGATCTCAGGGTCCTGCCCTCAGCAGGGAGCCCCCCCACCACCCCATGCACACACGCTCTCTCAAAATCTTTAAAAAAAAAAAAAAAATGTCGGTGACAGAGCTGCTGAGGTTCTCTAGTGGGAAGGATCCCACGTGTCCGGTGCTGTCGCACGCTGTGGGGTTTGAGAGGCAGAAAAAGAGTGAGTTGGAACTGAAAATAGGTTTTTGCAATCCTCTGGGTACGGGAAGTGCCCGGCCCAGCATAACTATAGCAGAAGACAGGCGTGTACGGATTTCTTAGGATGTTCTCTATGATTTTGATCTAGTTCACGCGTTCAGCAAATACTGCTTTATGATGCTATATGAACGGCGGATAATTAGCCCCAGTAGCAGGTACACCATGTGAGCCGGGCCCTCATTCATTTAAGTGTAAACAAGGGACAAAAGTCGTTGATAAATGACTAATGAGTCCCCTCAAGAGACTCAGAACCTAGGAGCAGGAGAAGCTCGAGGCAAGGCGGTGCCACATTGGCCTGCTTATTCGTTAATTCAACAAACAGTGAAAGCCAGACACTGGGCGATGTCCCAGGGACTCAGCGGTGAACAAGAAAGTCCTTTCTTCCAGAGAATTTACATTTGATCAGGTGATGATAAAAAGTCGAGAAGAAAAGTGGGATTCCTGCTACGGTAACACACGTAACACACGCTAAAACGTAAATATCAGGTCTAAATAGGTTCTGGGAACCAGAGATGCAACTAGTTCCAGCTTGAGGGTCAGAGCAGATAAACTTGGTCACGGTTCTTGACATTGAAGGGAGAGGGGAGGGGCTGGCCATGGAGCAAGGTGAGGGCTTAAAATGTGACCGGACATTGAGACTCTACCCCTGCAGAGGCTGTCGGGGAGATTCATCTGTGAATGAACAAGGAGCGCACGGGAAGATAAGCACAGGCGGGCGGACTGACCCCTGAGGGCGGCAGGGACCCATCCTGGAACTCGGGCAGTGGCAGCAGGAACGGAGAGCCAGCAGCAGGTGCAGGAGGATGATGGAGACAGGAAGTGGGCCCAGGCAGAGCGGGAGCAAGTGCGCGTGTGCCATGCGTGGTGCTGCCTGGACACCGGGAAGGCAGAAAGGAAACAGCCTTGGGAGGATGGTGGGATGTGGATGGTTTTGCCTGTGAGGAGCTGACCCGTGGGGCCTGAGGAGGAGGGGAGGCCTGGGGCTGGGAGTGAGGCCACAGTTGGAGGCTGCAAGACGGAGGCCAGAAGCAGAGTCTCCGGAATGGGTAGGAGCAGCTGAGGATGAGGCAGAGCAGAACCTGTGGGCTTGCTGGGTGAGATGGTGGCAGTGGGAAAATCAGAAAAGGCATCCCCGTGGGCTGACGCTGGAGCAAAGCGATGGACCTCAGAGGACTTCAGAAGACCTTAGTGGCACGTGAAGGGACCTGGAAAGGCATTCGGGACACACAGGAGGGGATGAAAGGGAAAGGGAAGCAACAGCTTGAGGGACAGGATAGAGCACAGGAGTAGGACCCACCCTTTAAAAATGCTGGTGCTCGGGTGCCTGCCTGGCTGCGCCGGTAGAGCATACGACTCTACATCTCCCTCGCTTCCAGCCCCATTTTGGCAGTGGCGCCTACTAATTAGGAAAGCAATAACCTTTAAAAGGCGGTGGGCCAAAGTATGAGCACAGGTGAAAATGATTCAGCGAAGTAGCTCAAAGCAAGGCCAAAGTGCTTTATGGGGAGTAGTTGCAGGGGGTGGTGACTGAGGGGGAGGAGACTTCTGGGATGCGGAAGTGCCTGCTCTCATCCACTTGTCACATGAATGTCACACCTCAAGGAACGAATTGGTTAACTTAAAGAGCTCCCTCAAGGCCAGGGACTGGAGTCAGGTGGCTCCAAATTCCTGCTTCTTGCTGAGGTTAGGCAGGAAGGAGATGGGTTTCTTCAGACTCTCCACATGTGGGAGAGAGAAAAGCAAAGAAGAATGTCCAAGTTCCCTGGGCCTTGGATGCCTGGAGATGGGGGAGGCAAATTCTCGAGGCAAGCGCACGGGGAATAAGGGCTGCTTTCTGCTGAAGCTTCTGCGGGAACATCTTTTAGAAATGCACGGACGTTAATAGTGGAGTCTAAGCACGTGTCACATTTCAAAATGAACTCATTCGTTATTTCTATGACTCTTTGTAGACAGTTTCAAAGGACCAAAACATTAGGCTGAAGTATCTCTTTGGCGTTATAAATATTTGTTTTATCGGTGATGTATACTTGTGATTGGAAAGGTTTGTCCTGGTCGTGGAAGCCCCTCATTGCTTAGGTTCCAGTTTTCGTGATGGACGCTATTCTGTCCTCGTTCACTTCCTGCACTACTTTTTCCTAAAGTTCCTGGACTTTCCGTCAGCTCTGCACCGGGGGGCGCAAGGGCTGGGTGGGGCGTCAGGTTTGCGCGCCCGTGCCCGGGGGTCTGACAGCCCCCGGCCCCGCCGCTGCAGGCCGAGACTAGGGGGCCGGATGGCACTTCCCGGACTCGCAGGCCCCAGTGGCCTAATGGATAAGGCACTGGCCTCCTAAGCCAGGGATTGTGGGTTCGAGTCCCACCTGGGGTAAAAGCGTAGTTTTTTTGGCTCTCTGCTCGCCTCACGCGCCCGTGACTAAACGACGCCAAAAAGTCCGAAGAAGACCGCCGCCCCGCAACTTTTGTACAGCCCACAGGCCGAGACGACTCATCCGGACTCATCCCGGCGGCTTAAAGGTATAGCGGGCCCCCAAGGGGCGCGGTGACACCAGGCCCGGAGCGGGGAATTCGGGCCGCATTGACCCCAAGACCCCGGGCAAAGCCGAGGCTCTGGGAAACTGCGCGGCAGGAGCGGGCGGGCCGGGAGCCAGGGTCCGGGGTCCGGCGTCAGGGCCCAGGTACATGGAGCCCTCGGGACCCGGGTCGTCATCTCGGAAGTTGAAGTACACAGAGGTCCGCGTGTTCGCGACACCAAAAGTTGCCGCGGGGAGAAGCACCCGCACCACCCCAGGTGGGACTCGAACCCACAATCCCTGGCTTAGGAGGCCAGTGCCTTATCCATTAGGCCACTGGGGCGCGACAACACGGGGTTTCCACGTGGTCCGTGGTAACGCGCAGCCGCACGCCCGCGACCCTCCCGTGGTGCCGCCACGCCGGCCGCCGGCCCGCGCGCCCCGAAACCGGAGCGGGCTCCTGCCAGCTGCCCGAAAAGCTAGAGTCCGAGGCGAGGCGACGAGTTCGTGCCCCGCGGGGACCACAGGGCGCTGGGAGCGCGCAGGTGCACGGAGAGGAGCGGGCTTCCCGGAAGGCGATTGCCGAGCGGCCTCGGGGACCGGGCAGCGGACGAGGAGGAGGAGGCAGGACGGCAACCGAGGAGGTTGGCAGAACGAACCCGCAGACGAGGCCGAGCGGGGCTGCTGTGGCCCGCGTCACCGAAGGGCATGCGCCCCTCTCCCAAAAAGAAACCGACCACGAAGGGACTCGAACCCTCAATCTTCTGATCCGAAGTCAGACGCCTTATCCGTTAGGCCACGCGGCCGCGACGCCCAGGGGCTCGCAGTGCAGGCCAGGTGCAGCCCCCTCGCTGGTGGCGGCGCGGGCGAGAGAGGACCGCGAGCGCCGGGCCCTAAGGTGCGTCACAGGTGTACTAGGGCCAGAGCGAGGGCGCAGTCAGAAGTCCGGCCCGCAGGGATTTCTGCGGCAGCGTCAATGCTAGTGTAGTTGGAGGTCGCTAAATAGGTATCCTGGCAGGGACAGTTACGTAGGGGACCGCGTGGCCTAATGGATAAGGCGTCTGACTTCGGATCAGAAGATTGAGGGTTCGAGTCCCTTCGTGGTCGATACGTTTTAATCCTGAAAAGATGCTATCACAACCTTTACCGCAACTGGATCCGAGGCTATATCCTTGTTTTAGACACAGCCGGGCCTCCGTACCCCTTCCTAACTGCAGCCCCCTCACCTGAGGCTGATTGTGAGGACACCCGTCCAACCGAGTTTTGCACCTAGGAACTTCCGGGGCTGACGTCATTACGCAGCCACACGGCGTCACAATTCAAGAGGCATGTGATCGGGCGCCGTTTGCGTGAAGCCCCAGTGGCCTAATGGATAAGGCACTGGCCTCCTAAGCCAGGGATTGTGGGTTCGAGTCCCATCTGGGGTGTGGTAGTTTGCGTGTGATGACCCTTTTCCTTATCAAAGTTAAAACAAATCCCGAGCGGGGAATCTCTTCAAAGCGTGTGCCTGTGGGTGTGTTTGTGTAAATCTTCTCTTCTTCAAATCGTGTGCGTGTGTTTTTTTTTTTTGTTTTTTTTTTGTTTTGTTTTTTTAGTGTGCGGATGTGTGTGTTTTTAGTGTGTGGATGCCTCGGTTGCCGGTAATTTGCCTTTTCTTTTTGATCAAGCCCGACTGCACTTCGGAAGATAAACCCGTGTGAGGACAAACGCGGCCCCACTGCTCGTTGCCCCAGCCGGTGTCCAAACACCCCCCGGTAAAGTGCTGCGAAAGCCTCACGTCCACGCACGAGAGAAGCGCGCGTGTTCTCTGTGCGTCCGTCCCCGTGAAGTTAAAAGCGGCCACCGGCAGCCCCTGCCCCGCAGCCTCGCGGGGGGCTCTGGCCCGTGGAACCGGCCCCCACCGCCCCCGGCCCCCGCTAAGACGAGGAGGCGTGCACGGAAGCTCGCGTGTGCACGCGCGGCCGACGGGGACACACCAGGGCCAGCCTCTGGGGTCCGCCCAGGCCCGCAGGAAAAAGGTGGCTCAGGAGTGTTTCTAAAGGGACTGTCGGAGAGGGACGTTTATGATTTCCCTACTTTCCTATGTACATAATCCTTTAGTAAGAGACTCAATTAAAAAATATATAATATATAATATATATATATATATATATAAATTTTTGGCCAGATATTTTTTCTTTTTTCTTCTCTTGTCCACTTTGGAGCACACAGCTCCAGAGAACCTGTGGCTACCATATGTTCCACCTGGAACATCTCACATCGCGGGCACCTTAGGGTGTTATGTCTGCAGGTGGGCAGGAGTGGGTAGGCTGCACGTTCATCGGATTTCCCTAAGACTACCCAAAAAAGTTTAAAAACCAGTGTCCTTGTAGGAACAAAAACCAAACTAGAAGTAGAGAATCCTCCTCTCCCTTCTCCAGCATCAACCAGAATTCTTCCTGCTCTCTCTACTCAAAATCACGTTTTATGGATGTTATTTTAAATCATCTCTGACTCCCACACCCTGGCACACGCCTGCGGCATCATGGCCCTAGCCCGTACCACTGGAGTCGGTGCCTCTCCTCTGGGTTTCAGGCTTCAGATCTCCTAAAACCATCCTCCATGCCCTGACTCCACGGAGGTTACACTCGAGTGAGAGAGAAGACAGTCAACAAGTAAACTGGTGAATAGGATGATTTCAAACTAAAGAGGGCCATGGGGAGGTATGAGCTGAGGACCTGGAGAAGGCCTCTCTCTGGTCCACAGCAACAGCATCCTTGGCAACCCTGTCCCCGGCAGGACTTCTTTAATGTCTTGATAGGCTACCTACCTCATAGGGTTGTTGTGAGCTGTAAATGAAATGATTTTGTCCAGTGAGTGTAACAGTGCCTGGAACACAGCAATGCTCTGTTAAGTCATGACTGTTATGTTTACTATTAGACTAGTTTGCCCCATCGTTCAAGGTTTATATGTGATATTCTAGCAAGAAGTGAATCCCCCAAGGCTCAAATTTCCTGACTTTGCTTTTCATTCATTATGAATTCATAAGATTCTTCTGAATACCAAGCACAGTGCTAAACCCTCGGGAATATAAATGACCAAGGTATAATGCTGGCACTTGACAAAGAATCTTCTAGAACCCTCTAGATCTTTCTAATCCTCTAGGTTTGATCATGTTACTTTTATCCTCCACGCATTCTGTAATTACTTGATTTCTCACAGAAATGGAAATGAGTTTGTTTCCAAGTGCCTGCATTTTTGTATTGTATTATTCTAATTTATATGTTGGTTATTAATTTTTTTAAAAGATTTTATTTGACAGAGATCACAAGTAGGTAGAGAGATAGGCAGATAGAGATGGGGAAGCAGGCTCTCTGTTGAGCAGAGAGCCCGATGCAGGGCTTGATCTCAGGACCCTGGGATCATGACCTGAGCCGAAGGCAGAGGCTTTAACCCACTGAGCCACCCAGGCGCCCCTTAATTGTTGTTTTTTAAAGATTTTATTTTTATTTGTCAGAGAGAGAGAGAACAAAAGCAGGGGGAACAGCAGGCAGAGGAAGAAGCAGGTTCCCAGCTAAGCAAGGAGTCCAATTCTGGACTCAATTCCAGGACCCCGGGATCATGACCTAAGCCAAAGGCAGACACCCCACTGACTGAGCTACCCAGGCATCCCTTAATTGTTGTTTTTTTTTTTGTTTGTTTTGTTTTAAAGATTTTATTTATTTGACAGAGAGAGATCACAAGTAGGCAGAGAGGCAGTCAGAGAGGGAGAGGGGGAAGCAGGCTCCCTGCTGAGCAGAGAGCCCGATGCAGGACTTGATCCCAGGACCCTGAGATCATGACCCGAGCCAAAGGCAGCGGCTCAACCCACTGAGCCACTCAGGCGCCCCTTAATTGTTGGTTTTATGTAATATTTGCTCTGGAGTCAGATGTGTACTGTGGTTGTTTTTGTTTTTGTTTTTTTAATTTGAAGCTTTCTTTATAGTCTAATATCAGTTTCCAGTTATTCTGTTTGTAGGACACAGAATTTAGTATATAAGTTATTAAGTGAGCCTTTTATTATAGTTTGATATAGTATCATTTTGCAAATGCCAAAAATAGGTGTTAAAATCTTTACAACTATTATGTTTCCAGCCGTTTTAAACTTTTTTGGTTTTACATATTTTAATTTTTTTAGCATGTCAAGGTTCCAAGTATTTTTAATCCCTTTATTAAGAATTACATTTGACCCATTTCATGTTTTTGTCTTAAATTCTACCTTGCTAGATGGTAATATAACTCACATAGTTGCCCATCCTTTAAAAATGTGCATTGCAAAAATTTTCGTACACAAAAACAGAATAGTGAATGAGCCAACCTAGATTTGTTAGTTATCAGGATTTTTTCACATCTGCTCCAATAATCCATTTATCCTTTCATTTTTCTGAAGTATTTTAAAGTAATTCCAGACATCACATCATTTCACCCCAGGAGACATTCACATACTTCAATATTAATCTAATTATCTTTTTTTTTTTTTTAAGATCTTATTTATTTATTTCTGAGAGAGCGAGAGAGAGAAACGCACGCACAAGCAGGCAGAGTCAGAGGGAGACGCAAGCTCCCTGCCAAGCAAGGAGCCCAATTCGGGACTCGATTCCAGGACCCCAGGATCATGACCTGAGCCGAAGGCAGCAGCTTAACCAAGTGAGCCGCCCAGGCACCCCTCTAATTCTCTTTTCACAGTTGATGGGTGTGAACCAGTATCCAGGTAAGGTCACACACACAATTTGGGTGTTGGGTCTCTTAAGCTTCTTTTAACCTAAAGCTGTCCCTGGCTTCCGTCTTATATTACCCCACACCACTGACTTGAAAAACAAAGGTCAGATGTACCATATTTTGCATTTATCTTTACTTTCTGGTGCCATTTAACTTGTTGCTCTATCCCTGCTATTTCCTCTAAATTAGAAGTTAGTTTTAATGCCTCCGTTAATGTCAGGTTCAACTTTTTGGCAAAAACAAAACAAAACAACTTTCAAATGGTGCTGCGTACTTAATACCGTGTATCAGAAGCTACAGCCGATAGGCTTGGCATCAGGAGTTGAGAACCTGCTCACAGTCAAGTTCTTCACCAACCTTTTATATTATGGTCTCATCCTCTGAGAAGCTTGCCCTAAAAAACTATTTCATTAGGAATTACAAAATAATGACTTCTGATGTTATCCTTTTTTTCACATTTATTGGCTGGAATACTTTGTAAAGAATTTTCATGAATTATGTCTGCTAGTTTATCCTGAAACAGTTGTTTAAAAAGGCAGGGTATATGCCTAATATCTTTTCTTTCAGTGCCAGTTTTTTCAATGAACTGGAACCCTTGAGATAGATAGATAGATAGATAGATAGATAGATGTGTATATACACACACATACACACAGAGATATATATCGAGATTTTTTTTTTTTTTAAAGGATGGACAGCTTGTGGTTAGATTTTGGGTTGACCCAGTATGAAAATTTGCCTAATAGGCATCTCCCCTGATTCATCTTTATCCGAAATGTTTGACTCTGGATTCTGTATTTATACTAATGTATTTATGCTACTTTGTGGATTTCTATCTTTACCTTTTGCTATATAGGATGTACTCTTGGGGCGCCTGGGTGGCTCAGTCAGTTAAGTGTCTGCCTTTGGCTCAGATCATGATCCCAGGGTCCTGGGGTCCAGCCCCACATTTGGCTCCCATGCTCTTTCTCTCTCAAATCTTAAAAATAAATAAATAAAACGTACTTTTTTCTCTAGTGATTTGAAAAGCATAATCCCATTTTACTAGTGATTTTTTTTTTAAGACTTTAAGTTATCTCTACATCCAACAGAGGGCATGAACTCCCAATCCCAAGATCAAGAATCACAAACTCCACTAACTGAGCCAGCCAGGCACCAGACTCGTGATCATTCTCGATGTAAAATCAATGCACGCTCAATGCCAAAATTTCAAAACAGCCCAGGAGAGTACACAGTTTAAAAGTGCCCCAACCCTACGCAAATGCCTTGGATGGAGGCACGTTCACTCGTTCACTAGTACCTCTTCCGGTACGTCTTCCAAAGGGTCTCCAATGCTAGGGAACCCTGCTACAAAACTTCCTGGGGACCGATGTTGGGTCCTTCCTTGAACAAGTTCTAACCCCACTCCAAAAGCAAACTGAACGGCTTTTTCTTAGATTCCCCACGTTTTACATTCGGAATCCTTCGATCTTCAGTAGGATGGCTCACTGCCAGGTCAGTGATTCACAGCAGAGAAAGGGAATGTCATACCCATTTCTGTTTTGTGCACTGAAGGCCTTCTGGCGCACACGCTGCTGTAACTAAAGCGGCTCTAACAGGAACACACCTTGCCCCTCAACCACACTTTACCTTCAACACAGTACCTGCCCCAATAATCAGGGGTGATGGGGCCCAGACTCCCCTCTGCTCTGTCCTTTAAGACCACACGGCTTTCCCGGCGCTCTCAGCCACTGTCCCTCTCCTCTAGTCCATCTGCCACCTTTGGTAGCAATGTCCAAAGACTGCTGGTTAGTGCATGCTACCCTTCCTCTTGCCCGTTTTTCCCACAGGATGTAAGCCTTATTAGGACAGATGACTCTGCCAGGAACACCTGCTTACTTAGAACCTTCCCAGGTTATCTCATCATAATCATTCTCATTATAATCCTGAGGTTTGTGAATGAGAAAAGGCAAGTCCTAAGGCAGTGAACAAGTAGTCTAAAACCAGCACTTCAATGCTCAGAGAGAGTAAAGGGGCAGGCAGACTTGAAGGGCCAGAGAATGCCTTCTACTGCCTCACCTTATTGATTTTTTTTTTAAGATTTTTACTTATTTATTTGAGAGAGAGAGAGTAGGCAGAGTGGCAGGCAGAGAGAGGGGGAAGCAGGCTCCCCGCCGAGCAGAGAGCCTGATGCGGGGCTCAATCCCAGGACCCTGAGCCGAAGGCAGAGGCTTAACCCACTGAGCCACCCCGGCGCCCCAATGTTTGTTGTTGTTGTTTTTTTTAAAGTCCTCTCTACACCCAATGTGGGGCTCAAACTTGTGACCCCAAGATACGAAGTCACGTGCTATCTACCCAGTGGGTCAGCTGGGTGCCTGCACCTCACCTTACACCTCCTGTATTTGTTGCCACTGCTCTGGAGTCCTGCTAACTAGGATCAACAGCAGAAATTTCTTAAATGAAATGATGGAATTGAAATAATTTTCTGAGTTCGAATACAAAGCTGTAACCATTTTAGCCTGTGACAGAATTTCATTTTACACATTTATGCCGAGCAACTGAAGCACAGAAAAGGAGGTCCCTGCTTGCTAGTTGCCCTGCTGTCACATCTGCAATTTGGGCCACCTGTCCCTGGGACTGACTTATGGACAAGTACAAGGGAGCACTGCTTAGGAACCAGTGGTTTGAGAGCAAAGAGGAAGTTCAAGGGAATCAGATGATTCTTCTTAACATATTCCAGTGAAATGCACTGTCATCAACCCTACTGCGATTTGTTAAGATTTCAGCAGCCCAGGGCGCCTGGGTGGCTCAGTCTGTAAGCATCTGCCTTCCGCTCAGGTCAATGATCCCAGGGTCCTGGCATCATGGCCCACTTCAGGCTCCCTGCTTCTCCCTCCCCCACTTTTCCTGCTTGTGTTCCCTCTCTTACTGTGTCTCTCTCTGTCAAATAAATAAAATCTTAAAAAGAAAAAAAAAAAGATTTCAGCAGCCCTGGGAGCTACCTGGCTCCTATACACCCTAACCGTTAGGGAACTAGACCGGCACCCAGCTGCCGGCTCAGCTTTCCATCTTAACAAAAAGTCCACTTGCAGTGGTGGCATCTCCGAGTCGTAACTGTCTCAGCTGCAAAGGAGCAGACACACAGTACCATATCCATTATTTTTAATGTCCAGCGTTTATAATACGAGGGCCAGAGCTCTTTCCCCACCTCAAGTTTATAAGTTTTCGATTGGCTTGTGAGGCCAATAGGGATACTTCTTCTTGTCTAATTTGGTTTCTGGGAAGGCTTCATTCAGGTCCTCAATGGTCATCTGATCGAACGGAATTATGTTCCTTAGCTTCTCCAGCTGCAAAGAGGGGGACTGTGTTAAGGTAAACGGAGCCACAGAGATGCAAAAAAGAATCCAAGGTAGGATAGTGCCGCTAGGTGACAGATGTGTGGCCGTGAGGGAGAGAAAACATCTTACAACCAAAGGCCAAGGCTGATCTTTACCTGTTTTTCATATTCCACAATCCTGGCCTTTGAGAGAGACAAAAACTCAGCACAACTTTTCACCTTAAAGAGAAGAGAGACATTCTGTTTTAAAACCAAGTTGTGGTGTCCTGACCCTGAGGCTCCCAAAACAGAAGTCCCAGATGGTTAGGTGTCTGAATACTACCTTAGATAATTTCCCAGCCAATTCTAACTCCTTAATTGCTTTTAACAGCATTGTTCAAATGTAAGTGGCCTACAATAAGATGCATACTGAAAAAATGCTACTGAAGAAGTTCTGATCTATGTATCCACCTGTGAAGCCATCACCACCATCAAGACAGTGAACAAATTTATCGGTCCCCTGCCTCCCATTCCCAGCCAACTACTGAAGCTCTGCCGCCATAGATTACTTGCATTTTCTAGAGTTTTATTTTATTGCTCCTTTTAATTCCCTCTACCTTAACCTAACTTCTAAGAAATATAGAGCCATTAGGAAATACAGTTTTAGAATAAAGAGTAGTCGCAACTACTTACATCTTCTTTTTCTTCAGCGTCCACCTGAACAGTGTATTTATCCTCTGGCACAGGAATCTTCAGGGCATTGAACTACAAACACAGGAACAGTTGTTATTAATGTATCTGGGAGTCCAAAGAAAGGGCTCCAAGACCCCCATCCTTACAGGTAAAAACACACCCTCTATCCTGAGAGGAAACCAGTATGCATCTGAGGTGTTGCAGTGGAAAGAATATTAGCCTGAGAACAGGAGCTGAAGGTTCTTAGTCCCGTCACTAACTGGACAATTCTTCATTACCAAGATTTCAGTTTCATCTGAAAAGGACAGGTGGAAGAGAGGACCTAAAAAATGGCCTCCTAGAAACTTGTAGTTCTGAAGAAACGGATTTCTCTTAAAAATGAAATCCTAACGGACTAACTGGCAGAAGTAACATTTATATAATGGTGACGAAGATGCGTCTCCTTAGAAGACTGCTTGGCCCTATGGCCCCAGCACAGAGCAGGCCTTCGGAAAGCCATTTGTCCAATGAATAAATAAATTGTGGGTGGCGCCTGGGTGGCTCAGTGGGTTAAGCCGCTGCCTTCGGCTCAGGTCATGATCTCAGAGTCCTAGGATCAACCCCCGCATCGGGCTCTCTGCTCAGCAGGGAGCCTGCTTCCTCTTCTCTCTCTGCCTGCCTCTCTGCCTACTTGTGATCTCTCTCTCTGTCAAATAGATAAATAAAATCTTAAAAAAATAAAAATAAAAATAAAATGTGGATGCTGAGGTTTAACATGTAAATGTCAGAGGAGGCTAGGTGGACGAGAAATTTAGCCAAAAGACACAGTCAAAAGTGAGAAGAGAAAGGAAGAAAACAGTGAAAGGGTAGAAAAGATGTAAGGGAGACAGGTGAGGGGCTAAAAAAATAATTGAGGAAGTGTTGGAATGGAAACGCTTAAATCCACAGCCCTCTGCCTCCCTGATTAATAACATACTAGACTGTTTCTTTGGATAGGAAACTTGTAAGTGAAGACCCTGAATTCTCTGCACATATTTACCATAGATCTCCACCCATCTTTCCCGAACTTCCTTTGGGCTCAGACTGCTAACAGCACCCTTGTTTCCACGCTGTCCTCCTGCATCTCTAACTAGCTACTGTTCTGCTCCGTACTCACAAGCCACACTATGAGACCAATGCTTTAGCTGCCTGAGTCTCACCTTCTTCTCAAAGTCATCTACCAAGCCAGCCTTCGCCACATTGGCCTTGTAGTAAGCCCAGTCGATAGCAGGGGGTTTCTCAGGGAGAGTAGCCAACCTGCTCACATGGAAAAGCAGAAGTTAAAATTGGTCTATGAGCAACAGAAAAGTCACATAGTACATTCCTTATTCCTATGGCCTCGAGTTATCATCATAGTTTTCTCTAGGAGGGAGATAATAAGAATGCCAAAAAACTACTTTCATTTGGAAACATGCATGCTTTAAAAAAAAAAAAAAAAAAAAAAAAAAAAAAGATTTATTTATTTTAGAGACAGAGCGTCTTCAAGTAGGGAGAGGAGCAGAGGGAGAGAATCTCAAGCAGACTCCCTGCTGAGCACAGACCTGACCTGGAACTCATGAAATCATGACCTGAGCCAAAACCAAGAGTCAGAAGCTTAACTGACTGAGCCACCCAGGCACCCCTAGGTGTGGGATTTCCATATAGCAGAAGAACATCAGAAATTGGTATGTAGGGGCGCCTGGGTGGCTCAGCGGGTTAAAGCCTCTGCCTTCGGCTCAGGTCATGATTCCAGGGTCCTGGAATCAAGCCCTGCATCGGGCTCTTTGCTCAGCGGGGAGCCTGCTTCCTCTTCTCTCTCTGTCTGCCTCTCTGCCCACTTGTGATCTCTGTCTGTCAAATAAAATCTTTTAAAGAAAAAGAAATTGGTATGTAATTCCAAATCACTGTTTTGCTTCCACATTTAGTAGCAAGTTAAGCAGGTCCCTCTTAGAGTGGTACTGACTTGGAGGTAAGTGTCTCATTCCAAGATTTCAGGGAGTTAGCAATGGCCTTCTGGTTTCGGGGTATGATCTCCCCAAAAGCTACCCAGTCAATGGTTTTTAGAGCAAGTTTTCGCCCAGCCATCTTGAGATCCTGCAAAATAAAACAGGTCAGATCAAAACAGGGCTTTTACAGAGAATCCTTTAAAAGGCACCTTAGAAACATGCAAACCTTTAAGAAATAGATCAACATCCTGACAGCTTGAGGAGTACCTTTATCAACTAAAGGAATCAGGATTACTAAAAAAGGATAGTTTAGCTTTTCAAATTCAAGGCATGCAACAACCTGGCATATAGCTACATCATTTCCTCCCAAGATTGTCCCCCTCTACTCCCCAACTCCTACTCATCCTTAAAAAACCCAGTTTTCTAGTGTCTGCTCTTCATGTACCTTTGGAAATATTGCTAAATTAATACACTGCATAAAAGCAATCATTTAAATACATTTCCATTCCGACTGCATGCATTTTATTCAGATGCTCCAGGGCACAGAACTTAACACACGTTTCAACAGAGCTTAAATAGAGCAGATCCTAAGCCAGAATTTCCTCACCTCAAAAATGGGGATAATACCAGCCCTGCTGACCCTCAGAAGGCTGTTAAAAGACCAGCGAAATTGTGCACATCAATCTGCCGTAGTCTTACCAAGCTGAAGGAGCTCTCTATTCGCTCCCTATCTGACCGGTAATAACCTGCACCTTCCCGTTCAGATCTGATTATCCCCTGCAGGACTAGCACGTACCCTATGCATTCTAGTAATACCCTTAACAGAGGTTTTCAATATATATTTGAATGTGAGAGAAGGTGCCATGTGGTTACAGCCATTTTTTTTTAAACTAAGAATATGGGAACATAGTCAAACTACATTCAAGACCCGTGCCAGACATCAGGAGGAAGACTGAAATGCCAAAGGCCTTTCTTTGCAAACTATGGGGGTGGATCACAGGGGAGCTGCAAGAAATCCTCCCCAGGATCTTAAAAAGAACTGGTCCAACACCTGCCTCTTGCTTTCCTTCCCTCTCAACAATAGCTTGTTTCCAGGACTGGAGGTGATGGGCAGGTGACTTTTACTTTAAGTAATCTCAACACCCAGCGTGGGTTTCAAACTTGCAACCCAGAGATCAAGAGTCCTATGTTGCACCGACTGAGCCAGCCAGGCACCCCTGCAGGTGACTTTTAAAGACACCAAAGAAACAAACGCCCTTACAGAGACTTTCCCAAGCACCCGTGCAGGGAGGCTTCCTAAATGGTGGGATTTTTGTCCTTTGTATGTTGCTGAATCCCCAGGGCACAGGAGGGGCTCCGTGAGTATCCGCGGAAAGGATACGCGAACTCTGCACTTTGAGAAGCTCTGAGCGCTCCACACGCTCCGACGCTGGAACCCTCAGGATGAGACTGAGTGTCCCTCACTAAACAAGTGAACACTATCTCGGAATAACGTTTCCCCAGCCCCCCACGGGACTGCAGAAGTCGGCCGCGCTGGGGGCGGATCGAACGAGACGAGGCGTGTGGAAGCACCTCGGTCAGAGGCGGCGGGGGTCATAGCCCGGCGACCTCGCGCGGGGGAGGGGAGAGGAAGGGAGGGCCGAGCAGAGCGGCGCCGGCGGCAGAAGCTACACCCGGGCGTTCTGCCAGCAGGCCAACCGCAAGGCCCGGCCTCCTCGTCAGGGGTGCGACAAGGGTCGACACGAGGTCTGGAGGGGGCAAAACAGGGCAGCCCGCAGCCATCGGGCCCGGCGTCCCCAAACCCCACTCACCTTCACCGACCCCGGCGGCCCAGAGTCCACAGCAGCAAGGAACGGAACTGGATCACCGGAAAGACTCCCTGAGCCAACCCCAAAGCTGAAGGGGCGGGCCTTGCTTCGCAAGGCAGCCGGTAGAAATGGAGGGTGGTTCCGGAAGTCCCGCCCCCGAGGGCGGGTGTAGCACGTCCCCCTCACTGGTCCCCGGGCGCTGGTTGGGGGCGCTCCCGTCCCTCTCCCCCGGCCCCACCCCCGCCGATGGGCCGGCCCGGCTCTCCCTGCCGAGAGATGGGCCGGCCCGGCGGCGCGCGGGCAGCGGCGGCGGCGGCGGCCCAAGATGGCGGAGCTGCAGCTGGACCCGGCGATGGCTGGGCTGGGAGGGGGTGGCGGGAGCGGGCTGGGCGATGGGGGCGGCCCGGGCCGCGGACCCCCCAGCCCTCGCCCCGTCGGCCCCACGCCCCGGGGGCACGGCCGCCCACCCGCCGCTGCCGCGCCTCCGCTGGAGCCGGGTCCCGGACCGCCAGAGCGGGCAGGGGGCGGCGGTGCGGCCCGCTGGGTCCGACTGAACGTGGGCGGCACTTACTTCGTGACCACCAGACAGACCCTAGGCCGGGAGCCCAAGTCTTTCCTGTGTCGCCTCTGCTGCCAGGAGGACCCGGAGCTGGACTCGGACAAGGTGCGCCCCGCCCTCGGGCGCGCCCCCGGCCATCGAACCCCCTTCGTGCCTCCTAGCTCGTCCCCAGATTCCTGCGACACGCTCCCCACAGGCGGGCTATTCGGGCCGTAACCCCCTCCTGCCCCTCCCCCGTCAGGCTGGCCCCGGGGGGCTATTCTCCCCCAATCCTCAGTCGCACTCCGGCTTTCTCTCTGACCCCGCCCTTCGCTCTCAGCGACTCATTGCCCACACGGTGCCCACCCGCACCCACGAGAACCCACTGCACACCCCTTCTCCGTATTCCTCTCTCTGCCTCTCATAACCAGCCCCTCGGATCTGCATGAGTTTTCCCTTGGCTCCTCGTCAGCCCCTCACTGCCTGTGCCAGATGCGTCCAGAACTGGGTCAGGGTGAGCGAAGGCATCTTTGTAGCTTTCTCAGACTTCCTCTTGGACCCCTCTGCCAAGTTGGGTGAAAGCCTGGGTCTGACAGCTGCAGGAAGTGCTTCTCCTGATAGCACGATTCTTTCCTGTGGTCCTGGGCCCTGAGCTCGCATCTGGTAACAGTCACTGTTCTAGGAGCATGTTAGAGCTCAGATACATGCCTTGGAAAGAGATTACCAGTTGCCAGTGCAAACCGAAGCCGACTGGTTAAGGCCATCGGAAAATGCAAACTGAAGAATGCTGTTGAGCAAGATGCATGGCTCCTAACCAAAAGTTGAGAGGTGACGAGACACTTCCAACCCATTTCCAGTTTGAAGTGTTGTTTATTAACTTTACACATGGATCATTTAGTAAGGTGTTGACCATAGCATACCTCACCTTCCATATAGCACTCAGCCAGTTACATTGAAATGGAGTTAGGTTTGGGTAGAGATTGGCTGTTTTATTTATTCACCATCTACCTCTCCTCTAATCTCAGATCGATAGAAACCTGTCCTGCCCTAACTTTAAAGAAATTCCAAAACCTTTGCTTGTAAAGGAATTATTTTTATCTACCCTAAATCTCTCTTGTTGCAATAGAAGCCAGTTTCTTCTTGTTCCTTTTACTGTAAAGATGAGTAGGATTAAAGCTGCTCAGCGCCAAGTCCCGGCCGTGCCAAGCTTCCTCTGGGCACAGAACTGGGGTGTGTGAGTTACAGCTGGCAATGCAGACTCCCACTGATGTTGGCCTTGAGCTCAGGAGTATTGCCAACTATACAGAGGTTTTCTTAGAATTAGGAATGTGATTTGGGGGCAGTAGAGCAGTCAGAATGTCCATCTCAAGCAGAGATTTAATAATCAAACTGGCATTTTCTTCCCCTTACTTTATAACAGATATCCCATAGAAGAATGGTGGTAATTGTGTCCCAGTAAAGATTTTAGAAGTTCAAGTAAACGCCTGGATGTGGGACTTGGCATCTGTAACACCCCACCTGAAATGATCTCAGAGTACAAGATACATAAAGCTAGCCTTCTTGCCAGGAGTTTGTGATAAGCAACATCTAGCAGCAACACTCGCCCTCTCACTAAAGAATTGTGACAGAGAGGCTGAAACCCTGCCCGGACTTAGTCTGAAATCTCCAGAGTGATACCTTTGTGTTCGGTTGGCAGGACGAGACAGGGGCCTATCTGATTGACAGAGATCCCACCTACTTTGGTCCTATCCTAAACTACCTCCGCCATGGGAAGCTCATCATTACGAAGGAGCTGGCAGAAGAAGGTAAGAACGATGTTCGAACTGGGCATTTTCCAAAATTGGGGTTTAGCTTTAAAGCTGTTTCACAGATTTGAATTTTTTTTTAAAGACTTTTATTTTATTTGACAGAAACAGACAAAGTGGGAGAAGGCACACAAGCAGGGGGGAGTGGGAGAGGGAGAAGCAAGGCTTTCCTCTGAGCGGGGAACCCGATGCAGGGGCTTAATCCCAGGACCCCGGGATCCTGACCTGAGCCGAAGGCAGATGCTTAATGACTAAGCCACCCAGGCGCTCCCGCATTTGAATATTTTTTTTTTTTTTTTTTGGAGATTTTCATCAAGTTCATGTGCAGGTGTAGTAAAGGTTTATGGAAGTGAGCAGGGAGTCTCTAGTTACCTAGTCTTATCTGAGGAGGTCTTGCTTAAGGGGTCCCCACTGGGCTCTGTTCAGCGTCCTTAATGAGACGGAAAAGAGCTAGCTCAGTTTTACAGATAGCTTCGGGAGCATTCTCCAAACCTGCAGAATTGTCAGGATCCCTTTTTACTTTTACTTATGAGCTTGTAAGCAGTGAAGGTCCGTAGCCTGGAGCATCACATCTCTGACATTAATTATTTATTTTTTTCAATTTTACTTGCAGCTATAAAACATAATAAAGGCTTGGCCTCATTTCTTTTAAGACTGGTCTCATGCTTCCTTGTAAATTTTTGCAGCTGACCTAATTCGTTCTCCAGTCCGTTGTCAGGTGTATCATCAGTTGCCTCATCTTTTTGGTTTGTAGGGCATCTGGACTGTTAAGTGGGTCTAGACATCTTTCTAAAAGGCTTGCCGTGGTCTCACCAACGGCATTCAGTAGAAGATTGGGGCCTGTCCCTAAGTCCAGGGCACCCTGACCTAGAAACTTTAGCTCTGAATAAGAAAGCTGTAATGGCCATGCTAATTAATGAAGTGGCCGCAAAACACATCGGGTTCAACTGGTAAAAAGAGGACTCGTGTGCTTGCTCTTTCTTTAACATTTCAAACGCACGCAGAAATAATGGGAATAGTACAATAAATTCCGTGCACCCACCATCCAGCTTTAATAATCACTGCCTCACGGATAATCTCGTTTCTTGAAAAGAGGAGTCTTCAGCATCTTTTCTGAAGTCTTTAAAAAAATTGTTTTCTATTGAAATATTTTCAGTCTCAGAGGAAAGGGCCAGAACAGCACAGAGAACTCCCAGATTCATCAATTTTTTAGCATTTTTTTGGTCATGCTTGTGTTATCGTCCATTCTGTCTCCCCACTCCTGTCCTTCTCCCTTCCCCACGCAGTTTTTACTTCTGAACTATTTACACTAAATCACAGATTCACCCATTAATTCTTCACCTGTATTTCCAAGAACAAGGTTACAGTAGAGTTATCGAGTTCAGGAAATTTAATATTAATAAATATTTCTATCTATAGCTTATATTCTAATTTTATCGGTTGCTCCAGTAATGTTTTTTATAGCAAATGTTTTTGTCTG